>NW_026652282.1:111375117-111534563 GCF_009828535.3 Hylobates moloch
AAAAAAAAAAAAAAAAAAAAAAAAAAAAAAAAGAGAGAGAGAGAGAGAGAATAAGTAGAAAACAGAGGAGAGGAAGTGAAAAGAGAGGAGAGCATTTCAGGCAAAAGGGATTGCTGGAGCAAGGGCACAAGTGCACAGAATGCAAAAGTAAATTCAAGGAAAAGTTAATGTTCCTGTAGGGCTTGAATGTACAGATGGTCCTTGACATGTGATGGTTTGACTTACGATTTTTCAACTTCACAATGGTGCGAAAGCAACATCATTCAATAGAAATACTTCTTCAAATTTTGAATTTTGATATTTGCCGAGGCTAGCAATATGTGGTACAATACTTTCTTGACATGCCAGGCAGCAGCAGAGAGCCATTCTGTTTTTTACTTTCAGTACAGTGTTCAATAAATTGCATAAGATATTCAATACTTTGTAGGGACATGGATGAAGCTGGAAACCATCATTCTCGGCAAACTATTGCAAGGACAAAAAACCAAACACTGCATGTTCTCACTCATAGGTGGGAAATGAACAATGAGAACACATGGACACAGGAAGGGGAACATCAACACCGGGGACTGTTGTGGGGTGGGGGGATGGGGGAGGGATAGCATTAGGAGATATACCTAATGCTAAATGATGAGTTAATGGGTGCAGCACACCAACATGGCACATGGATACATATGTAACAAACCTGCACGTTGTGCACATGTGCCCTAAAACTTAAAGTATAATAATAATAAAAAGAAGAAAAAAAGATATTCAATACTTTATTATGGGTTTTCTGTTAGGTGATTTTGCCCAACTGTAGGCTAATGTAAGTGTTCTGAGCACATTTAAAGTAATAGGCTAGACTAAGCTGTGATGTTTGCTAGGTTAGGTATATTAAATGCATTTTTAACTTACGATATTTTCAACTTATAATGGGTTTATTGGGATGTAACCCCATTGTAAGTCAAGGAGCATCTGTAATGTAAAAGGGTGCTGACGGGTAGAGTGACCATGCCTATCCTTTTATTTTACTATCAGACTTGGATGCTAACTGTCTTCTTGCATAGTTTAATCAGCATCACCTAGAAGTCTAACAGAAGAACACCCACACTAAACTCCTCTAACAAAACCAGGCTACTGGCAGATATATAGAGGGGCAGAAAATCTGCAAAATAAAAGATAATCGGGAAAAATAAATGGGACAATGAAAAGTAGAGAAATGATTTTTAAACGATGCTCACCTCAAACACACCTGAGACAGCGTTGGTGAGTGGCAGCAGACCTTAGGGGATAGGATGGCTGTTTCTGATAAGGATTTGAGGCGAGAATACCAGAAGCACAGTCTTATATGAAAAAAATCTTAAAAAATCTTCTAGTAGTGGCTTTCACTGCAAAATCAGAGCTTTCACATGGAGGCAGCATGCAAAAGACAGCCATTTGCCAATAGAGATCAAAAGTCATGATACAGGTCATCTTTAAATGCAAAGGGCAGTAATTTATAAGTCAGATGCTGCTGATGTATGCATTTGACCAAGATTCACATATTTGACCAGCCCACATCCACATATTAGACCTTCTGTTCTTTATTAAAATAATATATTTTTCTGACTTTTTGGAACACAGGTCACCAACTTTGGTGTTACAGAATGGTCTTGGAGCTTCCTCTCCAAATATACCTCACTATCCTCACTCCCTCTTCCCTCTCTGATCTTTTACAACTTATCTTTCTTCTTCATTATTTTTTCTTCTCTTGGCTTAGGTCTTCCGAGAGCATCTTTGGGAATTATTTGGGGCACTATCAATGACATTCAAGGTTTGAAAGAGACTACAGATGTGTACAAAAAGCCCTCCAAGAGATATTAGTAGAATTCCTTAAAAAATCTGCAGGATCTGGAATTGGAAAAATTCTTAATGAACATTTGAAATCATTAGAATACATTTAACTCATTATTTCTCATGCCATAAAACTATTAGAGCTGGAGTGGGCCTTAGAGACTATAAAACAGTTTCTTCACTTTATATTTGGGAAAAATGAGAAGAGAGGTGAAATTATTTGTCCAAGGCAAACAGCTGTTCATAAAGGAACTGACAGATTTCTTAGGAAATGGTTTTTTTCTAGGTTGAAAGAAATGTACCGAATTATTTACCTAGCTTTCTTTCTATTGCAGAAAAAAAAAAAAAAACACAAATAACATGACATCTACCCTCTTAACAAAATTTTAAATGTACAATAGAGTATTGCTAACTACCTGCACATTGTTGTACAGCAGACGTCTAGATCTTTTTCATCTTCCATAACTTTAGTTAGTTTTCTTCAAGGGTCTACTGAAGTTACATTTTTAGTGATAGCAACTCTCGTACATTTGCAGGTGACTTCCAAAGCTTACTTTATATGAAGTCATATCAATATAATCTGGTGTCTTACTTCAAGTTGCTTCATTTTAATTTAATGAGAAGTATTCCAGGTTGTGTGAGAATGATACTCTCTTCTACACAGTTTTACATTTAAAGAATAGGACCTTGATATATTTTATTCCAGTAAAATTAAAAGGGCTTGTTCAGCAAAGGCAGTAAGTAAAGTTAAAAGACAAGCTGCAGGCTGGGAAAGGATATTCACAAAGCATGAGGGATTAGTATCCAGAATAATCTCCTTCAAATCAATAACAAAAAGACTAACAACCAAATAGAATAATGAGCAAATGATATGAATAGGCAATTCTCAGAAAAGGAAACCCACATGGCCAATAAACACATGGAAAGCTAATAAACCTCACTAATAAATGGGAAAATGCACATTAAAACACACTGAGACATTATTTCATACCTATGAAATTGATAAAATACTTAAGACTGACAATACTGAGGGCTGGAGATGTGGAACCCCCATGAACTATTTGTGGAAGTATAAAGTGGTACAACAACTTTGGAGAACAATTTGGCAATATCTAGTAAAGTTGAAGATGCATACCTTCTGCAACCCAGCAACACCACTTTAAGGTGAAAAACATCTCACACACGTGCAGAAGATGACACGAAAAAATGATGTGTATTGGAATGCTTTTTGTAATAGTAAAAAATGAGAAGCAATCTAAGACGTCCATCAACAAGGAAATTGACAAATATATTAAGAAATAATCATTCATAAAATGAAATATTCTACAGCTGTTAAAATGAATGGATATGTATAGTAATATAGATAAATCTCAAAAATATATTGAGTGAAAAAAGCAAGTTACTTTATGATACATACAGTATTATACAAATTTTACAAACATTTAAACTATGCCAAATACTGTTTCTAAATTCATACATGTGTACAAACACATGGCTGGTAAAGGGCCACACCAACTTCGGGGGGGGTACTTCCTCTGGGTGTGAAGGGAGGGAAATTTCATTAGGGAAGGGCACAAAGTAAACTTCAACTGGTATATGGTATATCTGTATTCTTAAGTGGCTGGAAACAAATACAGAAAATATTAATGTTTGGTAAATCTGTATGGTGAGTATAACTGTACAGTAGTTCTCCCTTAACTGCAGTTTTGCTTTCCACAGTTTCAGTTATCTGTGGTCAAGCACAGTCTGGAAATATTAAATGGAAAATTCCAGAAATAAACAATTCCTAAGTTTTAAATTGTGCACCATCCTGAGTAGCACAATTGAATCTCACTCATTCTACTTCATTTCATCCGAGGCATGGATGATTTATGCCCTCATTCAGAGTAGCCATACTGTATACACTACCCACCCATTAGCCACTTAATAGACCTCTCAGTTATCATATCAATAGATTACAAGAGGAAGAAGGCTGAGTACAATGCATAAGATATTATGAGAGAAAGAAAAAGAGAGAGAGGGAGGAAGAGGAGGACCATATTAATATAACTTATTACAGTATATTGTTATAGTTGTTCTATTTTATTATTGGTTATTGTTAATCTCTTACTGTACCTAATTTATATATTAAGCTTTATCATAGGTAGGTATAGGAAAAAATATAGCATTATATAAGGTTCAGTACCATCCATGGTTTTAGGTTTCCACTGGGAGTCTGGGAACATATTCCCTGCAGAAAAAAAAGGACTACCGTATACCATGTTTTCTCTATATTTAAAAATTTTCATAATATGATGTTTTATGAAAGAATAGAGAAGTGTGTTTTCTTTACAACTATCGATAGTCACATTCAAAAACTAAAGTTAACCATGTGGTAGACATTATGTCAACTCTGAACCCTGTTTTGTCAGCCATCAACTTACACAGTCCAAACAGACAGAGTTGGACTTTGGTGCCCTTTTTGTAAATAAATAAAGTCCCACAAAGAGATAAGCATATGTAATTACACATTATAGTCGTTCACCATATGTATTGTCAAGTGCATACCAGGATCACATTTAAAACCATTCGTTTTCTGTGCCTCAGAAGTGCTAGCATCTACAGACATTAGATCCATATTCAAGCCAGTGAGATCAGTTACCATGGCCCTCTGTTAATTATACACAACATTCTCTACTTTCCTTGTGAAGAGTGCTGTGCTTGGCTTGGGTCCAGACATTAATTTGAGGGGTAAAGTGTTTTTAGGTTTAAGAAAAAACAAGGCAGTGGTGTGTTGCTTTGTAAATGGTGTAGGAAAATTTTTAAAAGTGAACAAGAGATAGTTGAAACATATACAACTGAAAGCTTGTTAGTAGCTAGAGCTCAGTGAAGGAAGAAAATCCTAGAAAGTCTGGGAAGGAAATGACTTCAACTAATTTTAGAAAGTGATTTATATGGTCTTAAAATGGTTTAAAAATAAATGGTCATTATTCAAATCACATAGACCAGTGGTTTCTGAGTCTATGTTAATATCAGGAAATTATACTCACTTATTGGGGCTTGGATAGATAAAACAGCCTGTGTGTTGATGGACACAACTCTACTAAATAGAGTAATTAACCCAGCCAAAATGCAAAAACTTGTTAAAAGCATCTAAATTCATGGTAAATGCAAATACACAATTATCTGCAGTCGGGATAACCAAAATAAACAACACTCAGAACCATAAGAAGGTTCTAAAAAACATTCAAGATTGAGAACTTGACTTTTATGAGTTAGAAAAGCAATCAACGAGCAAAAGCAGTTCATGCTAGGCCAGGGTTTCATCCATTCAGTGTATTCAGGGACAGAGCCAACAATTCACAAGGTCTGAAAAGCCATGCAGTTTCTCCAAGTTTAGGCAGAGGCACAGCTACCTGTAAATGGGTTGATACCTAAGTGTAGATAGATATACACACCAAATTACTGCACAACTTTGCAGTGATTCTGCACCCCCGACTGGAATGCTCTTCTCCACTTCTCTTTGCTAGGTTGCAATTACTCATTCTCTAAAAGCCTCAACATGAATATCACTTCTGTGGGAAGCATTTCTACCTTTTCTACCCTCTACATCTCAGGTTCTGCTAGGTATTCTACTATGCTCTGACAATCCCCCATTACAGTACTTAAACTTTTTAAAGAGTCTGTTGTCTTCCTTATTTGGCCATAAGCTCATGAGCCAAGAGTCATTCCTGTCTTGATTATTATATTTTTCCCCCAGCATATTACAGTATCTGGCATATAGTAGAACTTGATAAATATCTGTTGACTATATTAATGAATAAATAAATGGATACATAGATAGCCAGATAAAAGTATATTAATGTCCATCCAATTCTACACAGTTCAAAGTAACCATTTTTTAAAAGCCATTGAGGAAAAAAAGTATGTTTGAAAACATGAGGATTTATGTGTGCATGTCTCTTTAAGTTTGATGATGATGGTGAAGTGTGCATGTGTTTATGGGTAAGGGAGGGGCTTTCTAAATACACAAATACTGGTATACATAAATAACTCCTGAAGAGTCATAATTCCTCAGATTTATGTATTTATGCTCAAACTGTTTCCATCCATGTTTCATTTATTCTTACAACCTCCAAGCAAAAGAGATAAGGACAGATATTATCATTGTCATTTTTCCGAAGAGGAAATGGATTGAGAAGTGAAGTGAACCTGCTCAACTGCAAATGGTATCCCAATATCCGAGTTGATGCTCCAGCCACTAGAACGGTGTAACCTGGTAAGATCACAATTATTATCACAATCTTTTTAGAGCGAGAAAAATAGATTATGAGCAAACATCTGAGGCAGAAAGAAAGCCCACAATTCATACTAACTAATCTGCTTTGTGGTCTCTAGTAAAGGTAATTTAGCTTCTAGGTTCAAATTACTTACTTAACTAGCACATACAAGGGCAAATTAGGGCTATAATACAAGTTTACTTTCCGTTTTCAGTTGATAAAATTTTGCGTTAATATTAGTCACTCAGCTTAACAGAAGAAATTAACAGGCTAATAAGATGAAATACATTTAACAAGAAAGACCAAGATTTTAGCTAGGATAATTAAATCTAATATTTTTCTTAAATGAAATTGATAGGAAAACAAAAACTTTTGGTCTAATTTATCTTTGTAATTAATACCATACGGAAAGTAACACTGGGATTAAAACATCTATATTCATTGAGCTCTTTTTTAGCCCTATATGATCCATTTTGATTGTTACACAAAATCATTTAAATGAGGGGCTCTCCCCCATATTTCCTTTCTGTAAAAAAAGTAATAATAATCAATACAATTCAGTAGGAAGTTTTCAAATCCAGGAAGCAAAACAAGTGCTGCTCCCAAAGCAGTTCTGGGGGTCAGTTATAAATGAAATTATATTACATTTTTTAGCCTCATATGATGCCTTTTCATCAAGGAGCTCAAAGATTTCCCAGGAATGTCCAACGTCCTGGGATCAGTAGAATTATGCCGTGAATGGCATCTTTGTCTAGAAGTGAAAGGCAATGGTGACCTTCCTAGACTGAGAACTGAGTAGATCAGCCTTATGATTGTCTCTGGTTCTATTAACCCACTATCACTGGCATGGCATTCAACTCAAAAGGAAGATTTCACACTGTTAAAAGTAATCTATGTGTTTATAGTGTTTATTGTAACATACAACAAATGTGCACTCCTTTATTCAGCCCTTCTAGCCTCACCCCATCTTCAATGTACTGGCTGATCCTGCTTCTACTTTCAGATCTTTCTCCCTGATGGGCTACTTGTTGCTCTTCTGTGCTCCATGAGAATAAGAAACAATAAGAACAAAAGTCACCTATTCCTCAATAGCTGGCATAAGAAGTCATATATCAGGGCAGGATACTATAACAGCAATAACTGCTGTTATTAAATGCCCATTACATGCCAAGCCCTATACGATCAGGTATTTTACATGCACTATCTCATTTAATTTTCTCCACAAACTATCAGATAAATATTACTGCTATCCTCATTTTGTAGAAGGGGAATTTGAATATCAGCTGGTTAATTTATTTACCCTAGGTCTCACAGCTAAGTAAATGGCAGACTCAGGATTCAAACCAAGGTTCGTCTAGTTCCAAAATACATTTTCTATGCCACACTATCACCCTGAAGCAAAATGAGGTGCTCTAAATAGGGTGTTAGGGGTATGCATGCCTGTAAGCATAAGGAATTCCAAACTTTCAGACATTTTCTGGCCCAAAACATGATACAGAACTTTGAGTAACAATAATGACTAACATTTTTTGAGGGTACAGTACATGCCAGGCACTGTTCTAGGAGCTTTACACACATTGATTCATTCAATTCTTACAATAACCCTCTTAAGGTATATGCTATTATGATGCCCATGGCAATGATGAAGCAACTCTGGCATTAAAAGGTGAAATGACTTACTCAAGATTGCACAGCTTAGAACTGGTAGAGCTGGAATTCAAATTTAAGCAGTCTGGCTTCAGAGTCTACATATTTAACAAAAACATTTTATTAATGAGAAATTGGTTGAGATCAAGAATTGTCACAAGAGGAAAAAGAAAATAATCACAGAGTTTTAGAGCTAAGAAGAACCTTAAAGATTATTTAGTCCAATCTTCTTATGTTCCTAATGAGAAAAGAGAGGCAGAGCAATATTAAGCAACTTGCCTAAGGTCACATGGCTTGTAATTAGCTGAGCTTGCATCACAGTCCAGGCCTTCTGACCCCTAGTCATGTGCTCATTCCATTATATCATATTATATTCTCCCTGATGCACTCATGTAACAAAATGTGAGTTGAATTCAATTAAATTACCTTTCTGGACCTGCACCTGAGCTACTAAACTTGAATGGGGAAAAATGCACATAGCTGAGCAAATGGGCTTCACATTCATTTAAAGGATTCATGATCACAAGCCTCAACTGAGCACTCATCTCTGCTCAACAATGCTACTTCTGTATTAAACTTGCTTTCCCACTCTTTAAAGTGACTATATCTTCATTGCTCTCTTCAATCCTCCTATATTTTCCCCCACTCCACTCCACTTCCTGCCATTAACTAATGATCTTGCCTCATACTTCATGGAGAAGAAAAAGGTATCAGAAGAAGTAGTTCTTTCATCTTCCTACCACCAAATCTGCAAACCTGTCTATGTCTCTATCTATATTCTGTGTTGTTAAAATGGAACAAATGTCCCTAAATCCCATCCTTTCTTGCTGCTTAGACTGCAGATGTTCCTTTTTCTTCTTCTGCATCATCATTTCCGTCTTTCTACTGGAAGTTGGCCTTGGCTCCTACTCTTTCAACATTCCATATATTCCAACCATCAGTTAAATCTTATCTTTGGATTATAATTCTAAAATACATCTTGAATCTGTACATTTTTCATCACCATTGCTAACATCATCCAAGTCACCATGTTCTCTTATCTCGGCTCCTGCAGCAAGTAAATAGCCTCCTAACTGGCTGTGTCATGCTTCCACTCTTGCCCATCTTTAACTCATTCTCTGCTGAGCAGCTATCTCTAGTACATTTTCTGTTGCTATACCAGAATAACACAAACTGGGTAATTTATAAAGAAAAGAAATTTATTCGGCCTATGACTCTGAAGGCTGGGAAGACCAATATTAAAGGGCTACATCTGGCAAGGGCCTTCATGCTACATCATAACACGGCTGAAGGGCAGAAGGGCAAGCAAGCACACAAAACAGAGGGAATGGGGGCCAAACTTCTATCTTTTTATCAGGAGTCCACTCCTGCAATAACTAATCCAGTGCTGTGGCACTAACTCATTCATGAGGACAGAGCCCTCATGACCTAATCATCTCTTACGGGTCCCATTTCCCAATACTGTTAACATTGGCAATGACCTAATCATCTCTTACAGGTCCCATCTCCCAATACTGTTAACATTGGCAATTAAATTTTAACATGAGTTTTGGAGGAGACATTCAAACCACGGTTGCAGTCAAAGTAGTCTCTAAAAATGTGTAAAACAATTCATTATCACTCCTGTGCTTAAAATCTTTCTATGGATTCTCACTGCTCTTAGAATAAAAATCCAAACTTGTTTGGACCTATAAGCCCAGTATGATGTTGACCTCTCCCAACCTCATCTCATGCTACATTCCCTCTCATTCAACTATGCTGGCCTTCCCTGTGTTGCCGCAATACAACCAGTCATTTCTTGCCTCAGAGACCTGTGCTTGCTGTTCCTCAGGCTCTTTGCATGACAGGTACCTCCTCAATTATCAGGTCTCATCCTAAAATTCACTTTCTCATAGAAACCTTTTTTCCATGATATCAAAGTAGGTCCTCTCATATTTTTACTCATCCATAGCTATCTTAGCACTTCCTATAGTTGATAAGTATTTTATGCACATATTTATGTATTTCCATGTTTGTCTGTTGTAAAGCTCAATGAGGGCAGAGACCTTGTATATATTTTTTCACTGTTGTTTTTACAATATCTAGCAGAGTATCTGGTACCAAAAAGGTGCTCAATAAATTTTTGCTGAACTAAAAAGTTAATTCCTGGATTGCTCTGAATAATATCTGGGACAATGCTATTTAATAAGGATACTCTAAGTCGGGGAAAATAATTCTTACTTCTTTAGGAAAAGAATCTGGTTGCTTTCATGATCCCAAACCTTTTGCCAACCTTTAATCAGCAGGTTCTAATCTCTTTTTGTGGTGATCTCTGTCTGAATAAAAAAAAAAAATCTACAAAATTAAACCAGATGAGGGACAGCACCCTGAAGGTGACAGCCGTTTAATGCTCTCTTTGTCAAATACGCTCCCTCTCACTATACATGCTTGGACAGAAAGAGAGACATATTTTACTTGGTTATTTTTTTCCTCAAGCCATTTATTCCTCTGCTAAGTAGTTTATCGATTCTTCAACATCAATTTAGAGCTGGAGTTTACAGCACTCCCATCAGAAATCTTACAGTGCTCAAAATAAATGACTTGCCCAAAGAATACCGTGTCAGTTGTTAAAGAAGTAACTCTGGAAACAAATACACCTAAAGGTAGATACTAAATATAGATATTCCCTTACACACACACACACACACACACACACACACACACCCCACTTGGAAACTGACTTTTCTAAGAAGAAAAAGCAAAAATAAAACAGAAAAAAATCTATAACATATGAAAAATTCAGTAGTATGGCAATCTAATACAAAAAATGTTAAAATTCACTATAGCCTACCACCTCTCACTGATGTTCCATAATAGTTATTTTAGACAGGAAGCACAAGGTTGCCAAATGTTCTTGTTCTACATTTCCTGTACTAGTTTCACATCCTACACATCTAGCCCTAGTATTAAAAAAACTGTCCATGATATTTTACTTCCTGGCTTTGAGAGCAGGAGTCTCCTAGGTCTGCCTATAAACCTTTAGGGACTCAAATTCCAACTTTCATCCTGTAGAAAGCATATCTGCCTTCACACACCACCCCCTTTTAGCAAAATGTTGGTTATGCTCAAATGCTTTGGGATTAGGTGTGAGGAAGTCTTGAATTACATACCTAAATATAACTCCCTAACTGGTGGGCCAGATAAACATAAGAAAGACACATATGTTTTAATAACGTCATCTCAAGTATAAGCATTCATGTATAATCACACACACACACACACACACACACACACACACACACACACACACACCACACACACACACACACACACACACACACACACACACACACACACACACACAGAGCACTGAATTTTCTTTTCACCCTAGAATGAAAGCAGGTAGTAAACTTTCTTGAGTCTTAGCATTGCACATTTAAAATAACTGCTTTACATGTTGGAGTTGCAACTCATCTGAGATACGGAGGGGATTTTCCGAAGCGCACTGGAATTTGGGCAGACATGAAATTACAATTACTTTCCATTCCTTTTCTTCAATTTCCCCATAATTGCTCTTCCTGATATATCTCTATCTTCTTTGGGGGACTATGGAAAGGGGACCAACAAAACAGGTAGTCTTTCAAACTGTGAGACCAGACAGGGTTGTTTCATTCAATAAATATTTATTGAGTGCTTGCTAGGTGCCGGGCACTGTTCTAGGAGCTGGCATGACGAGCCCACACAGAGGTTACACAGGTTCAAATTAGCCTAAGAGAGTAACAAGGAGGGAAGAATTTCTGATGTGTGATGCTGTTCTTCCTTTTTTGAATCAAGCAATGGAACAGCAACTGCCATAGGCTGTCAGTAGCAGGTGAAATGTCAAATAGGGAGTCTTGTCTTTGGGGATGCCTGAATTTAGCTTCCCTTCTAATGCCAGCATAGTACATCTAAGGATTCAGGGAAAGGATGTCAGAAAAATGAAGGCTATTTTGCTGCCAACTAAGATGAATGGAACACTTTCTAATGGCAGCCCTCAAACCATTCTTGCCCTGAGCCCAGGTTTCCACTGTTACTTTGATTTACATCTTGGGTTTAAGGTCCTTCTTTACCTTTTACTCCTCATCACTCCAAAGCAGCAATTAGAGGCAGTTCAGGGAAACAAATTAACTTTATTTTATAGGAGGAAACCTCAAAGTAGATTTCTATCATTCACTAATTCAACAAATGTTCACTGAACACCTACTATGGCCAGAAGTTGCTCTTGGTGCTGGAGATATATTAATATCAGTAAACAAACAGACAATAAGCCCTCATCTCATGGAGCTTACATTTTAAATGGGGGTTGCTGAGATAAGTTACAGG
This sequence comes from Hylobates moloch, assembly GCF_009828535.3. Classification (NCBI taxonomy): domain Eukaryota; kingdom Metazoa; phylum Chordata; class Mammalia; order Primates; family Hylobatidae; genus Hylobates; species Hylobates moloch. The sequence continues at coordinate 111,387,180 of NW_026652282.1, forward strand.
CAATTTTGTAATAACCACATTACTTAGTACTAGTTTAAGTGATTAAACAATCCCTTCTTGTTCCTCCATTCTCTAACTTCCGCTATAGAGCCCAACCTTTCAGCCCATGTCTTCTTGTTGCTTTTGAAGTTTCTATACTACTCCTAGACATAACCTTTATATTCTCTTTCAAATGACTCTATCCTCCTCTCAGGTACTCAGGCACATCCCCTTTAGTTGGGATTAGCCCTAATGAATGGCACTCTCCTTACAATGGAACTCCATCTCTTTCAGATCCTGTTGACAGCAATTTGACTGAAATCCCCAGGGCACTGGGCTCCGGTTTCTCGTCTTGGGCATTTACAAATTCTTGTTTTTCTTAACTGCTTTTTAACCTATACTTCCTGCTTACTTTGTTCCTCCCCCCCCCCCCCCCCCCATAAACGTTTTTCAACCATGTTGAGAAAGGAGGATAGCTGGGAATATAACAAAGCAGGATCCAATTTAAAGAAATCTATTTGTCTTTTATTTTTTTAATCTCGATTGTCAAAGGTGATTTGAAAAAGAAAGCTTCTGGGACCAGGTACCGTGTCTTCATAAGACTCTGATCTCATATATACATTGTTGCTTCCTGTGGAATTTCTACAAGCTGTTCTTTAAAATAATCATGTTCTGTGTTTCTCAGTTCTTATGGGATTTTAACATTTTGAAACTGCAGAGGCAAACAGGAAAATCTTCAAATGTGATTACTTGGTAGTCAAATACAATGTTATAAGAAATTTCTCCATTTTTCACACCCTCCAATTTTTCCACCCCATCTGAAATAGTAAACAAGTTGAAAATACAACAGTCCAAAGGGTAATTTTATGAAAAAGATAAGCACCTAGGAACAGAGGCTTATAATGAAAGTGTCTCCTCCACCATAGAGAAACACTAATATAATTCAATATAGTTTATAAAACCATCCCTGCCAATCAAAATATAGAAAAGACAATTTCCTGTTTGTGGAAATAGATGTGATACTGAACAGAACCAAAACAGGCTGCAATTAACTTAGAAAAAAAACGGATACACTAGACTCAGTCTAGCTAGAAGAATGCTGTTGCATTACAACACATTTGCATGCTAGCTTAATAAAATTAAGATTTCCAAGGGAATTCTCATCCTGGGGAGGGGAGGCAGTGGCGGGGGGAACTGAATGAGCTATATAGAAAAAAGTTAAATAGTAAAAATAGCTATCATTCACAGAGAGTTTACTATGCACAAGGCAGTTTACAAAGACTTTACATGCATTTTCTGATTTCATTCTCATAATTTTAACAGGTGAGTGAGTACTCTTATTGTCTCAGTTTTACAGATGAGGCAACTGAGGCTCAGAGATTAAGTTAGACGTATAAATTCACACCAGTATTAAGGGGTAGAATTCAGATCTATGTCTTCTCTTAACTGCTAGGCTATGTTGCCACCGATAGAATACATAACATACATATCTGTCTATTTAATATTTATTTACATGTAATATGTATGTATATTTATGATAGGTAAATTCTATACGAATTAGCTAGGCAGAAAGCAGCATAACATATTAGAAAAAAACACTTGATTAGGAGTCCCGAGGCCTGGGTTTGTACTCTAGCCTCTGATACTAACTAGTTTGTATGGCTTCAGGTGAGTAATTTAACACCTCTGTGCCTCAGTTTCCCCATCTATAAAACAAGGATATCAAGCAGAAGCTTCCATAACATCCCCTTTAGCTCTACCATTCTATTACTCTACTAAGTTATGTCACATAAATTACCATGAATGTTTTGCCTTTGTGGATAACTTACACCGAAAGCAACTCAAGGAATAAATTCTGCTAAAAAGCACACCCTTGACACAGCAGATCTGCTAGAAAGAGGGAGATGATTTCAAAAGGAGAACCTTCCTGTGATAGCAAATGGAGCTGCCAGCATAGTCTTTGAACTCTCCTTCACCATCAGCCAATGAAAGGCTTCAGTTAATCTTCACTAAAAATGACAGTCTGCAAGTATTTTGGACCTCCAGGTCGAGGCTAAGTTGGCAAGAACTAAATAAAGAGAAAACCATTTTACAGGGTCACTGCTAAGCCCAGAATCACAGGATTTCTGAAGAAACTATATATGGGTGACCAAATCAAAGGCCTCTGTTAGGTCAATAAAAATGTTTCTAATAATATAAGCCTCAGACATTGTTTCTCAAATATCACTGGTGCTTTAAGTAAAGTTGAATTGAGAGAAAGGCTAGCTATGAAACATATCTAGACCACTGTTAGAGAATTCCCTTCTCTAGGGACTGAGCATCTAGGAAAAATGTCACGTAACCTTAGCAAGACACATGGAATCACAATCAATGTAGGCAGACTCTGATTTTTGATCCTTTGTACAATGCACAATACCAAATTGATCAGTGAGTCTCCAGAAAAAATGAGCACATTCAAAGACTCAATTGGCCTTCTACAGGGGTTTTTCAGCAGTCTGAAGAGCAACTGATTGAAGAGTCTTAAGCTTTTATGTTTGTATTTCTCCAGAGCAGTTCTTGGCTAGCTTCTCTCTGCTCCACTGCCTTCCCAGGTGACTAACCGCTGTTGCCTCTGACCCAGGAAGTAGTGATAAGCTATGTTCCTAGCTGCCTTCCCAAAGCTCTCAAGAGGCATTGGGTAAAAGAGGTTAATGATAGTGTCTTCTCACTTTTACTACTGACAGTTATGGAATTCCTAGAGAGCTAATTTTTCTCATGAAATATTTTATTTTATAAAGGTAGCCTAAGAAAGGCTGGGGGAGAAGAAGACAGTAAGCTATTTAGTAGCTATTTATCTGTGGGTTATTTTCCTCGTGGCATAGTACTTTGTGTTTTTAAATTCAATGAAACCTTTTATCCTCTAGGTGAGCATTTTATATGAACCCACAGATGGCTTTCTTAATTGGTCAATATTAGAAATACACAGGTGTCTGAATGAATAGATAACTGACATTATCACAGGGTTGGAAAGGGAAGAAGCATATGGCAGGTTGATACTAGGAATTATTAAGATAAATTTGAAAGTTGGAATTTGAAAGTGGGTACTAAATTCATTTGGATTATAAATTATTACAATTAGAAACCAGAACCTTAAAGACTAATCAATTTTCATTAATGGATTTCTTTTGACCTTTTCCTGTGGTTTCTAAATTGATTCTTGCAACAGACCCCTGGAATGGCTTCTCTCCATTTGGTGGCCCAGTGCATTAACTTATACTTCTCCTGTGCCAACAGCTCATCTACAGTAACAGAAGTGAAGCCTTTCTACTATGAGCTCCGAGTACCCAACTAAGTCCACAAATTGACTAGAAAGGTCATAGCTGCTCACTAACCAGTAGATATGTCAAATCAGATTTGTATAATTTTAGAGTTGAAATGGTCCTTTGAGGTTATCTTACTTTTAACCTTGATCCCAGTAAAAGAATCTCATTCACAGCATGCCTAACAGTGGCATCCAGACATACTTAAACATGTTCAGGACTGGAAAAGTCCTTGCTTCATAAGAACACCCATTCCACCGCCAGACAGTTTGAATAGAAAGGTTTTCCCCTATATGCTAGGCTAAAATCTGAATTCCTACGGCTACCTGGGTTCATATCCAGGTTCCCTCACTTACATGATCTTGGGTAGATCACTTAATCTCTGTGCTTCAGTTTCTTTATATGTAAAAATGGAGATAACAATAGTACCTACCTCATAGGATTGCAATTAAACAAGTTAACACAAATCAAGTACTTAGCACAGTCCCTGGTACAAAATAAGTGCTCAGTAAATATCAGCTCCTGATCTTACTGCTAATATTACTGCTACATTTACAGCTGCTACTATCACTACTAAGGATACCCTCCGGAGTGACACATATCAATCCTCAATCCTCTTGTTCATATCAGCTCTTCAAATATTTGAAGACTCCTATCCAAAGCATGAGCTTCAAAGGTATGCATCTCTCTGCTTTATATTAACTCTATATTAGGCAAGTTATCTGATACCTTCATATCAGACACTTTGAAAGCAGATAACACCTACTATCCTGGCACGATGGCTCATGCCTGTAACCCCAGCACTTTGGGAGGCTGAAGTGGGCAGATCATGTGAGGTAAGGAGTTATGAGACCAGCCTGCTCAACATGGTGAAACCCCGTCTCTACTAAAAATACAAACATTAGCCGGGCATAGTGGTGCATGCCTGTAATCCCAGCTACTTGGGAGGCTGAGGCAGGAGAATCGCTTGATCTAAGGAGGCAGACGTTGCAGTGAGCTGAGATTGTGCCACTGCATTCCGGCCTGGGAGACAAGAGCGAAAGCCTGTCTCAAGAAACAAACAAAAAAAAACCAACAACAAAAAAGAAGATAACTCCCACTGTACAGGATGGCTGTGAGAATAAGAAGAGATAATATATGCAAAGTGCCTGGCACAAAAGAGGTACTTAAAAATATGTCAGTTCCCTTCCCCTTCTCCATTCCTAAGCTTTTTCTTTTCTAGACACTAAAAGCCCAATATCTAACCTTTCTTTACATGGTAGGGTTTTCCAGCCCCTGGACATCTTTGTTTCATTCTAGTCTGTCAAGTGTCTTTCTTAAGAAGTAGTTCCCAGCATGATGGAAAGCATGATTTCAGGTATGGCCCAAGTATACCATGCAGAGTAGACTGTTCCTTAATCTCGAGAAGATAAAGCTCAACTCAAGGCACATGTGGTCAAGGTAGGGGTCACGTATAGTCTCTTATCACTATGATATTTTTTGTTCATTGATTTCCTTTTTTCCTGGCCCATAGACTAATGAGTGATCAATTCCATCAGAAATTCAAGTTACTTACCGAATCAGAGCAGTTGCACTGGCCTGCTCCTGTAGCTCTTTCCTAGGACTCTGTTTTCTTAGCAGTTGGGATACATACACAATGCAGTGAATCTAATTCCTGCCACACACACACTAAGAGGCATTGCCGCCAAAGTGTCTCTTGCAATCCATTTTATGTGGTTGCTTTCCAAGGCAACTTACTGAATTAAAAAGATAATAAATTTAATCTTGTTGGTTACTACTGATTAAGCATCTCAAGTCATGTAGAGAGGCAGAGTTCATGCTTTGAAAGTGTAATCTTGGAGTTCAGTTTTCACCTTTCTGATTTTCTGGAGGCAGTAAAGAATAATGAGAAGATCACTAATTGAGTCAAGGAACTTGAGATCAAGCCCTATCTATGCCACTAACCAACCTAGTGTTTGAACCTGGATCAGTCATTTAACCTATTTGGATCATGGTTTCCTCATTCATAAAATGAGGGTGTTGGACTACTTAAATTTTAATATCTCTTCTGGGTCCAATAATGTATAGTTCTATTCTGTAGCCTTATGGTTAAGGTATTATATCTTCCCACACCATACTTAATTGCTTTTTAAATCAGGTTATTGCTGAGGAATAGCCCGGGAAAAATGGGAGTTTTAAACAACTTTTATAATTTTAATAGAGAACTGAAATAGTTGAATATTTCTCTTCCTAACCTCTTGCTTAAATAATTTTAAAACAGTTAATTAAATTATGCTTTACAAAGATTATCATTATATATCCAAGCTGAAGGGGAAAGTTCAACATTTACAATTGAGTTACAACAGAGGGCTGTATTGAGCAAGACCATTTATAATGTATTAACTATAAGAAATGGAACCTGAACTTTAGTAGACACTATACTCCTCACAGCTCAAGACCTAGTAATATGTCGTAAGAAAGTCTGAGAACATATATTGCCCATGACTTTGGATCAGCAATCATACAATAAATATGTTTAAAATTTTTGTTATTAATTTAAATCTTAATGTAGTCATCAAAACTACTGTCAGGTAATGCCTTTTTGCCTCTAGTGTATGTAAAACTATCGGTTTATTAGAGAATTTCAACGTATGGGCTGACATCTTGGATAGGCTCTACACTTTTTTACAGTCCTCTAAGAAAACAGTCTATATTTCAACCTACCTCTGTCTCTCCATTTCTATAAAATGGAGGAATTTTTCTCTCAAAATCACAGTAAGCATTAAATAAGGTGAAATGTATTTTAAATGTCCTATAAATTAAAAATATCCTGGTCATCTTATTATCTTATAACTATTTAACTTATGTTTTAAGTAGCACAGATTTATAGAGAGCATATCACCAATGAAGTATTACTGTGCAAACGAATTTTAGATGAAGTACAGATACATTTTTTAAGAAAAATATACAGATTATTTACATTTGAGCTATAACACCATTATGCCTTATGTTCAAATTATTAGAAAATTATAGGCCAAAAATACTGTCAAAATTAAAATGCATTCTATACACTCTATGGTTAAACAACTCACAACCAATTAAATCAACGTGAAGAAACCAATAATAATTGTTAAAAGCTAGAGTAGGAGCAACTAAAAGCAACAATCAACTCAATGCACACTTATAATAAAAGATTTTCTCTCTCTTAAAAAAAAAAAGAGATAAATAAAACAGTCTATTAAAACCCTTGGCCGGGCATGGTGGCTCATTCCTGTAATCCCAGCACTTTGAGAGGGCAAGGCATGTGGATTGCTTGAGTCTAGGGGTTCAAGACCAGCCTGGGCAATATGGGAAAACTTGTCTCTAAAAAAAATACAAAAATTAGTCAGGCTTGGCAGTGCATGCCTGTAGTCTCAGCTACTTGGAAAGCTGAGGTAGAAGGATTGCTTGAGCCCAGGAAGTTGAGGCTGTGGTGAGCCGTAATCACACCACTGCACTCTAGCCTGGGTGACAGAGCAAGATCCCATCTCAGAAAACAAACGAACAACTTATTACTTTGCTCAATGAGACCTACAGATACACAGCCCAACTGAAATCTTAAGAATCAACATTGGTTATTCTTATTAATAAAAACTGTTCTATAAGACAGTGATAGAATCTGTTTTGTTTGGCTTCTAATTGGAGAAACACCATACTGAGTCATGGGCCATGTTCTGGATTCTGACAGTGGCATCACAGGATTGTTTTAGAGGAGAACATGGTCCTTTTCCTCTATGAATATGCTCTTGAATGTTAAGAATATTTAGTAAAACACACACACACACATTTGCAGGGTGGGAGTTACTGTATTATTTTGCAGAGTGTATTCTATTTGCTATCATCTATTTCTCTAATGGACTAAAAAGGTAGCAAATATGAAAATAAGAAAACCACAAAGAAGCCCCATTTTTCTACATTCTGGCATTCTTCAGTGAGATTCAGCAGTGGCTAAAAGATAACACAGTGGAGGAGGGGGAAACCTTGGATTACCACAGCATCATTTATACTGATATTTCCAAAGGTCATAAGAATTTAGGACCAGGCTCACTTCCCACCCTTAATTCACTCCAACATGGCAATTGCTTCCATGATGACATGATTTCCCGATAATCCTTTACAGGGCTAGAGAGGAATAAACAGCAGAATTTCCAAAGGCCTATGTTATTACTCTGCTTTCCCCAGGTGGGATCCTTGTTGCTGTCCCTCAACTGTGAGTGAGAGCCACTACACAGCAGATGGTTAAGAAAAGAGGACTAAAGTTTAAGTTAACAACCATCACCACCCAACATTAAGCCTCCCTTTGAAACAACAGGAACTGTGAAATCTGAGTCTACGTTTCTGTTGAAGGGCAACAAAGCAGGGCCTTCTAAGGGAGACAGCGTTTACTGTCTTTTTTTAACATAAATACATCCAGCTAGAATACATCAAGAAGAAGATAATAGTGCATCACTAATTCAGTAATTGTCACAGGACTCTTTCCTTCTCCTCAATTAAACAGTTAACAGGGAGCTGGGATTCACACAAAAAAAGAAATTCGCTCCTCCTCCCCTCTTTTCCAATTTGATTTATGCATAGCCCCTGGAGACACAAATTAATGTCTTCATAGACCAAAAGCCCCAGCTGTTTTGAAAAATCTATGACAAAGCTTAACTAAGGTTCACACATGCAAACATAAAGCCCCCATAACTATTAAGCTGAGTATCACAAAGCTGGCTCCTCAACCAAGGGTCTAAAGCCAGCCGTAATGCCGTGCTCACCCCAGCCAGGCTGGCCTTAATACACCTACAGTGCTAATTTAGTACTGCCTGAGGCATTGTGGATTCTGGGTAGATAGACACTTTAAGCAAAGCCGAGGAAAAGATATAGAACTATAGGGACTTAAAACCACAATTCATCATTTATTAATATCAGACAGAAGCACTGAAAATTTGCAAGACTTCATTTCTTATGTAGCTGATTCCTTTGGTTTATTTATTCTTTTTATGATAAGAAATCAGAAAATGAGATGATTAATTCAAAGAAAATACCAAAAGAAACTCTTAATGCCCTATCCATCCTTAAACAAACCAAAGGCACCCCACTCAGCTATTCTACTCCCTTGGAAGAATGTGGCCTGCACTTGCTGTTCCACTTCCTCTCCTCTCATCTACTCCTTAATCAATGCATTCTGAATTCTGTCCACAATATTTTACAACAATCCTTTCAAATGTCACTGAGACTCTTTGTTGCTAAAGCCAATGATCACTTTTCAGTCCTTATCTTATTCGTTCTCTCTGCAGCACTAAACTCTGCTGATTATTCCTACTTTCTTGAAACTCTCTCTTCCCTTGCCTTCTGTGATACTCCCTAACTCTTGGGTTTATCTTTCTCAGTTTTTTTTCATGAACTTCTCCTTTCCCGGTTTCCCAAAGTGCTGTTTTTTTAGGCGTTGAGACAGAGTCTCGCTGTCGCCCAGGCTGGAGTGCAGTGGCGCGACCTCGGCTCACTGCAGGCTCCGCCCCCCGGGGTTCACGCCATTCTCCTGTCTCAGCCTCCTGAGCAGCTGGGACTACAGGCGCCCGCCACCTCGCCCGGCTAATTTTTTGTATTTTTAGTAGAGACAGGGTTTCACTGTGTTAGCCAGGATGGTCTCGATCTCCTGACCTCGTGATCCGCCCGCCTCGGCCTCCCAAAGTGCTGGGATTACAGGCGTGAGCCACCGCGCCCGGCCCTACCCATTTCTTAAGTGCCAGTGTTTTCTAGCATTCCATCTTTATGCCTCGTTTATTCTTTCTCTAAAATCAGGGACTCTTTATCTGTACATCATGAGAGTTCATGGATACACCTCAAGAGGTCTCTGGACCTTCCTAAAATTGTATGCAGAATAGTGTATGTAAATTTTATGGGGAGAGGGTCTATAGTTTTCAGATTTCTAAAGGAGTTTTAGGCAAAACAAAGTCTAAGGGCAACTAATCCTCAGATTAGCTCTAGGTGGCCCCGCAACTTCAAATCATATCACTATATATGCTGATAACTTTCAAATCTATATTTCCAATCCAGATTTTTCTCAGTGTGGGCATCCCATAAATACGTTTACTCAACAATCCTGATCTTCCTCTCGTGTTCTCCAAGTCAGTAAATGGCTCACACCCCACCTAGCTGCCCAAGCCAGAAACCTGGGAGTTATCCATATTCTTCCCTCTCTCCCATTCTCCACATCCAGTAACCGAGCCCTATGGACTCTACCTCCTATCTCACATGTGAACCTTCTCTCAATAACAAACATAATCATCTCAGTCCAGGAAGATTATTGCAACAACCGCCTCACATGTCTTCCTGCCTCCAACCAACTCTCCAGTTGCAGACAGAGTAATCCTTCCAAAAGACGAATATGATCATGTCACTCACTGACCTAAAAACTTTGCAGTGACTTCTTTATTGTTCATAGACTGCAGAACTTCAAACTTCCTGGCATGGTAAATAAGGTCCTTTATGACTTGGTTCCTGCATATCTCTACAGTCTCATCCATACTCTATTGCTCAACAACCCCTTTAACCTCACCCCCACCCTGGCCCAATCCTTGACTACTTTATAATCTCTAGTCATACAAAACTATTTTTCAGTTCTAGCCTCAGGGATTTCATACACTTTAACATCACATCAGCCTGGAATACTTGTACCACCTTGGCCTGGGCAACTTCTGCCAGAAAGCCATCTCTAGCCACCTAAAAGAGAGTTAGGGGGTACCTCATATATGCTCTGATAGAATCCTACGTATGTAATCACATATCCTTCTGTATGTGATTCTCTATTTCTCTGCTTCTCTATTTCCCACTAGAGTTTCATGAATAAACTATAAGTTCCTTGAGGTCAGGGACCATTTGGTGTCCTTGGCACTTAGCACAGTGTCTGGTACATCATAGTTCGTCAATAAATGTATGTTGATAAACTGAATGAATTAATGGGAAGAAAGAATTTTCAGAATTTTGACCCAGTACTGTTAATCCCCACCATCTTTGTCTTCAGCCTGGCATAGGAAACAAAACAGTGGACTCCAGAGAGGTCAGCTGTCTTAGACATTAACTCTATGAGTCTCACTTTCCTCACCGTATAACTAAGAAAAAGTTCTGTATAATCCCTTATGGCTTGGCAATTCTGTAATTTGCTGCTTCCTTAACATATCTATTTCTCATCTCCCAAACCTCACTTAGTCCCTCCACCCTCTTCCCTACGTCCCCCTCGCCTGTCATCCAGATGGCACTGTGATGATCTGGTTGAGGCATTTGGAGACTGGTTGGGTAAAGGCCACTATATTTTGTGTATGTATCGTGTTCATGAGAGAGAGAGAGGGAAAGAGAAAGAGAAGGAGGAAGGGAGGGAAGAAAGAGATATTGAGGCAATCATCTTTCCCTTCCCATTTCTATCCTTCGTAAAGAATACAGTTGGTCTTAGAGGTCCAATTTCAAAATGTTCATGATGTTAAATTGTTACATGATAAAAATTCCTAAAATTGTTTAAGATCACTCAGAACAGAAAAAAAAGTAAGATAAAAGTTAAGGATAACCAAGTAGACATAAATTATCTTGAAAAAGCTGAATCCCAGTAACGTGACATAGTTTTTTGGAATAAGGCTTACTAAATATTGAAAAGGAAGGGAGATATCTTATTTGAAAGGAAATACAGCCTGAACTTCCCTGGTCAAGAAAGGTGGAGGAATTGTGGCTCCAGAAGCATTTGAAGTTACTGCAAAGCTATGGAAACATGTAACAATAATAACCAGCACTAAGAATATAATAATGCAAGACCAATTGTCTGCTGGTCCCTGGGGGAGGAACCAGATGGCATAAAAGACCAATTCTCATCTCTTAATTTCTTTGATTGATAAGGAAGGATACGCTTCCATTTAGTTCTCATAAACAGTGACCCCTTTTCTCCTCTGTGGACAAAGTTGATGTACTATCACTTTTGCTTACAGATATTAAACTCATATTTAATGATATGTGTGCTTGGTAATGCATGTGTCCAAAAACTTCCGCTGACAAAAATGGCCCTGCATGCATCTATTTGTCTTTCAGTTGCTGCACACAAATGCAGCAGGGAAGTGCGGAATTTAAATGCACAGCAGGCAGCCAATGTATTTTTCCATAAACTAGTCTACACATCATGGTAAGAGTAGAAGCAAAGAAAGCCTCAGATGCATTCTTTCCCATAAAGAGGCAAATGAAACCAAAGGACAGGGTAGTAAGAAAGAAAATCAAAGGCTAAAATGAGATTACTAGTACATACCCTTTTAAAAACAAATCAAAAGAACCATTATCCTTGCCAACATTGAAGATGGGTTAAGCTCTTTCAGTGCAAAGAAGAGTGTCTTCTTCCTATCGTAAACAAAACCAATAGTTTTTGTTTGTTTGTTTGTTTGTTTGTTTATTTTTTGAGACAGAGTTTCACTCCTGTTGCCCAGGCTGGAGTGCAATGGCACGATCTCGGCTCACCGCAACCTCTGCCTCCTGGGCTCAAGCAATTCTCCTGCCTCAGCCTCCTGAGTAGCTGGGATTACAGGCATGCACCACCATGCCTGGCTAATTTTGTATTTTTAGTAGAGACAGGGTTTCTCCATGTTGGTCAGGCTGGTCTTGAACTCCCGACCTTAGGCGATCCACCTGCCTTGGCCTCCCAAAGTGCTGGGATTACAGGCATGAGCCACCGTGCCTGGCCAACCAATAGTATTTTTAACATGGTTAGATAGATGACATTTCACTTCAGAAGTGGTTATGCTTTGGTAATGGGTAGAGTTAGTATATCATGTAAAAGGTTAAGAAGCAAAACAAGAATATTTAAAATAAGTAGTAATGTATAGAAAAAAGAAAACTTTTACAATGTGCATTGTGCTTGCTGGGTCTTGAATATCATAAAACTTTGATAGAAAAACACATATATTTGTAGGGCTCCTATACAAATTCCTGCTATATCTCACTTATAAATATACAAATATATCATTATATTTTGATATAGTATAACATATGATAGCCAGGCAGAGATCAGGGTCAGGAAAGCTCACCTGAGTCACTAGACTAATGAAGTAGGAAGAAACCACAAGAGACTACGGAAGATCAGGTTGAGAAATCAGGGTCTAACAAAGGGGTCAGTCTTTGAAATTAAAAACTTTATATGGGAATACAGAGTATAGGTGTGCCCTACTTTAAGAAAATCCACTGTTCCCTTATCCAATCCACAAACCAGAAAAGCAAGAGTGCTTCTGTGTGTATTACAGAAGCACTCCATATGGCAATTTTTTTTTTTTTTTTTTTGAAAACGGAGTTTCCTTCTTGTTGCCCAGGCTGGAGTGCAATGGCATGATTTCGGCTCACCGCAACCTCTGCCTCCCAGGTTCAAGCGATTCTCCTGCCTCTGCCTCCTGAGTAGCTGGGATTACAGGCATGGGCCACCATGCCCGGCTAATTTTGTATTTTTAGTAGAGACGGGGTTTTTCCATGTTGGTCAGGCTGGTCTCGAACTCCTGACCTCAGGTGATCTGCCTGCATCAGCCTCCCAAAGTGCTGGGATTACAGGCATGAGCCACTGTGCCCGGCCAGCAATCTTTTACAATGCTAAGCTAACATTGTACATGTAAGTAAGATTTGTTTCTACAAATATGGAATTTATATGTTCAGTTTATTGGAAACACATTTTCGGTACAAAGTGAGGTATCCATGTACCACCAACCTTCATGTGGACTTGCTTTTGATTTTTCTTTCATAAATCTGAATTTTAGCATACTGTCTCCTTAAAAGTTACAATGCCTGTACTGTGGGAAATATGCAGAGAGAAAAAATCCATACTTCATAACCAGAAAGCTGAAACTATGTCCAACCAGTCCCTATTGAGGAAGTAGAGTTTTTCCCACAAAAGTGAATGGGGAAACATTCTTGAAACATCTTAAAGGCCTAAGGTCAAATTCAGGCAGCTGTAATAAATGAGAAGTAGGAAGTTCCCAGAAATCTCCTGAAAAGGTTGAATTGTATTATTTATATTTGTAACGAAATGTGTTTTCACGTTTGTGTTAAAGATGAATCTCTGGGGTGAGCTCAGCATGAGATGAGCACTGAGGTCTAGTTTAATGGAGGATGAAGTGTTTTTTTTTTTTTTACACTATATTTAAGTATTGGTCAGATATACTTAAGACCTATGAATAAATAAATAGGATTGTTTTAAGGAACTCCTGAGACTGTCTGTGGTTGTCTATTCATATTAACATATAAGCATAATTTCTAGTTGTGCTACTAGTGGCATCCATCTGTACATTATATTTTTAGAACAATGTCCCAAGTTTGTAAAAATATATTATTCTACTGTATAGAGCACCTAGTTATTAATTTCACTTGTGACTGATGTTGCCTTGAATCCAATTATAAAAAACAATTAAGCTGCTATATTAGCAGGGGGCTATCTATTAGGTGACCTCTAAGAAAAAAAGGCCAGATGACAAAGGATCCATAGAAAAATCAGAACTAAAACCTAGACAGTTGTCTATTCTTCTGCCTAACCCAGACACATATCATAAAGAAGAATCTATGTACATAAACAGTATAAAACTTTCACTAACAGAACAAATTTAAACCAGCTGTTGTGAAACTAATAGCTGCACTCCTCTGGTGAATGATTATAGTCAATAAATGTTTGCTGACTGACTATGATACATACAAACTATTGTTGTACATTATATAATGTTCAATCATTCTATTGTATTAAAGATAAAAGTAACTCTAAGTATGTAAATTCTAGTTCCAGTATTATTCTAGGCTAGGAGATCAGCTTTCAGTCTAATAACTTCAGACAAGTTTTAGTTACAGTCTCATGACCACAAATTATCTAATAAACCCAGTTTCAAAGCTCTAAAAATAGCCTGGTCATCTACTATCTGGAAAATGATGAAACTGGTCCTGGTTTCTCCAAACCTCTAGGGTTTTTTTGTTTTTGTTTTTGTTTTTGTTTTGAGACGGAGTCTCGCTCTGTCGCCCAGGCTGGAGTGCAGTGGGGCGATCTCGGCTCACTGCACAAACCCCTAGGTTTTAAGAATCACTGTACAATAATTATGATTACATATAGTTAGAAGATCTTATGCACAAAAAGAGCCATAGTTCTATTTATCAATGTCATTAAATAAAGATGAACACCTGAAAAGATTGAATTACAGATTCTCAGTACATAATGCCAAAATCTACACCACAATAAATACACTACTCAAGAAAACGTCATCTCTGAGGGAAAAAAAAAGTAGAGAGTAAAAGAAAACTGTGCAAGTAACCTTAAATTAAATATTGTAAATCTAGCATGAACTTTTAAAGTGGAGGTCCTATTTTTTTACCAAATGGAGACTGGATTTCTACCTTTGAGTTCTAAACTCTCTTTGTAATACTTTCTTCTATTAATAAGGTGCTAATAAGACAGAAGTAAAATCAACCCAAAGCAAAAATAAACCAGAGAAACAAACAAAATCTAATTCTATCTGGCCACAAAGCCAATTTTCTCCCTCCCACTGCACTGGCAACAGCAGTAGCAGCAGTGGCTGATGGCAGCAGACCCTTCCTAAAGCAATCTTATATTTGCACCAGAGAGAACATTCTGGCCAAATTGGTCCTAGAAGATCTGTCTGCAAGATGTAAAAAACTGCAATCCCAGTGAACCAAGATTGTGCCACTGCACTCCAGCCTGGGCGACAGAGTGAGGCTCTGTCAAAAAAAAAGAAACAAAAGCAACAACAACAACAACAACAAAAAAAACACTGCAATCCTAAATGATCTCTCCTTGAGGAAAGATGAAAATCCTTGTCAGTAATATTAGGTAATCTGGGCTGGAGAAGATGTCCAACTGCAAAACAGTGAGTAGGCAACAGGTGAGGAAAAGGAAAAGGAAACCAACTAAGCCCAAAGAAACCATAGCAAGAAGCTGAAAGCACTAGTTAAAATGAAACTCGCATCTGTAGAGATGCAGTGAGAAGGATAAATCAACTAATGGCTCAATTATACTTTTAAAGCCATCAGTCAAACAAACAAACAAAACACCCAACTGAACTTTCAAAACCATTTTTAGTAAAACTTGTATTTCACAGTTATTTATTTTCTTAATCTTAACAATAAACAACTGTTGTTACATAATTAAAGATATAAAGTAAAGGGATTTAAGTGGCAGCTTAAGCTAGCTAGTTAAGTTAGTTACGCTGTAAGTTAGAACTGCCTATATATGTTCCAGTTTTCACACCCAGTCCATCCCAAGGACTGTAGTCAGAGACTAAAGACAAGAAAGATGTTTGAAGGGATGGTGGGGTGGAGGGGAGACTATGAGAATAGAATAAAAGGATTAGAGTGCTTTAATCTGGAAAGATAAACAATCAATCAAGAATAACCACCACCGTACAACCATCACCATTAAGCACCTACTGTGTGACAGTCACTTTGCTAAGTGCCAAGATATTGAATTATGTCCAAGAAGAGAAGAAGTGTCGTCAAAGTGGATTTTAACATTCTTTCTTTCAGTTATGCTCTCTATGTGTCAAGCATTGGGCTGGTCATGCAACAGTTGTGAAGCAGGAAACAGCAGAATGTCACGGAAAGAACCCCAGATTGGAAATTAGAAGATTTAGGTTTTAGTTCTAAGAGCATTATTAACTATATGTATGACCTTGAACAAATCACTCAACCTTTTTAGGCCTATCTTATGATAGAGATGTTGGACCTGTTAGCGGATTCCAACATTTTTTAGCAGCCAACCCTTTATTCAAAAGACATCTTACAGGAATATCCTACACATAAAAGAGCTGAAAGTAGAAATCTTATGTCTGAAGCACAGGGAAGGTCATAATAGGCTCATAAGCCTTCTCCTGGGCCTCTCCTTCTCCCCGAACCAGTCTTACATGTATCTATACAGATGCCTTCATGGATCCTGTGAACACAGTTTGAAAATCTATGGGCTAAATCATCTTTAACAATTCCTTCTAGATCTAATATCCTATGACTGTGAAATTTTCCTCACCTACATCTTCAATAGCCTTTGTTCAATTCAGTCCAACATGTTGAATGTCTAGAATCATAGAAAGCACAAGATAGGATTTCTACCATAGAAGAGTTCACCATCTAGTTGGGGAAAACAAAATAAATAAAATGGGAATGCACTTGAGGGGAAGAGGGGCTTTAAGGAGCAGGACACCATCAAGGGCCCATTGGAATAGAAAGTCCACTTCTGTATCTTTTTTATGGGTGTATCATCAGTGCCTGGGGCAACAGGCATTCAAATAAACATTGAATAAATAAATAATGAATTTATGGATGGATGGGTGAAGTTATTATTACTCATGTTCACTGAAATTCAGCAAAAAGGTATAAAGTACTTTCCATATTTTATGGAATTTTTTTCTTATATGTACAGGGTTATAAGAAAAGCCACCAAATTTCTCCATTATTCATTCTATTATTTACTACCCACAATTACAAATGGTGATATTAGAATAAAAACAAAGCAAAAAAGTACACCCATTAAGTTAGCATCCTCCTTGAATCAGCAGAACAAATAAAGGCAAAATTCTACTCAATCATATGAAATAAAATTTTGTGGGAGCAAATCACCAGACTGAATTTTGCTTTGCCAGGAAATTTTTCTTTCAACGAATACGTTTTATATGTTTACATTCACATGCTGCAAGTAAGGAAGTCCCCAAAGTAGGTAAATCAAGTTAAAAACAAAGGCTATTTTCTCTGCCCCCTATTCCACTACTAGTGGGAAGAGAGCAGGGAGGTCAAGAAGGCAGCAGCTGCTTTCCTTTTTCCCCCCAAACTTAAATTCCATCCAATAAGATATGTTTTGTCTTTTTGCACTCAAAGTCAGCCAGCAGGCACTTAAGTGAAATTAAGAACAACTGCACCAATGGCAGATAATTTGATGGAGAGCTTACTGGAGACAGTTCATTTGAGTAAAAGCTTTGCCTGTTCAAGAAACAATATAATTTCTGAAGGAAATCTTTCTGGAAAGGGCCAGGTGGCTCTGTAATTTTATGGCTCAGGTGATATCAGTTATCCAGGACAAGTGTTGTACATGACTAATATTCTCAAACCAGAATTGTATTTCCCCAGAAGGCTATTACATTTAAAAAGACATTAAGGTGAACTTAAATCCCATTTTTGTTTTAGCCTAGCCCTAATTTTTATTATGATATACTATATACTATTCCTTTTTTGAATATGCCTTATAAATGGATATATATTTTTTGGGTTCAAGTGATTCTCCTGCCTCAGCCTCCCAAGTAGCTGGGACTACAGGCATGTGTCACCACGCCTGGCTAATTTTTGTATTTTTTGTAGAGATGAGGTTTCACCATGTTGCCCAGGCTGGGATAAATGGATGTATTTTTATAAAACAGCTTTCTTTTTTCAATCTATGGTACCTGATACCTGAGTTGCTTAGAGAGATCTCGAACTAATAGATGAAATGAGAAA
The DNA here is from genome assembly GCF_009828535.3 of Hylobates moloch. Taxonomy (NCBI): domain Eukaryota; kingdom Metazoa; phylum Chordata; class Mammalia; order Primates; family Hylobatidae; genus Hylobates; species Hylobates moloch. The sequence goes on from NW_026652282.1 coordinate 111,404,942, forward strand.
TATCTTATCCCTTTCTAGTCTTCCTCCAAGATACAATGACATCTTAGGGAAAAGGTAGCAGCCTTTTCTCTGCTTTAACAAATGTAGACAGCCCAGTCAATGTGTGGCTCCACAGATAGCTACAATAAAAGTCATACTGAGGAGGATAATACGGCAGGGTTCTGACCACACAGTATGACATCACTGCTTTCTTCTATTCATTTTAGCTATTCCCCTGTAAAATCTGGATTCAATTCAATGTCTTCAGTTTCATTTGGAAGATCTACATTTGGAATGGATCCAAATAGTCCAGGGGCCACATGAATTTTAATGCACCTGGGGCAGCTGGCCAAACTGTCACTTGCTTCTGTCATCTAAGCAAAATGTGGAAATTTCTAGTCAAGACTTTTCCAATTTTCAATTTACCACCTTCTCATCAGAGGGCTACAACTGCTATTTTTAGAAAGACCTTGCCCCTATCCTAGGACAAGAAATATGGCTTAGATGAGAAAAAAAAGAACAAGCAAAGAAAGAAAATAGAAGTTATTTTCTTCCTTTCACACATTTTGGCCTAAGTTTGGTGTATATATCTAATCTAATGTTATTGTCTGGTAGTATATGAGTTGGTTAAAGTTCTTTACACTAAGTACCCAGAATTTTCTATTCTTTCTTCTCTCTTCCACCCAAATCTCTTGTGATGTATTTATTCATTCAATTGGCCAAAATATTTATTTAGAGCCTACTATATGCCAATGACTTTTCTAGGCAATGGGAATACAAAAGTGAACAAAACACAGCCCATGCCCTTATAGAGCTCTCACACTGTCCAAGGAGAGAGACAATGAATAAATCCATAGACACAAAATAGAGAGTCATTAGTCATATGAAAAATAAAATATCACATAGTGATAAGTGATATAAAGAAAATAAAGCAGGGCAAATATATCCAGAATAGTCATAAAGGCCATTCTGAAGAGGTGAAATTGGAGCATGGCTTTAAATGAAATGAAGACTTGTCTTGATTTTTCTTTGTATTCAAAGGAAACCCAAGAAGAGGTCACTAAAATTACTGTGTCCCGAGTTGGAAGTAAAAACAGTCATGGAGTTGAGACATTTGAAAAATACCATCAAGATATTCAAGGATGTCATAATCAAGCTGAAGGTCATCTACTAATGTCAACTAAATGATTGAAGGGATAAAAAATGGCTGAGAAGGGACATAATTGAAATATACCATTTCAATGACCATTATGAACATTACATATGGGAGATCATAATAGGATAACTCCCTATTTAAAATGGTAAATTCCAACAGTAAAAAGTATATCTGAGTCTCTAGTTCCAAGACAAGACAGTGTAGTTGCACATCTCTCTATTTCTCCCATTAAGTACAGCTAAAAACTTGGACATTATATATAAGACAAACATAAGAACATTTTCAAAGGTGGAGAAAAAAAGTAGACTTACTAGGGACTTTGAGACCCAGGGAATGACAAAGTGGTGAATTCCCTGGGTATTTTTTTGACTATATATATCCCAGACCAGGTATTGGTAAAATCAGCAATCTAGAAATGCCAATGGGCAGAGGGAAAATAAAAGCTTCAAGAAAGCCAGCTTTCTCTAGTCAAAGGACCAAGAAGAGGGAGTACAGCAAGACAGAAAACTCTTAAACAATAGCCAAACAACACAAGAAACTGCACCCTAACCTCATCCCTATGAGCAAGCACTGAGTGAGGAAACTGGACTTCCACCTTCTCCAGGATCTAATGAAGTGTCCCAACCAACCTACGGGGGTGGTGTATCAAAGAAGGCCAAGCAGAGAGGGTTTTTTTAAAACCCCAATCAGCAATGTCATAGGAATCAAGTGCTCCTCTCTATCAACCAGGGTGATGTCAGCAAAGGCCTAAAGGGGAGCTTCAACTTCCACTTCCAGCCAGCAGTAATGAGGTTCCCCCACCCCCATTTCCTAGAGTTTCAATGGAGGCTGAGTGGAGAGTCTGTATTTCTACTTCCACATGGCAGTAATAAGGTAATGACCACTTCCCCTGCCAGCATGATGTTAGAAGAAACCAAGTAAAATAGAAGATTTAAACAAGATCCAGAGTCTTATAATAGCTAAAATGTCAAGAATTAAACAAAAATCACTTATATCAAAAACTGGGGAAATATCAATTTAACAGAGGACACAAACACCAAGATGACACAGACGTTGAAATTATCTGACAAGTACTTTAGGCCAGCTGTTACAAAAATGCTTTAATGAGCAACTATGAACATACTTAAATTTAAAAATAGAAAGTTTCAATAAAGTAATAAAAGATGTAAAGAAAAACCAAATGAAAAAATTAACACTAAAAATACAATAAACAAAAATTTTAAAATCCTGGATGGGCTCAATAGTAGAATACAGATGACAGAGGAAAGAATCAGTGGACTTGAAGATAGAACAATAGAAATTACCTAATATGAACAATAAAGACAAAATAGGGTGAAAAATAGTAAACAGAGCCTCAAGGACCTGTAGCACAATAACAACAGATCTAACATTTGTATGACTGAATTCTCAGAACAAGAGGAGAAGAATGGGTATTCAAAGAAATAATGGGTAAAAATTTCAGAAATTTTACCAAAGACATAAACCTACAGAATCCAAAAGCTGAACTAAACCCAAATAGGACACACACACACAAATCTGCACCAACGCAAATAATTAAACTAATGAAAACTAAAGACAATGAAAAAATATTGAAAGCAGTAAGACAGAAACAACACACTTACCTATAAGAAAAAAAGTTAGAATGATAGCAGATATATAAGAATAATCATACATCATGTCCAATTGAGGTTTATTACAGGGATGCAAGGCTGGATCAATATTCAAAAAATCAATCAATGGAATTCACCACATTAGCAGAATAAAGAAGAAAAATCACATTATGTTAATTAATACAGAAAGGCATTTAAAAAATTCAGCAGTGATTCACAGTAAAACGTCTTGGAAAACTTAGGAATAGAGGGGGAACTTCCTCAACTTGGTTAAAAGCATCTACAAAAAAAATCTATAGCTAACATCTTGGTGAAAGACTGAATACTCTTTCCTATTATTGGTAATAAGGCAAAGACATATCCTGTCACCATTCTTGTTCAATACAGTACTGGGAGTTCTAGCCAGTGCACTAAGACAAGAAAAGGAAACAAAAGGCATACAAATTGGAAAGGAAGAAATAAAGTTCACTCTATTTGCAGGTGACATGAGGGTCTATGTAAAAAATCTCCTAGAACTAATTTGGAATTCAGCAAGGTGAGAGGCTATAATTAATACCAACCACAAAAATCAATTATATTTCTATATACTAGCAATGGACATGTGGACACCAAAATTAAAAATAACATACCATTTACAATTGTTCAAAAAAGAGAAATACGTAGGTATAAATCTTAGGTACTTAAGTATAAATCTTCGGTATAAATACTTAGGTATAAATCTAACGAAATGTGTACATAATTTATATGTTGAAAACTACAATAATGATGAAAAATAAAAGAAGACATCAATAAATGGAGACACATACTGCGCTCAAGGATTGGAAGACAAAACATAGGAAAGATGGCAGTTCTCCCTCAAAATGACGTATTGGTTAAATGCAATATCCATCAAAATCCCAGCAAGATTTTTTTTCAGATATAGACAAGCTTATTCTAAAATGTATACGCTAGACAAGCTTATTCTGAAATGTATATGCATAATCAAAGAAAGAAAAATCTTTGGGATCTAGGGCTTGCTCTAGACATGACACCAAAGTACAATCCATAAAAGAAAAAAACTATACATTATTATTAATCAAAGTTTTAAACTTTTGCTCTGTCGGAGACTATTAAGTAGATGAAAAGACAAGCCACAGATTGGCAAAAATATATTTGTAAAGCGCATATCTGACCAAAAAACTCATATACCTAGATTATATAAGAAGCTCTCAGAACTGAACAGTAAAAATATAGCCAATTGGAAAGAAAGGTCAAAGGACATAAAGAGATATTTCATAAGGAAGATATACAGATGGCACATAAACAAATGAAAAGATACTCAACATCACTAGCCCTTAGGGAAATGCAAATTAAGATCACAATGAGATATCACTCTCACCTATCAGAGTACTAAAGTAAAAACAGTGATACCACCATATCCTGCCAAGAATGCTGAGAAACTGTATCATTTGTATTACTGGTAGGAATGTAAAATGTCTCAGCTACTCTAGAAAGTAGTTTGTCAGTATCATTTTAAAAAGTACAGAATGCCTTATCCACCATGATGGTATTACACGTAGCACCATTTTTGATCAAGAAAGTCATTTCATAGCAAATGAAGAATGGTAATGAGCCTTTGCTTGTGGAATTCACTAGTCTTGCCATGTTTCCCATCATGCTGAAGAAGCAGGTTTACTACAATGGTGGAATGGCTTTTTGAAGACTGAGCTACAGTACCAGGTAGGTGACAATGTCTTCCAGAGGTAATGTCTTTCAGGATGCTCTAAAATAATGTCCAACATATGGTGTTATTTCTCCAACAGCCAGGATTTATGGATTCTGTAATAAGTATTAGAGGTAAAAGTGGGAGTGGCTTGATTCACTATTACTCCTAGTGATTTACAAGCAAATTTTGTGCTTTCTGTCACTATGACCTTAGGCTCTACTGGTCTAGAGGTCTTAGTTCCAAAAGGAACTAAGGTTACAGTCCCTGGAACATTCTTCATGATAGACTCTATTCAAGTCCATGAAACAAGTCACAGTAAATTTGAAACTATTTAAATCATATAGAACATCTTCTTTGGCACAATGGAATTAAATAATAAGTCAAAAACAGAGAGATATCTAAAAAATATAAATAATCCTTGGGTCAAAGGAGAAACCCCACAGGATATGTAAAAGTACTCAACTGAATTAACGTGAAAACAGGCCATATCTAAATTTGTGAGATGGGGCAAAGCAGTGCGTAGAGTGGAATATACAGCAATAAGGGCTTTATATGTTCATAGCAGACATTCATAATACAGAGAAAAATTGGAAAAAGCACAAATGTGTATTAACTGGTAAATGGATAAGCCAACTGTAGTTAACTCATATAATGGCACATTACTCAAAAATAAAAATGAACATACTACTGATAACACTCAACAACATGGGTTAATCTAAAAAATAAAAACGCTAAGGGAAAAAAGTCAGACACCAGAAAGTATAGAGTGCATGATCCCATGTATTTGAAACTTAGTAACAGACAACTAATTTATAGTGATAGAAGTCAAAAGAGTGGTTGCCTATGCAGACTGGAGATTGACTGGAAACAGTCATATAGAGAAACTTTTTGGTGAGATGAAAATAGTTTATGTCTTCATTATGGTGTTAACTACAAAGGTGTATGCATTTGTTTAAAGTCATCTCTAAAGTAGTCAAACTCACAGAAGCAGAGAACGGAATGCCAAGGGTTCTAGGGGCTGTGAGGAAAGTGAAACGGAGAAGTATTAATCAAAGGGTATAAAGTTTCATTTATACAAGTCCTAGAGATCTACTGTACAGCATAGCACCTATAGTTAACAATACTCATTGTATGCTTTAAATATTCCTAAGAGGGTAGATCTTAGTTAAGTTCTTATCCCCACATACACACAAATAATAAATAAGAGAGCAGGAGGAAATTTTGGAGGTAATGGACAGACTTCTGACGTAGATAGAGGGTGGTTTCATGGTGCATATAATTATCTCCAAACTCATCAAGTTATATATATTAGTTATGTATAGTTTTATGTATGTCAAAAATATTAAGTAAAAAAGAATGCTGAATTCAATAAAAGTATTCCTTTAAACAGCAAAATGTAACTAGAAAACTCTTTTGTCTCAAATATAGAATTTTTAAAATTACAAATGAACAAATTTAAAAATATGTTAGATAAAATCACGACAATAGATCCATAGGGACTACTGAAAGAAATTAGAATGTTTTTCCTCCCAGAAATACTACTACCCATTTGAGGTTGGTATTAGTGGGACATATGATGATTTCCTAATAAAGTCTTCTCAGAAACAGAATGCTGGATTGGCTAGATGACAGGTATACCTAATTATGGGCTTTTTTCTTTTTTTTTTTTTAGACGGAGTCTTGTTCTGTCGCCCAGGCTGGAGTGCAATGGCGCAATTTCGGCTCACTGCAACCTCTGCCTCCCCGGGTTCAAGCGATTCTCCTGCCTCAGCCTCCCAAGTAGCTGAGACTACAGATGCATGCCAGCACACTTGGCTAATTTTTGTATTTTTTGTAGAGATGGGGATTCGCTATGCTTTGGCCAGGCTGGTTTTGAACTCCTGACCTCAGGTGATCCGCCCGCCTCGGCCTCCCAAAGTGCTGAGATTATAGATGTGAGCCACCGCGCCCGGCCAATCATGGGCATTTTTACATTTCTACTTATGAAATAAAGCACACCAGGAAAAAAAGTCAAGCTTTATTCTTTTAGATTATGATAAATGTGCATTAAATACCTTTTTAAAGGTCCAGGATGACATTATCTTCTTTCTCCCCAAAGATACAAGCAAACATGAATCTTCCCATAAGAACTTATTTTACATGGTATTGGTATCCTAGAGAGGTAAGTGCAGTAACCTAACAAATTCAACTTGTGAGTATGGGCTGTATTACAGTAACTCAGATGTATATTGATTACACTGAGAGATATAATATTTGAGTGCTATCAAACCCACAGCATATTGTTATTCTGCATGCTTCTCCTGCATCTGAGATGCAAATCAGTTATTCTGTCCCATAACTAGTTATATTAGAATTTTAAATTGAAGAATTGGAAACAATTCAAAGTTGTAGAGAAAAATTTATAACCCTCTAAACTGAAACTGACATATCCAGAGCAAGGAGAAAAAGTGACCCCTCATTTATTCATTCATTCATTCATTAAACACTTATTTACTGCCTACTATGTGTCAGACCCTATGCTAGGTGCCAAACGTTTAAAGATGGGCAAGACACAATCACTGTCCTTTAAGAAATAAACCAACACGGCACATGGATACATATGTAACAAATCTGCACATTGTGCACATGTACCCTAAAACCTAAAGTATAATAATAATATAAAAAAAAAAAGAAAAGAAATAACAGCCTGGCTGGGCATGGTGGCTCACGCCTGTAATCCCAGCACGCTGAGAGGCCAAGGTGGATCACGAGGTCAGCAGTTTGAGACCAGCCTGACCAACATGGTGAAATCCAGTTCTCTACTAAAAATACAAAAATTAGCCAGGCATGGTGGTGCACACCTGTAATCCAAGCTACTCAGGAGGGTGACACAGGAGAATTGCTTGAATTGCTTGAACCCGGGAGGTGGAGGTTGCAGCAAGCTGAGATCGTGCCATTGCACTCCAGCCTGGGTGATAGAGCAAGACTCTGTCTCAAAAAAAAAACAAAAAACAAAAAACAAAAAACCTAAATGAGATAAACAGATAAATAAACATAAAATGATTTTTAAAAATGTTTAAGGCAAAACTAAAAATATGCATAAGGCAAACTGAAGTCCAGAGGAAAAATCAGGGAAGACTTCCTGAATGAGATAGTACCTGAATTGAGTCTTGCAGAATAAGTAGGAGTTCACCTGGTGATGAGAAATGTAGAGGGTATACTTCAGGCACAATGGACTACACAAGCAAAGGCAAAGCCATGGAAGACAAAAGCAGCAGAGTGTGTATAAACTATAAATAGATTAAGTGTTTTGAGCAAGGGAGTGACAGGATCCAACTTGTGTTTGAAATAGAAATGTCTGACAGGGTGGGGGATGCATTAGAGGAAATAAGGGAGGCAAGAAGACAATTAAGACACCATTGCAGTTTAGACAAGTAATCACGTGGTGCTGAACTAGGGATAAGGCAATGGCAATAGAGAGGGCAGAAGAGATTGTGGTCAATGGTCAATTTACTTAATTTCAAGATACTACATTCTTTTGATTTTCCTCCTACTCCTGCTCACTGGCCATTCCTTCTCAGTTTTCTTTGCTGGTTCCTTGTCTTCTCCGAAACTTTTTCTCTTTTTTCATGGAGTCTTGCTCTGTCACCCAGGCTGGAGTACAGTGGCACGATCTCGGCTCACTGCAACCTCTGCCTCCCGGGATCAAGCGATTCTGTTGCGTCAGCCTCCTGAGTAGCTGGGATTACAGGGGCAAGCCACCACACCTGGCCTAATTTTTGTATTTTTAGTAGAGACTGGGTTTCGCCATGTTGGCCAGGCTGCTCTCAAACTCCTGACCTCAGGTGATCCACCTGCCTTGGCCTCCCAAAGTGCTGAGATTACAGGCGTGAGCCACTGTGCCCAGCTTCTCTCCAACTTTTTAACATTGGATTAATCCAGGGCTCAGTTCTTAGATCTCTTCTCTGTCTTCACTCCCGTGGATTTCTTTGGATTTAAAATACTATGCATGTGCTGAACACTCCCAAATGCATAGCTCTAGTTCAGACCTTTCCTCTGTGCTCCAGGTTTGTATTCTCACCTAACTGCTTGACATTTCCACTTCGATGTCTAGTAAGCATCTCAAACCATCATGTCTAAAACTGAACTCTTACATGCCAAGCTTACTCTACTTACAGTCCTTCCCATCTCAGTAAATGTAACCTCCTTCGTCAGAAGGAAAAAACTTGGGTTCATCCTTGACTTCCCCCTTTCACACATCGTATCCAATCTATTAGCATATCCTGTTTGTTGTACCCTCATAATGTATCCTAAATCTAACCACTTCTTTCCATTGAACAGTTTCCACCCTGCTTCCATCTACCACCATCTCTTGCTTAGATTACTGAAGCAGCTTCCTATCTGGTCTCCCTGCTTCCACCTTGCTCATATACCTGTAATCTCTTTTTAAGATAGCCACAGCTTCTGCACAGAGAAGGAAACAACAAAATGACAAGGCAACCTACAGAATGGGAGAAAATATTTACAAACCATATATTTGATAAAACGTTATTATCACAAATAAATAAGGAACTCCTACAATGCAACAGCAAAAAAATATTAATAATAAGTGAGCAAAGTACCTAAACAGACATCTATACAAATGACCAGGAGGTATGTGAAAAGGTACCCAACATCACTAATCATCAGAGAAATGCAAATCAAAACCACAATGAGGTATCACCTCACACCTGCTTGGGTGACCATTTATCAAAACAACAACAATAAAAACAAAAGATAAATGTAGGCAAGGATGTGGAAAAAATGCAACTCTTGTACACTGTTAGTGAAAATGTATATTGAAACACAATATGGAGGTTCCTTAAAAAATTAAAAATATAACTACCATACAATCCCACTTCTGGGTATAAATCCAAAGGATCGGAAATCATTATCTTGAAGAGATATCTACACTCCCATGTTCATTGCAGCATAATTCATAATAGCCAAGCAATCTAAATGTCCATTTATAGATGAATGGGTAAAGAAAAGGTGGTGTACACACACACAGACACACAACCAACCACACTCTAGAACAATTATCTAGCCTTAAAAAGAAGGGAATCCCGGCATTTGCAGCAACATGGATGAACCTGGAGAATGTCAAGCTAAGTGACATAATGAAATAAGCCAGACACAGAAGGAAAAATACTACATAATAGCACTGTATGATGAATATAAAGTAGTCAAACTCATAGAAGCAGAAAGTAGAATACCAGGGTTTCCAGGGCCTGGGAGGAGAGTGAAATGGGAAGGTATTAGTCAAAGGGTACAAAGTTTTGGTCGCACCAGATGAGTAAGGCCTACATCTATTGTACAGCATAGTGCCTATAAGTTAACAATACTGTATTGTGTATTTTAAAAATTGCTAAGGGGGTAGATCTTATGTTAAGTGTTCTTGTCATACACACAAATAATAAATAATAATAAATAAGAGGGTGGGAGGACAGTTTTGGAGGTGATGGATAGGTTAATGACATAGATTGAAGTGATGGTTTTGTGGTGTCTACTTATCTCCAAACTTATCAAGTTGTACACATGAAATACGTAAAGCTTTTTGTATGTCAATCATATACCAGTAAAGTGGTTTATACCAATAAAGTGGTTTAAACAACAAAAAAGACAGTAGCCAGCATAATCCTTTTAAAAGCCACATTATATCACTCTTCTGCTCGACACCCTCCAAGGACTCCTCATTTTACTCAAAGTAAAGCCAAGGTATTTACAAGGTAAATTACAATGGCAATTACAAGGTATTTACTTAGGAGCCTACAAGATCTGCTCCCTCCCTCTGTTATACTCTTGTGAATTAATCTCCTAGTACTCCTCTTGTTCATTCGCTCTGCTGTAGTCACACTAGCTCCTTGAACTCTAGTTCCTTGAACAATCCAGACACTCTGTCGTCTGAAGGTCTTTGTGCTGGTTCTTTTCTCTGCTTGAATGCTCTTCCCCCAGATAGCCACTCTCCTCCAAATTCCTCCAAATAATTGCTTAAATGTCCCTTCTCAATGACGTTACACTGAGCATCCCATTTAAAATTGCAATCTTTTTTCCCACTAATGCTTTCAATTCTCCTAAACCTGCCCTATTTCTTCCATATCACTAATTGCCTATATATGTACACATACATACATACATACATACATAATCACTTATCACCTTCCAGCTATATAAAACCACTTAAGACTCTGAGTATGTGTGTGAGAGGAGTGGGTGTATGTGGGTGGGTGTGTAACATCTGCCTATCTCCCCCTTTTAGAACCTAAGCAACAGGGAAGGGATGTTTTTTGTTCTCAGATGTATTTCTAGCACCTAAAACAATACTTAGCACATAGTAGGCACTCAATAAGTATTTGATAAATAAATGAATGAGTATGAAACAGAATCTGTGGTGGATGAGAAAATACGGAGCAGCCACCTTAGTTTAACCTTAAGAAGGATAAGAGAATTTGAGAACAAAAGCCTATTTGAAAGGAATAACTGAGGGGCACAGGGAAGGCTAATCACAGCTTACTTCTTACTCTCACCAATTCCTGAGCTACAGAGAATACAAAAGTGGTTTATGTCTGTAAAGCAATTATCTACATTTCCTGGTAGGACACAAAAGACTGAATAAGGTATACCTCCTATTGCAAGGTACACAGCACTACCCTCTCCCAATACCTCTAAGCCAAGATACTGTGAAAACTCACCGACACCACAAACACAAACACAAACACATTTGGTTTGCCTCTTATTAAGCTTAGGCTAAAATGAAGTTTAGGGATGATCTACAGGTTTTAATTATGCATGTTTTCTCATTATCCTTAACAAAAATGAGACTTATACCTCCAATGTCTAATCTAAACATGGACTCAGAATGTTAAAGCTAGGCGGGACCTCAGACATAAGCTAATCCAAACTCTTCCTTTTTCACTTATTAGTTTCCTTTTTGAGCACACAGATGTCTGTCTTTCCAAATGAGAAATGACTATTTCAGAAGTGTATCTCTTTTGAAATGTACATACACAAATAAACTCCTTCTATATATTATACATATCTTCTCCTTCCTCAGTTTCAAATAGGCATCTTGTGTTGTTATGATGAATAAAGCACTTTTCTCTCTTGCCTTAATCCTTTCTTACTCTCTGTAGACAAGACAGGGTTATATCTTTTATTTCAAGTAAATGAGATATGGTTTATGAATCTAAATGAATACCTGTAACTTCTGATTTAGATAGAACAACCTAGACCTCATGAAATTAATTTAGTTAAAAATTGAATTTAAAGATCTGCTCCAAGACAGCATTGTTCCGCTTCCTACTAAATTACCATTCTATGAAAGCGCGGATTCTTATAATTTCAGTTACTAAACCAAAATGTAATAGAAGTAAACGTAAGAGGAACTATGAACTATGAGGTAATCTGTAATATCTGTTTTTAAAACTCAATTTCTTACCAGTTTAGTCTACTTTTTTCTATTTGTCTTCAAATATGCACTAAAACCCAATATATAGGGGCTACATTTAACTGTAGTTAGTATCTTATTTCACATTAACTTACATAAATTGAATAACAGTATTGAAATTTAAGTGGAGTTGTTAATGTCAAACATTTTCTTCTGTCTTTCTGGGTGGGTTTGTAGTTGTAAGAGTCACTTGAAGATCAATTATCTCTTCATGTAAACCTCTTTTTCTCATTTGGCTTTTCAGTTTCTTCTCAGATTGTGTTTTAGTAAATATGTGTCTTTAAAAATCATACAGGTGTGAGTGTATATATATTTATATATAATTATAATCATACATGTGATTTCATATATATAATTTAATATATATGGGATATCATTTTCGAGATTACATTATAAAATGACTCTGGCTTCTGTCTTGGGCAGTCTTTCCTGACTCACCCTCTCTGGGGTAGCCACTGACATTTCATGGGTTAGCCCTATGGAGAAGCCCGTGTGGCAAGGGTCTGAGGTCTGCCAAGAACCACCCAAGTGAGCTTGAAAATGGATCCTCTCCCCAATTCAGTCAAGCCTTCGGATTCAACCACAGGCTCAGCTGCAGCTTAACTGCAGGCTCACAAGAGATCTTAAGGCAGAAGCATTCAGCTAAAGCATTTCTAGATTCCTGACACACAAAAACTGTAAGATAATGCTTGCTGCTTTAATGTGCTAAGTTTGAGGGTGATTTGTTACAGGGCAGTTGATAACTAATACAAAGTCCAAGCTTAAAACATAGTCATTGCTATGTAAGTAGTTTATGAGGGAATCCACACTGTTTCCTCCAGTAAAATCACCTATTTTCCTCTTGTATCCATTATGGCTACTCATGCCAAAACTGAAATAAACAAATCTACTTTAACAACTAAATTGGACATAATCTTTTGGCTGGGCATGCTAGCTCACACTTGTAATCCCAGCACTTTGGGAGGCCAAGGTGGGTGGATCACTTGAGGCCAGGAGTTTGAGACCAGCCTGACCAACACGGTGAGACCCCATTTCTACTAAAATACAAAAGAAATCCAGGCATGGTGATGTGTGCCTATAATCCCAGCTACTTGGGAGGCTGAGGCACGAGAATTGCTTGAACACAGGAGGCAGAGGTTGCAATGAGCTGAGATCATGCCACTGCACTCCAGCCTGGGTGACAGAGCAAGACTCTGCCTTGAAAAACAACAACAAAAATTGCACACAGATTTTTGAAACTAACGAATACACTGGTCTTCTGAAAAACTTGCAACTAAAATTTATGAGCCAATACCAAAATAAGTTTAAACAAAAATCAGATTTCTTAATGACTATGATTATAACTATTTAAATTCTAAAGTAGTTATTCATTTTGAGGCCAATACTGTTTGCACCATACATCCTCAGCAAAAGAATATATCCGATTCAGATGAAGAGCACAAACTAAAGACTAGAAGGTAAGGCTACCAGCAGAGTTTTGGTCTGTAGAATTATGCAAACAGACATATCATCTGCCTCCCTCTGGCTGCCTCATATGTGAGTCAGCAAGGCTAAACGATCTACCTCCATCTTCACTGTGCATTTCAACAACACTGTGCTGGCTTCCAATAATACTGCCTGATAAGCAAATAGAGAGAATCAATATGTTTACAGAGGTTTGTATCTGAAGATGTTGCTCATTAGTTATTTTTCTTCAATATGCTTATATTTAAAAGTTTTGCACGAAACTTTCAGCATCACTAGCTAATTATACTCATTTATTGATTCACTACCTACTATGTGCCAAGTACAATTCTACGCACTTAGGAAACATCATTGAGTAAAATATACAGAGATCATTTAAGAGAGCTTTCACAGAGCTTACATTATACATTAAATCTTCTCTGTGGAATTTGACATGGCTGATTTATATCTCCTTCTTGAAACTATGTCTTCCATTGGCTTCTGCAATCTGATAGGATTCTGTTCTAATAGTCCCCAATTGTTTTTTCAGCCTTCTTCAGGGGCTCCTCCTATCATATCCTAATAGCCGTAGACCCTAAGATTTGGCTCCTGAGCTCCTGCTTTATATAATTCATTTCCTCAAAAAACTCATTCATTTCCTGAAACCCAATGATCACCTTTCTATATGTGGCCTCTCGATTTTATATTTCTCATTCAAACCCCTATATAGTGATTCCCTATGCATACATATTTCTATTATGCAATCTCACACTTTCAACAAACAAGTTAATAACCTAGTCATTATCAACTACTTAAAATAGGTTTCCCTGTTCTTTCATTTTCTATCAATGGCATCACCATTCTCTCAGTCATCTAGTCTCAGTATCAATCCTCTTTTCCTAATCAAGTCCTAGTCATTATACCATTAAAATATCTCTCATATCCATTACTTGCATTCCATTCCAGCAACTAGTTCCTCACCACTTCACATACAGATAACATTGTCCTAATTGATTTCTAGTCTATTTCCAACCTCTCATTCACACTACTTCTAGGTTAATTTCCATCACTTTCATCATGTCATCATCCTGAATCATGAAGATTTAATAGTTTCCCATTGCCAATAAAATCTAAATCCCTCATCTTGACATTTAAAGCTCTCCATAATCTGGCTTTAACTTATTTATCCAACTAATCTCTTGCTATTCACCAGTGCAAACTATTTACTTCAGCTAGGATGATTTTCTTACTGTTTCTAAAGTACATGATGTTTATGTCGGCCACTAGAACTTTGCTCACGCTGGTCATCATGCTTGGAAAGCTGGGCAAGCATCCTGTTCACTTTTTTGTTCTACAAAATCCTATGTATGCTCAAGTCTCTCTTTCCGACAAATCCCTTACAACTTTTGTCCACATTCTATGTTTTTAGAAACTTGGTTATTATCTACTGTCTATGTCACTCAATTTGGATCTTAATCATATTTTTCCATATTTTGTTTTTTCATTGTCTCGGCTTTCTTATATTTAATAGAATTCTAGGCTATTTAACAGTAAGACAAGTTTCTTCACTTGTTAACCCCATTTTTTTTTTAGTAGTCGAGCACAGCAGTTCTGAAACTCTTTGCTTTGGAACCCCTTTATAATTTTGAAAAATATTGAGGACCCCAAAGAGCCTTTGGTTTTTGTAGGTTATATTTATTAATATTTACTATATTATAAATTATAACTATGACTTGTAAAAGTAATTATTCATGTAAATGTAACAACAACAAATCAAACACATGTCAACAGAAATAACATGTTTATAAAAATAACTATTTTCTAAAACAAAGTAAAATCAATGAGAATAATGGCATTGTTTTATAATTTTGCAAATATTTTTTATGGAAGACAGCATATTAGAAGACAGGTGGATTCTAATGTTTACTTCTGCATTCAATTCTTTGTGATATGTTTTTGGTTAAAATATATGAAGAAAATCTAGACTCAGGTAAATATATAGTTGGAAAATGGAAGAACATTTGAATAGTCTTTTCAGATAATTGTAGATATTATTCTTTGATACTACACCAAAATTTAACAGTAGCAGTTTCTTTAGTGCAATGGGAAATCTGAATCTATATTAATGAACTTTTGGGGCTTTGTTATATTAAAACCACTGGTCAGTCTTGTACTTTAAATGGATTTTTCCCCAGGCATGATTTTACATTATTCATTGGTCATTTGACAAATATTGGTTCACTGAGTTATGCAGATCTTCCAAATTGTTACACATTTCATTACACAATATTCTTAAACTAGTTAACATCATGACTGGCCTCATCATAGAAGTCTATTAGCATCGGTAAACTCTCAAGCTCATGGTGGCAGATACGTATTTCAAAATTCTAATTCTAAATTTTAACATTGGCAAGAAATACCAGTTGTTTTCCTTAAAGTCACAGGCTCGCTTTATTTTTTAGAAAATTACTGCCAAATACTCAGTGACACAGAATAGCCATAGTTTGTCAGTTGTTCCTTCAAGTAAAATTGGAATCCTGTGTAAAAAGCTGCTAGTTCAGTTTGCAACTCAACCATGCAAATGCTTTACCTTAAGACTTGCATAGGAGGATGCAAGGCTTATTGAAGGATGAATACCATTATCCTTCAGTATGCATCAGAAGTGCTTTATGTGTTCTTCCCATTTGATACATAGAACATTTAAAAGTGTACATAAAGGTCAAAATGTAATAAACTAATAATAGTTACTGACTTATAAAAGACATTACTGAGAATGGCTTTTTTTTCTTAACTGTGAGTGTGCAGCAGTGAAGAATACAATTACTTGGAAGAGTCTGGCAATTCCTCAGATGACTAAACATAGAGTTACATATGATCCAGCATTTCCACTCCTAGGTATATTCTTAAGAGAAATAAAAACATATGCCCACACAAATTTCATAGAATTATTCATAATAGCCAAAAGATGAGAAATTCCCAATATACATCAATCAATAAATGAATAAACAAAATGTGGTATATCTAAACAAAATAAAGAATATAATTACTAACAAATACAATTTGGTACCACTCTCTTAATTTCCGCCAAGGTACCAGCGGTTTTACCCACAATTGCTTTTGCTCCATCAGTGAAAATGTCAACATGGTGAAAAAGACAAATAACATATTAGAATTAAATTGTTTTGACCTCTCAGACTCCCTGGAAGAATCTTGGGCTCGGAGCCCCCGGTGTTCATGGACCACACTTAGAATCACTGGTCTACACTATGCCTGAAACTCTTTCTTCTTTCACCATTATCTTTGGTCACTTCACTGGTTTCTTACTGGGCTCAGACCGTTTCTCTTTGCATTGTAAATATACTATACGAGTGATATAATCCACATAAATGGTTTCAGCTACCACCTATAAACTAATAATGCTCCCAAATCTATATCTCTAGTGCAGACTTATTTCCTGACCCACAGATCTTTATTTCTTACTGATATCCTAGATACCTCCAAATTAATACACCCACAATGTAATTCATCTTTTCTCCCAAATTTACTCCTGACTTTCTCATCTAGGGTATTGATACCTCTATTCATCCAGTCACTGGACCTAGAAATTTAGGGATCAACCTGAATTCCTTCCTCTTCCTACTCATAAAATGGTCAGCCCAGGCAACATCAATATGTGATATAATACAATAGGGTGTTGCAGAGCCCAAGTCAAATTGGAGAATGTATGTTCCATGTAAGAGCATTCAGATTCAAATACTGTGTGGGCCAAACAAAACACATTTATTAGTTGCCAGTCTGTGACATCTAGTAACTAAAATACCTGTTTAATTTGTACCTTGCTTTTCATTTTTAGTGTCACTCTCCTAATTTAGATCCTCCATTATCTTGCTTGGACTATTGCAAATAGCCTTATAACTGATCTTTCTGCCTCCATTTTTCACAAATCCTTTCCCCTTTCCATCCCATCCAGATTTATCTTTCACGAGGCAAACAAAGTAGTCTTTCTAAAATGCAAATCTGGTCACATATTTGAAAGGCCAGCTTAAAATTCCAAAATAGTTCCTAATCACCTATTTAAAAATCCACATTCCTTAGCACAGTGTAAGTGTATAATCTGCACCTCCCAACTTATTACATCAACTTGGTTTTTCTCCACTTTCCTATCCACACACCAAACTCCAGCTACCAAACTCATGAGTCGAGGCCAGACTTCTTAATCATTCTCATGTGTCAGGTACTGTTCTAAATTACATATATCAACTCATTTAATCTTCACAACCATATATGGTAGGTATCATTTCTAAGTCCATTTTACAGATGAGGAAACTCAGACACAAAGCCACATTGATTATTGGGAGGTCGTCGGCAGTTTTTCCTGATCCAGGATTCTGTGTCTTTGCAAATGCTATTCCCTCTAACTGAAATTCTTTTTGTTCTCTTTTCTAACAAACTTCCACCATCCTTCAAGACTCAGATCAAATATCATTGTTGAGCTACCTTCTCTGGCTACCTCCTTCCCCAGGTAAAGAAAGGTAGGTATTCCTTCCCACATTTAGAGCACAAAGTACATATTAAAACTTACCAGAAATAGGCACCTGCCTAAAATTTAGCACACCATAACAGTGGCTTACCAGTAGTATGTAGGCCTTGCTGTAAGCAATATGCTGTATCAAGAACTGCAAATTCTACTTTTTATGAAAGAGCCAGAGGAAGAAGGTGATGGTGAGTCTGTTCTTGCTTTCCCTTCCTAACCCCACTTACTCAAATCACCATCACATCCCTTTGGCAGATAGTCCTTTAGAGATGATCCAAGTAAAAGCCATCACTTCCACATGTTGGATAACCCCTATCTGGTGTCTTAAAATCTATGAGGCTTAAACCACTTCATAATCCCTCAATAAGGTGATGCCTGTTTGGATAATTGGAACTGTCAAAATCAATAAGAAAAGTTTAAAAACAGTCATGACAAGCCACTCTGAAATGAAGAAACGACTGTAAGTCACTGATTACTATGATTTTTACAAAGAAAGCTATATCATCTTTCGTAAATTGAGCATTAAGGTATAAAAGATCCTTATTCTCTAACACATTTAGAGTTTGAACACATGTAATCCAGCATCTTCTGCTAAGCAGGGATTTAATGAACATTTTGTGGGAACATCTGTTTGTTATTTATCTTTGTCTCATTTTACACATCAGCAAATCCCATTTTACCACCAGGACAGAATAAAAATCACCATTTCATTACACAGCGTTCATAATTTTAAACGTCTACTGGGGGGAAGAGAAGCAATTGTCGGCACTGTATTCTACCTGATGTTACAAGGAGAAAGTACAAAGGTGAGGAAGTGCAGAGGGGAAATGATTAAATATATAAATCTCTTTAACACACACCTTGCCAGTTGCTACTTGTTTTACTGTTCCAGCAACTGCTGAGAATTAAAAGCCACTCTATCTTTCTAGAAGGACATTCTTATTTTGCCCTCTTAAGTCTATGTCAACCTTTTTCTGTGTGTTTTAAGAGAGAAACAACTATTGGGCTTACCAGGTATAGATCTTTGAATATTTGGGAAACAAGGGAGAGGAAGGGAGAGAGGGAGGGAGGGAGGGAGGGGGGGAGAGAGAGAGAGAAAGAGAGAGAGAGAGAGAGCTCCTATATTTTCTTCAATGTTTCTATTCCATTGCATGAAGTCATCAAATAGCATTTCTATATGCTTCCATTAGTCATTATGAGAAAGAGCCAGTATCAAGGCCATCAGGAATGACCACCAGTACTATGAGCTAAGGCTAGTGCAAAGAAGGGAAAGAATACTGCCAATTTAGTCCAAGTGACTAAAGCTATTACTGTATAACATACGCGTCATAGTATCTACTTGTAAATTTTGCATGTTTTAAGTTAGATAGCAACATTGAGTGAAATCTTAATTGTAACAGTAGTTAAAGGTGATTTTTCCCTAAATCCAAATATATTGTTCTATATGC
This sequence comes from Hylobates moloch, assembly GCF_009828535.3. Classification (NCBI taxonomy): domain Eukaryota; kingdom Metazoa; phylum Chordata; class Mammalia; order Primates; family Hylobatidae; genus Hylobates; species Hylobates moloch. The sequence goes on from NW_026652282.1 coordinate 111,424,282, forward strand.
CATGGAGAATACTAAACGAAGGAATAAGAAAGTCACAGTCCTTGCCTTAAAGAACTTGCAATCATTTCCTCCCAACAGTCATTTGTAGTACATATAAATCACTAGTCTTCTATAAGGGGGAACAAGTTTGGCACATATAAACTCACTAAAGAACAGGAGAATATATAATGCCCAATCAAACATTAGATTGGGTAGTATAGACAATAAATACTGCTGTAGTTCAAAGAAGGGGAAAATCAACGTAGACTAGCAAAAGAAGAGGAGGCTTTCTGTGATGTATAGGATTTGAGTCAGGTGAGTTGAATACGATTTACAAAGGTGAAGGGCGAGGACAAACAATCAAATTAACTAATATTATGTGCCTTTATCCTATCCCAACACTGGAGTTCTTTCCCACAAAAGCATTTTGAAAGTCCCTCCCCATAATACCATCAAACAGGTAAAGAAAGAGATAAGGAGATACACACATCTCCCTTACACCTTCTTTTCTAAGCCACTGAGGAACAGAAACCTCAGTTAGGAACTGATGCGGATATTTGATTCAAGTAATTGATGCTAAAATATGGTAGAGGGTTAACCTCACCATGAGACATTATATCTTAAAAGAGAAGGTCATGAATCAATACAGAATCTCTAATTAGTTTAATTATGTGGAAGAAGTATTTTTAAAGCTGGGCAAACCTCTTAGAAACTTTTTCTTCTATTTGTCCATTTTAGACAATGGTGTTCCTTCCCCACCCAGTCTGCTAGAGTTTACAATATGCAGGATCACTGGGGGTAGCAAATGCCTTTCCCTTTGTGTGCAAGAACTACTTTACCTCATTGGGCTCCTCATAGTTGATGGACATAGCAAATTGCTAATACTAGAAACCATCTGAGAAGTTGTTCGAAGTAAGTTTCTATTTTCTTCAGCATTAGTTTTGTTCTGTTTTATTTTGTAAGGCAAAAGCACTTATTAAGCTATAGGAACTCATTTAAGGTTGCTTTAAAAATTCTCATGAATGAAACAGTAGTCATTTTTATTTATCTCAGTGATTTTCAGCTAGGCTGGTATAGCACCCACTGAAGATCATATCAGAATCTTTGAGAAGTCTTTTTCAAACTATGTCTCCCTATCTCTAATACTGTATGTTTCCGCATGTTGGCATATCTCTTCTCTACTTGATTTCAGCATCAGCCTATGTTTAATACTTACAAAGTATTACTTACCTTCATTCCTAACCTACCTCTGCATGGCAGATCATCATGCTAATGGAAGCAATGAAGGAAGGAAAGAAAAAGAAGGATGTAAGAAAGACAATCCTAAGCAAAAAGAACAAAGCTAGAAGCATCACGCTACCTGACGTCAAACTATACTACAAGGCTACAGTAAGGAAAACAGCATGGTACTGGTGCCAAAACAGAGATATAGACCAATGGAACAGAACAGAGGCTGCAAAAATAATACCACACATCTACAACCATCTGATCTTTGACAAACTTGACAAAAACAAGCAATGGGGAAAGGATTCCCTATTTAATAAATGGTGTTGGGAAAACTGGCTAGCCATATGCAGAAAACTGAAACTGGACCCCTTCCTTACACCTCATACAAAAATTAACTCAGGATGGATTAAAGACTTAAATGTAAGACCTAAAACCATAAAAACCCTAGAAGAAAACCTAGGCAATACCATTCAGGACATAGGCATGAGCAAAGACTTCATGACTAAAACACCAAAAGCAATGGCAACAAAAGCCAAAATTGACAAATGGGATCTAATAAAACTAAAGAGCTTTTGCACAGCAAAAGAAACTATCATCAGAGTGAACAAGCAACCTACAGAATGGGAGAAAATTTTTGCAATCTATCCATCTGACAAAGGGCTAATATCCAGAATCTACAAGGAACTTAAACAAATTTACAGGAAAAAAAAAAACCATCAAAAAGTGGGTGAAGGATACAAACAGACACTTCTCAAAGGAAGACATTTATGCGGCCAACAAACATATGAAATAAAGCTCAATATCACTGGTCATTAGAGAAAGCCAAATGAAAACCACAATGAGATACCATCTCACACCAGTTAGAATGGTGATCATTAAAAAGTCAGGAAACAACAAACGCTGGAGAGGATGTGGAGAAATAGGAACACTTTTACACTGCTGGTGGGAGTGTAAATTAGTTCAACCATTGTGGAAGACAGTGTGGCGATTCCTCAAGGATCTAGAACCAGAAATACCATTTGACCCAGCAATCTCATTACTGGGTATATACCCAAAGGATTATAAATCATTCTACTATAAAGACACATGCACACATATGTTAACTGTGGCACCGTTCACAATACCAAAGACTTGGAACAAACACAAATGCCCACCAATGATAGACTGGATAAAGAAAATGTGGCACATATACACCATGGAATACTATGCAGTCATAAAAAAGGATGAGTTCATGTCTTTAGCAGGGACAGGGATGAAGCTGGAAACCATCCTTCTCAGCAAACTAACACAAGAACAGAAAACCAAACACGACATGTTCTCACTCATAAGTGAGAGTGGAACAATGAGAACACGTGGACACAGGGAGGGGAACATCACACACGGGGGCCTGTCAGGGGGTGGGGGGCTACGGGAGGAATAGCATTAGGAGAAATACCTAATGTAGATGATGGATTGATGGGTGCGGCAAACCACCATGGCACGTGTATATCTATGTAACAAGCCTGCACGTTCTGCACATGTATCCCAGAACTTAAAGTCTAATAAACAAAAAAAAGAAGAAAAGCGAGGAGAATTTTTTAAAAGCTAGAGGCACATACAGTAACAGCTTTCTACTTGACTAAGCTTTCAAATCCTGATTTAATGCTCTTCATTCTTAAGGACTAGCTTTCTATTCTCCATACTCTAACTAAGAAGTGTGCTAGGCTGTGTTTGTCATGTCCTAGAAAACCACTTGGTAAATACTTTATTCATCTGTAATTGAAAAACACATGACCTGACACTTTTGACACCATCTGGGGGATAGAGTGTGAGGGAATTAGAAAGGTTCTGCGGATCAATTGACTCCTTGGTAGTAAAGAGTGGGAAGAAAGGGCAAAAGCCAATAAGCCATCATTGCAGGGTTGGCAGCACAGGTAATCACAACAGTGGAGGGGAATGGGTCAACTATGGAAATCATGTGGAACTACAGCTTAATAACCAAGAAGAAGCAAATGCAGAAACTGGTGCCAAGCAAGGGAATGAGATACAGAAGAAGGAAAGCAATGAAATAAAAGATAATACCCTTTTCAGGTGGGAAGGCCAAATTCATCTGTAACTCCAAAATCTCGATAAGCTCATCCAAAAGGATGAAATGCCACAAAGCCTATTTGTAACATTCTATTCCATTATCAAAAGGCATCTTGCTAGGATCCAAAAGAAAAAACAAAAAACACAACAATAACACATATACACACATACTTGTGCACCTACATGCATATGCACATATCCACTCGCAAGGATTAAAACAGAAACATGTAGAGACATACACACAGCCACTCCCTGCCCACACAGACACTAACACCAACACATGCATGCCCCCCCACCCACACACACAAACATACGCATGTGTGCTCACTCCAGGATGGGTCTGAGTAAAAAGAAACCATCTCTGACCTAGCTAATTTTCTCCTTCAACTTGTTGTTCTTGGCTTCTTCACTCAGGAATAATCCCAATCAAACATAAGAAGTGTGTGAGTCACTAAACAGGGCACTTAATTTTGGTTGTCTTATATTACATATTTATACTATGGAGATTCTGGCTACTTTTTAAAAAGTAGTTTTAAAAGGTATAGGTTTGGTTCTGAAGTGGTGTTACTGGTGAGAAAGGGTATAGGAAAACTATGTACAGAGTCACCTCTTATGGGATCTTATTCTAAGTGAGGTGTGTGTCTTTTAAAAATCAGTCACTCTCTATAAATTCAAAGTAATTCTTTTTGAAATCTAAGCTGGCTTTTTTTTTGCAGAAATTGACACACTGATTCCAAAATTCATGTACAAATACAAGAAACCCAGAAAAACCAAAACAATCTTAAAGAAGAGCAAAGTTGGAGGACTCTCATTTCCTGAGATCGAAAGAGTGTGGTACTGACATAAGGGCAGACATATAGACAAAACAGTGTGGTACCAATGTAAGGGCAGGCATATAGACAAAAGGAATAAAATTGAGTGTTCAAAAACAAACACATATTTACTTTCAATTAATTTTTGACAAGGGTGTCAAGACCATGCAACAGAGAAAAGTGGTTTTTCAACCAAATGATGCTGGGACATTTGGATATCCAGGTGAATAATATAGTTGGATCCCTGCCTCACATCATATATAACAATGAACTAAAATTGGATCATAGGCCTATATGTAAGAGCTAAACTTTAAAATTCTTAGAAGAAAACATGACAGTGAATCTTCATGACCTTGAAATTAAGCAGTGGTTTATTATATATGATAACAAAACAGAAGCAACAAAAGAAAAAAAATAGATAACTGTGCTTTATCAAAATTAGAAACATTTTCAGACAAATGATATAATCATAAAAGTGAAAAGAAGGCCTACAGAATGGTAGAAAGTATTTTCAAAACAACAATAAGACACCACTTCACACCTATTCGTGTAAAATAAAAAGAAAGGCAGACAATAATAAGTGTTGACAAGATTGTGGACAAACTGGAATGCTTATTTATTGCTGGTAGGACCGTAAAATTGTGCAGCCACTTTGGGAAACATTTTTGCCACCTCCTCAAAAAGTTAAACATAGAGTTACCACATGACCCAGGTATATACGCCTAGGTATATATATACCGAAGAGTAACGAACACGTATGTCCACATGAAAACTTATACATTAATGCTCATAGCAGCATTACTGACAATAGCCAAAAATGGAAATAACCCAAATCATGACTAAACAAAATGTGCTATATCCATACAGTGGAATATTACCCAACCATAAAGTGGAGTGAAATACTGATTAGTGATATAACACAGATTAACCTTGAAATCATTATGCTAAGTGAAAGAAGCCTGATGAAAAAGGCCACATATTTCATGATTCCAATCATACAGAATGTCCAGAATAGGCAAATCTATATAGAGAGAGTAGATTAGTAGTTGCCTAGCACTGGGAGTTGGAGGAAGGGAGTATAGGAAATTGGGAGTTAATGGCTAAGGAGATCTGGGTTTACTTATTTTGGGGGTAACAAAAATGTTCTAAAATTAGATTTTTGGTAAGGGTTGCACAACCCTGTGAATATACTAAAGATCACTAAATTATACACTTAAAATGAGTAAACTGTATGATATGTAAGCCATACATCAATAAAGCTGTTAATAAAAACAGTCACTGAGGGAGCACATGATGATTGTTTTCCAGCATTTGAAGGGCTAACAGTTGCTTGGCATAGTAGCAAGGGGAAGTAAAATCAGGGTCACCACACTACGTAACTCCTCAATTTATTTTGTAGGTTGTGTGGATGAGTCTAAGAGTAGGAGCTGAATAGAGGCTGAAAAGAGAGAGATTTTGGCTTATTTATGCAAACATTCAATAATTTGAGCTATTCAAAAATCATATTTCCTACTGTATAGTAGAGAGTGTTAAATTATTGGGAGTATATAAGAATAAACTGGATTGACCACTTGAGGATGGAATAGATATAGGTAATAGATTATGTATGAAAGGGAGTGAGGGAAAATGCCTTGATAACCTTTAAGGTTTCTTACAACCATAAAATTCTTTTAAAATGCTTATATTACAAAATCCTTCTGAACTTTTATCTGTAAACCTCCCTTTCCTCTTTCTTAATAATTTTCTCATTAGCTAGAAATAAATGAGTACTTACATATTCCCACTAGAGTCATAAGTCCCAATAGTGACTTCTTTATGAAATAATAAAACTTGATGCTGTGGTTTAAGCCATTTCTAATATTTATATGCTGTTTCTGGCTCAATCATTTAGCAAAGGGCACATCTACTGGATTGCTCTTTCCTCAGTCTACAGCTTTAAGGGTAGCATTTCGTAAATGTTAGTAAGAACAACATCCTACATTGTACTTAACACTGATAATAGTTAATGAATACAAATCATTCCGTACTCTTTTATCTCCTTCCTCCCTCTTCTGTTCTTTCCCCAGATATGGAATAGGCAGGCTGTTGATTTTTACAAGTTGCTTCCAAAGCTCCTGAATGAACTATTTGTCTGAGGGTTTTAAATATTTTGGCTTAAGTCCATGAATGCCATAAGAAACTGGCACTCCATTTTGCAATGCTTTTCTCTCTGTCAATAACTTTAACTTGGGATCATAAAGGGAAAGCATTTGGCAGGTGGTCCATTATGATCTAGATTTAAAACCTCATGGGGAGTCGTCTACTCCATTTTACACTTTACTGGGAATGACTCGATACTGAAAAGAGAGAAGTACAGATACAGTGAGAAAAGCTGTTTATCCATCACCTGTTTCACAACAGCAAGGGGCAGTTTACTATCCTGGGAGGGGCAGCTTATCAATAGTGCCCTGAGGATCAGAAATGGCTAAACAGCTTCAAATACTTCCCTCACTGGATTGGTCAAGTACAGGCAACACAATACAGTAGGTGCTAGCTAAGTAGTGCTGGCTGACTTATCCTGGCTCACTGACATGTCAAAAATCTCCAATGGAAAACATCTGCAATGAAATTGTACTCATTGTCCAGCTAGTACACCAGAGCCTTACTATAAATCCCAACCTCAGTGTTCATGCCTTGGAACTGTGTTCTAATGTTCTAACATAGCCCTTCTGTTACTTCCAGTAATAAATCCATGTGGAGATGGTCCAAGAAGGGCATTGCCTTAGATCATATTCCATGTTAGAGTGAGGTTCTTCTCTACAGCTTATGCTTCATCTGGCCTTAATGTGAGGCCAGCTAAAGAAACGTTCTGGAGAGTTTGCTTCGGGGTGAGGTTTCCTTTTATTTTAACTAGCTGTTAATATTTGACAAAACAATTACGTCCTTCTCACTTCAATTCCTTCAAACCATTTCTTCTCAGACCATTTCTTTCCCTTCTTGTTAAATGCCTCACAAAGCCCATGGGTAGGACACTCAGGGAATACTAGTTGAGATGGGGAGAGATACTACTGGAATTCCAGGCTCATCTCTCCAGTGGTCATATTTCTGCCTGTGCTTATTCCTTTTTCCGTGAGACTATGCTCTTTATTGCTCACTCCACTCAAAAGAGCAGTAAGTGCCAATATTCACGAACTACTCAAACTGTCTTTATTATATTTACTTTGTGTCCTACCTTCATAAACCACTCTCCCTAGATTCCTTAAGCATTTCAATTGCTCTTTTCCATTTGAAGCAGCTCAGTTCCAGAGAATGGAAACTTGGGCATAGTCTTACTACCAATTAAAAAGGGATTCTCACTACTATACTCTAAGTTATTTGTCCATATCCATGTCAGTTACTCAAAACCATACTGGCTTTTAAGATGATGTATCACATTGCACACTCTTAATATAGTTTACTATCCCCTGTCACTTGTAGATGTATAAAAGCATGAATCAAAATTACTTTTGATGATGTTTTATATTTATTTGCTTCAATTTATAACCAAGACGAAATGTAAAATGCCACCCATAAAACCTTTCCAGAATAGTCTGACTTACTTGCAGCTTATTGCCATTTTCATTAAATATGGATTGTCACAATTATTTTACGTTCCTCATATTCTTTACCACAAATTGAGATGAATGCAGATTGTACAACTTCCAATGAATAAGCTGGGCAAATTTCCATGACTCAGCAGAGTGTGTAAGGCTTGTGGTTCTTTGCAATTCCTGTTCCACCTCCAAACCCACGGGCAAGGTTTGGGAAAATGCCAACCATGTTTGGCAGCAAGAGTCAGCAGTCTCTTAGACTGCTGGGCAAGGGAGTGGCAATAAGTAGAGTGTATAAAGAATCTAAAGAAGGCTTTCTTTACAACCCCTTAGTCAGAAGCTCTCTTAAAACACATCCCAGTTCCTGTTCAATAGACAGCTAGCACAGGAAGTGTTTTCTTTACATTCTCTTATTTTATGCAGATCTGGGATTTTTATGAGGGAACATCCTGGTACTGATAACCTCTCTTCTCTCTTCCCTTCTCCCTTTCTCTCCGTCCCTCCTTCCCATCTTATCTCTTCAACACCCATACCCACAGAGAAATAGAGTAAGAGAATAGGTAACCATTCACAATTATGTGTATAAGTAAAAAGCAACAAGAATGCAGGCTTTCTAAGAGCAGTGTTTCTGGAGACAGAGCTCTAGACAAGTTAGTGGTATATATAGTCTTGGCTAAGAAGAACAACTTCTTTATCATTTATTGAGAGTACTAACAAGGATTAAATAAAATAATTTATGTAAATATCTTAGCATAGTCCTATAGCATACCTTTAAAACATATTTCCCTTCTTCTCTACTCTGGTTTACATTAGGAAGGATCCTGATCAGAGTGAACTTTTTTTACTGAAAGCAGAAATGACTGGTTTCCTAAACAAAGTAAAAATGTCACTGAAAATCGTAGATGTAGTCTGGGGGAAGGGAGAGGCAAGAGGTTAAAATTTTCCTTTAGATCCAAATGGGTTTTCTCTTTACACATTTCTCAAAACTGTAGCTGCGATACTGTCTCTTTAGTCCTCAAAACAAAAGAACCTATTTGCAGAGTGCTCCAGGGTGGTCCTGAGAGGCACTTTGAAACACCCGTTTTGAACTCCTCTAGGCAGTTCAGTGAGGTTGGATACAACAATGAATTCTGGGAGTGAGTTTGAATGGTACAAAAAAGCAGGGGAGGATGCCTGCTGTCCATTAAAAACAGAAAACAGAGCCAAATAAAGTGAAGAATGGAAAGAGAAAGAAGGGAATTTCAGGATGTGCTAAAAATTTTAGCATTGAAAAGTATACAAAGAACTGGGATCTAGGCAACAGAGGGCAGGTCCAGCAGGCATAATTACTTACCATATAGTTTCCACAGATAACAATAGTTAAGGACATTACTCTATCCATGTATTTTTTTCCCCAGTACTTTAGATTCTGACACTGGGTTCTTTTTAAAGCCACCAAGTACAACTAATATACTTGACGAACTCCACCCAATAATAAAACATAAAATGACCTACATTTATATCTCTTTATGTACAGACTACATTCCATTTCTGATCACATTCTTCCAAAGTGTTAATGCTATTTTAAATAACAAAATAGTCCTGAAAGGAATATACTACTGGTTCAAAAAAGATTTATTCGAGGAAGAAATGGAAGCTGAAAAGTTGTGAGTCATGAGTGGCTATGGGGTTGAACAATCCAAAAGAAAATAGTGAAAGGGACTATGAGAGCTAAAATGTATAAAAGTGTCTATGACACAAACATTGAAGGTAGGAGCTCTTCTGATTAACTCAACTTTCTTATCCCTAGCTCAGAAATCAAGACTTAACAGCCACCCCTCAACAGCAAGCCAATATGAGAAAAACAGTACTGATGAGAAATGCAGAGTGCAGCTCGCATTTAAATTTAGTTGAGATCATAATTTGTCAAATCCCTTCTGAGGATAACTCACTTTAGGCCGTTTTTAAAATTTAAATTATCCATAAAAAGAAATGCTTGTCCTATATGTAAAACGAAACAACATTCCAGTTTGATTTCCTGTTGATAACAATTATCACTGTGGCCATCTAGACCTGTAAGAGAATTACTCCTTCTGGATAGCCAAACCTTCTTGAGCTGCACTGACGGTACTATACCCAGTAGCCACATGTGATTATTTAAATATCCATTTAATTAAACTTAATAAAACAAAAAAATTCAGTTCCTCAGTTGAAGTAGCCACATTTCAATGCTCAACAGCCACATGTGGCTAGTGGATACTGTGTTAGTAAAGATACAGAATACTTCCTCATTTTACACAGTTCTATCAGGCAGCACTGGGTTAGATACCAGGAAACTAAGACTTTCAGTGTTCGAACAAAATATTCAAACCATTTTCAGGATAGTTTTTCCACAATGTAATTAATATGAATATCCATAGAGAATACAGATCAGAATTTAGCATTTTTGCCTTTGAACAGTGGTTCTCAAAAGTCATTCATACAGAAGAATTATCTGGGGAATTTGCTAAATGCAGATCACTTAGTGATTCAGTAGGTCTGGGATGGGGATTCAGAAATCTACATTTTACACGTCTTAGGTAACGCTGTCACAGGTAATTCCTAAACCACATTTTGAGAAACATTGTGATTATGCATCAAAAATTCCAATTATCACTTTACATACACTGATTTCTTTTCTTGAATGGTATTAAATATGTGTACATAGGCAAGTCCTTATCGCTATACAAAAGTGCAAAATGTTCCACAAAGGCAAAAGACAGCTTTCAAAGTATAGTAGATCTGAGCAAGGATGAGTATAGAAAAAAAAAAAATTAAGAAGGTACTTGCACTAGAAAAAAAAAACTTTTGAACAGAATATTCCAGAATACCTAAGCAAAGCAGAAGCAATCTAGCCATTCAGCTTCCGAAACTCAGGCTTCGGAACAGCTCCGAACCTTTAGCTAGCAGAAGAGGAGAAAAACCTCTGGTGGTGCAGCTGCTGAAGGTCTGAATACTGCATGTGAGTGCTAACTGTGTGCAAGACACCAGGCTATGTGCTAAGAGACAAGTAAAATATGGTCATGACTTCAAGAACTCAGTCTACTGGGGGAAGACAGGCCAAAAATAAATATTAAATACAGTAGCAGGTATAATTTGAGTGGAACCTTAAATATTGAGCAGCTCTATGATTGCTGGAGATAAGGAAGGATGGCAATTGAAATGTAGAGAACAGTATGGAAAGGCACAGGAGCTTGAAAATTTGGGGTGTACCTATGACCCAGAAGTGGTCTAGCGTGGCAGGTAAATAAGATATAGAGAGTGTTGTGTAGTGGGAGATAAGAGGGTAAGGGAATTCTGAGTGCCTGGGACAAGGCTATGGATGGCCCTGAATGTCTATTCGGAAAAAAAAAAAAAAAAAAGCAAAATCCTTTAGAGGATTTTTAAGGAGAGGAGTGATAGGATAAGATCTGCATTTAGGAAGAACATTCTAACAGTTAGGCATAAAATGGAGTCAGGAGAGAGTAGATACAGAGAAGATGTGCGATGTTTGGCCATTTGGCTGCATGGAAGAAAAATTACACTTTGGCTGTCAATGTTTCTTGTTGCAAAAAGCTGAGAATGGAGAGAGAAGCAACAGATTATGAAAGAGATCTTAAAAGCAAAGCTGAAAATCTGAAGAAAGAACATGAGTAGTAGCAATGTTTAGAAATTCCTGGGGATGCAATGTTCCCCTTGACTCTGTCAGTAAAGACTACCAACGATGGGGGTTGGAAAGAAAGTAAAAATGTTTAATAGTCTGGTCAGCAGACAGCTCTACACTGTCTAGGTCTTTTGAAGTCATGAACAATGGGATATCTGCTCCGGGTAGCACACAGGTGGGCAAACAGTTTCTTTAATAAAGAGCCCCTAAAGACATACCGCATATTCCATAGTGGTTAAGAGCTTTGGCTCTGAAGATAAACTTGCCATCCAATATTGATTCCTGCCACTTAGTAATTGTGTGACCTGGTAGACCGGATACCTAAACTCTGTATCTGTTTTTCTAACCTGAAAATGTAAGTACTACTGTCTACTTTATGGCATTGCTGTGAGCGTTGATGAGTTCATACATATAAGGTATTTATAACATGATCTGGCACAGAGCAAGCTTTCAATAAATGTTAGTTTTTTGTGTTGTTGTTTGTTTGTTTTTTTCTGAGACGGAGTTTCGCTCTTGTTGTCCAGGATGGAGTGCAATGGCATGGTCTTGGCTCACTGCAACCTCTGCCTCCCGAGTTCAAGCGATTCTCCTGCTGCAGGCTCCCAAGTAGCTGGGATTACAGGCACCCACCACCATGCCTGGCTAATTTTTATATTTTTAGTAGAGACAGGGTTTTGCCACGTTGGCCATGCTGGACTCGAACTCCTGATCTCAAGTGATCCACCCCCCTCAGCCTCCCAAAGTGCCTTGATTACAGGCGTGAGCCACTGTGCCTGGCCAAATGTTAGCTATTCTTACTATTGTGTTTATATATGGCTGGGGAGACACACACTCAACTGTACTATGCTCAATAATGTCAGTCAGTATAGTTTAGCAGCCCAAGGGGCATTTGCAGTATACTATCCTACATAAATAGCATGCCTTAATTATTGTATTATTCATAATAAGCATATTAAGTCCTTTTTGGAAAAAGGCAAATATGAATAAATTTTTGAATCTGTTAATATTCTTGGTGATCCTGTTAAATAAGCTAGTGCAAGCTGGCTCCAGCACACCACGGACTGGTGTATACTAACCTTTATATTTCCGTCCATGAGATCTGCCCTTCACTCCTCTAAAACACGCTCATAGGTGTACCAAAGAGGAAAATTCAACAGACGACTCAACTTCAGCTCCCTCAACAACCAGAACCTACAAATCTCCCTCTTGAATTTTTCTTGGCCTCAAACAAGACAGGGAAAAAGTAACTATTTTGTAGATGAAAGACTTTTTCTTTCGTGAATAAGAAAATGTCAATTTCTTTAAAAGCCCCAATAAATTCTTTTTCATTTATATTCAGAGTGCCTATTCCTGGAAAAAGGAACAGAGTGAGGGATGTTAGCCAGAGCTTCCAACTACACAGGACATTTGCCACCTGAAACCAAGTTTAATATGGAACTTCCAATTTCATGCCTAGTTTGCCCAGTTCTCCTTCCTCTAATCCTGATCTGTTCCCCGAAGTTTCCACCTGTATTTTTTAAGTGTCAAATTCATTTAAGTTTAAAGAATGATAAAAGGGCTTTATATCATCCTCCTTTCTTTTTTGCCAGAAGGAAATAATACGAGGACAGATTTACTTTAAGATATGTTAAAATATAAAGATATCATCTTAGATAAGGGTAAATTCCAATTATATGGTATCTGAGATAATATATTCATTACCATCTTAAAGTCTCATAAACAGATTATAACAATACTTGCTCTATCTCTGGCCCATTTTCTTATCAACATTCTCAAATGTTCATTGTCAAATGCTGAAGAAGAGTTGTCTATGGCGTGAACATCGAGCCATTAATCTAGTACACGGGACAGTCTCTAATAAATTCAGATATAAAAATGGCCCCTTCAAGAATATTTACTGAAGGGGTCTTAAAGAAAGTTTTACCAGAGAGCTTGTATGAGCTATGCAAGTAGTTGGGTTCATTTGCTGAATTGATAATGTGGCTTTAAATAGTATTCCTTTCTTCAGTGGGACAAAAAGCATTTTTTCCCTTAAAACTAATTAATTTAAAATTGAGAAACCATTTGGAAATTTTAAAAGATAAGAATGCTGATCTATGAGAGAGAGAGAGAGAAAGAGAGACACAGAGACAGAGACAGACAGAAAGAAAGAAAAGTGTGAACCTGAATTAGCTGTATATTTTTTCTGCTGATCTGGACAAAATACTCAAATTTCAAAAACATATAGCGCTTCACATTCATAGTCAGTATATCTTAAAATACACATACTTTCATGGAAACAATCTTGTAAGTTCATCCAGTACAACAATAAAAACAAACTAGCTTTTTTAGAAGAGAAAATACTTCATACTAACCTTTTGGAATAGACAACATTTTGCTTCCCCAAAATTTCACAAAGCTCTACTTTCATTCATATTGATGTACACATTAATCAAAACACTAGTGTTTCTTATACATCTGTAAAATTAATCTTGAAATCATACACATATTCAAATAAATGCTGGATTAAAAATAGTTTTGAAAACATCTCTAGCGTCCTATCCAAGAATACATTTTTTGGTAAATGACCACATTTATCCCCCTTCTCTAGTAGCATAAGTCACATTTACCTGGCACCCATCAACCGAGAGGCAGCCTGATATCAGGGAGGAAAAAGCACAGATTCTTTAATCAGATAATGTAACCTGTAAGTTTAGGCTGCACTTAGGTGGAGACCTCAGGCCAGTTACTCATCCTGAGTCTCAGTTTTCTTACCTATAAAATGGAGATCATATCACTGACCTCACACTTACTGAGAATGAACTAAGAAAGTATATATTAAATCACTGTCTAAATGTTTTATACCACATCCACTATGATTCAGTAACCAACAACTACACTGCAATTGTAATTTTTAATAGAGTAAAACCATTAAGGAATTAAACATGTATTCGCTATTAGCATACAAATAAAATACAGTCATAAAAGCCACCTAGTTAGATTTGAAATTATTCATTAGGTCACTGTGGAATTGAGAGCTGGCAAGGAGATAATGTCATTTTTAAAATGTAAACATTTTTATTAGCAGAGAGAAGTTCTTCCCAGATATAGTAATTCCAGTAGCATAACAAAGTCCAGCATTTTTCATTGCCAGAAACTTAAACCAGTAACACTGGTCCATGAGAAATCTCTATTTATTGAACAAAGCAATATTTTCCATGTAAATCTATTTAATTTTATAGTGGAAAAATGAGTCTCTGGTTTTAACCATAAGAAAAAAGCCTCAACAACTTCTCACATTAAAATGTACACAGAAGGCTCTTCTAGAGTCAAGCATGCATTGGAGTATAGAGAAAACATCCAGCAAGCACAACTTTCCAACACTTAGCAGAACCAACCAACCAATACTCAAAGAAGAAACTGAAGCTATAAATTCAAATAAATGGGCTGCAGGGAGACTACACAAACCTGCTGTTGCTTTAATTGCAGACAATTCAATTCAGCAGCTGTTGGTCCAGGCACTAAGGTTCACTGTATGCTCTTCAACGTAACCTTGAAATATTGTCACTCACTCACTTCTCCACATCATCTGCATGCTGTCCAATTAATGAGGAGCGAAATCAACTGTCAAACCACGCATCAAAATAGAACATGATCTTTTAGCTGTTAAGCGTAGGAGCACAATATTTTAAGAATAATAAAGCAACAATGGAGATGAAAGTCCTTGACAACAAATGATATTCAAACTTATCAAAACAACGTGGTTGTAGGAACTAAGCTTCTGTTTTGTGCAGCAAGAAAGTGAAACTTTCTCGGGGTTTTTCATTTGCAAGCGACCTTTCTGTCTAACTGCTGTATAAGAAGCCTTTCAAAAAACATTCGCCCATACCTGATCAGAATCTTCTTCATTATTATGGACCATTATGTTTCTGAAAGCTTAAGAGAATACTTAAGAAACACTTTTGATCCAAGGATATTTTACAATACAGATGGTTTGGGGCTCGTATTTGTAGCTTTGCTGTTTCCAGCACTTTTTTTTTCTATCCGGAGAATAAACAAACAACAATAATATATAATGTTCATCAACCTGAGTTCAGTAATGAAAAATAACTAAATTTACCAAACAGATGTGTTCTGGAATGCTTCCTGTTTGAAGTTTCCCTACTCTTAAGTATATCCCAAATCTATACAACCAATTAACAAATACAGGAGTTAATAAACTCAAGAGAAACATAACACACTAAGTGTTTAAAAATTGCTTTTTGCTTCCAAAGCACTGTCTTCTGTGCAAACACTCTAAGCTATATCACATACTACCAGTTGCAGACATAAGACTTGAGAAATTCAATACAAGAATACAGCAGAGAAGCATGCACAATTAAGGGATCGGGACTACCAGTTTAACAGAAAACGCAGATTTTATACAGCAATCTGCTACAAACATTATAGCTGGGGGCAGGCATGTTTTATGCAGCTATTTTGTTTAGCTCATTAGAAACCTATTTGTCCTTCAGTACAGTTGAACTGAAGGAAAAATAAAAGAAAGAAATGCACTTTGAAACAAAGGGGAAATTCAGATAAAACAAAACATACTATACCTGTATATTGTACCAGGAACATTGTGACACTCTTCAGGGAACTGTTTCACGTTGTATCCTATCGTGAGTTATTCTCTCCTTACCCTCTTCTCTCCACAAGAAGAAAAGCCAAAGCACCCCAAACCCCCACTACACCCTATCCGTAACCCACCCACCCCATTGAGTAAAAAGAAAAATAGCTATAATTCAGCTTAGATCCGACGCTTCTGTTTAGCTCAGCTCCAGACGAGCAACTGAGCTTTAGCAACGGAGCATAGGGAGGAGGATTCTGATGCCAGTAGCACTTCCATCCACTTCACTTACACAAAAGCAGGCAGTGGAAAATCCAGGAGCCTTGAAGACAAGGGCTGGAACTGGCTTTTATGAATTGCTATTACTGCATGTGTCACCATCCATCTCCAATGACGGACACTTATAGGCTGAATTGGGAGTGGAGGGGGTGGGGTGGAGGAGGTTAGAGAGCAGGTGGAGAAGCAATTAGCAGTATGTTCATTGGAGAATTCGTTCGGGATTTCATACATCAGTGCCTAAAGAAACAGCATGCAGTTGACAAATCAGAACTTTACAATTTGCATGCCTTGGAAGAAATCTTAGCTCACAGCTCCAAACAAAATAATGTTTGCCCACTCTTATAGGGCACAGAAAGTCACCCCTTTGCTTTTTCTTTCCTCTGGCTACCCTTACTCCTGAGCAATCAACATTCAGAATGAATATTTGCTAATTTTCCCTAAAGAATTGTATTTTAAAAAGGCTGGAAGCAAAGGAAGTATAAAGAAATTAAATTCTATTGAACATGACATCTCTTAACACAAAGGCAAGAAGCTAATTATTTTAAGCCAACTCTTCATCCCTAGTCCCATTCCCCAAGTGCAGCTTTCACACCTATAATCAGTGGATCACACAACTTTTGTCCATATATTTAACACTGAAAAACAAATCTATGTCTACCTAAAAATAGTTCAGTTAAAATGAAGGTGAAAAGCCAAGAGCTATGTGCAGGACCCACTTCATAGGTGACTTAAGAAAGCACTTTACATGTAAGTGCTTCAATTTTACTCATCCGCTAAACTAAAGCTCATTTTTAGATGGATTTTAAAATTAATCACGAGTAGTAACAAAAAGGAGATAGTGTCTTTGGGAGGAAACATGATACAACCAAAGGAGCACTGGGGCTGGGTATCAGGAAACCTGGGTTCAGCTTCCAGTTCTACAACTTTCTAACTATGTGACTCTGGACAAGTCACTTAACTTCTTTGAGCCTAAGTTCCCTTTATTTGTTAACTGCAGATAATAGTACCTATCCTGACTGTCTCACAGGATTGCTGTGAAGAGCTAATGAGATAATAGGTATGAAAACCCTTTTGTAAATTGTAAATGGCTATACAATTGTATGGGATTATTACTACCATGCCCTAAACAAATCTTGCCTTAATGATTGAAGTGAGGCACCTCTATCACATAAGGCAAATAGAAAGAAAGAACCAATACAATTTCATGAAACACTGTTCAATTCTTACAATTTTTAAATTAGATGGAATCGCTGTTTGCTCTTAAAATTCTACAGCACGGAACTTTTTTGAGAAAATTTTAAAATAATACTTCAAAAGTTTATTAAAAAGACTGGAGCCCTCTAAATTCTCTCTTTCCTTTCTGGAAAGTCAGTCCATTTTTCTTCATATGGTCTAGTATTATGTCCCATCTAGAATGCAAACTACTAGATAATGAGCATCTCCTTTTGTTCAAGCTTTCTATTTGCCTGTTACATCCTCATTGCCCAGTGTGTTGGGGTAGGATTCAAGGTGATTAACTAAATCTAAATTCACAAGGTAAAAATCCAAAGTCATGCTTTATGAGGCTCCAAGCTGCCTTGATACTATATATACAGTGACCAGCTGGCTTCAGCTGGGACACAATTTTAGCACATGAAGTCCTGGGGTGGCCATACCTGGGCCACTAAATGATCCAGGCAATGTTTGGGGATCTTTGGTTCAGCCAAATCCCACATGTCCTGATTTCCATCTGTATGGTGGTTCCCAAGTGTGTGTTTGTCCACATGAACCAAATCTGAAGCAGCCAAAAGAAAGGTGGGGGATAGAGCAGGGATATCAGATGTCAGCTCCTCTTGGCCCCATCCAGTGCTATCTGTGCCCTCAAACAAGTGCCCATCCTACTTCTTGTAAGAAGAAAGAAAACTTTTTCTAATTGCCCCTTTGAACATCATTGCTACTACTGAAGATGCCAGTAAAATATATATCCAAAATCTATGTTAAACCAATTGGGAAAAGGATAATATTAATCACATAACAGGTAATTGGTAGCTAAGAGCAAGTGAGCTGCTGAAAGGCGGAAGGGGAGAAAAAGACAAGAGAGGAGAAGGAGGGAAAAAGAGGGGAGGGGTGGAGAAAAGAGAAAATTAATCTAAAGTGAGAGCTTTTTAATCAGAAACATACTTGCTGAAATCATCCAAAGTCTCACCTACTATAATAAAAAGTGCTTGTCTTTTGAGGTATTGGGAGTGGCCTCCTAACCATCAAAGCTGCAATCCTAGCCTTCCTACTGCTTAAACAGTCAAGAGCCTGAAAAGGTACTGACAGCCCTAGCACCAGATCTCACTTTCCTCTGCCATTCGGAAAGTGAGGCAGGTAGGATACAATTCTCCAGGGGCCTCATCCCTGCTACCCTCCACCACAGCCTCACTGGCAGCATGGCTGCCCACTAAGGAAGGTGTCAGTCCAATTTCAGGTTCAGCAAAGGAGGCTTGCCTGAGACTTTAAAAACCACATTGGTAAGAAACGAACAAAGGCTGTATTTCAGAATCGGACTGTTCTGCCTTTGGGCATTGCAACTAAACTCCTCCACAAATTTAAGCTTGAAATTCATATTCCCCAAGTTCCTCAGAAGGGCCATTCAAAGTAAAGGGAAAGGACAGGAAAGATGATTTTTTTTTGTTAGCTTCTTTCTCACAGTCAAAAAATGAGGAACATGACTGACAGAGTGTCCCAAAAGGCAATGAGGTGTGAAGCAGTAGTTTCAACCCAGATTAGCAAGAAGAGCAATGAAAGCATCCTTATAAAAACAAACACGCACACCAAAAACCATTGCACTGTTTCCATTATCCCGATTTCAAGTTCCAGAATGTAAGCATTAATGGTTCCCTAAACCACCCAAGCTCCTCCTCGGCAGCCGTCACCAAGCCTGACTGATTTTTTTCAAATGAATTTCCATCACTAGCCACCCGATTCTGAGTATTTTTGTCAAAAACAAAAGTCCTAGTGGAAGATTTCAAAGAACTAAGAACTTGAACCAAACCATGAACTTAAACGGGAAGACACAACACTAATTTGCTAAATTCCAAACAAAACAGAAATTGTAACAGTTTGAAAGCAACAAAAACTAGCAAGCTGATTTGAACCAGAACAAAGTTTCATGTTTTCTGAATCGATCAAACTTGCACCAAACCCTGAGAGTCTAATCAGCTCAAGCTCCTGCAAAGAACACACAGCAAGGCTTGGTTTCACCTGTCTGAAAGCTGACAAGGGAACCACAGAATGAACACTGGATAAGGAGTCAGAAGAACTGACGTCTCCTGATTTTCTTCACTGTTTGATCTTGGTCAAGTCACTTCTACTCTCTTAGCCTCAGCTTGCTTACCAAGAAATGGCCAGGCTGGGATTGCCAATATCCCAGGTTTAATAGTCTATGCCAACTGTGGAATTTAGTCAAGTGATGAAACAGATAAAGTCACAATTTAGCCTTAATCTGCAGGAGGCAGAGAGATGGACCACCCCAACTCTCTTAAAGATTCATGTTTCTAGCTTATTTTGAAATATACTTGGCCAGGCATGGTGGCTCACACCAATAATCCTAGCACTTTGGGAGGCCCAGGTGGGAGGATCACTTAACCTCAGGAGTTCAAGACCAGCCTGGGCAAGAGAGTGAGACCCCACCTCTTAAATAAATAAATTAATTAAATTTTAAAAAGTTTTTTTTTAAAAGAAATACACTTCATTTAAGAGTTGGTAACTGTCCTTGTTCAGCCTCAGAAATAACCTAATAAACTTTTTCAGAATGTCTCTCCTCAAAGAAATGTTTCAGGAATAGTTTGTTTTCCTCAAGTGAAAGTTACAGATGAGTTGTCTGGTCCAATAAAAGGAAGAGGAAAGAAATGACAGTGATCTAATATAGGCTGAGCCCCTATTGCATGTCAGACATGGCAAATTTTACATAATTTTCTTAACCAATCTTCACAATACAACGCTATATGGTTTTTTGTTTTTTGTTTTTTGAGAAAGGGTCTTGCTCTGTCACGCAGGCTGGAGTGCAGTGACACAATCATAGTTCACTGTAACTTTGAACTCCTCGGCTCAAGTAATCCTCCTATAGTAGACACTTTTATCCTTACTTTATAGGCAAGGAAACTAAGGCTTACTGATGCTAAGTGACTTGCTTACAGTACTTGACTGGTACTGGGATTCGAACTCAGACAATTTGAATCCATTACTATAACAATATCCTAAGAACTAAAGAAATAGTTCTTAATTCACTGATTCAATTGGGCTTGCTTAGTGAATAAATTACATGCTGATTCAAAACAGTGAAAGTAAATTTCCTTGCATTTATACTGGGTTGACATTTTTTTAAATTTCATTTTACAGTTTGGTATAATGGTTAGGACTACTGGGCTCTGGAGTCAGGCAGACCTGAATTTCTTGAATTCTGTCTTATGGACAAGATAGTTAACCATGCTGTGTCTCAAGTTTTCTCATCTGAAAAATGGGGAGGAAGTAGTCCCTACCTTGTCAGGCTGTTGGAAAGTGTCAATGACCTGATAGCATCTCGCATAGTACTTGACACAAAATGACAACTCAGTAAAGACCAATGAAAGCTATCCTTGTATTCATAGCAATACAAGAAAGGAAAGGTTATAAAGCAAAACGAAACTGGGATTCACTGAATTTAAGTGCTCTTTGGTTATAGCACAGATATAGTTTGGAAGGTTTTCAGTGGTCTACCTCATTCTCCAAAACTAACTTGCATCTTATGGTAAATCAGCATATTCATGAAGCAACATGAATACATTAATTGGGGTTTCCTAAAGAGTAGCAAGGAAACTTGTCATGTGCTCTGCTTAGCAGCAGTTGTCCCTAGTTTCCTGGAACCCATCCTTTTAAAGAAAAAGCTCGGAAGTAGCAGATAGTAATGCTGGAAGTACCAGTCAGGTGGAGACATCCTGCTTCCCCCCGATCCTTCAAGCCCTGGCTTCTTTCCTATTCACCTGTGGCCCTCTTCTCAGATTCCCTTCTTTCCTTCCCCAGTTTATTCTGGTTTTATCGTGATTCTTCCTCTGGCACTAGCTCTGTTTCTGCTCATGAGCATCAAGTGGTATCTATGGAATGTGTGCCTTGCACGACACTAGATGAAATAGAAAGTCATCCAAGAGTTAATGAAAAAGACATGTGATCCATGGCCAAACAGATCTAAGATACACAGGTAGACTAGAGTTTTGGCAACACAGTAAATGCAGGTATAATGCAGGATGACTTGGTTGATTTCAGAGCACAAAAGAGTTTGTTCATCTAGTTAATGATATGTATACTGAAAAATTTTTAAAAACTGTACTCATGTCTGCCACTTAATCTGAAATGCATAAAGGAATGGATACATTAATAGGTGATAAAGCAATACAACAAAATGTTCATTATAGAATCTAAATGGTGAGTATCTGGGTGTTCACTGTACAATTCTTTTGACTTTTCTCTGTATTTGAATATTTTCACAATAAAAGGTTGAGAAAAAGGAGAGGGGGAAAGGGGTATGGCTTATTCAACCACAAGTGTTTCTGAACAAAATAATTATAATTGTATAGAAAATATAAAGCAAATAGGGCAAAATAATAACAATTGGTGAATCGGAGCAAATGGTATATAAGAATTCTTATATGATGCTTGCAATTTTTCTATACTTAAAAGTACTTCAAACTAAAAAGTTAAAAGATAATTTGTTGAGCACCAACCTCTTTTACCTAGTGTCTCAGTTGCCATTTTCAGTAGTGAGGGCATTAGGTTAATAGTAGAGATACTGGAAACAATGGTGGAAGGGTGGGGAAAAATAAGTCACAGATATATCTTGGGGGCCTACTATATGCAAGACACTGTGTTAGGCACTTTGGGGAATTCAAAGAAGTAAAAAACACAGTCCGTTCCCTGAGAGGGCTCCCACTGTAAGTAATGGAATGCCAAAGCAGTGTCTGAAAGGGTAACTGGCTGGAGCAGAGTTCTGTAAGACAGAAGTATAAAGATTAGAAAGGTAGGTTAGAGCCAGATTGCAGACAGTACTAAAGGTCAGGCTGAAGAGTTTGGACTTCATCCTATGGATAATGGGAAGCCATTTACAGTATCTGAGTCAGGGAAAGAACATGATCTAAAACTGACTGGCTAGATGGTACAATTTGTTTGGGCACAGGTACCTTCAACATGCATTTGTTTTATATTCATGTACATCTGGTATGTCTGTCCACTTCCCATATCTGGATGTGACGTTTAGGGATTTCCAACATGCTGGTTGCTGCTTATTTTTCAAACAGCCACTTCCTGACATCTCTTCAGCCTTTCCTTTTTCCTCCCCCAAATCCCAAGGGCAGCTGACCAGCACGTGCCTCAGCCCTGCTGACTCAGCAAGCAATAAATACGCCTCATAGAATGCTTCTGAAATGAAGCTGCTGTGCTTCAAAACTGATTTCTTTCCTTCATGATAATCAAACCTCAATTACTGCTGGAATCACTGATTTGAGTTGGAAAGAATGAATATTCATCTAAGTAACATGTGAAGGAGTGCAGGAAGTTATGTCCTGTGTGCAGAAGGAAACATTTGTTCAAAGTGATCTCTGTATATGGAAAGAAACCCTAGCAGAGACGGCATTGCTGAATAGTGGCAAGTGATTAGGGTAAAATCTCTCAAAGACTGCCAAATTAGAAAGTGGACTTTATAATCCTTTGGATATATACCCAGTAATGGGATTGCTTGGGTCAATGGTATTTCTGGTTCTAGATCCTTGACCATGGCACATGTATACCTATGTAACAAACCTGCCCGTTCTGCACAGTAGCCTAGAACTTAAAATTAAAAAAAAAAAAGAAAAAAAAGAAAATTTCCTGATGTCTATGATTGTATTGTAGCTATATATGGAATATCCTTTTTTTGGTAGAAGATTCAAATAAAATATTCAGAAATGATGAAGCATCATGTTAAAATTTTATTCTCAAATGGTTATTTTAACATTCTTTATACCATTCTTTCAACTTTTCTCTAAATTGAAAGTATTTCAAAATAAAAATAATAAAATTTAAAAAAAGAAAGTGGACTTTATCTGTCTTCAGTTTTTCCCCCCATGAAGTCCATCCTCCAGTGCAATCATGTTACTCCCCCCATTTAAAACCCTGTGTTCACTCATCCCTACATATAGGACAATGGCCATACTGCTTAGCAAGCTGACTTACTTCACCCAACCAGCCACAGGATACCTTCCCAGACTCTTATCCTGTCCTCCTTTCCCACGCTTTCAATGGTTCACACACAATATCTTACCTTTTTCTGAACTATGCAGTTTTATACATTTGACTGCCTTGCATGTGTTGATGGTCCCTCTGCCTGGAATCCTTGCCCATCACCTTTGTCCAGAGAGACTAGGCAATGCCCCTCATCCTTTATGATTCAGCACAGTTAGACTCTGATCTCTAAGTTGTCCACCCCTGGCTGTAATTCCCTCTTCCATATTCCCAGAACACCTTCTCTCTCTTTTGGGTGCCTTTCACATCAGAATATGATCACTGGTTTGAGTGTCTATCTCCCCTATTAGACTGTGAGCTCCTCAAGGGCAGGGATTACATCATATCAAATTCATTATTATAGTCCTGGTGTTTAGCATAGGGTCTGGTCCTGTATATATGCTCAAATGTCTATTGAATAAGTGTGAACATCAAGTACTCCTTGAAGTCAAACTCAGCATCTCTTGAAAGGTGAAAATTAGAATGGTATGTGACCAGAGTAATCCTAGTGAAGTATGTTTGAGGACCTGACTGAAGAAAAGCTGATAGGAGGACACCTTATAGAGGCTTATTGTGGGGCAGTTTCTATCCCAGGAAACTCTTACTAGCAGTTGTTCCTGGCTAAAAATGAAGAGCAGCTGGAGCAGATGACAAGAGCCCTTACTGGGGATTTCTCCATCGTTATCTTTCACAGTTCACCACTAAAGCAATGTTGTTCTCTGAAGTAACATTTTCCATAGTGTCTCAATTCTCCTGAATGACTGCCATATTCATTTGTGCTCTGCCTACCGAGGCATTTGGACCAGCTTTGTTAAAGTGTGGTCACTGAAAGCTCTTTGATTCTTCTACTCACTATCGTTATTATGCCAAAGAATAATGTTTTGTGAGTAAGATACCACTGAAAAACAGAGCACCAAAAAGGGGAGGGAAGCAGAGCTAATAAAAACTATCTTTTTTTCTCCTCCTAGATTGCCAATGTATTTCACCATGTTTCCATCCTACAGTGTTTTATACTATGTATCAGTAAAGGCAAAAAAAGGAAAATTAAGACTTCAGCAAAACTTTACACTTTGTAGGCAAGAAAAAAAGGAAGCAACATTGAGGGATAGAACATAAATCTTTAGACATACGATCAGTAGCCATTTCTGAAAAGTACACATTTGGGCTATTTTAAACAAATAGCAAAAAGCAATTAGGTCTTTCTGACTAAACTGAGGTGTATGCTGATTTCTTTTTTTAAACTAAGTCTGTTTTGATCTTCAAAAATGTCAAACTGGTAAACACTTTACTTTTTTGCACATATAAATCTAAGAGCCAAGCCTAGCTTGAGGAAGATTTAAGAGACATAAAATTTGTCTGAGGTGTCTGCCAAATCTCTGCAGCAGAGACAGAAACCCTGGAAAAGCTGACACAATCATAACTCTCACATCACCAGCAGGCTTGTGCAGGGCTGGGAAACACAGAAAGTCACTGTTCCTTCTCTCATACTGTTTGTAAACAGAGAAGCAGATCATTTGCTTATCAGCTATCTGGTAGCTCATTTTTGCCTAGATATCCCACCAAGAAAAAAAAAAAACCCACATCCCCACGGGTATATATACCAATTTTCAGCTGGGTGAATTTTCATTTATAAGATGGGCCCACTTGTTAAAATTTTTCTCTTTTATTTGCTCTTGAATTCTCTTACTCTTGTGTGCTTGCTTGCTCTCTCTCTCCCTCATTCTTTCTCTTTTTATTCAGAAGGCATTAAAAGGGGTATTTATGAGTATCTAGTGCAGTGCCTAACGGAGTGCTTTCACATAGTAAGCCTACAATAATTCATCGAATGAAGTGAAACTCTATCTGTAATTTCTACGTTCAAATTATTTGATCATGTAGCAGGAAAACTATAGATTTTTTTTCCTGGAGTATTTAAAAGTAACGATTCCTTATAAAGAAATATTTTATTCAGATGACTCATGCTTAGGACTTCCTTCCTTTAGAAATCATCCATTTTTGCACAATGGGTATTATTTGTAAGGAAAATGAAGGGAAGACTATACTTCAGGATCCTGAATGACCACTGATACATTATTGTAGAGAAAATCAGATATCCTATATATACTCGATTGTATGTCATATGGTAATCCACTACATATGTCTAAAATCACTTAACAATGCAAGAATATAGTGCACACATGGGCTGCATTCTGTAAGTAGGATTAACTATTGAATTCAACCAAGGTCTTCCCTGGGGACAGATTGCTGGAAAATACATCTACGTGACATTTAAAAAAATAAATTAACCAACGACATCAGCTCCCATGAGACACATTCTTATACATTCAATTCTATCACAGTTTTCTGTAGCTCTCTGCTGACATCCCCATCCCAAATGACATAGAATTTCAAAAAATAAAGAAAAACAGAGCAACTGGAGCTATTCCATCTCTCCTGTATGAAGTGTTATGTACACAAAGGAAAGATTTCTGTACATGAGCACAATGTGAACCACGACAGGGTGAGATCATGTCAGTTTGCGGCTGTTCTTGTTATGCTGTGGTCACATATAACTTGCCCAAGGGAGTGTACAAAGCCTGTTTTCTTCCTGACAAGGACCAGCAGGGATTGCTGGAAAATAAAGAAAACAGAGTTATGGCAGGAGGTTTTAAATTTTCTCTTTAAAAAATGCTCTTTATTATGATAACTTTTCTTCTCACTTTGATGTATTTAGTTTTCCTCATCTGTAAAACAGGAATAACTATTTTATGTGTTTAATATTTTTGCTCTGAGAATTAAATACCAGTAGATTGCCTGGCATAAAATAGCTAATCCATACAGTCCACGTCAACATTGGCTAACATTAATTAAATACCTATTATGTGCCTGCCACTGGCCAAAGACCCCCCAAAAAAGTAAATCACAGAAGGAAAACCTGATACTAGGGGAGCAAGCAGGGAGCTGATTTTCAAAGCTTTTATCAGGCAGTCTAAGAAGTCTGGATATTACCCTGAAGACAATGGACAGCCTTTGAACTATTTTATATAGAGGCCAGATAGTTTTAGATTTGTGATTTACAAAAATCATTCTGTCAGCATTGGTAAGAGTGGACTAGAAGGGAAGCAGGCTGGAAGCAGCAGTAATCCAGGCTAGAAGTGATGCATGTGTGTTGGGGGGTGGAAGGTATGCCCCAAAGTAAGACAATGGTGAACACTGGGAAAACATTTTAAAATACCTTTTTTTTTTTTTTTTTTTTTTTTTTGAGACAGAGTCTCACTCTGTCTCCCAGGCTGGAGTGTAGTGGTGCAATCTCGGCTCACTGCAACCTCCGCCTCCTGGGTTGAAGCAATTCTCCTGCCTCAGCCTCCCGAGTAGCTGGGATTACAGGCGCATGCCATCATGCCTGGCTAATTTTTGTATTTTTAGTAGAGACGGGGTTTCCCCATGTTGGCCAGCCTGGTCTCAAACTCCTGACCTCAGCTGATCCGCCTGCCTTGGCCTCCCAAAGTGCTGGGATTACAGGTGTAAGCCACTGTGCCTGGTCAAAATAACTTTTTAAAAATTAACAAATATACTATAGATTAGAAAATAAAAATATGCAAAAGGTTAAAAGTAGAAGTCATATGCAATCTTACTACTTGCAGCAAACCCCTATTAATATTTTTTTGTGTGTTTACCATTACAGGATTTTTCCTATGTATGCCTACACAGATGTGTGTGTGCATGTGTGTGCGTGTGTGTGTGTTTGTGTGTGTGTTATGTATATATTTTTAAACTGGGATCTGTCACTCTGTACTGAGAGTTTTATGATGTGAATTTTCTCTTAATATATCAAAAACAATTTTCCACATCATTAAATATTGTTTGGTAAAATCAACTTACAAGGCTACTTAGTAATCCATTCTATAAATGCACCACAATTGATTTCATTCAAACACCTAATATTGTACATTTAAGATGTTCTTTCTTTTTTTTTTTTTGTTTTTGCTATTAGTATAAACAACTCTGGGATAGATGTCCTGAGTATTAAATTTTTGGAAACATCATGATTCTTTCCTCAGCATAGAGCTCTAGAAGTTGAAGTGGTAGGTTGAAAGCTGTATTCCATTAAGGTTTCTGATACATATTGACGAATTGCTCTCCAGAAGAGCTGTATCAAATTATAGTCCCAGCAGCAGAGTCTATGAGTAGGAGATGAACTTGAGAGTGATGTCAAGGACGGAGTGCACTGGACTTGGGTGGGTAGAAGGAAGGATGTTTCCTGGCAAAGTATCAGGGCAGGAGGAAGGTGAACTGTGTCAAGAGCAGCAAAGTAATGGGCAGGGCTAAGGAATAGCTGTCTGGATAGGTAAATGATAGGAAAGAAAAAGGTAAGATAACCAGGGGAGAGTGAAGAAAAGAGGGAAAAAGTAGGTCTTTCATGAAATTATGGGCACTTTACTGCTTTCTTTAGCAAAAGTAGCAAATGTAGCAAACAGCTAGTCTTTTCATAGCATTTGGCACTCTGTGCTACCAAGGTCCCCAGTTATATTCATGCAAATCTGTTTATCAATTCTTTTCACCCAATAACCATTTATTAGGTGACTACCATGTGTCAAGTGCTCTTCTGGATGCTATGGGTATGGAGATTAATGAAACCCGGTCCCTGCCCTCAAGGAGTTCACAGTCTAATGGGGAACACAGAAACATCCACAGACCGACACCCTACAGTGTGGTACAGGCTAGGACAGAGGTAAGTAAGTGCAGGGTCCTGTGGAAGCCAGAGGCCTAACATTGCTTTGTGCGTGCATTCATGCATGTTGGGCGAGGGCTGTCGGGAAGGCTTCACAGAGGTGTTGACATATGAGCTGAGTCTTAAAGGCTGAGGAGTTTCTTGCATGCCTAAGGGTCACAGATCACAGTCATATTCCTAATCAGTGCCTTGAATATTTGTGCTACTGCTCTCAAGGACACTGAGTAAGGTGGTAAGGATGTTTGTGTGTAATCCAAATTCGAGTGGTAACTATAGCTTCCACTGTAATCTTAATGAACATAGAAACATAGCATGTTTGGGCAATATTATTGCTCACCATAGAATATAAAGGACAAGAGGCAAGGGGGACATGCAGACTTTTAAAACAATTCTGGTAACACTGACATAATAATATTAACATCCACCAAGTCCTAATAATTTTACCTCCTAAATGTTTCTCGAATCTGTTCCCTCCTCTCACGTCACTACTCTTGGGTCTTTATTGTCTCTCTGTGGAACAGAGTAGCAGCCTCATCATATCTACCTCCACTGTATCCTTCCCACTGTCATTGTCCTTAAAGTAAAACTCTGATCGTGGTGCTCTTCTAAAACATGTTAATGGTTTCTTATGGCCTACAAGCAGCACTTCCCAAATTTCAGTCATGAGTATTACTTAGTGATTTTTACCATATTCACACACAATGTGTACTGTTATTACTTAATATTTGTCTTTAAATGAACTGAAAACTGGTTCACTTTCTATTTTTATGAAGTAAAATCCAAAGTAATCTTAGATGTGATGGCTTAGTTCAGTTTTATGTTTTTTAAGACATATTTGAACATGTAACTAGTAAAATTAAAATGTTTGTGGGAGCACAATGTAACTACCACTGGCAGATGCCCTACGTTTTGAGAACCACTGACCTATGGGGGCACATTCCAACTTAGGATTGCAATCAAGGTTCTTTGCAAATCAGCCCCAACCTCTTTCCACTCTTCTCCTACCCATTACACTTTCCTTTTCCTCAACTATCTGCACTCTAGCCATGCTGAATTCTTCCACATTGAATGAACATGCCCTATTCTTATACAGCCACACATCTTTCACAGACTGACTCCTCTATCTGAAATGCCTCCCCTCCACTCCTTCCCTGCCTTGGGCAAACTCACTATCCTTCAAGACCTATCTGTCACGTGACCTCCTCATGGAAGCCTTCTCCCTGAGTCTCCCTTACAGTGAGTCACACCTTCCTTTATCCCTCCATAGCACTTTGTACCTGTCTCTGTTATATTACACACTACATTATCTCAGAACTGTGGGCATCCAGCTCCCCAACTAGACCCCAGGAAAAGTTCACACCTTGTACTTCATTGTTTCTCCAATACTTCACGTGGGCAGAGGTCATGAAAGAGATCTAGTGTCCCAGGTAACTTTTTAAAATGCTAAAATAAAATACATCCAAAGTACTATCAAGGTCCAAATAGCTTAGAGGTATGATACGTGTTATAAAGAGAATCATCTAATTCAGAAATAGCTGTACTGACTATGGTTTTGGAAGACACAATTAGCTACAGTTGCAATGACAGTTAATTTGGTTTTGGCAGCTACTTTACAGCAAATACATTCTGACATAGAAATTTGAAGTGAATCATTTGGGTTTTGGCCAGGATGATCAACTATACCTATCTCTCCTTACCACAACTGGAAAGTCAAGAACAAGAATGAACATTGGGAGCAGCAAACCATGTTGAACAGAGCATGGGCTTTGGAGTCAGAAATCTGTACACTCAAATCTCAACTCAACTTATAATTTATGTGACTTTAAGTAGATTGTTTAACTTCTGTGCATTTTAGTGTTTCTTCTAGAAAAAAAACAGGAATAATAATACCTACTTCAGAACACTCTTCAGATAATGCAACAAAGTATTTACGATGATGACTAGGACATTATGTGGGTTCAATAAATAGCAGTCATTATTGTCCCCCAATGAGATGACTACAATTCAGATAATGTGATGCACGGGGACAGCAAATGCCATTTCTTAAGAAAATAAATTGATGACTCTAGGCTTTAAAGTTGACAGCTATAGACTGTAGCTAAGAATAGCTACAAACAAAACATCTGCAAGACAAGCTTCTTCTTGGATTTAAACTCACACCTGGAACATACCATCACACTTCTTTGTGTTCTCCAAGAATTGATCTCAAATCAGGTTCCCTAGGATGAAAAGAAAAATCATCCAATCTTAATTTTTGCCTTCAATTTTATTTGATACAGAATAATATGCAAACTATGTGTATGTTTCAAAGTATCATGTTATTATGACCCCAAGCTTCTCCACCCTATTTATTTCCCAGTATATTTGTGCTGATATCTTTTATTCCAATCAGGCAAGCCCACCTGTCTCACAGTGCTCCCTTTTCTGTTTACCCTTCTCAAAGTCCAATCTCAGTAGCAGGAAGCATTTTCTCCCTCCTCTTTGACAACTTCAAATCCCCTGTACTCTGCTGGAGCCCAAATTAAAATTCACCTCCTTCACAAAGCCTGAAATCCGGATGAGGGCTTCAGCACTTCCCGGGTTAGGCTTGAACTTCCATAGATGAACTCACCACCCCCATCAGTATGCTCTTCCACTGACCCCCCTTAGCGTTTTTTGCACGCATTTGTAATAACACAATGATTAATACGGTCTGCTTCACACGGTCTACTTTATTCTGTAGAATAAAGGTGTGCCCCCTAAATGTTTGTCAACATTAGTGCTATCAGTCTGTGCTGGAAACCCCTAAAGTGCTGGGTTTTTATAACCAGTCTAACTTGCCTTCTACTCTCACCAGAACCCTGCACTGAACCTTAAACACACATTTCTCAAAAGCAAGATTCCTTCCCTCTTTTGCTTCCCATCCCTTCTAGAAACTGAGGGGAAACCGTTCCCACTTCAAAGACCTGGTGGGGGAAGTGGCAGGTGGTTGAGGGGCCAGTAAAGAGATGGCGATCAATTAAGGAGGCAAAAAGATAAAGTTTGAAAAAAAGTCACGCCCTGAGTTTGGCAAGGAATTCCCATGCCCCAAAGGAAATGGGGAGTGTAGCGCAGGGAGGGTTATGTGCCCAAACCTGAAATACAAATTGAGGGAAAAGAGGAAAGAAATCACCCAATTTCTGCGGTAAGAATTAGAGTCCAGTCACCGCCTAGGCAAAATCCTGGACGCAAAGTCCAACTTCGGACCTCTGAGGAGGCACAGAGCCAGGGGCAGGGGGGCAGCGTCTTGGGAAAAAAAAAAAAGGGCGGACGAGTTGGACCGAAAAAAAAAAAAAAGAGCAAAGACAGCGCGCTCCCGGGCTCAAAAGAACTAGCGCCTAGAGCTCAAAAGCCCACCCCCGACTCCCAGTCCCGATACCCCCTCCCCTGCAGAGGCGGAGCTGGGTGGAGTTAGGCGCTGAGGACCGCGGCCCCGGAAGCACCCTCCTCCCTAGGCCCCCTCAGTCCCACAGTCCCCAGCCACGGCCACTGGGGCTTTCTGCCTCTCTGACCTCCAGCTCCCCGGCTACCGAAGCGCTAGTCCTTATACAGCCGCGGAAAATCGGGCCGGCGCGGCAGCTCCTGGGCTCGTAGTGCCCTCGTGGCGCCCCACGCCGCACCACTCTCTTCCGAAATGCCCGCCTTGCGCTTCCAGGCCTAGACCCGGCACTCTGGCCCAAGGCTGGACTCTCACCCACAGGGTGCCCACTGCGGCGTCTCCTATTGGCTACTGGTCACCGGGGAAGCCGGAGGCCCGAGCCCATGGCTTCATGGGAAATGTAGTTTGAGGTCGCTGGAGGCTGTTCTTCCTGGGGGTATCCCGTGTTGACATTGGGAGAGAGACGCAAGTGAGGACCGAGAATTATGGGAGATGGAGTCGCGGGACACTTATTTCTCTATACGCACAATTCTTCCCCTCCCCTTCCGATTCTCCCCAGCGTTCAGACAGGGAAGGGTATTCTGGGTATTGTAGTTTGGAGCGCACCGTCTTAGAGAATCTCTCTTGGGGTTAGGCGTTTGTGCTTGTGGGGACAGACGAAGGCTCTAGATTTATTTTCATGTCAGTTAAGCTCTTAGCATTTTGCGGGAAGCACTTTCTATCGTGATTTGAAATTGTTATTGAGTTTTAAGTGTTTTTCAAAAGATGATGTTTATTCTTTGACAAGCTTAGAATTTTGAGAGTTATAGTCCTTTAAAATTGTTAAAGTGTGTTCTTTGTGAACCACCTGCATTAAAATCACTTGGAAGGTATGGAAGAATGTATATGTTTTTTTCTAATTGGAAATTATAGTTCCCCCTAGAAACAGTGTCATAAATAGGCATAGAAATATGATCTACACCAGCCCAGAAGAAGCCTATTTAATCCATAATGAAGCTATGTTGTTGCCATGAAAAACAGTGGCCACATAAACTGCTATAAATAATAGTTTAGAACAGATAGACAATACAACTTAAGTACAAACGAGTAACTATATATGTCTTTAAGAAACTTTACCTTTTGAGTAAAAACATGTTACAAGAGCTGGATAAAGACATAGGTGGGGAATGCCAAGCACTTCCAAGTGACTTAAAGGTTGAGGAAAATGGTTGTTTATTAGGGCTAATTTCACTCCTAACTTTTGACCTTTTTTTTTTCTCTGTTAGAGATGAATCCTTATAGCTTGATGGATTGTTACAGTTGAATTACTACAACTTCTTGATGAGGACAACTTTTCGACTCACGAGTAAAATGAAGGGAAAGACAGGGGAATTTCATTTTGCTGAGGTAATTGCCCAATATTTTAAAAAGATAAGTGAAGGAGGAAGACGATTTAATAAATTCAACCATTTATTCAGCATACTGCTTTGTGCAAAGCTCTGGGCTAGGCACTGTTGCCACAGAATTGGAAAAATAGTCCCTGCCCTCAAGTAGCTCAAAATCCAGGTGAGGGGAGTTGTAGTGGAGGAGAATCTGGGGGGAGGAATAGATGAGTATACAATGTGCAAAATGCTGTAAAGAAGTCTACATAGAGTTCTATAGGAACATAGAGGAGGAATAACTCATTCTACTTCTGGAGAACTGGTTGAAGAACCAGTAAAATATTTGTCAGATTTGGGGCAGGGAGGTCAACCATATTCTATACAAAGCGTATGCAAAGGCATAAAGGCATGAAAGAATGCAGAGAACAATAACAAAAGTTCCATATTGCAGAGACTAGATCAGGCAGCAACAAGGGGTCATATCAATTAGTTCATAATTTAACTTGAAAGTGGGAGAGAACCACCAGAGGAATTTTTGTGCTTATATAGTGTTTATTTTTTAAAGCATATACACATTGAACATACTGGGAACACATAGCTAGGATATTATGGGGAATCATTCTGGAGGGTGGTAATTGAATTGCTATATTATGTTTTAATACTTTTTATACTTTTAAATTCCTCCAGGAAAATAATTTGCTTTTTAAAAAAAAGAAAAATCGGCTGGATGCTGAGGCTCATGCCTGTAACCCTAGCACTTTGGGACACCAAGTTGGGAGGATTGCTTGAGCCCAGGAGTTCGAGACCAGCTTGGGCAACATAATGAGACCTTGTCTCTACAAAAAATCAAGAAAATTAGCCAGGCATGGTGGTGCATGCCTGTAGTCCCAGCTACTCAGGAAGCTGAAGCAGGAGGATCCCTTGAGCTCGGGAAGTTAGGGCTGCAGTGAGCCGATATCGTACCACTACACTCGAGTGTAGTGGGTGACAGAGCAAGACTCTGTCTCAAAAAAAAAAATAAAAAAATTTAAAAAAAGAAAGAAAAAAGAGAAAAAGAAAAATCACCTCATTTCAGCCATAAAAAGGAGTGAAACAAGGCATTTTCAGTATTATGGCCACCAGAAAAACACTGTGTGAATCAAATGCAGAATTTCTTTTCTCAGCTTTGTCTCCCTTCTTTTTATCTTTCTTTCCATGACTCTTTGATTTGATCATTGATTTCAAAGTATTTGCAGAGCATCTACTATGTTCTATACACTGTGACAGGTTTTGGGTTTTAATGGTGAGTTAAAACATGGGTTCCTGTTCATCAAAGTATTTCTAGCAGGAAATGGAATAATCAGATGGAGTTGGTAGATGTGGAAAGTGAGAGAAAGGGAGGAGTCCATTACGACTCCCAAGTTCTGACTTGGAAGACTAAGTGTATGGTAGTACCATTCACTGAGATATTGAACCTAGAAAGAATAGCAAGTTTTGTGAAGAATAGGAGGAAATCAGTTTTGGACATTTAAAATTTGAAGAGTGTGGAACTTTTGGTTGGAGATGCCTGATAGACTGCTGAGAAATGCCGGTCGGAAGCTTGGGAGAGAGGTGTTGCTTGGAACTTAACATTTGGGAGACATTAGTATAATATAGAGGGCAATTAAATAAGTGAAAAATTGTTTAAACTTTACTTAGAGAGTATTTTTTTTTTTTTTTGAGACGGTTTCTCACCCTGTTGCCTTAGGCCGGAGTGCAGTGGCATGATCTCGGCTCACTGCAACCTCTGCCTCCTGGGTTCAAGCGATTCTCCTGCCTTATCCTCCCGAGTAGCTGGGATTACAGGTACCTGCCACCAAGGCTGGCTATTTTGTTTTTTTTTTTTTTGTATTTTTTGTAGAGATGGGGCTTCACTGTGTTGCCCAGGCTGGTCTCGAACTCCTGACCTCAAGTGATCCACCCACCTCGGCCTCCCAAAGTGCTGGGATTACAGGCGTGAGCCACTGCGCCCAGCCAACTTAGAGAGTATTTAGAATAATAGTTTTCAAAAAGACAAAGATTATGGAATCCTAGAAAAGAATGATATTCAAGTAGCAAGTAGAAGAAGAGATGCCTTCCAAGGAAGCTGAGAGGGAATACTCAAATAGATGAACCAAGAGAAAACAAAGTAGAATTACTGGCATATATTACAGAGAGGTCAAGTAGCAGGACAGAAGAGTAAGAAGAAATTACTCATTCATCAATTTAACAAGTTTTTATTCAGTACCTATAGTGTGCCAGACATTATTCTAGATGCTGGGAATAGAGAAGTGGAAAACACATACAACATCCCTTCCCTTTGGAAGTTATATTCTATTAGGGAGAAACCATCAACAAACAAGATAAATAATTAAAATACATAGCTGTGATAAGTAATATTTCTTACTGTGTATGTCACAGCTGTGTATGGCTATTTCTGTATGGTGATATATATATATATACACACACACACACACACATATATATCTCCAATAAGCCATACGGAAATTTTATATATAATATATAAAACATACCTATATCTCCAATAAGCCATACAGAAATTTTATATACAATATATATTATATATAAGCACAAATGTATACATATATTTGTATGTGTATATACAAACGTGATACTCTTTGATTTGTTGTTATATAATAAGATGAATTTGTGAAATAATGGCCCAGGGTCAAACAGTCTGGCTGGATTCAGAGAACAATTAGGAAGTCAAGGTTAGAGCTGTATCCAGAGCCAGTGTAGAGCCTAGGTCAAGGCCAGGGTTCATGTGTATAATGTGGAATGTATTTTAGCTTCAATCTTCTCTCAGGTTAAGATTTAGTAAGTCTGTAGCTGTTTTTAGAGGCCATTGTGGATTCATGATCAGAAGACCATCAAACCAAGTTTAGGGTTCAGCCTGATAGCAATGTTAGGCCCCAGATTTATAGCCATGGTTCAGTCTGTGTCACAGATTAAAGTGCATCTCTGACCACTCTGGACTAACAGCAGCCTCAGGGTGTTAAAGCTCACTCTGAGGCTGCTGTAAGCCTAGAGTGGCCTGGTTTATGAAGTCACGGTGCAAGATTTGGGTTCAAATTTTGGCCAGAATTAGGATTTAGTCTGTGTGTAGGAAGAGGCCTCATTCTAAAATTAGAGTTAGGGCTCAGTCTGTGGACCAGACTTAGACCACACCCAAGATTAGGGCTCAGCTCAATGTTTGACTTTAGTTTTTGATCAATGTTGGAATCACTTTCATTTCTAGGCTTGAAAGTCAATAAAGACCAGGACCATGGCTCTGCCTGGGATTGGTCTTCATGCTGATGATGTTGCCTAGGAAAAAATGAAGTAAGAATATGAGCAGGATTTATGTTCAGCCTTTCATCAGGTTAAGTTTCAATTTGTATTCATGGTTAGAGTTTATTCTCGGTCCAATAATTAAGTCTTGGTCTGTGGCCAATGGTAAGGCACAGTCAATGTCTAATATTCAGTCTGTTGCCATGTTAGGACATTACCTGTCGTGTGCCCTAGAGCCTTGTCTCAAACCAGAGTTAGCATTTCATATATGGACAAAATTATGGTGCAGTTTGTGGCCAGGATTCCAATGATGAATATGAACAGGATTTGGGATGCATATTTGGCTAGAGTAAGTTCAAGGTGTGATTTCTGACTTTAGCCAGTGTCGGGATTCTGTCTTTGTCCATAGCTCATATCAGGAATGTTCTATGGAGCTAACTCACAGTGGCCTGTGTTGGCTCTCATTCTGTGGCCAGAGCAGGGCTCACTCGGTGACCTGTGTTAGCCATTTCAATTTGACCACTATCAGAGTCGAGTCTGGAGGGAGTAGTTCCACTATGACTTTATGTAGCATTTGTGTTCACTGAGTATTGGTGGTAGTGCTATCTGATTAAACTTGTACCAGAGTTTGGGAGTTACCAATGACCAAGGTAAGGCTTACTATGAAGGTTTTCGGGCTAAAAGTGTAAACAGGTTTTTTGGATTAGCTGTTGATGTTATTTGTCAGTCTGTGGATAGAGTTGAGATGAGAACAAACAACACATAAAATCCAGCTTGAAAGCTTTAGAGGCTCAGGCTGTAACAGGGTTTTGGGATCAGGATGTTGCCAGGGTTTGAGTTCAGAGTGTTCATTTCCTGTTGTCAGTCTGGTACTTAGACTCTGGCTTAGTGTAGCAGGCATTTGGGTATCAGTAGTAGAGTTCAGTCTTTGCTAATTGTTAGTGACCATAATGTGCCCAGTGCCATGGGTACATCTATTCCCAATTGAGGGCTAAGTTTGTGACCAGACTGATTGCTCAACCTCCAGCTAGTGCTAGGACTCAGTTTGTGGCCACTAATAAGTGAACTTTGTTTATGGGTTTAAGACTTGATATGTGACAAAGGTTAGTACTTAGTCTCAGCCTGTTGTTAGATCTGATAGTATGAGGAGGATTTTGATTTAGTCTTGTGGGGTCAGGAATCATTTCTCTAACCAGGCTTAGGGCTTGGCCTTTAGGTCTCAGACTGTGGCGGGACTTACAGTCTTCATCCCAGCTCAGTATTCAGAATGTGGCCAGGAAGAAGGCTCAGATCTTAGTCATGTTGAGTTCAGTCTGTGCTCAGGGTTAGAATTAAATCTGTTGCTGGGTTTTAGGCCAAGAAGATGAAAAGTATTTGTTTTGTCTTTGTCTGGTTTGTCCTTCGTTCATCTTCAAGGTTTGGGTTCAGTCTCTGCCCAGTGCTGGTGAGCAGCTTAATTTCTGGTATTAGGAATCAGTAGGTAGCCAGGGTTAAAGTTAAAGTTGTGGTTGAAATTGGGATCCAGTCTGGGGTGAACATTTAGCCAGAGATAGGGTTCAGTCTATCTCAAAAATTCAGGATCAGTCATTAGCCATTTGGAGAAATCAGATTTATTCTCAGGTTGAAAGCTCATGTCAGAGGTTAGGCTTATGGGCTCAGTCTGTGATGAGAGTTACGAATTCACTCTATGGCTAGAGTTAGAGATGTAGTCTGTAACCAGTTAGAAGCTGTAAGGTTTAGGGGTCAAATCAGTGGCCAGTGATAGGGCTCAGTCTATCCCAGGATCAGTAGATTATTTCATGATCAGATTTATGAACCCAGTCTCTGTCCAGGTTTAGAACTTGGGCTTTGAACATGGTTAAGACTCAGTTTGTGGCCATGTTCAGGGTTCTGTCTATAGTCAGGTTTAGGGCATATGCTGTGGTCAAAATATCCTCAAGTTTTGTGGAAGATTTGGTTTCACTTCTTGGCCATGATTAAGGCACAGAGTTGGGCCAAGTTTAGAGTCTGGTCTCTGTACATGTTTTCGTCTCTGTGTGAGGCCAAGTTTAGTAGTCATTCTGTTGCCAATGTTGGGGTCATTTTCTGGTTAGTGCTAAGTCTGTGGAAATTGTAGCTGGGTTGGTTTCCAAGATCAGATCTCAGGCTGTGACCAAGTTAGAGCCTCAGTCTGTAGTCAGGGCTAGAACTCAGTTAGTATCTATGCTGAGCACTCATTTTGTGGTTAGTTCAGGATGTTAAGTATATCCCAGAGTTAGGTCATGCAGTCTGTAGCCTAGTTTAGAGACTCAGCCTGGGGACAGACTTAGGGGCTATGTCTGATGTTATTTTTGATCCCTGTATCATGAATTAAGGACTTATACAGTAGCCATAGTTATGGTTCAATAGGGGATCAGGGTTAGAGATTCAGGTTGGGACCAGTCTTAAGTACTTACTCTTGGGCCAGACATAGACAGTCAGTATGTGACTAGGCCTAGGGACTTGATTTAATCAGGATTAAGACCTTGGAGTGTGGCCAGAAAGTGGCTCAGTTTGTGGATAGAATTAAGGTCTTCATTTGTGACCAGGGTTAAAGGCTTGGTGTGAAATTGGAGTTAAGTCTCCAAGTTCAGAGTTAGGAGTTTAGGCTGTGTCTTGGGTTAGGTGTTTGGCTGGTGGTCAGGGTTAAACACAGAACCTGCATTCAGTGTTGGCAGCTTGCTCTATGACCAAGCTTAAGAGACTTTTTGCTCAGCCTGTGGTGATAGTGATTGGTAATTATACCTCAATAAAGTTGTCATAAAAGGTTAAAAAAGTGGATTCATACAAGTGAAATGGTAGTAATGATGCAGGGAAGAAATCATAAAGAGAGACTGTTTACTGAATCAGGACCAGCAATGTCCTTGGTGTCTCAGAAATTTTGCTTAAGAAGGACAGGGCAAGCACATGAGTTTGAGGGGGAAGGAAAGAACTGGTGAGTAGGGAGCTGGTAACCCAGGGAAGTAGATATATGCTTCTTGAAGGACAGACATTTTTATAAGTTGTGGAATTAACGCAAGTTGGAAAACCTTGCAAAAAATGGAAAGTCCCATTTGGTTTTTTGTTTGTTTGTTTTGTTTTGTTTGTTTTTTGGGGTTTTTTTGAGACGGAGTTTCGTTCTTGTTGCCCAGGCTGGTGTGCAATGGAGCGGTCTTGGCTCACTGCAAACTCTGCCTCCCAAGTTCAAGTGATTCTCCTGCCTCAGCCTCCCAAGTAGCTGGGATTACAGGCACCCGCCACCACACCCAGCTAATTTTTTTGTATTTTTAGCAGAGACGGGGCTTCACCATGTTGGCCAGGCTGGTCTCAAACTCCTGACCTCAGGTGTTCCACCCGCCTTGGCCTCCCAAAGTGTTGGGATTACAGGCGGGAACCACCACACTCGGCCAGAAAGTCCCATTTGTTAAGCTCTTCTATCATGTTCTTTTTGCCAGTACT
The DNA here is from genome assembly GCF_009828535.3 of Hylobates moloch. Classification (NCBI taxonomy): domain Eukaryota; kingdom Metazoa; phylum Chordata; class Mammalia; order Primates; family Hylobatidae; genus Hylobates; species Hylobates moloch. The sequence goes on from NW_026652282.1 coordinate 111,463,931, forward strand.
GGTTTTCCTGAGCACCCTTTCTAAACCATTCCTCATCTTCCCCCAGGCTACACTGATCTCCATTATATCTCACTCACTATATGTTCAATAAATATCTATGGAATGCATGTTTGTTTTTACTTACATTCTCCCATGGAGGCGTCATGACAGTCCAATATGATTAGTGTTGTTATCCTCATTATGCAGATTTTAAAAAGCCGTTAAGCTAATTAAGAGATTCAAAAGAGCCACACAGCTAGTAAATGCAGAGCCAGGTTTCAAATCCAATTTTATCTGATCCGAGTCTACTATGCTTTTTGCATATGCCACTGGCCCATATAACATATGTGAGATTTACATCTCACCTTGACCCCTTGACTTTGTCAATTTTGTCTTAATTCTTACAGCAACTCTAATTTTTCATCTGGAAAATTGGGATGACAATAATATTAATACCCATTTCTTTTCTTTTCTTTTTCTTTCTTTTTTTTTTTTTGGAGATGCAGTCTCACTCTCTTGCCCAGGCTGGAATGCAGTGGCGCAATCTTGGCTCACTGCAACCTCCGCCTCCCAGGTTCTAGCAATTCTCCTGCCTGAGCCTCTCAAGTAGCTGGAACTACAGGTGTATGCCACCATGCCTGGCTAATTTTTTTTTATTATTGTAGTAGAGACGGGGTTTCACCATGTTGCCCAGTCTGGTCTCGAACTCCTGAGCTCAGGCACTCCTCCTGCCTCGGCCTCCCAAAGTGCTAGGATTACAGGTGTGAGCCACTGCGCCTGGCCAATAGTACCCATTTCATAAGATTGTTATGACAATTAAATGAGCCAATATATTGAAAGAACTTGGATTCATTAGGTTCATATTATTATGCTGATGCCCTTTTTGGAGTTGAAAAAACATGTTCAGAGAGTTTATTTTCTCAATATCACCCAGCTAGTAGGTAGCAGAGTGAAGAGTAGAGTCCAGATGTGTCCAACTCTCAGTTGAAGGCTTTTGCTGGTTTCTCAGGCTGCTTCTGAATACCTCAGCCTCCAGGAATGGCTTTTGATGGACATTTTGGGCTTCGGTGCAGAGCGACATAGGGAAGGATTTAGTGGGAAGAATATGTTAGGTTTCCACTGTGTCACTCACTAAGTGATTTGAACCTGTGAGGAACTGAGAGAGTGTACAGAAGGGGGCATACCATCATCTCTGTGAGGGTACATGTAGCTTCTAGGGCACCCTCTCCATGAGAATCACTGAGTGTAAAATATAAGTTCGTGAAAGTGTGTTGTGTGTATGAAGAGTATGGGGGCAGCAAAAAGATAGATGACCACTGAGGTAGGCCTCCATGCTTTTCTCTACGCCCAAATATCAGCCTTGCCAACATATTTCCAAGGGACTGTACAGCCAAATTTCCATTATTTCTACCATCTGCTCTTTGCTTGGCTTATCTACATTGTATCTGGCATCTGCGTCTTCCCCCAGGGAGTTTATATGCTGTGGACAAAAGGGATTGATTATGTTCCTGCCTTCAGTATGGCTAAATAAGCTCCTGCTGGGCCTGTGGGACACTATTAAGCAGACCAACATTGTCATAAATGGAAGCTCCAGCAGGATAAGAGAGAGAGAAAGGGGCACAAAGAATATCTGAATGGCCAAAAATATCCCAAACCTGATGGAATATGTGAATCTACATATCTGAGAACTCAACAAAATCCAAATAGATAAACTCAAAGAGACCTATTTTCTGATGCTATGGTTGACGCACATTCTTTGGCTACAGTATAGCACCTTTTCTCTAGTTAAAATCTTGTGCATAATCTCAGTACATGGAAAGAGCAAATCAGAGTGCTCTATTCCAGTCCTTTATTTCCTGATGCGACTCATGGTCAAAACTTGACCCTGGTATATGCAAAGCTCAAATCCCAAGATCATGTTTTCTGCATCTATAGTAGATATAACTTTGCTTTACATGATCCACAACCTTCCACTCAAAGTGATAGGCACTTTCGGGACTTCGGGCTGGAAGATGAGTATAATCTCTGGCTGGAGAAAAGTGAAGACTGGGCCACCAATTCACAACCAAGGAGGCTTCATCAGGGTCTCATTAGTGGGTCTCATCTCAACTATTTTTCTTTGCTTTCATTCTTGAGCTACCAGACCATGGGCCATGACCCATTATCTGTAAATCCAATAATCTCAAAACCCGAAAGTTTTCATAAGTTTACCACCAAAACTCATTAGGTAGCAAAATGTGACCTGAATCAACATAAGGCTATTTATAGTCTTCAACCTATTTATATGAATATTCATTTCGATATAGAAATACTAATGTGTTTGTAACACCTACCAGGGGTATTATAGACCATGTATATATACCATATGACCTTTCTAAAATCTCTCAAATAATGAATTTCAGAAAACATCGGCCCCTAAGTGTTTTGTATGAGGAATTTTGGATATGTATTTCCTTTCCTTGCTGTGTCATTCTAATGTCACCTTCCTCACTTTATCCCACACCTGGCAACATCTGCCAAGGCCAGGGAATGGGAACACTGAATGCCTTTGCAGTAAAACTTCTTATCATAAAATAAATAATGATGAGTTGAATTAGTATGACAGAGGAGGAAGTGCTAAGAAAAATATCTTCATGTTTTTCCTCCATTGTAGGTTCAGATCCAAAAACATATTCTCCCATACCATATTGACAAACTCTCCAAGGTTCTCCACCTAAAGATGCATTTGTAATCCAGCTGAAAACAGACAGGGGCTGGATGCTAACCTCAAAACCTGATTACTGCTACTACTACTACTACTACTACTACTACTACTACTACTATTACTTGTACTACTATACTAACATTGAGTACAACTTGCCAAGTTCTTGTTCTAGGGCTTAGAATCCAAGCTCTTTCAATATATTGGCTCATTTAATCGTCATAACAATCTTATGAAATGGATACTATTATAATTACCATCCAAATTTTACAAATGAGAAAAACGGAAGCAAGAGAGATGAAGTCATGTATTCAAATCCATACAGCTAAGAATTAGCCAGGCAAGGATTTTGATGTACCTAGTGCTTCCTTTGCATCTTCACTTTATTTTGAAATTGACTTATGGCATAACCTAATGGACCTATAGACAGGGGGAGAAGTATGATGGGCTATGGGTCTGGGGAGCCAACCACCCATCCTCCCCTGCCAGGATCCAATGAGGCTAAGGTGTTTTCATACACATTTTTTTTCTATGGAGTCTGGAATATGGAATTCATTATGCAAATTTCTTGATGTGATGATTTGGCTGGAAAAGCAGATACTATGGAAATGTTCCCCCACTTATCTCTAAGGACTACTCTGATGTAAAATATCATGTGTTGATGAGTATGTTTTTTATATGCATGCATGGGCATACATTTACATGCATGATTCTGTCTCAGTCAGCATGTATGTCTTAAGTATAGTACGTTGGTTCTCAAGCTTTAGTCTAATCTCAGATACCTGGGTAAAATCACAAATATTCCTGGGTCCTGTGCTGAGAGATTCTGATTCAGTTCAGTTGGGGTGGGACACAACAGTTTGTTACTTGCACCTGAAGTGATTCTAATACAGGTGGTCTGTGCAGACTACATTTTAAGAACAATGGGCTCATGCTTTAGAGTAGGCTCTGGAGCCAGGCTGCTAGTGAGTGGTTTAATTTTAGGTTTAGGCAAGTCAACTTGGCTCTGTTAATATCAGTTTACTCATGTTTGAAAATGAATAATAATATACCTACCTCATGAGGTTGCTGTGAGGGTTAAATGACATACATTTATTTAAAGGGTGTTTCATTTGATGTGCCTAACCCATCATAAGTGATCAGTGAATAGTAGCTACACTATTCACATAGACCACAAGGATAATGGCAACCATAATGGTGCTCCCCATTCCTACCCCCATCCCAGAATTATGCAGTGCAGATGCCCTGAGGGCATGCTAGGGAATAGTGAAGTGGTGCAAAGAGGCCAACTCCTGAGGGGCTGCAAGGACCAGGAATTTTGGTTGTAACGCACAGCCTCACTCCTTGAAAAGGATTTAAAGAACGGAGAAAGCAAAATGGTGGAAAGGTTTGCAGATGGTAGGTTTGGGAGTGCTCAGCCCACTTCAGGCCTTTAGGGCAACTGGTCATGGACTGCTGTGTTCACAATCTGGCCCCCAGCTGGCATTTAGGACTAGAAGAGCAATGGATCCTGTATTCGAGGAAAACTTGAGGTGGAGTGCTGCTCATTGGTCTTCTACCACTAAGATGCTATATAAAGAGAAATACTAATCAAGTAGAAATCATGGTGCCTGACCTCAAGGAGCCTAGAGTCTTTGGAAGAAACAAACATGCCAGCACTGTTACTTTAAGCAACTCCCACCCACTCTCTGGGTTGAAGCTTTGTCTGTAAAATGATGGCTTGTACTTAAAACTTTGAACATGTTACATTTCTCATCCTCCTAGAAATAAACAAGCATTAAGTCACAGAAAGGAGTGCATGATGATGACACAGTGTGGTGGAGTTAGGCAATATCACTCCAGCCAGCTTGCAAAGCTGCCGTAGAGTGCAATGGCTAGAGCTACTGCCAGGAAGGAAGAGGGGAAATGGGATTGGGTCAAAGGCCTTAGCTCTCTTGTTGGTGCCAAAAATTGCTCACTTTGACACCTACCTTGAGCCAGATATACAACAGATATGCCACATGTTGGCTCTTGCCAATACTCCTCTAGCCCCCTTGCTGCTCACTGATTTTAGCTGAAAGTGGGGAGTAATTGACAAGGACATCTTGGAGGAGGATGTCACAGATCCTGTAGTGTGCCAGAATGAATTCAGGATTAAGTAGGAAACTGGAGACTGAAGTGACTGAGAGCCAGGACAGGGTTAGCCTCCTAAAACACCCTGTCTGGAGGGCTTCACTGTGGCTAAGGGCTGCTAATATGATAAATGTAGTACTACAGCTATAAAATTAAAGATAGCACTTGCTACATGCTAGGTGCTGTTCCAAGTGCTTTACAAGGAATAACTCTTTTTTGCCTTGTTAAAACCTTATTATGATAGCAATTATTATTATTTTCTTTTAAAGTTGTGGAAACTGAAGCATATTAAGCACTCTCCAGCCACCACTTTTTCTCAGAGGTTTTGGTTTTGTTTGTTTGTTTGTTTGAGACAGAGTCTCACTCTGTTGCCCAGGCTGGTGTGCAGTGGCGCGATCTCAGCTCACTGTAACCTCTGCCTCCAGGGTTCAAGCAATTCTCCTGCCTCACCCTCTCGCGTAGCTGGGATTACAGGCGCCTGCCACCAGGCGCCTATTTTTAGTAGAGACGGGGTTTCACCACGTTGGCCAGGCTGGTCTCGAACTCCTGACCTCAGGTGATCCACCTGTCTTGGCCTCCCAAAATGCTGGGATTACAGGCATGAGCCACTGCACCTGGCCAGAGTTTTTTTTTTTTCCTTTCTTGTCTTCATTCTTTCCCTGTACCCTGAAACTCACCTTGATCTGCCTTGCCTGGGAATAACATTTTATTCCAATAACGTTCTATATGTAATGTTCTATATAATGTTCTATATAATTCTGGAGTCAAGGTACCTTGGAAATCTAGCCAACCATAGCTAACTAATCTCCCTTTCTGCCCCTCTCAGCCTCATAGACATGTCCTCAGTGAGACATCTTCCAGGAAGTACCAAGGAGTGGCTTTGGGGAAATAGGCAGAGATGGTTAGAAGTGGAGGGGGAGCAACTGTTCCCGAGCAAAAAGAATTAAGAGGACTTATAGAGCCTTTTGAAAGTGTGTCAATGGGATACTTTTAGAGAAGAGCTTCCTGGCCCAAGTGCTGGAAAGGAAGGATGAGGGAAGGTGGAAACACATGGGTGAAAGTATGGGCAGGGCTGTAACCTTAGTTAATGGGCTAGGATGGCCCATGCAGGGTGGTTTGGGGTAGGCCTTAAATAAAAAATAAAAACTCTCCTCCCATAAGAAAGTCTTGTTTGGTTGTCCAGGAAGCCCCCCCCCCCGCAGAATTCAAATGCCTCTAGGAAGTTTGGTGCAGAGCTCGTGGGCTTTTCGCATTCTCTGGTGCCACCTGGTGGACAACAAGAGGTAATGAGATGGGATCTAGGAAATTGGGCAGTTCAGTTTGGAAGGGAGGAGAGGGGAAGTGAAGCTGGACCAGATGATTAGCTGTAGTGGGCAGGCACTGAGGGGACCCAGTGCACCCACAGGAAAATTGGGTTCCTGGTGAGGCTGATAGAGTCAAGGAGTGTAGACCATTAGAGATAATACATGTAAAGACCCTGATCTATAGGCCAACTGTAACAGCATCAAAAGGTAGTGTTTACTACTTACCACATGCCAGACTGTGTTATTAACTTTTTCATGAATTTTTAAAAATTTAATTCTTCTAGCCACACTTTGTAGCATCCCCATTTTGCAGACAAGTTAAAGTGAGGCTCAGCATTAGTGGCAGAGACAATGTTCAAGCTTTTAATCATTATGCCATAAATTGTAGTTGTTGCCAATATTGTGATATGATGTGAAATTAGAGATATGAAGGAGGAGCCTTAAGTACTTCAAATCTGAGTCAAGTAGGCTTTGATGCCAGTGGGGGAAAAGGGAAGGAGGAGTGCATATACACCACCATCTCTACCATATCCGCCTGCAAATATGGGGAAACAAAACAAAAGCAATCTAGAATTCACCTACCCACTGTCTCAGCCAGTAAGCACATTTTAGGCACCTATTCTATCCAGGGCTTTGTGGGACAAAATGGCATTTGCCCCCAGGAGTCCTGATATGCCAGCATTACTTGTTTCTCCCCACCCCTATCTCCAGGTCTTCTAAAGTCGTCAGGTGGGGAGCATGTTGGTGAGTCTTTCAGAAAACACTGTCCCATATGGAATAAAAGACAAAAAATAAATTCCATCTATATGTTGATTGAGGAATTAGGAAATGTCTTGGTTTAAAAAAAATAGGACAAGCAAAAGGAATCAGAAAACATTGAGCACCTGCTATATGCTAGCTAGGCCCTATGCTGAGTGCTTGACAACAGAATTTTATCTAATCCTTCCAACTTCTGTGAGGCAGGGTCTCTAAATATTGCCATTTAAAAGTGAGGATAGCTGAGGATCAGGGAGGTTAGGCAACCTCTCTATAGTCACACAGCTAATCAGTAGGGGAACTCTGTATGGCCGCAAAACCTATGCTCTTTTAGAAGGAAGGGAGGAGGGTATTTATTTTTCCTTTTTATTGTGGAAAAGTTCAGTCAAATGAAAAATAGAAGTAATAGTATAATGAAATCCCTTTTACCCATTACCTAGTTTCAATTACAGTTAGCACATACTCAATCTTATTTCATCTGTTCTCCACTCACCCCCTCCCACAAAACTGGATTATTATAAGTAAATTCCACACATCATTTTATTTTATCCACAACATTTTCAGGCTGCATCTCTAAAAGATATGGACTTTTAACAAAACATGACTAAAATACTGTTGTCGCACCTGTAAAATTAATACTAATTCTTTCATATAATCAAATATATATTTTGTGTTTAAATTCCTCCTATCATCTCATGTCTTTTCTCATTATATTAGTCCATTTTCACACTGCTGATAAAGACATACCCAAGACTGGGAAATTTACAAAAGAAAGAGGTTTAATTGGACTTACATTTCCACGTGGCTGGGGAAGCCTCACAATCATGGAGGAAGGCAAGAAGGAGCAAGTCATGTCTCATATGGATAGCAGCAGGCAAAGAGAGAGAGAGCTTGTGCAGGGGAACTCCTCTTTTTAAAACCATCAGATCTCATGAGACTTACTATCACGAGAACAGCACAGGAAAGACTTGCCCCCATGATTCAATCACCTCCCAGCGGGTCCTTCCCACAACATATGAAAATTCAAGATGAGATTTGGGTGGGGACACAGCCAAACCATATCATTCCACCCCTGGCCCCTTCCAAAACTCACACCCTCACATTTTAAAATCAATCATGCCTTCCCAACAGTCCCCCAAAGTCTTAACTCATTCAGCATTAACTCAAAAGTCCACAGTCCAAAGTCTCATCTGAGACAAGGCAAGTCCCTTCTGCCTATGAGCCTGTAAAATCAAAAGCAGGTTAGTTACTTCCTAGATACAGTGGGGGTACAGACATTGGGTAAATACAGCCATTCCAAATGGGAGAAATTGGCCAAAACAAACGGGCTACAGGCCCCATGCAAGTCCAAAATCCAACAGGGCAGTCAAATCTTAAAGCTCCAAAATGATCTCCTTTGACTCCATGTCTCATGTCCAGTTCACGCTGATGCAAGAGGTGGGTTCCCCATGGTCTTAGGCAACTCTGCCCCTTTGGCTTTGCAGGGTACAGCCTCCCTCCTGGCTGCTTTCATGGACTGACATTGAGTGTCTGCAGCTTTTCCAGGCTCACAGTGCAAGCTGTCAGTGGATCTACCATTCCGGGGTCTGGAGGATGGTGGCCCTCTTCTTACAGCTCCACTAGACAGTTTCCCAGTAGGGACTCTGTGTGCAGACTCCAACCCCACATTTCCCTTCTGCACTGCTCTAGCAGAGGTTCTCCATGAGAGCCCTGCCCCTGTAGCAAATTTCTGCCTGGACATCCAAGCATTTCCATACATCTTCTGAAATCTAGGTGGAGGTTCCCAAACCTCTGTTCTTGACTTCTGTGCATTGGCAGGCTCAACACCCATGGAAGCTGCCAAGGCTTGAAGCTTGCACCCTCTAAAGCCACGATCTGAGCTCTACACTCGCCCCTTTCAGCCATGGCTGGAGTGCAGCTAGGCTACACACAGTACAGAAACCTGGGCCTGGCCCACAAACCCACTTTTTCCTCCTAGGCTTCAGGCCTGTGACGGGAGGGGCTGCCATACCTTTGTCATGCCCTGGAGACAATTGGAAAATTGACTTAAATTTACCTAATAACCATTGATGTTGAGCACTTTTTCAAATGCCCTGTTGGCCATTTGGGTATCTTTTTTTTTTTTGAGAAATGCCTTTCAAGTATTTAGCTCGTTGTTAAAAAAATCAAGTTTATTGAATTATAAGTTGCATAAAATAAAATGCACTAAGTTAAAGTGTACAGTTTGATGAATTTTGACAAATTTATTTACCTATGTAACCAACGCAATTAAAATATAGGACATTTCCATCACTACCTCACCCCAAATTCCCTTGTGCCCCTGTGCAGTCAGTTCTTTCACCCCTAACTCCAGACAATCATTGATCTGTTTTTTTTATTATACCTTTCTTGTTCCAGAATTGCATATAAATGAAATTATATCGTTTGCACCCCTTTGTTTCTTCTTTAACTCAGCAGAGTGTATTTGAGATTTATCCATTTTGTTCCATGTTCCAGTAGTGCATTCCTGAATATGCTGAATAGCATTCCATTGCATGGATATACAGAACATTGTGTATTCATTCACCTGTTGATAAACATTTGGGTTGTTTCTAGCTTTTTCCTGTTATGAATAAAGGTGCTATGACATTTGTGTACAAGTATTTGTGTATATATATATATGTTTCCATTTATATATATTTATATATGCTTCCATATATATATATAAATGGAATATTTATACAGAAAATGGAAAATATATGGAAAACATATATGGAAAATGGAAAATATATATGAAAAATATATATAAATGGAAGCATATCTATATATATATACACACAAATACCTGTAGGTAAATGTCATAGCACCTTTATTCATATCAGTAAAAAACTAGAAACAACCAAAATGTTTATCAACAGGTGAATGAATAAACAATGTATAAATGTATATATATATGCTTCCATATATATATATGCTTCCATATATATATATATGCTTCCACATATATATGCTTCCACGTATATATATGCTTCCACGTATATATATGCTTCCATGTATATATATGCTGCCACGTATATATATGCTTCCATATATATATGCTTCCACATATATATATGCTTCCACGTATATATATGCTTCCATATATACATGCTTCCATATATATACATGCTTCCATATATATACATGCTTCCATATATATATGCTTCCATATATATATGCTTCCATATATATATGCTTCCATATATATATATGCTTCCATATATATACTTCCATATATATATGCTTCCATATATATATATGCTTCCATATATATATATGCTTCCATATATATATATGCTTCCATATATATGCTTCCATATATATATATGCTTCCATATATATATATGCTTCCATATATATATATGCTTCCATATATATATATATGCTTCCATATATATATATGCTTCCATATATATGTATATACACATATATATATGCTTCCATATATATGTATATACACACACATATATATACACATATATACGTATGCTTCCATTTCTTTTAGATAAATATGTTGGGGTTTAATTGCTGAGTTATATCATAAGTATATGTTTAACTTTGTAAAATGTTCTCAAACTCTTTTCCAAAGTGATTATACAATTTAACATTCCCTTTACTGATGAGACTACTTGTTTTTACATATCCTTGTCACTAGCAGTCTTTTTTTTTTTTTTTTTTGGAGACGGAGTCTTGCTCTGTTGCCCAGGCTGGAGTGCAGTGGCACGATCTCAGCTCACTGCAGCCCCCACATCCCAGGTTCAAGCAATTCTCCTGCCTCAGCCTTCCGAGTAGCTGGGACTGCAGCCGCACACCGCCATGCCCAGCTAATTTTTTGTATTTTAGTAGAGATGGGGTTTCACCATTGTTACCCAGGCTGGTCTCGAACTCCTGAGCTCAGGCAATCCACCTGCCTGAGCCTCCCAAAGTGCTAGGATTACAGGTGTGAGCCACTGTGCCTGGCCAACTAGCAGTCTTTTAATTTTTGTGAGCATTGAACATTTTTTCATATGTTTATTTACCATCCAAATTATCCTTTTGTGGTGTCTGTTAAAATATTTTGCCTATTTTATTTTTATAAGAGATCTTTATGTATTTTGTATACAATTCCTTTATCACATATTTGACTTTTATATACTTGCTCCTAATCTGTGGTTTGCCATTTAACTTTCTTTTTTCATTTCATTTAATTTAATTTAATTTTATTTTATTTTTATTTATTTATTTATTTTTTTTGAGACGGAGTCTCGCTCTGTCGCCCAGGCTGGAGTGCAGTGGCGCAATCTCGGCTCACTGCAAGCTCCGCCTCCCGGGTTCATGCCATTCTCCTGCCTCAGCCTCTCTGAGTAGCTGGGACTACAGGCGCCCGCCACCACGCCCGGCTAATTTTTTGTATTTTTAGTAGAGACGGGGTTTCACCGTGGTCTCGATCTCCTGACCTCGTGATCCGCCCGCCTCGGCCTCCCAAAGTGCTGGGATTACAAGTGTGAGCCACTGCGCCCGGCCTAATTTTATTTTTAATTGACAAATAGTAATTGTACATATTCATGTGGTACATAGTCAGGTTTGGTAAATATAGCATATCATGATCAGTTCAGGGTAATTAGCATATCTATCATCTCCAACATTTATCATTTCTTTGTGTTGGGAACATTCAATATCTTTCTTCTAGCTATTTGAAACTATATAATAGTTTGAAACTACATAATATGCTGTTGTTAACTGCAGTCATCCTATAGCAGTATAGAACACTAAAACTTATTCTTTCTATCTAGCTATAATTTTGTATTCCTTAACAATCTCTCCCCATCTCGCCATTTCCCCCTACCCTTCTCAGCTTCTAGTACTCTCTGTTCTACTTTTTACTTCTATGAGATCAATTTTCTTTTAGCTTCCCCATATGAGTAAGAACCTGTGGTGTTGACCTTTGCGTTCCTGGCTTATTTCACTTAACATAATGTTCTCCAGTTCCATCCATGCTGCTGTGAATGACAGAATTCTTTTTAATGGCCGAATATTCCATTGTGCATATATATATATATATATATATATATATATATATCACATTTCCTTTATCCATTCATCTGTCGTTAGACACCTAGGTTGATTCCATACCTTGGCTATTATGAATAGTGTTATAATAAACACAGGAGTGCAGATATCTCTTGAATATACTGATTTATTTTCTTTTGGATAAATTCCCAGTAGTGAGATTGCTGGATCATATGGTAATTCTATTTGTACTTTTTTGAGGAACCTCTATAATATTCTTCATAGTGGCTGTTCTAGTTTACATTCCTATGAACAGTATATAAGAGTTCCCTTTCGTCTACATTCTCACCAGCATTTGTTATTTTTTGTCTCTTTGATGATAGCCATCCTAACTGGTATGAGATGATACCTCGTTGTGGTTTCAATTTGCATTTCTATGATGATTAGTGATGTTGAGGATTTTTTCATATATTTGTTGGCCCAATGTTTTTAGTTCCTTTCAAAGAGAAAATAATTTTGTGAAAGTCCAATTTATTGTACTAGGAACAACTACATATGTATTGCTTTTAGTACATATCTATAAATATCTGACATAAATTATAACCTTATATCCTAAGACCACTCATCTTGATAGAGTCTATTTTCTTCATTTTACTAAAGGGAAAACAAGGTTCAGAAGTATTAAGTGACTTGTTAGCAATGTAAGAATGGCTTGATTTTTAAAAAAAGAAGTATTAAGTGACTTGCTTGAGGCTGCACCCAGAGGTACCAGAGTTGGTATTCAAACCCCATCCATCCAAATGGCCCCAGAACCAGAACTTCTTGCGCTACATGACACTGCCCCCTACTATCTCCCTCTGACCATCTCTTTACAACAGATGAGACAAAACCGTGGAGCATTATGTTGCTCAACCTCAGCTGGAAACATGTATTTTGGACAACTCAATATTTTCACTACCCTACACATATTAGATAAAGTAGACTTCAAAGCAAAAAACAAATACCAAAGGGAGACATATAATGATAAAATAGCTAATACACCAAGATGACAAAGCAATCAAATGTGCCTGCATGAAACAACAAAGCTGCAAAATACATGAAACAAAAACTGATAGAACTGAAAGGAGAAGCAGACAAATCCACAATTACAGTTGGAGATTTCAACATCCCTGTCTCAATAACTGTAGAACAGTTAGACAGAAAATCCATAAGGATATAGAATAGCTCAGCAGCACCATAGCCTGTTAGTTGGATCTGATTGGCATTTATAGAACGTCTCATTCAAAAGCAGAATACACATTCTTTTCAAGTGTTCATGGAACATACACCAAGATAGACAATATTCTGTGCCGTAAGACAAACCTCAACAAAATTTTAAAGTTGAAATCTTTACAGACCATGTCTTACAACTATAATGAAAAAAAAAAACTGTAGAAATTAGCAATAATAGGAAACTCTCTAAACTCTAGGAAAGTAAACAACACACTTAAATCATCCATGAGCCAAAGGGAAAGTTGCAAACAACATTTTATAAAAATACAAAATACAAAAAATACATTGAATTGATCTAAAATGAAAATATACCGTATGAAAACGTGTGGAGCACAGCTAAAACAGGTCTGGGAGTGAAATATATAGCACTAAATGCATGCATTAGAAAAGAGGAAATATTGCAAATCAATAATCTAAATTCTCACCTCAAATAATAAAGGAGAGCAAAATGTACCTAAAGCAAGTGGAATAAAGGAAATAATAAAGACAAGAACAGAAACCAGTGATATTGAAAACAGAAAAGCAATAATAAAAATCGATGAAACAAAGAGCTTGCTCTTTTAAAAGATCAGTAATAGTGACAAACCTTTAGCAATACTGACAAAAACAAAATAAAAAAAAAACAGGCCAAGCTCAGTGGCTCACGCATGTAATCCCAGCACTTTGGGAGGCCGGGGTGGGTGGATCACTTGAGCCCAGGGGTTCGAGACCAGTCTGGGCAACATGGCAAGACCCCATCTCTACAAAAAGTACAAAAAATTAGTCAGACATGGTGGAGCATGCCCGTAGTCCCAGCTACTCAGGAGGCTAAGGTGGGAGAATCACCTGAGCCCAGGAGGTCAAGGCTGTAGTAAGCCATGATCGCACCACTGCACTCCAGCCTGGGCAACAGAGTGAGACTCTGTCTTAAAAAAATAAAGAGAAAAAAATCACATATTACAATATTAGAAATGAAACAAGGGTTATCACTTTAGACTATGCAGACATCGAAAGTATAATAGAGAATTACATGAATAATTCTACACACATAAATTTGAAAACTTAGATGAAATAGACCCACTAATTAGAAAGCATAAACAACCACAACTCACCAAATATGAAATAGATTATTGAATAGCCTTATAACAATAAAGGAAATGAAATCACAATTTAAAAATTGCCCAGAAAAATAAATTTCCAAGCTCTCATGACTTCACTGGAGAATTCTACCAAACGTTTAAAGAAAAATGAGCAACAATTCTATACAATCTATTCAAGAAAATAGAAGACTAGGGAATATTCTTTTTATGAAGCTAGTACTGTGCTGATACCAAAACCAGACAAAATCTGTACCAAAAAGAAAACTACATACAAATAATTTCCCTCGAATACAGACACAAAGCTCTCCAACAATATTTTAGCAAATATAATTCAGTAATGTATTTTAAAAATGATACGCCATGACCAAGTGGAGTTTACTCCAGGGCTATGAGGCCAGTTCAATATTTGAAAATTAATCAATATAATCCACTATATTAACAGGCTAATGAAGAAAATTATCATATGAATGCATTACAAGCATTTGTCCAATTTTAACACTCATTCATTATAAAAACTCAGAAAAATAGTAATAGAGGGTAATTTCTTAAACTTGATAAATAGCATGTACAAAGCACCTACAGCTAACATTATACATGAAAAAATACTTAACATCATTAGTGTAATGCACATTAAAACTACTATGAGGTATCACTATACACATATTAGAACAGCAACAATTTAAAAATGACAATACCTAATGCTGTCGAGAATGTGGGGAAATGGAATCTTTCATACACTGCTGGTGGGGATGTATAGCCTCTCTAGGAAACAGATTGACAGTTTCTTCAAAACAAAACAAAACAAAACAAAACAAAACAAAACATATGCTTGCTATATAACCAGCAGCCATACTCCTGAGCTTTTATTCCTAAGAAATAAAAACTTATGTCCACACAGAAACACATACACAAATATTCATAGTACCTATAATGACAGTCAAAAATTGGAAACAACCCAGATACCCTTCAGTGAGTGAATTTGTAAACTGTTGTAACATGTGTACAATTAAAAAGAAACAAACTATTGCTATACACAACAACCTGCCTGAATTGCCAGAGAATTATGCTGAGTGAAAAAAGCCAATCCCCAAAAGTTACATGCTGTATGATTCCATCTATATAACATTCTTGACATGACAAAATTATAAAGATTGCAAACAGATTAGTGGTTGGCAGGGATGAAAGAGGGAGTAGAGGTGGAAAGGAAATGGAGGTGAATATAAAAGAAAAACAGGAATGATCATTGTGATGGAAATATTTTATATCTTGACTATATATATATATCGGTATTCTAATTGTGGTATTTTTCTATGCTTTTTCAAGATGTTACTGTTGAGAAAAACTGGGTAAATGGTACACAGGACTTCCTGTTAATTTCTTGCAAATGCAGATGGATCTAAAATAATCTTAGAATAAAAATTTAATCAAAACATTTTCTGAGCTCATAGGAGGAAGTCTCAGGAAGCTACCACTTTTGGAAAGGCAGCACCCCTTAAAGACTTGATGAAGGAGAGAAGGGTGCAAGAAGGGAAATTAAAATTCTTGCAGAAACAACAAAAACAGAATGACAGAATCAGAAAACACACCATGACCATTAATCACCACCATCATCACCATCACCACCACCAAAAACCCCAACTTTGTTACACCAAAGTAAAGGGCACTCTTGAAACAAAATGTTTAATTCACCTCTACATCCCAATGCAACTGTTCTTGCTGTGCAGGAAAATATTTTATTTAAAAATGACCTGAAAGTGGCTGTCAATATTCATACATAGGTACTGTGAACAAAATCAGAAAATTAGAATCAAAACATTTTGGTGATAAAAATTTCTTCCCAAATCAAGCCTGAAGCAAAAGGAAATTGTGAGACTTCACAAACCAGTAAAAATACTTTAAATTAGAAATTCAAAGCTCATAGCAGAAGTGGACATAAAAACAAATGTATGTAAAATAAGAGTTGGCTGAATTCAAGAAATTAATTGATGTCAAAATCATCATAGAAATGAGGACTAAATTGTAATCAATAATTGAAAGACAGCTTGGCTCACACTGTATTTCCTTGAGTTTCTTGAACATTCTACTCCATTGTTGTCTTGCTTTCTATGTTATTGTTGGGAAGTTTGGTGCTAAACTTATTTTCATTCTTTTAAAGTTACTTCAACTTTTTGCCAAGAGGCCCTGAGCATTATTTATTTACATTTGAAGTCTAAGATTTGGCACTGAGATTTTTATTGGTGCTAACCATTCTGGATCAGTTTTCCCCCATACATGATGGACTGTATCTAGTATGACAATGCCGGTTTTCTTTTGTTGCTGGGAAGTTTTTTCTCTTAAGTATACTTTTAAACATTAGTTCTGTTTTATTGTTACACAGGGAATGCATGGATGTAAAGGGATATCAAATAAAGATTAAATCTGACAAACCAGGTAGTAGAAGGTTAAGTAAGGAAAAGGAAAGTAAGAGTATTATAAAAGACAGTAGTATAAAGGTAACCACTAGAACAAAGTGACAAACCTGCCTAATTACCAAGGCAGGAAAAAAGCCCACATAGACACACAGAAAGTACAATATAATACGCACAGTGTGACGGCTCCCATGGGATGTCAGTTTGGCTAGGCTATAGCCCCCAGTTGTTTGATCAAACACTAATCTAGGTATTGCTGTTGAATGTTCTTGCTGATGCAATTAAAGCCTCTAATTCATTGATTTTAAGTAAGGGAGATTATCCTGGATAATCTGAGTGGGCCTGACTGAATCAATTAGGTAGTCTTAAAAGCAGGGCTGAAGTTTCTCAAAGAGACAGAAAAAATTCTTCCTGTGGACAACAGCTTTGGCCTGTGCCTGTGGAGTTTGAGCCTGCCAGTGAACTTCCCTTCGTGACTGCTTGCCCTAAGGATTTCAGGCTTTTTTAGCTAGGCCCTACAATTGCATAAGCCAATTCATGTAACAAACATACACCCTACATGTTCTACTTCTCCGATTCAACCAGACTGACATACACAGTAATAGAATAAAATAGTATGACAGAGTTGAAATTAAACATATCAGTGATATCAATAAATGTGAATGGGCTTAATTCACTATTTAGAGAAAGTGATTCAGAGGAAATACAAGGTGAGTCTGGAGCATCTTGTAGTACCACAAAATAAGGAAGTAGTTTTTCTAAAAAAAAAAAAAAGGTAGGGCATGTCAAAGTGACACAGAACGACAGAAGGCAATGTGAAAGAGCTCCCAATGAGCAAAGATGGAAAAATCTGAATAACAAAGTAAATCATGTACTACTGGATTATTACCCAAAGTACAAAATAAAAATATTTGAATCCTTAGTGGTATAAATAAATGATTGAATAAATAAATAAATGAGGGAAACAAGACAAATTTTCTTACAAAAGAATTCCATGTTTATCAGAAATTTCTATAGATTCTCCCCTCCTGGAGATGACGCTTAATTATTATCGCCACCACCACTCCTTGAGTTTGGGCAAGACTTAGTCACTTCTTTCCAAACGAGGACAAAAATCATCTTTACAATAGAGAAACTATCACAGCTGGCATCAGGATCCCTCATGTGACTCCCCCATATGCTTTAAATCCCTTTGACTTCCCCTTTTGCTACTAGCTGGAGAAAACTCTGCATTTAAAAGTGCTCATGTGATTTGACTAGGCTCACCTGAATAATCTTCCTTTTTTGAGGTCAACTATGCTGTGTAACACAATCATGAGAGGTATCTCATCATATATTAATATATCTATACAGGTTCTAGAGATTAGGGTATGACATTTTAGGGGCCATTTTAAGAATTCTACTTAACACACCGTCGTTTAAATATACATTTAAAATTAATAGTTGGGTGCGGTGGCTCTTGCCTGTAATCTCAGCACTTTGGGAGGCCAAGGCGGGTGGATCACATGAGGCCAGGAGTTCGAGACTAGCCTGACCAACATGGTAAAACCCCATGTCTACTAAAAATACAAAAATTAGCTGGGTGTGGTGGTGCATGTCTATAATCCCAGCTACTAGGGAGGCTGAGGCAGAAGAATCGCTTGAACCTGGGAGGCGGACATTCTGGTGAGCCTCCCAGCTCACCATTGCTGGTGAGCACTCCAGCCTGGGCAAAACAGCAAGACTCTGTCTCAGAAATAAATAAATAAAATAATTAAATTAAATCACACTTACAGAAAACTGCATTTGTATGAAGAGTTTTTTTTTTTTTTTTTTTGGAGAAATTGTTCTCCAACAATCATCAGCTCTAATTGTAATACAATTTATTAGAAATTTATTCCATTGTTATCACAACCTAAAAATGCATGTTGCTTTCATTATGTCAATTAAAAATGACGTTACTTGTTAGGCACGGTGGCTCACGCTTGTAATCCCAGCACTTTGGGAGGCCGAGGCAGGTGGATCACAAGGTCAGGGGATTGAGACCATCTTGGCTACGGAGAAACCCCGTATCTACTAAAAATACAAAAAAATTAGCTGGGTGTGGTGGCAGGTGCCTGTAGTCCCAGCTACTTGGGAGGCTGAGGCAGGAGAATGGCGTGAACCAGGGAGGCGGAGCTTGCAGTCAGCCGTGATTGTGCCACTGCACTCCAGCCTGGGCGACAGACCGAGCCTCCATCTCAAAAATAAATAAATAAATAAGTAAATAATGCAGTTACTAAAATTAAAAACTTTGAGTGTCTAATAAATAATTTTCACAAAAGTGAGCCAAAAAAATCTTATGATCAATAAAAATACCACATTAATAAAATATTATTCATTGTATTATATAAAAATTTGACACCATTTTTGCAATTTGTGTGTTTATGTATCATTCAGGTATCATGTATCATTGCATGTGCAATTAAAGTCCCTGATCCACTGAATTTTAAGTAAGGGAGATTATCCTGGATAATCTGAGTGGGCCTGACTAAATCAATTAGGAAGTTTTAAAAGCAGGGTTGAGGCTTCTATAAGAAACATTTATGTATCATTGTTATCTATATTACATTTTATATGTAATACAATATTTTAAGGAAAAATGTTGATATTTTAGTACCTTTAACACTTTTAAAAAGCTTTATGAATAACGGGCCCTCCATTTTCATTTGCACTGGGTCCCACAAATTATGTACACCCAGCTTTGACCCGACAAGAACATTACAAAAAAAGCAAATTACAAACCAATATCCCTCATGAACATAGATGCAAAAATCTGTTAAAAATATTGACAATTCAGGCCAGGTGCGGTGGCTCACGCCTGTAATCCTAGCACTTTGGGAGGCCGAAGCCAGCGGATCATGAGGTCAGGAATTCCAGACCAGCCTAGCCAACATGGTGAAACCCTGTCTCTACTAAAAGTACAAAAATTAGCCATGTGGGGTGACGGGTGCCTGTAATCCTAGCTACTCAGGAGGCTGAGGCAGGAGAATTGCTTGAACCCTGAAGGTGGAGGTTGCAGTGAGCCGAGATCACACCACTGCACTCCAGCTTGGGTGATACAGCAAAAGCAAAACTCTGTCTCAGAAAAAAAATATATATATACACAATTCAAATCCACCAATATATGAAAGGAATAATACATTATGAACAACTAGTGTTTATTTCAAGAATCAAAGTTCTATTTAATGTTCAAAAATCTATCAACTTAATAATATTAAGAGAACAAAGATTTTTAAAAACCATATGATCACAACAAAGGCAGGAAAATCTTACAAAATTCAATAACAATTCAGAATGAAAAGAAAAATTTAGCTAACTAGGGAACTTCCTCAACCTAGAAAAACCAACAGCTAACATAACATTTAATTGTGAAATATTAAATGCTTCCCTCAAGGTTAGAAACAAGACAAAAATGTCTGCTTTCACTATTTGTATTCAACATTGTACTGGAGGCCCCGGTAAGTGCAATATGGTAAGAAAAATAAAGGGCACAAATATTGAAAAGGAGAAAAGTTGAACTAGTTTTCTTTTTTTCATACCCAATATGATTATTTACATAAAAACCCTAAGAAATATTCAAAAAATGGAAAATTTACAAGACAAAAGGTCAATGCATAAAAACCAATTGTATTTGTATATACAAGCAACAAATAAATGGAATATGAAATTTAAAAATTTACAAAAGCTCAAAATATAATATTCATATTTAATAAAAAACATGTAGGCTCTCTACACAGAACACTCAAAATGTTGAAGACCTAAATAAACTAGGGAATGTTTTCATATAAAGTGTTCATGGCTTAGAAGACTCAATATTTTAAGATCTGAAGTTATCACACATTCATTCTTGCTTTCAACAGGATTCTGTTAAAAATTCCAGCTGGATTTTTTCATAGAAATTGTCAGGATATTTCTAAAATTTCTATGGCCATGCATCTTGGCTAGAATAGGCAAAAATATTCTTGAGAAAAAGATTAAAGTAGGAGTATTTACGCTGATTTTAATATCCAAAATAAAGCTATGGTAATCAAGATAATATGGTATTTACATATGAAAATAGATCCATGGAACAGAAATAAAGTCAGGAAATAGAGCAACTCACATATTACCAAATGATTTTTGACAATGACACCAAGGCGTCAAAACAACTAAATATCAACATTGAAATAAATGAACCTTGTTTCATACCTTATACCATATATAAAAATGAACTCAAAATGGATCGTAAATAGAAAAACTAAAACTTTAAAACTGTTAGAAGTCATAAGAGATTATCTTTATGAACTGGAGGCTAGGCAAAGTTTTTTTTAAATGTATAAAGCACTTAAGTTGATCTCATAAAAGTAGAGTAGAATAGTGATAACTAGAGGTTGGGAAGAGTGGAGGGAAAGGGATAGCCAAAGATTGGTTAATGGATAAAAAATTAAAGCTAGATAGGAGGAATGAGTTCTGGTGTTCTACAGAACTGTAAGGTGACTAAGTTAGCAATAATTTATTCTATGTTTTCAAAGAGTTAGCAGAGAGGATTTTGAATGTTCCCAACATAAAGAAATGATAAACATTTGAAATTATAAATATGCTAATTACCCTGATTTGATCATTACACATTGTGTACAGGTATTGAAATATCACACTGTACTCCATAAATATGTTCAATTATTATGTGCCAATTAAAAATAATTTTTACGAAAAATCAAGTCTGTCTTAGAAATAAGTAAATACAAGAACAATATACACTAAAATGCATGAGAAATGATAAAAGCAAAAAATGATGAAATAAAAAATGATATCTGTATTTCATAAAAACCAAAAATGTCTACTCATCAAAAAACAACATTCAGAAAATAAGAAGGAAAGCCGTTGTGCTGAAAAATATATTTGCAAAACATATAACTGACAAATGACTCACACACAGAACATGTGAAGAACTCTTACAACTCAATGATAAAAATAAGCAACCCAATAAAAATGGACTTAATACTTAGACATTTCACAGAAGAGTATCTACCAATGGCCAGTAAAGATGCTCAACAACATTAGTCATTGAGTTAAAGCCATAGCAATGTACTACTACACACACACCAAAATGGTTACAATTAAGAGGACTTTCACTATCAGATGTTACAGAGGTTGAAGAGCATCTGAATCTCTTGTACGCTGCTGGTGGAAGTGGAAAATGGTATAACCACATTTCAAACCTCTTATAACTCCAAACATATACTATGTGTTAGGGTTCTTCAGAGAAACAGAACCAATAGGACATGTATAGATATATAAGACAAGTTATTATGGGAATTGGCTTATGTGATTATGGAGGCTAACAAGTCCCACAATTTGCCATCTGCAAATTGTATAATTAGGAAAGCAGGTGATGTAATTTAGTCTGAGGCTAAAGGCCTGAGAATAGTTGGGGGTGGGAGTGAAGAAGGGGTCTGCTGGTATAAATTCCAGAGTCCCAAAGCCTGAAAACTAGCAGCTCTAATGTCCCAGGGTAGGAGAAATGGATGTCCTAGTTCCAGAAGAGAGAGAAGAGGGAATTCACTCTTCTTCCACCTTTATGTTCTATTTGGGCCCTAATTGACTGGATGATGCCAGCCCACATTGGTGAGAGTGGATCTTTTTTACTCAGGCTACTGATTCAAATGCTAATCTAATCTGGAAATAATTTCATATATATGCCCAGAAATAATGTTTAGTCAAATATCTGGGCAGTTTGTGATCTAGCCAAGTTGACACATAAAATTAACCATCACATATATCTACCTTATAATCCAACAATTCTACTCCTAGATAATTATTAAAAGAAATAAAGACCATATATCCAGAAAAAATCTTAAATAAGCATGCTCATTGCAGCTTTGTTCAGAATAGCAAAACATTGGTAACAATTTAAATGTGCATCAAAAGGAGAATGCATAAGTAAAGTGTGATAAATTTACATGATTAAATAACACTCATAATAATGGTTGCCTCTGGGTGGAAGGGGGATAATTAACTTGAAAGTGGCATGGGGGAACTTTCTAAAGTTCTAGCAATATTCTATGTCTTTATATTGGTTTTAATTACACAGGTGTGTTCGTTTGTTAAAATTCTGATCAACCTGCACACTTAAGATCTGTTCATTTTACCAACTGTAACTATATCTAAACAAAATTAACATTAAAATGTATGTTATTAAACCAGCGTTTACGGAGAAATATATAGTTAAATATACAAATGTAAAATATATAGTATATATTTAAAGAAGAAAGATTGAAAAATTCTCAGGAGGCTGAGGCAGGAGAATCGCTTGAACCCAGGAGGTGGAGGCTGGGCTGCAGTGAGCTGAGACTGCACCACCGCACTCCAGCCTGGGCAACAGAGCAAGACTCTGTCTCAAAAAAAAAAATCAACAATCTACATGTCTAACTCAAGAAGATAAAGAATTGATAGATTCTGTGGCAAGACTGATCAAGCAAATAAAAGAGAAAAAACAGAAGGTACCAATTTCATGAATTTCATTTAATATCCTAAAGACATTAAAATGATAATAAGATATTATGAATAACTTTATGCCAAAAACTTTAAACTTTTGATAAAACAGACAAATTCATTTAAAAATTTTACCAAAACCAACACTAGAAAAATTGAAAATGTGAAGAGTCCTGTATCTATTATACTAAAGAAATACAAAACCGTAATTAAAAACCATGCCACAGGAAATAAAACAGCCAGACCAGATGACGACACTGGTGAATTCTTCTAAATATTTAAGGAGGACATCTAACACAAATTGCTTTTGAGGGAAGAAAAACAGGATACATTTAGCAACTTGTTTTATAAGGCAAGCATAATTTTTAATTATAATGTGAAAAAAGACATTATTTTAAAAGGATAATTATAGGTCAATATCTGTCCTGAACATAAATGCAAAAGACCTAAAATTTTCAGCAAATTGTGTCTAGCAATATGTAGAATACTGTACTATATTATAAATACGTAGTAAAATTTATTGTAGTAGGAGCAGTGTTTCAGTATTTACGAATTTAGGATTTAAGGCAACTTTATAGATCATAACTACTTTGAATAATGAGAATTTACTGGAAATACATACAGCCATCCCTCAGTATCTATGTGGGATTGGTTCCAGGATCCCTCTCAAATACCAAAATTCATGGATGCTCAAGTCCCTGATACACAATGGTGTAGTATTTGCATATCACTTATGCACATCCTCCCATATACTTTAAAGCATCTCTAGGCTACTTGTAACACGTAATACAATGTAAATGTCATGTAAATAGTTGTTATACTGTATTGTTTAGGGAATAATGACAAGAAAAAAATCTGTACATGTAAGCACAGATACAACCATCTGGTTTTTTTTTTTTTCAAATATTTTTGATCTGTAGTTGGTTGAATCCACAAATGTGGAATCCACAGATACCGAAGGTAAACAGTATAATCATAATCCATGAGTGTTATTATTTTATGGGTTCAAGTAAAGTGTAGAAACCCTACCTCCTTTTACATTCCTGAGTCCTTCCCCATTTATGATATAATTGTCTTAAATTTTTTTTACATATATTTAGAACCACAACAGTGTTATAATTTTTCCTCCACATATCACATATAATTTAAAAACTCAAGAATGAAAATTTCTTGTCTTTACTCATTTTTTTAATTTTATGATCTTTCTTCCTTCCTGATATCCCAAGATTTATTTTTTGTCATTTCCTTTCTGTTTACAGACCCATTCTTAGAGGGTAGTTCTGCTAGTCACACATTTTCTTAATTTTTCTTCGTCTGAAAATATCTTGATTTCCCCTTCATTCTTAAAGGACATTTTTTTCTGGATATAGGATTCTGAGCTGACAGTTCTTTTGTTTCAGCTATTGAAAATGTTGTGCCATTTTCTTTTGGCCTATTTTCTGACAAGAAATCTGATGTCATTTGAATAGTTTTTCTCCCATGGATAATGTGTCATTTCTCTCTCACTGCTCTCAAAATTTTTCTTATTTCTTTTCTTTTTTTTTTTTTCTTATTTCTTTTTTAGTTTTCAGAAATTTGACTATGCTATGTCTTAGTGTAGATTTCTTGGGGTATATACTGCTTGGGGTTTGCCCAGCCTCTGAAATATATAGGTTTGTGTCTTGTAACAAATGTGAGAAATTTCAGCTATTAGTTCTTATAGTACTTTTCCAGCCCTTTCCTTCTTTTCCTCTTTTTTATAGGACTCCAGTGACATGAATGTCCTGTTGTTTATTATAGTTCTACAGGTTTTTGGGGCGCTATTCATCATTTTCAGGCTATATTTTCTCTCTATTGGTTAATTTCCATTGTTACATTTTCCAGTTTACTGATTTTTTTCCTCTATCCTCTCCATTCTGATGTTGAGTCTGTGCAATGAATTTTAAAATAGTGTTATAGTATTCTTTAGCTCTAAAATTTTCATTTTTTTCTTTTATACATGTTCCATTTCTTTGTTGAGACACGCTCTCTTCCTTGAGTCTCTGTTTTTCATTTGCTTCAAGTATGTTTGCAATTGTTCACTGAAACATATTCATGATGGCTGCTTATAATCTTAGGTAATTCTAACAGTGGGAGTTGAACAATGAGAACACATGGACACAGGGAGGGGAACATCACACACCAGGGCCTGTCAGGGGGTGGGGGGCTAGGGAAGGGATAGCATTAGGAGAAACACCTAATGTAGATGACAGGTTGATGGGTGCAGCAAACCGCAATGGCACTTGTATACCTATGTAACAAAACTGCCCATTCTGCACATGTACTCCAGAACTTAAAGTATAATAAAAAATAGAAATTTTATACATTTAGGGTGTACAACTTGATGTTTTGATATATTTATACACTGTGATATAATCATTACAATCAAGGTAGTTAAACATACCTATTACCTCACATAGTTACCACTATTTTAATGTTCAGAATATTTAGGATCCACCCTCTTAGCAAATTTCAAGTACTGTATGTGGTACAGTATTGTTAACTATAGACACTGTGCTGTAAATTAGATCTCCAGGACTAATTTATCTTGCATAATGGACACTGTACCCTTTGACCAATAATTCCCCTTTCTCTATACCTCTCCATTCCTCTTTCTCTAAACCTCTGGCAACCCATTCCACTCTGTGCTTTTATGAGTTTGACAATTTTAGAGCCCACATATAAGTGAGATCATGCAGTATTTGTTCTTCTGTGTTTGGCTTATTTCACTTAATATAATGTCCTCCAAGTTCATTCATGTTGTCACAAATGGCAGGATTTCCTTCCTTTTAAAGGCTGAATGATATCCCGTTGCATATACACCACATTTTCTTTATCCATTTATCTGTTGGTAGACATTTAGGTTATTTCCACATCTTGGCTATTGTGAATAGTGCTGCAATAAACATGAGAGAGCAAATATGTCTTTGAAATACTTTTTAAAATTTCTTTGGGATATATGTCCAGAAGAGAAATTGCTGGATCATATGGTAGTTAAATTTTTAATTTTTGGAGGAACCGCCTCATTATTTTTCAAAATGGCTGTACCAGTTTACATTTTCACCAATAGTGTATGAGGGTTCCCTTTTCTCTACATCCTCACTAACACTTGTTATCTTTTGTCTTTTTGTAATAATCATCTTAACAGGTGTGAGGTGATATCTCATTGTGGCTTTAATTTGCATTTCCTTGACGATGAGTGATATTGAGCACATTTTCATATACCTGCTAGCCATTTGTATGTTGTCTTTGAAGAAATGTCTGTTGAAGTCCTTTTCCATTTTTTAAATTGGAGATATATATATATATATATATATATATATATTTATATATATAGCTATTGAGTTGTGGAAATCCGTTATATATTTTATTTGTCTGTGTTAAGAATAAGGAGTTGGCTCCCTAGCATCTCCCAAAGCTGACCAAATAAATGTGTTCTGGTTTCCTTTTTTATTTCATTGTATTTTATTTATTTTAGTTTTGCTAGGTTGCTCGGGCTGGAGTGCAATGGTGCAATCATAGCTCACTACAGCCTCAAACTTCCGGGCTCAAGCTATCCTCCTGTTTCAGCATCCTAAGTAACTAATACTAGCAGCACACATCACCATGCCTGGCTAATTTTTTTATTTTTATTTTTTAAGAGACAGGGTCTCGCTCTGGGCCCAGGCTGGAGTGTAGTGGCACGATCATAGCTCACTGCAGCCTTGAACTCCTGGGCTCAAGTGACCCTTCCACCTCAGCTTCCTGAGTTGCTGGGACTACAGGCATGCACCACTGCACCTGCCTCCTTTGCATTGTTTTAATATCATCATGCGTTCATGTATCTAAACATTTTTATATGTTAAAATGGCTGCAGTTATTGTTCTTTTTAATGACCAAATTGTTCTATCTTCCACTGGAAACCATTCAGGTTGGCTTCTGTGTCCTTTTTGACAAAACCTAAATAGGGTTTGTTAGTTTTCTTGCTTTCTGGCATGACAGAAAAAAGCTTTGAATCATCTTTCTTGATATATAGAATGATATTTGCATGATATATAGAATCACCCATTATAATTTGGGGCTCATCATATATATTTCCTGCCATAGACTCAGTATTAGCTATTTCTTCAATGAATCCTGATTCCTTTTAATGGGAAATAGTGTTTAGAGACCACAATCTGAATGCTGTGGCAGTTTGCTACTATGTTCCTACTTTCTAAGAGTTTTCTATGATCAGAGCTATTAAATAAATATGTGTTAAGAAGAATTACATCATGAGTTCATACTAACATTTCAAATTAAAGTATAGGGTTATAGGGTTTATTTATTTTATTTCATTTTATATTCGTATCTCTTTTCCCATATGCTGAAAACCTTAATTTGCTTTATTCTACAATATTTATTATGGTGCTATATATGGACTGAATGTTTGTGGTCCCCCCCCGCTAAATTCATATGTTAAAATGCTAATCCCAATGTGTTGGTATTTGGAGATGGAGCCTTTGGGAGATAATTAGATCTTGAAGGTAGAGTCTTCCCAAGTGGAATTAGTGCCCTTTTAAGAAGAGGCCAGAAAGCCAGCTAAACAGTGAGAAGGCAGCTGTCTACTAGACAGAAGAGGACTCTCACCAGAACCCAATCATGCTGGTACTCTGATCATGGACTTCCAGTCTCCAGAACTGTGAGAAATAAATAGTTGGTGTTTATAAGCCACCTAGTTTATGGTGTTTTATTATAGCAACCTGAACTGAATAAGACATATGGTTTCATAACCTTACCAATGTTATTGCTAACAATATGGTTACTGAAAGTGCTTTAAGATTTATTTGTGGCTGCTTTTGTTCCTAAGGTATATCCCACTATGGATGTGTAGTTAAAGTATTGTGTTTTACAATCACTTGAAATAATTCCTTTCTGTATGGTTAAGGTTATGTTACCATCTCAATATAAGTTAAATTCATCAGTTTCATTTTGTGTTTTGATTTTTAGTGATTGCTTTGTCATTTTATTTTACTTTTTAATAATTTATAAAACAGCATTATGGTTCCAAAGACAAATATACAAAATACATTACATTTACATACGTTTAGCTTCCTTTCTTATTCTTTTCACCCTGGTCTCTCCCTCCTCATAAGTTGCCATTTTTATTATTTTTGGTTTATCCTTCCAGTATTGTTTTAAAATATACACATAAATACACACTCCTATTCTCTCTTTTTATCAGATTAAAGCCATCATACTGTATACATTATTCTGCACTTTGTTTTTATAACCTAACAGTAGATCCTGGAGATCACTTAATAGCAGTACATATGAAGATTCCTCATTCCTTTATGTAGCTACATAAGTTTTTTTTTTTTTTTTTTTTTTTTTTTTTTTTTTTTACTGTGTGGCTATGAGCAGGTTATTCAGTCTCTAAAGAGAGTACTTTAATAGGAACAGTGTCACGCAACAAGCCTGGGAGCGTAGCAACCAGGGCACTAAGAAAAAGTGTCAGTTCCAAGTTATGGGCAGTTACTGGCTTAAAGAGAAAATTGCTCAAATAGTGAAGGCAACATTTCAATACTGAGCTGTTTGTGGCAAAAACGAATTGCATACTCAAACCAAAAGTGGGTTAAATTAATACAATGGGGGAAAATTACAACCATTGAAAGAGACCGATACCTTGGTTTATTAGGACAAAAAAATTTGCTTTGGTGGGATGATTGCTACTTGTAGAACTGCCAAATTGGGGACTGAATGAAAAACACTCAGGTATAATATAACTACCTCAGAGTCTTAATTCCACATACCAAGGTAGATATTAATAATAATATATATATTTTTAATTCAGAAGATGTTTTTCCACATAGCTGTGGACAACACAAGGCAATTGTTAGAGGAAATTTGATGAAGTTGTCCTGACATTGTTCTCTCACTGGGTTTCCCCTCTATTATTTCATTTCATCTTTACAACTACCTTTACAGGTATGGTGTTATTATTTTCTCTATTTGAGATGTGAGAATGTTCAGAGGTGTGAAATGACTTATCCAAGATCACTTAGGTGTCCAGTGAAAATAGCTGCCATTCCTAGCCCAGTGTTTTTTCCATGACACCAGAAATAGTACAGTAACAATCAAGTTAGGCCTAATCAAGTCGTCTAGTCAAATTCTGAAACATAGTCAACCCATAAAAATGCTTGTGCTCACTCTAAGTTCAGCAGTTCCCTAAAGGGTCTAGGGATAGAGCAGAGAAGAGAGGACCGATAATAATCATGTAAACCAATAAGATAATTTAGCAGCTGAGATAGTTATCTATTGTTGCATAACAAATTACTCTAAAACTTAGCTTAAAACAACAAATATTTACTGTATCAAGCAGTTTCTGAGGGTTAGGAATTCAGGAGGAGCGGCTTAGCTGGATAGTCTGGCCCCAGATCTTTCATGAGGTTGTAGTCAAGCTGTCAGCAAGGGGTGGAGAATCTGCTGCCAAGCTCAGTTATGGGGTTGAAACAAGCCTCTATTTTTTGACATACCATGTGGACTTCTCCATGGGGCTGTTTGATATGGCAGCTAGCTTCCTTCCCCCAGTGCGAGTGATCCAAGTGAGACAGAAAGCACAAACGAATGAGAGTGCCCACGGTGAAAGACGAAGTCTTTTTTTTATAACCCAGTCTCATCACTTTTGCCTTACAACATAGACCAAATCCAGTGTGAATGCCAGGAAACAGGGATCATTGGAGGCCCATTTGGGATGCTGGCACCACAATAGCTAACGCTGGGAGAAGTCTTACTGTGCATCAGACACTTTACTGAGCACTTTACATGTATTAATTTATCCATAGCCCTCACAGTGACACTAAGAGGCAGACGCTATTATTATTCCTATTTTACAGATGAGGAAAGTGAAGCTCCGAGGGGTTGTCTGAGTGAGTGAACTTGTCCAAAGTCACAGAGCTAGAAAGTGTTAGAGCCAGGATTCAAACCCAGGTACTCTGGCACTATCTCACTAAGCTATATTGTCTCTATGTTCAGATATTAGTAAGTGCTATGAAGGAAATAAGATAATATGATGGAGTGACTGGAGTATGGATCAGACAGGGATTTTTTATTTTGTTATGTTTTAAATTGAGTTGTCAGGGTAAACCACTCTGTAGAAGTGATACTTGAGTTGTGACCCAAATGGCGAGAGGAAAGCCAGCCTCATGAATTGGTGAAGATACACTTTAGACAGAGGGAATATAATGTGCAAAGACCTCAAGGCAGGAAAAATCTTGGTATATTGAAGGAACACAAAGAAATCAGTGTGGTTTGAGTGTATTGCACAAGAAGGGATGGGTTTAGGATCTCAGGTTTAGAGAAGACATTTGTACAATCCCTTCTCTGTGGGGAGCTCAGAGAACCTTCTCCCCCAGAGAGATATTTGTTACACTGGTCAAAATTGTCAAAGAAAACCTTTAAAAGTCTCTGGAGATTGTCCAAAACTGGGAGGGATTTATTCAACAAATTTGATCAAAACTTGTATGAACAACGGCAGGCCACAGTACCTGAGCCAGAGGCTGCACCCATCTCTCCTCCAGCTCTGTGTATGGAGGAACTACTCTGGGCAGACTGAACAGATTCCAGAGCTGCAACCAAGTAGGCAGCTTGTGTTACCCCATTTCTCTGGTATTGAAGATCTATATTTGCAAGGCAGTATAAGCTGGTAAACAACAGATTCCATATCCTGCCATCTCTCTCATTTCTCCTATCTCCCCCATCTTCAGGCTGCAGAAATCTACATTGGGTGGTGGCAATAGCCAGGTGGTGTTGTCTGCTTCCTCAACCCACAGCACTCACTTCGTTGGAAAGAGGGGGGTGGAGCAGTAAGTGAAGAACAGTGTCCTCCAATTCTCCTACAACTCTCATGCCATGGCATTGCAGTTCTACCTGGAAGAAGGGGTGAGGCAAACTGCGAAGACTGGAAGATCTGGATCCAGCAGAGAAGGAGATTTCATTTGGTTCAGAGAATGGTGGAATTCATGCCCTAGGGTGTGTTGTTGAAACTATAAAAATCAGTGTCTAGCAATTGGAATAACAGCTTGGTAATAGCAATAGAGGGAGACCAGCCATGAGTTTAACAGGTAGATCCAGGAAAGAGACAGTCTAAGAAAACTCTGCTAAAATCACACCCATCTCTGGTGGTCAGGAAGACTTCCATGCTCAAGGCTGCACTTTCTCAGGTTGACTAGGAAAGAGTACTTTCAAAATAAGTTTTCCCCTTAGCAGAGAAAGTAATCTCCAAGCCATACACAGATCCTGTGGTAAAGGATGAAAACTACTGGACCTGGGAACTTATTTACAACTTTTGACCAGTCAGTGGCTAACCACTAAGCTATGCAGATCTAGAGGCAACACCTAGGAAATTGGTCTTTAAAACGAAAACAAGGGGAAAAAATCTTAGCAGTGACATCTGGGGCTACACACTGCAGGGGAAATAGACTTCACAGAATTAATCCAGTCATATCACCAAACAAACAACATGAACAACAAGCCCCAAAGGGAGAATAGTATCTAGAGTTGCTACAATATTTTATCCAAAATGTCCAGATTTCAACAAAAAATATGAGACATATAAAGAAACAGGAAAGTATTGCCCTATACAAGAAAAAAGAGCATTCAGTAGACCTGTCTCTGAGTGGACCCAGATATTCGCTTAGCAGACAAAGACTTCAAAGACACAATTATAAACCTGTTCAAAGAACTAAAGGAAACCACATTTAAATAATTAAATGAAGGTATGGTGACAATTTCTTATCAAACAGAGAATATCAGTAAAGAGACCGATACTATAAAAGTAGCACAGTAGAAATTCTGGAGTTGAAAAGTACAATAACAAATGAAAAATTCAGTAAAAGGGCTTACTTAACAGCAGATTTGAGCAGGCAAAAGAAAGAATCAACAAACTTGCAGCTAGATCAATCAAGATTTTGCAGTCTGAGGGACAAAAATAAGAATGAAAAAAAAAGAACAGAGCCTCAGAGACCTGTGGAATGCCATCAAATGTACCACCATATGCATAATGGGGGTCCCAGGAAAGGAGAGAGAAAGGAACAGAAATAATATTTCAAGAGCTAATTGCTGAACACTTCCCAAATTTGACAAAATACATTAATCCACATATCCAAGAAGCTCAAGAAGACCTTCTCTAGTTTCTTTCTCCAAAGGCTTGGTGTCCTTCAGGGAGGAGCTCTCTAGTTTCTCACCTCCTTGAAATTGGGTAACCTATGGGTCTAGAGACCAGTAGAAGTGTTGGGCAGGGTGGTAAGAAGGTCTGCTCTGGAAAATTGGGCAGGTTGGACTCTGTACAAGAGTGTATGGCCAAGGGAGTTCAAAGGGGCCATAATCCAGTCCATTCTCCACTCCCCAAGCCATATACCTGATTCAGGGTTGCATCTACCCAGAAGAAAAGCCATCATTTTCTAATCTGCCTAACGTCTCAATCTGCTCTCCAAGCCCTGTGCCCATGGGGTTGCATGTATTAAAGGGACAACTTTTTCTAATTCTCTCAAAGGCACTTTCTGGATTAGTGTAGGTCCTGATGTGGAAACAGTAAGGAAGTGGTGGGACTCAGGGAAGACAGAAAAGCCACTTCACAGAGGTGGATACCCATGCAATTAACCATGTGGGACTTGCGGTTTACTGAAACTCAGGCCACCCCAAACCTTACCTCCAACTCTGCCTGAGCTTGAGAATCCAACCATGAGAGTGGCTCTGTTAGTTTTAATGATTCCAAAAGGCTTTTGTCGAAATACTTCTTTGTTACTTAGGTGAGGCAACCCAGACCTAGCATGGTAGTTAAGAGCTGTGTGATCTTGGGCAAGTTGCTTCTCTTTTCTGAGTTTCAGCCTTTTCTTCTATGAAATGGGAAAATAACAATCCCTACTTCAGAAAGTTTTCACAAGAAGGAAAAAAGAGTTTAAGTGCTTAGCAAAGTATTTGGCACATAATAGATTCTCAATATATGTGAGCTATTATTCACGCTCAAAGTGTCGACAAGGCAGGGGCAGTGTGTGACTCCTGAC
The DNA here is from genome assembly GCF_009828535.3 of Hylobates moloch. Classification (NCBI taxonomy): domain Eukaryota; kingdom Metazoa; phylum Chordata; class Mammalia; order Primates; family Hylobatidae; genus Hylobates; species Hylobates moloch. The sequence continues at coordinate 111,497,081 of NW_026652282.1, forward strand.
ACAGTGCTCCTAACTGTACCCTCCCTTACCAGAAGGGCTGGAGTCTCCAGGAATACAGTCTTTTCCCTGGGGGCATTCATTCCCTTTTCCTTGGCTCTAAAAGGTAACTTCCGCACTCACTTCTCTTCAGGCTACATTGGCTGGCACTGGGGCTAGTGAGCACAGTCCTGGCCCCTTGGAGCTGGAAAGGGTCTCAGAGGGCCTCTGGTTTTCCAAAGACCACTCGTGAACAGGCTTCAGATCAGGAGCATAGGGGTCACTTAGTAAAATGCAGATTTCCCAAAGCCTTCCTACAGAGATTCTGTTTCAGGAAGCCTGTGTTGGACTTGGAAATCTGTGCCTTTGACTAGTGCCCCAGATGATTCTTGTACTCTTCTTCATACTCCATGCCCACAATTGTGGAATGCACCCTGTAGGGCCCCAACCACCTATACCAGGGATAAGGAGGCAGGCTGATGGGCAGGCAGGCTCTGGCTGTCAAAAGGTTTGTCCCCATCTAAGCCCACTTCTTCTGCCTCCCATAACTTAGTGACATCACTAGGTTTGAGCTTCGAAGATGCAATACAGAAACCAGTTTTCTCCTTTATTCTCATGCCACCAACAGTGACAGCCATGCACCTCACAACTGAAAAAAGCTCCTGTCTCCATCCGGCCCTCTTCATGCTTCGTTTCTCCAGACTGAGCAACCTTCCCACCCTCTGTGTAACTAATTGGCTTAGAGATATTACCGCCTCACCAGGGGGCTAGGAAACTGAGCTCTTGCCTTCAGCTTTCATTGCTTTTCCAGGCATGGCGGAGCAGTAATAGGTGGCAGCTCTGTCCCAAAGTGTTTCCATTCTCTCTCCCTTCCTCCCTCCTTTCTTCTCTTCCTCTGATCCTGTCCAAGACTGACAGGCGTTATGGGAGCACTGTCAGTTTGCTGCTTTGAGTCCCCCAAAACCAACATGTTGAACGTTGCTCTATACACGTCATATAGAGGGCACATTAGTTTTGCTTGGTGAGCACACCCTAATTGGGTTCCCAGAGGGAAATTCTAATGCCAGTGCAGAGAATTAAGAACCAGCCAACAGATGGGGTGAGAAGCATGATGAGGAGGGTGGCAGCCAGGGCCACATCTTCTGGAGTCTATATCAACCATGAGACTGACAGGCTGGATCTGGGGGAAGCAGCTAAGCTCCCAGTGGAAAGATTGGATTAGATGGCAGAATGAAGTCATTTTTCACAATATTTACAAAGTAAATATCTGCCCACTCAGGGATACCTTTGCAGAATATGAAAGCAGCCACTTTGGACCTGCTATTTTGTTTTGTTTTGTCACTTTTTGAGGGGGTGGGGGAAGGAGGGTATTTTCCTCCTGGGTTCCTTGGACATAGACTCAAGTCGTGAGGCCCATATTCCTATCCAAGATATCCCAGCCTAATAATCCCCAGCCTGTGGGTTGCAGACTCCTTACTGCAAGTAGTCCACAAATCCACATGCTTCAATGTTCCATACTTTTGTAATTGGGTAACTTTCTGAGGTACCTTTTTTTTCCCGAGAACCTTTTTTGAAGTCTCAGTTCTTAGTTTTTCTCTCTTCTCTAAGCAAGAATTATTCCCTTAATGATCTCATCCAGTCTCCAAGGTTTACTATCTTAATCCCTTCCCCCCAACTCTATTGCCAAACCCTCTCCACCTGCAGCCTTCACCATATTAACACCTTTACGTCATCTTTGACACTTCTCTTTCTCTCACATCCTACATGCATCTGTTAGAAAATTCTGTTAGTTCTACTTTCAAAACACTATGTATCCAGAATCCAACTGCTTCTCTCTACCTTTACATTACTGCTATCGTCCTAGTCGGAGCAATTATCCATTTATTCCTGGATTTATGCAAAAGTTTCCTAACTGTTCTCCCTGATGCCACCCTTGCCCTTTAAGTTTGTTCTTAACAGCCAAGCGATGCTTTATTCTAATTGAAATTTTTATTGAGGTAATTGTAGATTCACATGCAGTTGTAAGAAAAAATTTAGAGGGACCCATTGACACTTTGCTAAGCTCCCCAAATAGCAGCATTTTGCAACACTGTAGTATAATATCACAACCAAGATACCGATACACTGATATACAAATCACTAGTTTGATTCTGATTTCTCCAGTTTTACTTTATGCTTGTGTGTGTAGTAAGTTCTATACAATTTTATCACGTGTAGATTCACATATTTAGCACCAGTCAAGATACAGAACATTTCCACAAGGATCCTTTGTGTTGCTCTTTTATAGCCACGCACACAACCCTCCTGTGCACCCCACAGCCCCATCCCTAAACTCTGGCAACCACTAACCTGTCATCCACTTCTAATATTTGGCATTTAATAATGTTCTATGAATGGGATTATACAGTGTGTCACCTTTTGGGATTGGCCTTTTTAAAAATTTAGCATAATTCTCCCAGTTGTGTTTATCAATAGTTCATTGCCTTTATTGCTGAGTAATATTCCATGGTGTATTAGTTTGATAGGGCTGTCATAACAAAGTACCAAAAACTACATGGCTTAAAACAACAAGAATTTGTTGCTGTACAGCTCTGGAGGCTAGCTGTCCCAAATCAAGTCAGCTCTCTCTGAAACTGTCTTGGTAGAATACTTCCTTGTCATTTCCTAGCTACTAGTAGTGGCTGGCAATCTTTGGCTTGCAGCTGCTGTCAGTCCAATCTTTGCCTACATTATCACATAACCATCTTCATGTCATCTTCCCTCTGTGCATGTTTGTCTCTGTGTCCAAATTTCCCCTCTTTATTTTATTAAGGAGGGGAGGGCAAGGGAACTTCTGGGGGAACAAGGGATCAAAGAGGAAGCTTAAGTGTCTAGGTTATATCACTGAGCAGCAGAGACTCTGAAGGGCAACAGTGGCTTAGAGTCTTTAGCCCTATGGTTTGCCTTATCGCTGGCTAACAGGTGTTGGATGCAGTTTTGTGGAGCATGCAAAGCAGGAGGGCTCTAAATGAGTAAATATCTGTTTATTTGAGCTACATTTATAACAAAAGAATGTGTGAAAATTTGAGCTTAGTACTGGTGGGCTTTTGAGCTAATAAATCCTGGCTTGTTGTGAAAAAAATAAACAAGATAGGGCTAACATACAGAGGCCATCTTTGACTCGTTTATATAACAGTGGGTCATATGGAAACCATATTTAATATGTTGAAGAAGTACCAAACTGTTTTTCAGAGTGGCTACATTCTCACCAGTAATGTATGAGTGATCTAGTTTCTCCTCATCCTTGGCAGCATCTGATGTTGTCACTATTTTTTATTTTAGCTAAGCTGATAGTAGTGTAGTGATATATCATTGTGATTTTTTTTCACATTTCTTTAATCACTAATAATGTTGAATATCTTTTCATGTACTTATTTGCCATCTGTATATCATCCTCAGTGAAATGTCTGTTTATGTCTTTTTTCTATTATTTAAGTGGATTTTTTAAATTGTTGAGTTTGGGTTACTCCTATACTCTAAATATTGTCCTTTTCTGGATACGTGGTTTGCAGATATTTTCTCCCACTCTGTAGCTTGTTGTTTCATCCTCTTAATAGGGTCTTTTGCAGAGAAAAAGTTTTTTATTTTGATGAAGTCTTATCAATTTTTTCCTTTTATAAATTGTATTTTTGGTGTCAAGTTTAATAAATCCTTGTCTAGCCTTAGACCCTGAAGATTTTCTCCTACTTAAAAAACTTTTACAAAAAGTTTTATAGTTTTATGTTTTACATTGAAGTCCATGATCCATTTTGAACTTTTATAAGGTATGAGGTTTAAGTTAAGGGTCATTTGTGGTCTATGAATGTCCAATACCTCTAGCACCATTTGTTACAAAGTTTATCCTTCCTCCAGTGATATATTTTGACAGCTTTGTCAAAAATTACTTGGACACATTGTGTGGGTCCACTTCTGAGTTCTCTATTCAGTTCCATTGATCTATGTGCCTATCCCTCTGCCAATTCCACAATCTTGATTATTGAAGGCATATATTAAAACCTTCATATTATTTAATATTTTTTATAAAAATACTTAGTATTTAATATTTAATATTAAAGCCTTAATATTGGGTAGAGTGATTATCCCTACTTTGTTTTTCTTTGTCAAGATCATTTTACATATTGTAGGGCCTGCACCCATCCATGTAAATTTTAGAATAAGCTTTTCCATGTCTACAAGGAAACTTTGCAGATATTTTTATAGGAATTGCATTAAACCTACAAATCATTTGGAGGGAGAATTGACATTTTTACTATGTTGAATCTTCTATTCCATGAGCATATTATTCCATTCCAATTATTTAGCTATTTTAAAAATTTTTTTCATTTTGTTATTTTCAGCTTACAGATCCTGTTCAAGTTTTGTTAAGTGCATATGTCAGTATTTCATTTTATTTGGAGTGATTGCAAGTGGTATTTTGTTTTTAATTTCAGTGTATACATGCTCATTGTTAGTATACAGAAATGCAATTTATTTTTGTGCATTGATCTTATAAACTGAGACTTTGCTGAACTACCTATAATTTCTAGGAGTTTAAAAAATTCCCTCAGATTTATTACTTAGGCCATCATGTCATCTGTAAATAGGGAAAATAGGAATAATTGTGTTTTTTCCTTTCTAATTTCTAGGCCTTTTATTCCTTTTGCTTGCCTTAATGCAGAGGCCAGGATTTCCACTACTATGTTGAATGAGAAAGGCAAGAGTACATATCCTGGCTTTGTTCTCAATTTTAGAGGAAAGCATTCAATCTTTCACCACTAAGCATTGTTAGCTATAGGTTTTTTTGTAAATGCTCTTCATCAAGTGCTCAATAATATAATGAGACATACTCTGTTCATGGATTAGAAGACTTATTAGGAGAGTTAAGATAGTAAATATGTCAATTCTCCCCCAAATGATCTATAAGTTAATTCCCCTCCTATTCCTATTTTTCTAAAACTTTTTATCATAAATGGGTTTTGAATTTTGTCAAATCAGTTTTCCACATTAATTGATATAATCATGATTTTTCTTCTTTAGCCTGTTGGCATGAGTTATAATATTTGATTTTCAATTATTCAACTAGTCGTGCATACCTGGAATAAATCTCACTTGTTATAGGTGTATAATTCTTTTTTTACATTGTTAGATTCTGTTTGCTAACATTTTGTTGAGGGTTTTTGCATCTAGTTCATCAGAGACCCTGTTCTGTAGTTGCTTTTTTTGTATTATCTTTACATGGTTATTGGTATCAGGGTAATAATGGCCTCATAAAATTAGTTGGGAAGGGTTCATCCAGCTTCTATTTTTTGGAAGATGTTTTGTAAATTCAGTATAAATACTTCTTTAAATGGGAGGTTTTCTGAGAGGTTTTAAATTATGAATTCTTTCTTTGATGATTATAGGGATATTCAGATTGTGTATTTCATCTTGGTTGAGTTTTGATAGTTTGTGTTTTCTGAGGAGTTGGTCCATTTTGTCAAATTTGTGTGTATTGAGTTCTTTGTAGTATTCCTTTATTCTCTTTTGATGTTTTCAGGGTCTGTAGTGATATCCTCTGTTTCATTCCTGATATGGGTAATTTTTACATTCTTTCTTTTTTCTGTCAATTTTGCTAATGGTTTGTTAATTTTATTGGCCTTTTCAAAGAACCAGCTTTTTGTTTCATTAATTTCATCTATTTTTCTGTTATTAATTTCATTGATTTTTGTTCTTGTGTTTATTATTTAATTTCTCCTCCCTGCTTGAATTTATTATTTTGTCCTCTTATTTCTTGAGGTAGGAACTTATTGATTTGACATATTTTCTCATTTCTAATATAAACATTTAGTGTTATAAATTTCCTTCTCAGTATCACTTTAGCTGCTTACCACAAATTTTGATATGTTGCATTTTCATTTTAATTCAGTTCAAGGTATTTTTTAATTTGCCTTTAGACTTCCTCCTTGACCCATGGGCTATTTACAAAAGTGTTGTTTAGTTTCCAGGTGTTTGTTTATCTTTATGTTACTGATTTCTGCTTTGATTCCATTGTGGTCAGTGAACACATTCTGTATGATTTCAATTTTTTAAAATTTATTGAGTCTCATTTTATGTACCAGAACATGATCTGCTTTGGCACATGTTCCACAGTGTCTTGAAAAGAATGTGTATTCTGCTGTTTTTGGGTGAAGTTTTCCACACACATCAATTAGACCTTGTTGGTTGAGTGTGTTTTTCAGATATTCTATATCCTTGATGATGATTTTCTGTCTCGTAATTGTGTCAGATGTTAATAAGAGGGTGTTGAATTCTTCAACTATAATTAAGGATTTGTCTATTTCTCCTTTTATTTCTGTCCATTTTTGTTTCATACATTTTGAGATTCTGTATTTTGGTGCATATAGGGTGATGCTTTAAAATCCTAAATTAGATTATACTTTTCCTCTGCTACAAAACCTCACAACGATTCCGTATTTCGGGAGGCTGAGGCAGGCGTATCACGAGGTCAGAGATTGAGACCATCCTGGCTAACATGGTGAAACCCCGTCTCTACTAAAAATACAAAAAATTAGCTGGGCGTGGTGGTGGGCGCCTGTGGTCCCAGCTACGCGGGAGGCTGAGGCAGGAGAATGGCGTGGACCTGGGAGGCAGAGCTTGCAGTGAGCCAAGATCGGGCCACTGCACTCCAGCCTGGGTGACAGAGCAAGACACTGTCTCAAAAAAAAAAAAAAAAAAAAAAAAAAAAAGATTCCCTATTTCATTCAGAACAATTGATCAAGTCCTTATAATATTCTGTAGGGTTCTACAAGATCTGGCTCCCGGTAACCTCTCCAACTTCATTTCCCATTGTTTTCCCCCACACTTACTCTGCTGCTGCCACACTGGCTTCCTTGAACAGAACAGGCACACTGTCTCCTTTGGGCCTTTACTGTGACTCTTCATTCTGCCAGGAATGCTCCTCCACCTTGGAATGGGGGTCTGGGGTATAGTTATTGTAAAAATTGTTAGCTTTACATATCAGGGAAGCCAAAGCTTGGAGAGGGTAAACATCAATAACAAACAGTGTGTAATTGGCAGAGCCAGTGTATTATGGAGATCAGAAGGTGAGCCTGAAGAAGAGCAGTGGGAGAAAATGAATGAAGAGGGATAAACAGCATCAGCTCTGGTTTTACATATAGGAAGAACTGATGCCCCCAATTCCCTCATTTTAAAACCTCTCTTCCAGCAGCCTGGCATTAGCTCTGAAATTCCAGCAGTATACTTTTTTGGAATAAGCATGTAAAGCCTCTTGTAAAGGAATCCTGCAGTATAAAACTTTGTATAACAGATTTTGTTTTAGATCAAACTTTGTATAACTTAGATTTCACCAAGAGATTCACAAAATTATTTGACAATAGAACATCTCCCCAACCCCATGACTGTCTCACAAAATCCATTTTGGAAAACAATCATTGAAAGCTTTGTGTTTCCAGAAAACTCCTGCCAGAAGGCTAATATTATTAGAGAGATCCACCTAGTTATTAGTCTTTCCTACTCTGTGATGAATTATTTTATCCAATTAACTTAGGAGATGCAAACTATGGCAAAAGCCTCAGTCCTCCCCCGATTTTGTAAAATAAAATTTGATTGGAACATAGTCATGTCCATTTGTTTCTGTATTGTCTATAACTGCTTTTGCATTATCATGGTGGAGTTGAGTAGTTGTAACAGAAACTGCATGGTCAGGAAAGCCAAAAATATTTACTATCTAACCCTTTACACAAAAGTTTGTTGAGCCCCAGGTTTACCCAATAGTAAGGCCCTGAGATTTATCTATCGCTGCTTAACAAATGACAACAAAAGTTTGTAGCTGAAAACAACAATTCATTATTATCTATAATGGTTCTGTGGATTGGGTGGGCTCAGCTGGGAAGTTCTCAATTTGCTTCTTTCATTCAGTGACAGTCAGATGGCAACTGGAGCTACAGTCATCTGAAAGCTAAACTGGGCTAAACATTGAAAATGGCTCACTTACATAGCTGGCAGTTGATGTTAGATTTCAGCTGGGAGCTCATCAGGAGCTGTTGACTGGAGGACCTACATGTGCTTGCTCTTTTTAGGTTGGGTTTCTCACAGCATGGTAGGTATGTTCCCAGAGGGAGCGTTTCAAGAGTGTGAAGTAGATAATGCCAGTTGTGTTAAACCCTAGGCTTAGAACTAGTGTAATGAAACTTCTACCTTTTCCAGTTAGTCAAAGCACTCTCATGAGTTCAGACCCAAGAGGACTTGAGGAATAAACTCTACCTCTGCACAAAGAAAGGGAAACAGCCTACATGGAAAGACATAATGACTTCTGATTATGTTGAAGACAAACTACCACCATCTTCAATGGAGAATCAGTATGAGGTACTTGAGGAGCAGGGTGCAGCAGGTTTTCCTGGAAGGGATTTTCAGAGTGAATGAAGCCAACTGTGTTTTCACCCATGCCCATCTCACAGATAAATGTATTGAGGCTCAGAGCATTAGGAGAAGCTACTGAAACTTGGTGTCTGTGTCACAGTGTTGGCAAGGACCTTGGTTAGCTTGCTGGAGGTGTGTGACTAACTCCAAAGTAGAGAGGGGTCTAGAGCTAACAGACTGGTATGAGGGGGCTGATAGAACCCGAGGCTTTGAATAAAGCCCCTTCCTTTCTTTAACATTTCCTTACCCTCTACTGCTCACTCAGGTGTGTTAGCTACTACGTAAGTATCTAGGCCTTACAGACACCCTAGATTCCTGCCACTATGCCTTGTAGGCTTCTGAAGTCTTTTTCGTATCTAGACTCTGCACTCCAAATAAGCTGTGAACACTTTGAGCATAGAGATCACATCTACAATTTCTTTCACTTCTGGCCCTGAGATATCTCATATAGATGTTATATACACAGCAGATAACAGAAATTGGAGGATTATTTGAATCACAGCTAATTTCCCAGCATAGCCTGTGTAAGTAGTATTCTATGGTTTGGTCCCTGCACGCTATACTAGCCTTATTTTTGAATTTCATCCATTTTCAGTAATTGTGTTTGTGCTAGACATTCAGTCATACATATTCATTCTATCTCTCTCTTTTCTCTCAATCTCTCTCTCTCTCTCTCTCACACACACACACACACACACACACACTTTTGGCCTGATGAACATGTTCTTAGTGTTTGGAACACCCTTCCTTTCCACTCACCCACACCAGTCTACCTTTTTTGACATGCTTCAGAACTCAGCCTGAGTGTGTTAAAGAAAAAATGATTCATGAAACCAGTTAAAGAATGGTAAGGCAGACTTTATTCATGTGGACCGTAGTGATAGACCTAGGTACTACCGCAGTGAGGTTTTGCAGTAGGCAAAAGGGATTGAGCTTAACTCTGAATACAACAAGGAAAAGTGGGGATTTATAGCCGAGCAGCAGTGGGATGGTCAGTGGATGGAAAATTACTAAGAGGAAACATCAGGGGTCAGATGGGATCCTGGCTAATCTGACCTAACAGGATTCTTGCTGAAGATAGGCCAGGGTGATCAAACATCACCTGAGGGGTGATGGAGGTTGAAGAACTCAATAAGATGTTGAGGGTGATCAGATATTGAAGGTGGGGAGTTCTGGCTAAACCAATGAGCAGGATTCTTGCTAAAATTGTACAATGCATAGAAGTTCAAGAGTCAAGGCCTAGTTGGGAAGAGGATTCCTCAGAGCCCGACTAAAGTTGGATTAAGGAGAGACTCTCTGTCAGGTGTTACTTCTTCAAAGAGATCCTTACTGCTCTCCCAAGTACAAATTAGGTACCCCTCTTTTGTGTTCTCACAGCACCCTGTATTTCCCCTTTTAATAGTTATTTTCTCACTGTTTTCTAAATATAATTACTTACTTGTCTATCTTCTTGATTTGACTACGGTGCTGGAGGGCACAGACTGTCTTTAACTTGTTTCCCTGTGGATTTGCAAGAGGTCTGACACAACAAATGGATACACTTTCTCTTCAGTGATCTCTACCTTATGTCTGCAGGAACCAGTTGTTTAGTGGGCAGACACTGGGACAGTGGACAAGGAGCGTGTGTCCAAAATGTCATGCTGGACGCCTGCAGCCCCTCTGAACAACTCTTAAGAGCTATTGCTGGTCTTGTCCCACAGCCCTGATTGCAAAAACTAAAAGGCATCTTTGTAAGTCTCCATGCATATGCTGCTCCATTTTCCCAGCCTCCTACTGCCAACTCAGTGAGTGCTGCATGTGGATCACCTCTCCTTGCTTCAAATCCTCCAAATACACAAGAACTGTGGCAGAGCATTGGGAATGTTTGCCAACTCCTGAGCTTAGGAAGTCTGATCTGGGCTTTGTCACAAAAGGGGAGGGGTGTGGTAGCTCTGGGGTGCCACTCAATTGCAAGAGGACAGCTAATGTTCTTGGGAGATGACTGGCCCCCTAAGGCCATTTGTCAAGCAGGATGATTATGATTAAATATAACTCACCAGTCTACAAGTGGTCCTCAGACAGCAGAAAGGATCCAGCAGGACACTGCATGTCACGAAGCAGCCCCAGGGTAGTGGACATCAACAGTGCTATCCAATTAATCCTTGGAAGCACAGTCAGAATTAATGGGGAACTTGTTGAAAGTTGATCGACACCTTTGGAAAGGTGAAATCCTTTTCTGTTCCCATTAAGTGTTGTTAAGGCCATTAGCAGAAATTGGAATAGAGAAATATGACCTTTCATGTGGTAGATTCAGAGACTGAGAAGACGGACGAGATGGAAATATACTGGCAGCTTATAATAAGCACCTGGGTGGGGAGTGATAACTAAAGATTGAAAATTGACAAATGGGTTAAACTGGCAGAGATCAAGACAGAGAGGGATGGGGTGCAGTTTGCATGCAGAGGTGGTGAGAGAAAGGAATGAGAGCATCAATAATCCAGCAGGGTCGCCCATGCTGAGGGTCAGATATGGATTACTCAGAAGGTAGGGAAAATTCGCTAGGTGGGAGAGTAGGGAGATTTGGTTACAAGATGAAGAGATCATTTTATAGCTGTTGAGAGGAGTAAATGATCTAGTCCTCCCCAGGGAGTTAGGATACCAAAGATAAATACTCCAGACTAAAAGTCGGGAGGTCTGAGACATCTGTTTATTCAGTTGCAAAGTGACTGAATGTCTCCAACCCTCCCCTTCCCACAGTTGGTTATGTCCTTCCAAGTGACTAACGTGAAATTTCTTTGAAAGCCATCAAGCTATACAGATGTAAGGAATTATCATCATGATCATCCAACTGAATCAAGTGCAAAAGAATATTGCTATAAGGAAATGTGTGAGATTTTAATTATTTCCTCTGATGGAGGTGAACATGTTTGCAGATAATCTTGAACAGCAACAGTGCCCAAATGATTTATCTTGGGCTTTATAGCCACACATCATGATATTTTGATGGAGGAAGGTCCGGGGTTGTGGGATGTGCATCAACATGCAATTTTCCCTGACATTTTGCATTGGCTCAGATTATGAAGCCCTGACAGTGGGAAGAAATAGACCACCAGAAGTAGTTCTTAAATTACCAGGAGCACTGTTTGCTGCAGAGACCCTCCAGAATCTTCAAGTTAGGCGCAGCACGTGAGAGTTGGCAGTTTTCCACCCACCAACCTAAGTTGCTGTGGTTAGATGAGTGCTTTCTTGCAGGATCCACCAGAGGCTGAGGCTTTGGGTTACAGTTATCATTTGAATGTTGTCTCTTTGCCAGGTCCTATGCTAAGCATTTTACCTGCACCATCTCATTTAATCATCAAGACTACTCTGTGGATTGAGATACTATTATTGTCTTCATTTTACAGAGAAGGGAACAGGATTAAAAAGATAGTAACTTATCCAAGGTCACATCACTAGCAAAAGACAAAACTTGATATTAAACTCAGGCATTAGCTCCAGAGCCTGTGCACGGAACTGCCATACAATACTGCCATGCACATATATGAATGAGCCTGAGAATCTGAGAAAGAAGGAGATGTGACCTACCTAAGGCCACTCAACTAGTTAGTTGTCCCATATACCATTTGTTTTTGTTGTTGGACCAGATCTAGTATGCTCACAGCATATGAAGAATTTTAAAATTTCCATTTTATAGATGTAGTTCAGTTCTAGTAATAATGATGATGATGACAGTAATGACAACAGCAGTGGCAACTAATATTTACTAAACATCTGTTTTTGCTGAGCACCATAATAGCTACTTTATGTATACACTCTTTTATTCATTTATTGAAAAAATGTTTATTGAGAGCCTGCTATACACAAACAAGTGTGTTCACACAAAAGCTTGTACACAAGTTGTTTACAGCAGTATTGTTCATAATAGCCAAAAGGTGGAAAAAATCCAAATGTCCATCAACTAATGAATGAATACATGAAATCTGGTATATTCATACACGAGAATATAATGCAGCCATAAAAAGGAATGAAATACTGATACATGCTACAACAAGGATGAACCCTGAAAACATTATGCTAAGTGAAAGAAGTCAGACACAAAAGGCCATATGTAGTATGATTCAATTTATATGAAATATCCAGAATAGGCAAATTTATATAGAGACAATGAATAGATTAGTGATTGCCAGGATCTGGGGGGAAGGGGCAATGGGAGTGATTGCTAATGGGTAGGGGCTTCTTTTCAGATGTGATGAAAATGTTCTAAAATTGATTGTGGTGATGACTATATGTTTCTGTGAATATACTAAAATCTATTAAATTTTAGACTTTAAAATTGTATGGTATGTGAATTACATATCAATAAAGCTGCTAAAAAAAAAGAGCCATTTCATATGTCATCTCCTTTGTCTAGCCTTTCCTGAGATTCTAGACAGGGTAGTCCCTTCTTCTGAATTCCTCTATCACCATGTACACACCTCTGCCATAGCACTTATACCCCTGTATGAAATTGTCTACTTACCTGACCTTATACTTGGCTCTAGAAGCTCCCCAAGGTCAAGGAACATGTTTTGCCTATTTCCTACCTCTTACAATGTTTCCCTGTCCTGCCTCCACCCTTTTTTCCTCCCTTAATCTCTCTTCCCCTCCCTTCCTTCTTTTTTCAACCCAAATTTTTATTGAGCATCTACTGAGTGCAAAGGCACTGTGCTAGGTATTTGGGACTACAGCAGTGACTAAAGCATGGTCCTTGTCCTAGTGCACTTACAGTCTAATAAGGAAGATAGACATTAAATGTGCATGATAAGTGTTAGGGAATTAAATTGTTTAACTGGGAAGTCTGATCTAATCTGAGGAATTAGGGAATAAATCTCTCATGTTGTGTTATTTTATCTGAAACTTGAATGACTAGTACAAATTAGTTGTGGGGGTAGAGAAACAGCATAGGGAATGTATTGAGGCTGGAAAAAGGTTGACACCTTGGAAGAAGTGAAGGAAGGGCAGTCTGGCTGAAATGGTAGAAATGAAGGTGTCAAGGGAGTGGAGTAGGTCATGGCTAACATAAGAGGAAGATAAAGACTTTGTTGGCCAGACTAAAGGATTTACACTTTGTTCCACAGATGGTTTTTAAGTGTGTATGTGTGTGTGTGTGTATTTCAAATGCTCATTGCAGCTGTTCACTTGGAGAATGTATTGGAGAGAGCACAAGTATTAGGTTAGAATACAAGTATTACGTTAGGCAAGTAACGATGGTGAGTAGGGTAACTGCAAGGGGTGTTGAGAAATGTGAATGAGAAGGGTTTGGGTCATAATATCAAAAGACACAATCCCAAAAGCCATAATCCCAATGTTGAAATCTTGAAAGACCACAATCTCTGAAGTCTATAAAATCTCAAAAATCACATTGCCAAAAGATCAAAATCCTGAAAAGATAATTCTGGGGAAAATAATTTTAAAATTATTTAAAATACATTTATTTACATTTTAAAGGGTGATTTGAGAAACACATGAAATCATGACAGAACACTTCATAGGCTGGCCACTTTACACAATAAAATGGGCAAAAATAACATGTATATTTTTGAAAACATAAACACTCAGGTACACTAACAGTAGTCACATGGGTATAAAAGTTACGAGAAGATGAACCATATTCATAAAGAGATCAAAAAGCAAAATATATAAATGCATATTGCTATAGTTAGTAATTGTTTTCACCCAGCTTTATAACTGTGGTCTAATGAAATACTATAAGGGACAGCATAAGTCTTGACAAGATAATTCAAAAACTGCCATGGGTCACCACCACATATAGTTACCCAAAAAGCTGAGATCTCAAGAAATTTTACCTTTCACAAATGCATATATACAAAAAGGGCATCTGTTCATTTATTGAGGAAGTTTCAATGTTTTTACATACATACACAATGCTTATACGCAAAATCAGGGTTGTGATAATGCAGTTTTGTGGAGTCAAATTTGCAAAAAAAATGCATACAACACATTAAAACTCTCTAAAATCTTTACACAATTATACTTTCAGTATTAGAAATGATGCAAATATGAAATACATAGCATAGTGAATTGGCACTGTGTGAGAAGGGACACAAGTCATACATAATTGAATAATCTGACAAGGCAGATTTCTTGTATTTTTTGCCTGCATTTTCACTTCTACGATCTCTGAAACACTTGTTGCACTTGTATTTAGAGAGTGGTTGTGGCCTATGCATTTCCTAAGTATATGCTGTCCACTTAAAGTCTGATAATTGCTCAGCTGTTGAAATTAAATTATTTTCTGCTTTTGCAGCACCAATAGTAATTAGCTTTTAAACTTTTACCTTTCACCATTAAGTAGCCTTGTATACTTCTCACGACGTTTTTGCAAAGGATCATTTTTTTCAGGTCTCTTCTATTGTGTCATAAGGAGTACAGTAAGAAGGAATGACATTTAGCTTCCCCAATACTAAATCTGTATTAGTCAGGGTTCTCCAGAGGGACAGAACCGATGGGATACATATATAAATATTTGAGAGAGAATTTATTAGGGGAACTGGCACCCATACGTATCTCCTTAAATCACACTTAATTTCCAAATAAAGACAATAACAAGGTAATAGTTCCACCTAATGATGCAAGTATACTATGTACAACCAAAAATTCACTAATCTCTTCCCTAGAATTCAGCTTTCAGGGTTTCAGTATTTGACATTTTAATCTTTCAGGATTATAATTTTCAGGCTTTTAGATGTTAGGGTTTTTAGATTTTAGGAATTTTGATCTTTTGGGATTCCAACATTCGGAATTATGGCATTTGGAATTGTGTCCTTTAGGATTATGACGATACTGTGTAATAGGTACAATCAATCAATTTAGTGTTTGGTAGGATATGGGGAGTGAGCAAGGCCTCCAGAAAGATTCCTAGATATCTAGGTGGGGCAACTCGGTGAAAATGGTGCCATTGAAATTAATAGAGAATACAGGGGAAGAGGTAGGGTTGGGAGTTACGTGGAAGTAAGGTTGTTTTTTTGTTTTGTTTTTGATGTGGTGACATGGAGGTACCTATTGGCAATTCAGGTAGAGAGGTTCAACAAGAATCAGTTGATGTATATGGAGCGCAGGAAAGATCATGTCTGAGCTGGAGTTCTGGATTTCAGAGTTGTTAACAAGTAAATAGTAATTGAAGCCGTGGACCTAGCTTATTCATCTTTGTGTTTCCCACAGTACCTGGGGTGGTGTCTGACACAGAGTATTTGTTGAATATGAAGTAAGAAGATGTCAACCATAACCCCCTTCAAAGGGATGGTACATATAGGACTCCAGGTTGGTGTGCACAGCAGATACACATTAAGAGCCAACGTTTCTTGAGCCCATACTATGCATCAGTCACTTTCTAAGCCTCATGCCTTAATTGTCTCAGTAACACTATGGGGTAAGTATTATCACTATCTCTATTGTTCAAAAGGGGAAATGGAGACACGAGGAAGTCACACAGCAAGTGGCAGAGTTAGGATTTGAATCCAGACAGTCCAAGTGTAGAACCTATTATTTTAACCACTGAGGTATATTTCCACTCTAACTAGTACTTGAGGCCTAAGTTATTGGTTTGTTAATTGGTCAGTGTAGGCTGCTGTTCACGGTTGAAAATTCCTTTTCATGTCTTTCTCCTTCTCTCTAGGTAGCACTTTTACCCCTATTTTCCTGACATTTTTGTGCTTGTCTCCCAATCCAGCCCATTGTTACTGGGATAACTAGATAATCACATTCAAAGGAATGAAGTTAGACCTTGCAATGGTTTGAATGTGTCCCCCAAAAAGCATGTGTTGGAAACTTAATCCCCAATGCAACAAAATTGGGAGGTGGAGCCTAATGGGAGATATTTAGATCATGAGGGTGGAGCCCTTATGAATGGATTAATGCTAATTATAAAAGGGGTTAAGGCTGTAAGTTTGATCTCTTGCTTTCTCTCGCCTAGTCCTGCTCTTCCACTTTCTGTCATGGGATGATACAGCAAGAAACCTTTTGCCAGATGTCAGCCTCATGATCTTGGACTTCCTAGCTCTCACATCTGTGAGGAAGTAAATTTCTATTATTTATAAATGATCCACTTTGTAGTATTCTGCTGTAGCAGCACAAAATGGACCAGGACAGACCTCTACCACACACTATACACAAAAATTAACTCAAGATAAATTAAATGCTTTTATGCAACAGCTAAAAAGGTAAAACTGTTAGGAGAAAACGTAGATGTAATCATCATTCTTACGAATGTCAAGTCCATTTTCCCCAGCACCATTTGTTGAAAGGACTATTATTTTATTTAGTTGTCTTGGCATCCTTGTCAAAAGCTTTTCAAAGTCCCTATGAATATCTCATTCCCTAGTTTTAACTTTTAAGATTTTTGGTCACTCTATTGTTTGCCTCAACTGTTACTCACCATCTTATGCAGCAGCAGAGCTAATAAATTGCTTGGAATTGTTTTTGATAAATGCCCCCAGGTGCAAGGCTTTCACACTGGGAGAGTGCTGAATCAGGTTAAAGACAGACAACCTTGCAAGTGGCATTTCCTGGGAACCACCAGACAGGTTAAATAATGACAATTCTCTGGGAATAATTATTGGAAAGAGCTCCAGCTCCTTTCGGCTCTCTCTGGTGTATGTCAGGCTGTTGGTTTTCACCATGAATGCAGATTATTATTTTTCAAGCCTACTGCTGTGCTAGAGTGTAGGGAATTGGACTAGGACAAGTAAAAACACCACAATCTCACTCTTCTTACTGAGATTCAGCCATTTTTCTTGAATAGATGCACCTCGGATTGCTGTAAACTCTTGGATAATTTCTAGAGTTCTGAAAAATTTGCTTCTGACAATTTTTGCTAGTTTTCTCATTACTTTTATGGAGAAGAGGAGTTTTGGAGATTCCTACTCTGCCATTTTTCCCCTTTACTTTTTCAAACATGGTTTCCTTTAGTTCTTTAAACACATTTCTGATGGCAGCTTTAGAGTCTTTGTCAAATCTAATATCTGGGCCCACTCACAGATTGTTTCTGTTGCCTGCTTTTGTTCCATACATATGATTGACTTTCTTCTGTTTCTTTAGTTGTCTCCTATTTATTTTTTGTTGAAAATTGGGCATTTTAGGTAACATCTTGAAGCAACTAGATATTGATTTCCCTTCTCTTTCTCCGAGGCTTCTTTTTGCCATTATTTGCTTGTTTAGTGACTTGATTAAACTATTTTAGTGAAATCAATTTCTCCCTCAGTGTGAAGTCTTCAGTGTTGATCTTCAGAGAGCACAGGCCTGGGCATGTGCACCATCACCCTAGGATGCCAGTGGTTTTATTGGAGCTCTCTTTCTCCATCTCTCTGTCAAGCTATGTGCATTGTTTGGAATCATACCCAGCTGTGAAGTTTCACTACTTGCTGGGTGATTGCTTTATTGTTTTTGACAAAGTCCTGGGGGGGGGGGGGTATAAATTGTTTCACAGATAAATCCAATTAAATCTAGGACCCTTTTCACAGATAGTACTTGAGGCAAGACTTTGAGGTTTGTTCAGATCTCAGGAGGGTTCATCTTTGCTGTCTCCTTCTCTGGTTCTCTCTGGTGAGCTAGTTTGCCTATGTTTTAAGTTGTTGATCTTAATTAAGAGAATTCTCAGCCTCTTCTTAATTGCTTACCACCAAATATCCATTGTTTTTGAAAGTGCCCTTAGGTTTGAACTTCTACAGTCTGTTTCAAATAAAGTTATTTACTTTAGAGAGAGCTTCAGAGCTGTCTGTCCTTATGACCTGCCTCTGCTACTGAGCCAAAATCTCTGAGCCACAACTCCAGAGCTGGGTGCAAGGACAGTGGCCCACTTTTCTTGGAATGATATTCATGCTTTATGACGAGGCTGTTTGGCAGGGGCAGTAGACTCAGGTTTTCTCAGCTTGCCTCTCCCAGAATTGAACCTCTGCCCTATAAGTGAGATGGGAGTAAGGACAATTAGTGCCTCAGTATTCTTATCCTTTCATACCTGAGGGTAGGGCCTCTGCCCTATGATTGTGTCTGGGTGGAGAAAGGAATACATCAGTATTTTTCTTGGCTACGCTCATCTCTGCAACTCATGGTGAAGTGGTGGGGGGTGATGATAGATACTGGTGGCTTGCCATCCTGTGAGATATTGAGTCACTTGACTGGGAGCTGAAGGGAGAGGAAGCCTTGTCTTCTTGGCCTTATGCACCCAGAATGAAGTTTCTTTCATGCTTAGCTGGGGAGGGGAGATGGAAGGAATGGGTTATGGCTCAAGTGCAACAAACTCTTACTGTTCTTGTCAAGATTTAGTAGATTTTCTTAAATAAATATTTCTTCACTTGCTGTCTTGCCTTAGGACAATTTTGAGAGACTTTTAAATGGTTGTTTGTTTTTAAAATAACTTTTATCAGTTATACTTATTTTACTTGCAAGTGAATATCTTCATTGTCATATACTTTTTTGATGCCTGCTTTTCTCTATAACCTGAGGAAGATTCTGAATTCCAGAAAAACACCATTTGCAGTTGTCAATGCTATAATACATTGTGCCTGTATAATATCATCCCCAGACAAAGTTCCCAAATAGATATTAAGTTCTTAGAGGAGAAGGACTGGATTTAATACAACCATGACACCCTGTATACTTAATGGGCCCAAAGAATTCATCTAAAGAATGATGCACAAATAGATAGCTATATCTTCTATTTAAAAATGACCTCAACAATGGAGCATAACTCCCACCCCTTAAGTCTAGGCACTGTGTAGTAACTTTCCATTCATTATGGAAAGGGGAGAAAGAGCAACCTTACAATGGACAAACTTGACAAACATTATCTCAAGCTAGTTGATCAAGGTTAACAACAATAGTGACATGTTATATTAATAGTGTATACTCTTGATATGATGTGAATGAGAATGTCACTTGACCTCTGAGGTCCTCCTGCTAAAAACACATTACCCCAGTTTGGTCATGAAAAAAATATCAGACAAGTCTCAATTGAGGGACATTCTGCAAAATACCTAACCATCACTACTAAAAACTTGTAAGGTCATCAAAAACAAGAAGCAACTAAAAAAACCATCACAGCCAAGAGGAACTTAAGGAGATATTATGGTCAAATGTGATGTGGTATCCTGGATTGGATCCTGGAACTGAAAAAGGACATTAGGTAAAAACTAAGGAAATATAAATAAAGTATGGACTTTAGTTAACTATAAGGTATTATTAATATCAGTTCACCAATTATGACAAATGTACCATACCAATGTAAGATGTTAATAATAGGGGAAACAGGGTGTTGGGTATATGGGAACTCCTTGTACTATCTTACCAGCTTTTACCAAAAACAGTTCTAGAATAAAAATAGTTTATTTGAAAAAAACAAAAACAAAACAACAAACCTCTACTACAAGGAGGCAGGCTTTGTGCTGAGCAGAAAAATACTCAGTCGACCTGAGATTCTGTTTTTCTTGAGATCCCTTGAGGAGTGGGGCCCATGGAAACCCAGAGAAAAAGATAGCTAGGGTAGAATCAGAACTCTGTGTTTTTTTGGCCCAATAGTTTCTTTCCTATGAATCTCTCTTAAGGAAACAGCCAGATGAATACACAAAAATGTCCATGCAAGTATGGTTACTGCAGAGCGAAATACTGCAACATCCCAAATGTCCACACTGGGGCGGTATCTCATTATGTTTGTTCTATAGAGCATCAGTCCAATAAAATGCTTCACATATACAAACAGGAAACGCTGCGTACTATATTCCCTTCGAGAGTCCAATATACATTTGTGTAATAAGGCTCTGAGGTGAGTCATGCTAAAAAAATGTAAAGTTCTGTTAGAAATAGGGTTTGAAACTCACAAATATGGATCATTTTTTATACTTTTTTTTAAACAAATGCTACTAATGTCTTCACACTTTGTAAATTGTTACACTAAAGGTTGGGTTATATAGATTATGAAATACGTTTCTATTGGAATATTATATAGCAATTAGTGAAATCATGCTTTTATGAGACTAATGAATTGAGAAAATAGTCACAATTTTAAATAAGGAAAACGAGATACACATTTGTATATACAATATAATCTTAATTATTTAATGTTTTCTGTACATAAGAAAAGGACAATTAAAAACTACAAATGGTTATTGCTGGGTTGTGTAGTTACAGGTGATTTTAAATTTCTTCTTTATAGTCCTTTAATTTCATAGTGGTCTACAAAGTAAATATATTATTTAAATAATCAGAAAAGAAAACACATCATAAAGCAATATTTTGTAAGCTAAATCATTCCTACCCCTCATGCACTCTAAACTTATTTACTTTTTGTTATAAATAAGTATTCGTCAGAATTTTTTTGGAAAAAGCCAGATTCTATAGGCTCAGGAAAGGGAACGACAGAATGTCTTAGATGGGCTTGATTTAACTAGTGGAGCATTATAAAAATAGAGCATTTCTCTCTTATGGCCAGCAAGGAGATGGCCACAGTAACCTGAAGGAACGAGCAGTCCAGGCTGCTAAGCTGATGCTATTTTTTGGCTAATGCTGGACTGTGATGCCCTTCTTTGGCTAAAGCTGTACTGTACCATCTGAGATGGCATTTCCTTACAGATAAATGTTTTTCTTCTTGAGAAATGAATGAACACACAAGGCTTCAGCCTAATTCCCCATGTCAAAATGACCTCCAGAGGACAGATACTTCATCTTCTTGTCTGTGTGCAGGAATTGCTTCCAGGTTCCTCCTATGAGACTCCTACACTAATGCAAAAATTTCTGCTCCTTCTCAGGTGGCTGGAAGGGGAAGGGCTGAGCTGGCCACTTTCAGTGCCCCTCTGTGCAGAAACTCTGTGGCACTTACCAATGTCTGGCTGGCATGGGATTGAGCACTAGCATGTGCAGGATAGGAATTGCTGGATAAATAACCTGAAATGCATTTTCAGGTCATCAGTTTCATTCATAGAAACTGCATTCAGCCAATTTGCAATGTTATATGATAAAATATGATATGGTATGACATGTCTGAGAATAAAGTGCAAGATGCTGGAGAATGAGGGAAGCTCAGTAATAATCCTAGTTTTGCTACCAATTCTTTGTGTGATCTTTGACCATTGCTTCCCCTCACTGGGCCTCAGTTCCCCCAAATATAAAACAAGTGGTCGGTCTATGAAATTGGTTTCCTGATTCAGCTATAATAAAACTTAAACTCCTTTACGTGAACCCCAGGGCCTTGCATGATCAGGCCTCTGTCTCCCTCTTTGCCTTCAGCACCCACTAGTTTCTCCCTTACACTATTCCAACGATACCTCAGGACCTTTGCACTATCTCTTTCCTCTGCTTGGAAGACTATCTCCCAATATCTGTCTCTGGTTTTGTACCTGGGTGTTAGCTAAATGTCACCTCCTAACAAAGGCCTTCCCTGACTAGCTGCTATAGTTATGGATTGTTTGTCCCCACCAAAACTCACGTTGAAATTTGATAACCAAAGAGGCAGAGTTGAAAGGTGGGGCCTAGAGGGAGGTGTGTGGGTCGTGGGGGCAGATCTTTCATGAACGACTTAGTGTTGTTCTCACAGTAGTGAGTTCTTGCTCTTGCAAGACTGTATTAGTTCCCACAGGAATGGATTAGTTCCCCCAAGAGTGGATTGTTGTAAAGCCTGGATGCCCTTCAGGTTTTCCCTCTCATGTCTGCTTCCCCTTTGACCTTCCCGACCATGTTATGACGCATCATGCAAGTTATTGCTAGAAGCCAGGGTCATGCCTTTAAACTACCCAGCCTGCAGAACTGTGAGAGAACTGAACCTCTTTTCTTTATAAATTACCCAATCTAAGGTATTCTGGTACAGTAACACTAAACGGACTAAGACACCACCTTATGGAATGGTGCCCTGTGCCTTTTCCCCCATTACTCTCTTTCCTATTACCTTGTTTCATTTCCTTCCTGGAAATCATTACTTTAATATTTGTCTTATTTATTTTATTGCTGGCCTATTTATTGTTTGTCTTCCCCCACTAGACTCTGTAGGGAATCTTGTTGATTTTATTATTTCTACATCCTTTCTGACTAGAAAGATGACTGGCACACTGTAGGTAATTGATATATATATGTGGAATGATTGAGGAGGCACCTGACATTTGCTCATTTAACAAACACTCTGTGCCAATCTTTCTACAGTGCTTTGCAAATTTCAATTTATTTACTTTTCATAACATTCCTATATATGAGGTAGACACTACTATTTTTCCCACTTTAGAGATAAGGAAACTGAGGCAGAGAGAAGCTAAGTAATTTGCCTACGGTTATACTGTAGTTTACATTAATTATGTCTTCTAATCCTACCAACAATCCTACAAAGTACATACTATTTTTACTTCATTTTATAGACAAGAAAACCAAGACTTAGAAAAGTGAAGCAACTGGGTAGGTGACAAAGAAGTTGCTTGAATCCAGAGTGTCTGACTCCAGAATGCTGCTTACTCATGACTGTCTCATAACTGCCCTATGTGATCTTTCTTTTTTAAAATATGTTTTTATTTCAATAACTTGTGGCACAAGTGGTTTTGGGTTGCATGAATGAATTATATAGTGGTGAATTGTGAGATTTTAGTGCACTTGTCACCCAAGTAGCTTACATTGTACGCAATATGTGGTTTTTTATCTTCCCCTCCACTCTCCCCCTTCTGAGTCTCCAAAGTCCATTATACCACTCTGTGTGCCTTTATATATCCATAGCTTAGCTCCCACTTATAAGTGAGAACATGCGGTATCCGGCTTTCTATTCCTGAGTTAACTTCACTTAGAATAATGGCCTCCAGTTCCATCCAAGTTGCTACAAAAGACGTTACTTTTGTTCCTTTTTAAGTCTGAGTAGTATTCCATGGTGTATATATACCACATTTTCTTTATCCACTCAGTGATTGATGGGCACTTAGGTTGGTTCCATATCTTTGCAATTGTGAATTAGGCTTCAATAAACATACATGTGCAGGTGTCTTTCTATACAAGACCTGAAGTTTAGATAGGGCAGATATTGGGTCCACAGAGGTCATGTAGCAGACAGAGCTGTATTGAGGTGAGAGGCTGGTTTTCAGGGAAACTGTGGTTATGGGAGGGGGAGCCCTTTTGCCCACCTCACCCAGAGTACATGCTGGAATGGGCTGGGCCTCTTTCCGAAGCTGGCTACATCCTGCCTCCCACTGGAGACAGTTCCGTTAAGGGGCCAGGCCAAAGGGACATTGCTAGGGCCGAAGGGGCGCAAGTCCCAGAAAGAATTGTTGAGACACCCTGAAACCTTCTCTGCTCCAGGGACAACCAAGACCACTCTCAGCTTGTACATCCAGCTGGAGAAACATCATAGAGGCCTAGGAAAGGTACAGGAGAGATCCAGAGGTAAGGCCAATGGCTGGGATTGCAGTGTGTCTGCTCTAGACACACTGACAAACTAGAATCATTGGCCACTCTGGAAAAACTTACAACTGCACAGATAACAAAAAGATAACTCCACGCACTGAGCAGACCCATGGACTGGTCTGGATGGTCAGGCTAGACCCTGGCCAGCCCAGACAAGCCACATAGTCTAGAGAATGTATTTTCTATCTGTTTATCTTCCCTTTTCCCCCATTGTTCTGCACAGGACCACCACACTGCATAAATCCAGAGTATGTCATTTCATTTCATAGTATATGTAAATAGTGACTCTGGAGTTGTGAGCAATGTATATGGTGGCTCTGGTGCTACAGTTCACTTGTGTGTCTTTCTGTGAGTCCATTCTTATTTATTATGTTCAGCTACAGTGGCTACGTCCCTCAAACCAGTGGTGTGCAGTGGCAAACAGGCATATGAAAAGTTGCTCAACATCAGCTGGGTGTGGTGGCTCATGCCTGTAATCCCAGCACTTTGGGAGGACGAGGCAGGCAGATCACTTGAGGTCAGGAGTTCGAGATCAGCCTCGCCAACATGGCGAAACCGCATCTCTACTAAAAATACAAAAATTAGCCTGCCATGGTGGCAGGCGCCTGTGAACGCAGCTACTTGGGAGGCTGGGGCAGGAGAATCGCTTGAACCCGGGAGGCAGAGGTTGCAGTGAGCCAAGATCGGACCACTGCTCAACATCATTGGTCATTGGAGCAATGGAAATCAAAACTACAATGACATGTCATCTCACCCCAGTTAAAATGGCTTATATCCAAAAGACAGGCAGTAACAAATGCTGACGAGGATGTGGATAAAACGGAACATTTGTACACTGTTGGTGGGAAGGAAAATTAGTACAACCACTATGTAGAACAGTTTGGAGGTTCCTCAGAAAACTAAGAATAGAGCGACAATATGATTCAGCAATCCCACTGCTGGGTATACACTCGAAAGAAAGGAATTCAGTATATTGAAGAGATATCTGCACTCTTATGTTTGTTGCAGCACTGTTTACAATCGCTAATATTTGGAAGCAACCTAAATGTCCATCAACAATGAATGGATAAAGAAAATGTGGCACATATACACAATAAAGTACTATTCAGCCATAAAAAAATGAGATCCTATCATTTGCAACAACATGGATAGAACTGGAGATCATAATGTTACGTGAAATAAGCCAAACACAGAAAGACAAACATCACATGTTCTCACTTATTTGTGGGATCTAAAAATCAAAACAATGGAACTCATGGAAAGAGTAGAAGGATGGTTATCAGAGGCTGGGAAGGGTAGTGAGAGGGTGGAGGGAGGTGGGGAAGGTTAATAAGTACAAAAAATAGGAAGAATCAATAAGACCTACTATTGGATTGCACAACGGGGCGACTATAGTCAATAATAATTGTACATTTTAAAATAATGGAAAGAGTGTAATTGGATTGTTTGTAACTCAAAGGATAAATGTTTGAGGGGATGGATACCCCATTCTCGATGATGTGCTTATTTCACATTGCATGCCTGTATCACAACATCTCATGTACCCCATAAATAGGTACACCCACAAAAATTAAAAATTAAAACATTTAAATGTGGTCTCTAATATTTAGCTAGGTTGAATAATGAGGCTTTTTTTTCTGTATTTTTTCAGCCAATATGTGTGCCAAGCATCCAGTGATCATGAGAAAACGAAGCCTTTTAATTTATAAATGTTGATACTGACAGATTGTAGGTATGAGACTGTAAGCCTTTCTGATCATTTATTTTCTTATTGTTTGAAACATTAATCACAGAACTTCCTTATTAGGTGTACTGTTGAGTATGTTTATTGGAAAATTAATAAGTACATAAAGACATTTATAGCCTTGTATGTGTTTCTGAGTCTACCGCAGGTGGAGAACTTTCACAGAAATTGCTTTCACATTTCCAAATCCATCTTTTGTCATGGAGAGACTGCTCTTTCAGGAATATGATCGCTCAGAAGTTTGATCATCAGGCTCACTAGGGATTGCATCTGAAAAGAATAAGATTGTTAATTGTATTTACAATGAAATGTCTAAATAAAGCCCTTTAACATTTGATTAATAACTATTAAGATCTGCTGAAACAGGATGTTATGCTGATTCATAAATCACAGCAGTGAAAGAGTGTTTTATACATATTATCTCTTATTTTCCCGATAGCCCTGAAAGGAAGGAATGATGATTTCCATTCACAGATGAGAAACCAAAGGATCAGAGAAAGGAAGTGACTTGCCTAAGATCCTAGAGTTGGTAAGTAGTAGAGCCAGCAGTTAAATATTTCCGGTACACGTCGATTTCATAAAGACCATATAAACCCAAATTAGAATGCTGTGCTGGAATAGATACTAAATTATCTTTAATTCAAATTCTTCTGATTTGTGGGCGGCATTATCTAAGCTTTCTTTACTTTCCTGCCCTAGAGATACCAGGACAGAGGGGAGTCCCAGAGAGTAGCCCTTAACATTTTGAGACACTAGGGCATCCAGAACTTGCTGAAGATGAGAGGCAGAGTGAGAGGGGAAGGTAGCACAGGGATAGGTGCCGAGCCAGTGTGGAAGACCCCTGGAACACAACAGGTCATCTTGATATTACCGCCAGCTGTTCATCAGCAGCTGTTCATCAGAGAAGGGAGTCCTGTGGCTTGGTGCTTTTCCTGGGCGGAACTGGCTTGGGCTTTGACTTCTGTTCTTCCTTCAAATTTCCCTGTAGAAATAGACTTCGGTCTAAGTCTTAGCTCTGCCATCCCCCCTGGCTGTGGAATCTCAAACAAGTCACTTAACCACTCTGACCTTTAATTCCTTATCTGGGTTGATGTGAAGATTAAGCTGGCATCTAGTACAGTGCCTCGCTCACACTAAGCTCTCCATAATGAATATACTTCTTATTCCTATTGTGCTCTTACATTTCCACCCCAGACACCCCAACACTTTTCTCAGCGTTCATTTTCCACTTGAAATGAGCATGGAGCCTTGAGGAATGTCTGTGTGTCTTCCAGATGGTGCTAGTCCCCACTCCCATCCCTACTGCCTTCAGGTTTCGGGGCAGCATGTCTGTGTAGATCCATATCTTGCTCTATTTTACCAGGTCTAGGCCTGCCTGTCTCTTTGCTTTGATCCTTCCATACACATGCATATACCTATACTATGCCCAGGTCAAGGTGGCATTGACATGGAAAAGAGTGAAGACCCCATCTCAACCAGACTAGAATCCTGACCCTGACTTAAACACTGACACAGCCCCTAACCTAAAAAAGGGGAAGGATTTCATTGAAGGACCCAAGGAAAGATACACAGAAGTCTACTTTAGAGATTTCCTGCCCTACTTCGTACCTGTACCATGTCTCAACCTGTTGGTATAGCATTTTTTTCGCTGCCAAAGTGTACAAAGTCTCAGTTATAAAATGAATAAGTTCTGGGAACTGAATATGCAGCATGATTATGATAGTTAACAATACTGTATTATATACTTGAAATTTGCTGAGAGAGGAGATCGTAAATGCTCTCGCCACACACAAAAAGGTAACTTTGTGAGGTGATGAATGTGTTAACCAATTTGATTATAGTAAACATTTTGCAATATGCAGTCAGCCCTTCATTATCTGTGGGTTCCTTATCTATAGATTCAGTCAAACCTGGATTTAAAATATTTTTTTAAAAAATATATGGTTGCAACTGTACTAAACATGTACAAACTTTTTGTCTTGTCATTATTCCCTAAACAATGTGGTATAACAACTATTTATGTAGCGTTTATGCTGGATTAGGTATTACAAGTAATCTGGAGATGATTTAAAGTATCCACCAGGATGTTCATAGGTTATAGGCAAATACCACACCATCTTATAACAGGGACTTCGGCATTCATGAATTTTAGTATCTATGGGGAGTCATGAATTTTGGTATCCATGGGGAGTCCTGGAACCAATCCCCCATGGACACTGAGGGACAAGTGTATATGTACCTCAAATCGTCATGTTCTGTACCTTAAATTTATATATCTTTATTTGTCAATTATATATAAAACTGGGAGAAAAAAGCATCAACTCCGGAATTAGACAAACATCAGTTCAAAGCCTGGCTTGGCTGTTCATCTGTGTGACTCTGGGCACGTTATTTAACTTCTCTGAGTCTCAAGTGCTTGCCAGTTAATGGAAATAATACTTAGCCCTAGTTCATTCATCTATTCAACAATATTTATCAAGCCCCTGACTACATGACAGGCACTGTGCTAGGCATTGGGAATGTGATGATGAGAGGGGAGATAAACATGAATAAGAACACCCATAAATGTAAAATTGCAACTGTTCAAAGTAGTGACAAAGGTACATGGTATTATGAGCTGGTATCTGACCTAAACAGAGAGGTAAAATTGACAGGACCTGCTGATGATGGATTGAACTTGGAAAACAAGGTGGAGGAATGAGTCAGGAACCATTCTTTGCTTTCTGGCTGGCAACAGGTGCCATTCACCAGGACCAGCAGCAGTGGAACAGGGCCAGGTTTGGGGAATAGTTATGGCTGGTGGGGGATACACATGTGTATATTGACTAAAAGTCCTTACTAGGTGTCAGAGATAGTTTCCTATTTGTCTCATTTAATTAAATCATGATGGCAGCTTCATTAGGAGAATGACTATTAGCATTTTCCAGGAGTGGAAAGAGACTTAGAGGACTGAAGTGACTTGTCTTGGATCTTACAGCTAGTTAGTGGCAGATCCGGGATTAACTTTCATTCTGTAGCCCAAACACCTGCTTTTTCCAATACTTCACCCTATGGGGCCCAGCAAAGCCTGCAGGGGAAGGGAAGGCTGGCAGGCCAAGGGCAGGGACTCCAAGAAGGCAGAAAGGGTGGTGAGAGTAGAATGAAGGAAAGGGGAACAGAAGGAAAAAGAACTGTGGCAAAGGCAGGAGGAATTCTCTCCAGTGACTTAAGATTTATTATTTGGAGACAGGTTGAGCAGGCCAAACTGAGGTTCATATTTCACAGGCCTACCGCCGCCTCCTTCTACCAAATTTTGGCCCTGAACCCTGAGGAGGTGGTGGGGAGGGAAACAAATGAGGAGCCAGTTTATGAAGTGGCTTAAGGCCCAGGGCTAAATTTGAAATTAACATGGAGATTTCAGTCAGAGGAGTCAAGTTTCCAGGGCCGTGGCTATGCCCAGCAGCTGGGGCCCCAGGAGGGATAGAAAGCTGACCGTTCCTGGCTAGTGCTTTGGCCCCAACCTTCCTGTCACCTGCTCCATGCTCCTGGCGTTCTAGGAAGCAATCGGAGTCACTCTTTTAGCTTGTGGCTTCTCCTGCCATCAGAAGCAGGCTTCTGGGCAGCGATGTAGGACAAGGACAAAGGGAGCTGGGTGTGAGAAAGGGCTGGGAAGTAGGTTTAGGCAGATGGAGCTGATGTCTGCCTTCCTCCTCCAGTTGTTGCTTGGCTTTCCCAAACCAATGTCCTCCTCACCTGAGCTTCTTACTTAGCCCTGTTCTAGTTTCTTTCCTTTGGGGCCTGCCTGAGATAGATACAAGCACAAAGGCAGGGGATCACCAATATAACTTCATGGTGTATACATCGTCACCTCAGTATTAGGGTTCCTATATCCTTTCTGGGTGATACATTAGGAATCTACTAAGCCAGAGTTTCCTCTGGGTTCTGACAACCTGTGGGAGTATGGGATATTCTTAGAGGTTCGAGAGTTTTCTGTGATAATTTTAAAATTGTGGGATGTTTTTCTTGTGGTTTTCTCTTGGATATATTTAAGGTATACAACACCATGTTTTGACATACATCTACATAGTGCAATTGTTACTATTGTGAAGCAAATTAACATATCTAATATTTCACAGTTTTTTTGTAGTAAGAATACCTAAAATCTACTGTTAGCAAATTTCCAGTATACAGTACAATATTACTAACTATAGTCCTCATGCTGTACATTAGCTTGCTAGACTCCTTCATCCTACATAACTGCAACTTTGTGCCCTCTAACCTACATCTCCCCATCTCCTCTCTCTGCTGCCCATGGTAGCTACTGTTCTACTCTATTTCTATATATTCAGCTTTTTTTTTGATCCCACATATAAGTGCAATCATGCAGTATTTTTATATCTGTTTCTGGCCCATTTCACTTAGCATAATGTCCTCCAGGTTCATCCACGTTGTTCCAAATGACAGTATCTCCTTATTTTTTAAGGCTGAATAATATTCCATTATATATAAATATACACACACACACAGGTGCGCGTGCACGCACACACACACACACACACACACCCACAATGTTTTTTTCCTTTTTTGAGTTATAATTATGTTTAACTTTTATTTTAAGTTCACGAGTACATGTGCAGGTTCTTTACAGAGGTAAACTTGTGTCATGGGGGTTTGGGAGTTTGTTGTACAGATTATTTTGTCACCCAGTTGTTAAGCCTGATACCCATTAGTTATTTTTCTGATCCTCTCCCTCCTCCAACCCTCCACCCTCTGATAGGCCCCAGTGTGTGTTGTTCCCCTCTATGTGTCCATGTGTTCTCATCATTTAGCTCCCAATTATAAGTGAGAACATGCAGTATTCGGTTTGCTGTTCCAATGTCTTTATTTATTTGTTGATGGTCACTTAGGTTGATTCCATATCTTGGCTATTGTGAATAATGCTGCAAAGAACATAGGAGTGCAGATATCTCTTCAATATACATATTTCACTTACTTTGGATATATACCCAGTAGTGGGATTGCTGGATCATATGGTAGTTCTATTTTCAATTTTTTCGAGGAATGCCTGTACTGCTTTCCATAATGGCTGTACCAGTTAAAATTGTGTTTTTATCACAATTAAAGTCTAAACAGAATGATATAAGCCTGTTCTGTATCATCCATCTGCATGGCCACCTTATAGCCATAGAATTTCTGGACTCTCATTTACATCTGCCTCGATGTATTAGGATCAGATTAGGCTAATGTAACAGAAAAAAATCCAAAATAATAGTGGTATAAACAAGATAGAAGATGAATTCTGCATCATGTCCAAAAAGTTCAAAGATAAGCTATGCAGGTTTGGTGTGGCAGCTCCATGTTGTTAAGTACCACAAATCCTCCCAGATCTCCACTATGCCGTTCTGAAGCCATGGCCGTCATTCTCGTGATGTAAGCTGATTGCCGTAGCTCCAACTAATACTTGCTCATTCCAAGCAGTAAGATGGGGGAAAGGGCAAGGAAGGACCAGCCCCCTTCCCTTTTAGAAGATCCCCAAGCAATCACCAATAACACTTCCACTTGTATCTCATTGGCCAGAACTTGGTGGTATGGCTACAATGGAGGCCATGGGATATCGTATACGTTTTAGTTGAGCACATTAGGAGAGAAAGGGTTGAGTAGTGGGATGGATAACTAGCAATCTCTGCCACATTTTTGTGTAAAAGAACTCATTACCTTCACAATGTCCTACTTGCATTGTCAAAGACTAATGAGGAAAGAACATAGGAGGACTTAATACATAAATGATGGCTTAGTCCCAGTGAAGGCCAAATGATGTCCCTCAGGGCTGCAGGAATGACAGTTTAGCAATAGATCTGATGGGGAAAAAAGTGGTGCGAGAGCTGAGTCATCGCCTGGCTCACAGTAATATAGCACGATGAACTCAAAAGAACCTGTATTGCAGTCAGCACCATAGTCACGATCTGAACAGCAATTTAATTTTAGCAAAACAACATCATCCACCTTGTTAAAAAGAACTGTTGTTCATTTGATTTTTATTGGTTTTGTGGTTTTGTTTACATTTCATTTGGAACTTTGTTTCAGCTTTAAAATTGTATATCAGCCATAAGCATAGGGAGTTTGCAGCTTATTTTCTCTTTGTACACAGTTTAACACTGTAATGAAGATGACTCAATAATTGCGATCCATATATATATATATTTCTTTTGAAAGGGGCTGGCTACTCAGCTGGGAAATGCTTCCTGAAACCACTGGGGACCACTGTAACAAACAGGAGGACTGTGGGAGTTAGAACCCCAAACTAAGGCAGGGTTCTTTTCACACCACCACACCAGTGCTTGTGAGGAGGAGGTAGAATTGTGCTGCAAAACAGGTGTTGAACCTAAACATAGCATGTGATCAGAGGAGTCGAACATTGGAAGTGCTCATAAAAGTCACATGGCATGCCTCCTGATGGAAGCTTGAGCCTCTCTATAAGCCAAGTGCCTGGGTCAGTGGGTAAGGATGAGGTTGGTGGTTTAGGATGACATAATGGAACATTTTGAGGGGAAGGTTGATTCAAGCATTATGTCCCTGACAACCAAGATTCCTTGGGATATTTTTTGAGTATATTCATGTGAACATTTGAAAAGCAGAAAGGATCCTGGAGTCAAATATATGAAAATGTATACCCTCCCTTGGTAACCTCATGCCACTTACCCGACCATCTGCCACCGCCCGACTTGGCCTGGATGATGCCCATCCAGGCTCCTTTCACTGCATTGCAACCTAGAGGGCAGCTTGTTTATCATGGGGGAGAGGGGCTGCAAGGGATGGTAGGGCCTCTTTTGACACTGGGGAGTTGGGGTGTGGGAGTTGTTTCCAAAAGACTTGTTTCAGGCCACTTATAGATGCAGGGAAGGAAAGCTCTTTCTCTCTCCTTCTGTGGCAGCAGTAAATCTTCCTAGCCCCAGCCACTGCCACCATCCGCAAGCACTTTCTTGGATTCTCCACCTGTTGTGAGGGAATTCCATAGGGCTCAAGATATCCTGAAAACCAAATACCACATGTTCTCACTTATAAGTGGGAGCTAAACATTGGATGCACATGGGCATAAAGATGGCAACAGTAGACACTAGGGACTACTAGAGGTGGCAGAGAGGGAGGGGAGCAAGGGCTGAAAAACTATTGGGTACTATGCCCATTACCTAGGTGATGGGTTCAATCAAACCCCAAACCTCAGCATCACGTAATATGCCCATGTAACAAAGCTCCACAGGTACCCACTGAATCTAAAATAAATGTTGGAAGAAAAAGACATTTTGAGAAAGCCTCTTCTATCAGGATGAAAGAAGAATCAGTGAGGGGGGCATACGATATAGAGAGCAAGACAGACTAAAAGACAGAGAAAGTTATTTATAGAAAAAGATGGCATATATGCATACATATATACATGTATATATACACATATATGTACATATATACATATATACACACATGTACATATATACACATATACACATATATACACTATATATGTATATATACACATATATACACATATATGTATATATACACATATATACACATATATGTATATATACACACATATACATATACACATATATACACTATATATGTATATATACACATATACATATACACATATACACACATATACATATACACATATATACACTATATATGTATATATACACATATATACACATATATGTATATATACACACATATACACATATATGTATATATACACATATATACACATATATGTATATATACACATATACATATACACATATATACACTATATATGTATATATACACATATACATATACACATATATACACTATATATGTATATATACATATATACACATATGTGTATGTGTGTGTGTATATATATATATACACAGAGATGGAGATGGAGAGAAGGGGAGATATTTATTAAGAGAGAAATGGAGAAACATGGAAAAATGAACCAAAGAGAAAGAAGTGGAAGGGGAGAAAAGAGGAGAGAGAATAAAGGGTAAGAGAAAAAATTTAAAAGACACATTTAAATGTGTAGAAAAGTCAAGTACAAGGCAAGAAAGGGCTTTGGGCCTCTGTGTTGCCTCAAGTATCAGGAAAAAGGATGACAGGAGGAAATGCTATCATCGAGTCTGTGCTATGCGTACTGCATGGGGAGAACTTCACCAGCCTGATGCTCTCCAGGAAGCTTCCAGTCCAAAAGGACCTGTTGATGAGCCACTGAATTTGTAGGCAGCAGGACAGTGGAAGAGAAGAATTCATAACAAGCCACAGCATACAAGGTACCTGGAAGAGCTCAGAAAAGGGCCAAAGTTACCTTTGAGACAAGGTGGTTGGAAAAAATAGCCAGTACATGTACAGACAATGTCTGTCATTTGGAGAATCCACGCTGTGACTAAACCAAGGAGGAGTTTCTAGAGCAGAAGGTAATTTCTAGAGCCGTGGGAATGGGATGTTAGGCCACTGGGGTGGGCCAACAGCCACGCACAATCAACCGTGCGGAAATTCTTGCTGAAGACTGATTCCCAAATTTCTCCAGCCTCCTGCCCACCCCTACTCCCTCACACTCAGTAGCTGGCCTCTCTTCTTTCACAGAGAACATGAAAGCTATCAGGTGGACCACCACCCCCGGCACCCTCTACTCACACTTACTTCTCCTTTTTATTTAATTCACAAATAATAATAGTATATATAATACATATGGGGTACAATATGATGTGATGATACATGTATACATTGTAGAATGATTAAGTCAAAATAATTTTTCACAATATGGAAACAATCTAAGTGCCCATGAATGAATAAATGGATTAAAAAATGTCACACACACACACACACACACACATACACACATACGAGTATTTTTCAGTCTTAAAAAATAAGGAAATCTTGTCACTTGCAACAACGTGGATGAACGTGAAGGACATTATGCTAAGTGAAATAAGCCAGGCACAGAAAGACAAAGCCACATGATTTTACTTATATGTGGAATCTAAAAAAGTTGAACTCATAGAAGTATAGAGTAGAATGGGAGCTACCAGGGGCTGGAGTAGGGGGTGGACAGGGAAAGGGAAGATGTGAACAAGAGGGTACAAAGTTTCAATTAGACAGGAGGAAGAAGAAGTTCTAGTGATCTACTGCACAGCATGCTCACTATAGTTAGTAATAATGTATTATACATTTCAAAATTGCTGAAAGAGTGGATTTTAAGTGTTCTCACCATAAGGGATAAGTACGTGAGGTGATGGATGTATTAATTAGCCTGACTTAATCATTCTACATCTCCTTTTATTATTTCTCTTTTCCCTCCGGGCTCTACACACTGTCCCCTAGCCATTCTTTATTCACCATTACATGCTGAATATTCCAGACTTAGATGGGGTAGTCTCTGAAAGGGGTGTATTAGCACATGCTATACCATTGTATCCCCACAGCAATTTTCTGAGTTGGGTATCATAATACCAATTTTAAAGATGAAGAAACTGAAACTCAGAGAGGTTAGGCAACTTAGCCAAGATCACTCAGCAAGGCTGAGGTTTAAACTTAGACATCCCAGGCTACTCAGCCCATTCTCCTTCACTGTGCCAGACAGGATCCCAGGTATATTGAAGAAAATACTTGATAAATGAAATTCTACCCATTTGGGACCCACTAGAGCCAGGGTGAGGGGGCTGCACAATGCAGTTCTGAGGAAAGAATCTTTGTGGGAACAAGATTAAAATGTCAGGTTGATGTGCCCACTGGCTGAGCTATCAGAAGTGAGGAGAGAACAAGCAATAAAAATTAATAGTGCAAGGACAAGTTAATTAAAAAACCCCTGCACATGTAGCTGGAAATATTGCACGTCATCACTTCCTCTCATAATGTACAATTGTCGAGCTTGGCAGGCAAGTAGCTGGATCTACACCTGACACGGCCCCTTCCAGTCCTTTCACCAGGGCAAAGTGCATCTGCAGGTACAGTTGAGGGGTCAGTGAAAATTTTTTTCTGAGACCTGTTCACCCCTCTTCTGGGTTCCCCGCTCATTGGTGACCACCGCAGCTCTGTGCCCAACCATCAGCTGCCAGTCACCCCATCGCTACTCTGGTTGAGTCCAGTTGAGGTGTAGTATCTTCTGGATGCATTTATCTCCAATAGGAAGCATCTGGGGAACTTAGCTGAGGGTATGAGTCTGTACTCATGGAATTTTAGGCACCACTAAAGAGAGGCTTTGGGGTAAAGAGGATTTGTTGGCCTTCCTGCTCCTTGATTTCTCACCTGCATGGTGGAGCTGTCAGCTTACTTAACATGCCAGCCATTGGACTAGATTAAATATATATCTATATGATTATAGGTGATCTCATTTTATCCTCAGTGCAATCTTGTGAGGTATATTGTTACTATTTGATACATGATAAAACTGAAGCTCAGAAAAGCTAAGTAACTTGCCCAAGGTCACAGAGCAGGTAAGTGGCAGAACTGGAATTTGAACCCAGGTAGTCTGGCTGCAGAGACCACACTCATAGCAATTATCCCCACGGCTTCCCTACAAACAAACGAAACAAAAACAACAATGAAACTGAATGGAAAAGCATGCTGTTTCTGTCCCACCACCGAAGAGATATGAAAATCCTGGTTCAATGGCCCATGGAGATCCCAGCCTAAGGCTACTTCCTCCCTAATGACAGTATATCTGAACTGCAAAGTACCATGGAACATGTATGTTATTATACTTCTAGAAAGCTGGCTTGGGAATACCAAAGTGGGATTCTAACCTAGGTTTTCCTGACCTCTAATCTCATTATTTCGAACCTTTAGACTAGCTCAACTTTTCACACTGGGAGCCCTGATAGGACACAAGTGGGTACTGGGAGATAAACCTGGTCTGTGGTCAGAGTTTTTGCACATTAGATAATATTTTCCTCTGTGAACACATTTTCAATATATGAACATACTCATAGTCTTTTGTATTCCTTTTTGGATTATTTCTGTATCCTTGTAGGTTAAAAATAATGGCCAATGGGCATCAAGCTCTTACTCTGTGTTACGCACTGTGTTCCCTGCTTTATATGGATGATCTTTTACTCCTCCACAATCCTATGAGGTAGGTACTATTATTAACTCCATTGTACAGGTGATGCAACAGAGACTCCGGGAGGTTGAATGACTACCTCAAAGTTACACAGCTACTAAGTGGCAAAGCTGGGATTTGCCCCTTGGCCTGTGTGACTCCAGATCTTAGGCTGCTATCCACTCCTCAGGGCAGAATTTTTGGAGCAGCTAAATGAGGTTTTCATTAAATAATAGAGAGATCTGTCTAGCAACTGTTCCATTGCAAAGATGTGGGAATTGATGCGGAGAAATATCCAATGAC
Organism: Hylobates moloch; assembly: GCF_009828535.3. Taxonomy (NCBI): domain Eukaryota; kingdom Metazoa; phylum Chordata; class Mammalia; order Primates; family Hylobatidae; genus Hylobates; species Hylobates moloch. The sequence continues at coordinate 111,533,992 of NW_026652282.1, forward strand.
TGGCTGAAATCACAGCCTGTCGGGGAGTTGAGCAGTGACTTGAAGCCTCCACAGTTCTTGTCCAATCCTCAGATACTGTGAAGTCTTTGAGGACGGGGCTGGGTCTGATCCACTTATCTCCCCAGTGTCTGGCACATAATAGGGATTCAGTTAATACATTTTTGGCAATGAAACGAATGTTTCTAATGATAATTTTTCATCTGGCCTGACTTCAATCTTCTCTTAATGCCAAGTCTTGCCGTGTTCTAGGTCGACACCAACCTCCCTCTAACAAATATGGAATATAGATGAGGGTCTGAGCCATCTGTGCTGTTTTGTTTGATTTAAGGTCATTGGTGGCTTCACCATCCAGATTTCAACACTGGCATCTCATACATTAATTTCCTGCAGTTCCACTTCTTACAGAAGAAAACATATGAAGGGATAGTCATAGTAATGAGGAAGCCAAGGCTACAGCTACCAAAACAAAAACCCAGGAAACAAACTCACGTAATAAAAATAGCACCTCTAGCACACCAACATGGCACATGTATACCTATGTAACAAACCTGCACCTTGTGCGCATGTACCCT
>NW_026652282.1:111534577-111570471 GCF_009828535.3 Hylobates moloch
ATATATATATATATAATAAAAATAAAAATAGCACCTCATGGGTACTGAGGACTTTCCATATATGAGGCACTGTTCTAAGACATTTGTATGTACTAGTTCATTTAATCCTCACAATAATCTAATGAGATAGATTTATCCCTATTTAACAGATGAGGAAACTGAGACTCGGAGAGGAATGGCTACAGAGTTAATAAGTGGTAGAATTAGAATTTTCACTATGTTTGACCATGCTTGACTCCAGTGTCTCTGTTATTAACCATAATGCTAAACTACTTACACTTATTACTGGGGGACTTGTTGATGGTTAGGCTATGGGGACTGAGCCAAGGAAAGGGCAATAACAATTCCTAGGACAGGGCTTGTGTTTGATGAGGGTGGGGGTTGTCATGAGTTTGGATTTTGAATATATCAAGTTTGAGGTGTCTTTGAGATACCCAGCTGGAGATGCAAAGAAGACAGGTGGATATGTAGTCTGAAATCCAGTGGAGACATTGGGGACTCTTCACAATATAGATAAAAATAACTGACATTTATTACACACTCACTAAGTGCCAGCACTGTCCCAAGAGATTTATATGGATGAACGATTGTAATTTAATTCCCATGGCAGCTCTATGAAATTGGTGCTTTATTATCCTCATTTTAAGGATAAGGAAACTGAGATACAGAGAGGATAATGATTTACTCAGGGTCATATAACTGGTAAATTCTAGAGGCAGGATTCAAACCCAGGCAGTCTGAATCATCTGAGGTTCAGCTTCCTTAATTGTAAAATGGAAAAAATAATCTCCCATGTGCAAGGTTGTTATGAAGATTATATATGTCAAAACCCTGGCACATAGTAAGAATTCCACAAATTAGAGCTGCTACCATTAATGCATCTAATATTATGTAATACTTATGATTGATACACGATAACACAATTACTATCGTAACAGGTAGGACCTAAGTGTTTTCTCATCAGAATCTCCTTTATTTCCATCTTCTCAGTTTCCCTGAGAAAACGAGCCTGATCTCTTGGGGCTACAATGAGTATAGATACTATTAGTAACTATCTCAGAAAGATTCTGAGGAACAAATGGGCCAATGTTTGTAAAGAATTTAACACAGTGCCTGGCACCTGGTACATGCTCAAAAAATATTAGGTATTTCTGAGCCTTCATCCTGGCCACAAACTGAATGAAGTCACACACTGAGCTCCAAATTCCAGCTACTGACTATCTTTCAACTTTCTTTTAACATCTTTGGTTTTAAAGCACATTAGATGCCCCAGCTGAACTTGTCTTCAGTTCAGCTCACTTTAAGTCCTTTTTCTCAGTACTTTTGTGGCAACTCTGTCCTTTCCACTGGCAAGCCTTCCTGGGACTACAAGCACACTAGGCCCCACCAACCACACTGGACCCAACCACGCACTGAGAATCCATAAAGAAAAAAAAAAAAATCTTCAAAATCTCTGATTTACTTGGTACCACCACTCTACCCACAAGGGGGCGCTACCTCACATATAATCTTTACGTTTTTGCTGCAGAGATGAATCAAAACCTAAGACAGTGGCAGAATATGAACTCCATGTAAACAGACCCCCAAATTTGTCTGGAGACCAAACCCCTAATGTTGGCCACAGCCTGCGACTTGTAGCCTAGCCTCGAGATGAGTCGTATTCTACGGACCGTACAGCCTAATGGTTAAGGCCATGGCTTCTGGAGTCAACCTGCTTATTTTCTGATTCTGGCTCCATCATTTCCTAGCTGTGTGCACTCCGAGCCTGAGATTTTAACTGGAAAAGAGGGATACTATTAGTAACTATCTCAGGAAGATCCTAAGGAACAAACAGGTCCACGTTTGTAAAGAGTTCAACACAGTGCCTGGCACCTGTTACATGCTCAAAAAATGTTAGCTATTTCTGAGCCCTCGTCCTGGCCACCAACTGAATGAGGTCACACACTGAGCTCCAAATTCTAGCTACTGACTGTCTTTCAACTAGTTATCTCATACAGCACGGTCCTGGGATGGTGGCTGGTGGTTCCAGAAACCTGCATTCCCACTAAGGGTGACACAATTTGAGGTTCTCTGATGCCTCTCCCCGTGTCCACCCTGGCCAGCTTCCTGCCATGTGCACCCTTATGCATTCAGGCCAAGGCTTCAGGTCAGTGTGCTAATTTTGGATTTCAGCTCCCCTGCTGGCCTTGGCCTTGGAGGCAGGCTTAGATTACATGTTCCTGCCCTGGAGAGCAAACCTATACTCCCCAAACAAACAGGTACATGTACACGACACAGTGAAACAGACACACAAACATTCTGTCTCACACACACACACATATACACACATATACACTCTTTCACCCAAACTCCAGGAGCAAATCCCTGCCCAGTGGGGAGGGAGTGAAAGGTAACTGAGCCCTGAAAGACAGCTGGGCAGCCAGCTCAGCCCCTGCCAGGCACTTTTCCTAGTAAGGGCATCCTTTGGGTGACAATATCCAATTGAAGACACAGCCGATAGGGAGCTCCATGACTGTTTCCCTTAGCGCTGCTAACAATGTCCCCAGAACCTTTTTGGGTTCTGTATTTAGAGAGCTGCTGGTACTCAATGACCCGGTCAGCCAGCAGCTGGTGCCTGCCTGCCTGCCTCTTCACTCTCTTCCTCTCCCAATGGCTGTATCTGTGCCCATAGAGATAAGTGATTCGAATTCCTCCAGTCTGTGGTCTTCCTTAGTGCTGAGTGTGGCCCAGGAGTGCCCTTTCCCAGTGTCGTTTGTAAGTTTTGACCCTGCATGCTTCAATCCCTCCCTTGCCATTTCAGTTGTTTCCCCAAAGGGCTGGATGAATTCTAGCTTCTCCATCTGGAGGAATGTGTGGATAAGTCCTCCAGGGTCCCATCAGTTTATGAAGATGGGCTTCCCCTGGGTACAATTCCAAAACACCCGTGAATTCATTTCACAAATATTTAATGAGTCCCTATTATGTGCTAAACGTTGTTCTCAGTGTAAGATACATAGTTTAAAAAAAATGAAAGAATTCTCAAAGGAGCTCAAGAATAAGTGGGCTAACATGCCAGTATGTGCTTACTACATGTTAGGCACTGTTCTGAATGTTTTACCATCTATTAACTTCAAAACCATCTGTTGGTCTTCAAAACCTCATGATATAAGGAGTATTATTATGCCCATTTTACAGATGAGGAAGCTAAGGATCAGAGAGGTTTCATCACTGTAGTGATTTGAATAGCATCCTCCAGATTAACATCCACCCAGAACCTCAGAATGTAACCTTATTTGTAAAAAAAAAAAGCCTTTGCAGACATAATTAGTTAAGAATTTTGAGATGAAATCATCTTGGATTTGGGGCGGGTCCTCAGTTCAATGGCTGGTGTCCTTTTAAGAAGAGGAGAGGACATAACACAGAGAGACACAGAGAAGGCGATGTGACGATTGAGGCATAGATTGGAATGATGTGTCTATTAGTCAGGGATCACCAAAGACTGCCGACAATCATTAGAAGCTAGGAGAGAAGCATAAGACAATTTCTCCCTCACAGCCTCCAGAAGGAACCAACCCTGCAGATCCCATGAACTGTGAGAGAATACATTTCTGTTGTTTTAAGCCATCCGGTTTGTGGTACTTTGTTACACCAGCTCCAGGAAACAAATGCAGTGACTTACAGAGCTAAGATTTGAACTTCAACAATCAGGCTCCTGATTCTGTACTCTCAACCCCTCTTGCCTACTATCCCTCACTCTCAGGTAGGGAAGGTGGTTAGGGGGCCTCCACTGAAGAAGCTAGAAAAGTAATGCCCTTGGTGACCCCAGATGAGTAATAGCCTGGCCCCTTCTAAACCTCGATTTTCTCATCTGTACCATCAGGAATTGGGGCTAGATGGTCTTTAAGGCCTCTTCCAGTTGTGGCATTTTTATGAGTCTATGATTCATAGTTTTGGGGGAGAGGTGGCACAGTGGCAGTCAGGAGAGCAGGTTGTGGACGAGGCGATAGAGAATACACATTATGTGTAATTGACTGATTTTCAAAAGGCCTGTGGATAAAACCCTATTATGGAAAATTTTTCATTATCTTTCCCTGTTGTTCTCTTTATGTCTGTTCCTCTCTGACTCCCCCGCCTTGCCTCTCTTGCACATGCATATGCATCCCCACACCCACACACATGCCCAGAGACTCCTCTCCAACCCTGGAGAGTAAGTTCATATTTATGAATTTCAAACTGGTGCAAAGGGAAGGGGCCAGTGTATGAGTGTCCAACAGTTCCTGGCAAGGGGAAAGGCATTGTGGGGAGGGGTGGGGAGGGCTCTAGAGATTTGGGGCTGGAAACAGTGTTATTAAGTATGTTCATTAATGAGCCTAAGAAGGAAATGACTAATACATTGATGGAAGGAGGCTGATGGCACCAAACCACTTGGTTAATTAAAACCACAGAGGTCTTAGAGTGACTCTGAAAAGCCCCTGAGGATGGAAGTGGTCGATAGAAGGAAAATAAAGAATAAAACCAAGAAAGACCATTCAGGGGGTAATCATTGAAGGAATGTCTTGCACAGAGAGGTATCTAAGACTGGGAAAAGAGAAAAAGGACAAAACACCACAATTCTACTCCCCTGTGAGCACTAAAAGCTCCCTAGCACTTGCATGTTTTTTTTTTTTTTTTAAATAAATGTTGTGATGCCTGACCATAGCTGTTTGCCTAACAGCCACTGAGAAAGGGTCTGGGCCTAGGTCCAGAGCAAATGAGAGGAGCTATGGCACCCCATGAAAGCCTCTAAATATTGGTCAGGTGGAAGGGCATCTGAGGGTCTTTTCCACTGTCAACAGCCAAGTGGCATAGAGCCTCCCAGGCTAGATATAGCTTTCTCTAGATTAGCTCCCAGAAGGTGTTTCAAATGAAATGACAGGAAATGACTTTTCAAATTGCCACAGCAATAATTTAGGTTCTGAGTGGTCATTTGTGGAACAATGATTGCTACCTCACAACTTGTATACAAAGACCTTTGCCATAGAGACTGTCCTTAAGGCTTTATCTCTTGCAAGAGTGGTAAAGTACAAACACTTAGAAGTCTGGAATTAGACTAGACTCAGCAGCTGCCCAACCTTGGTTTCTTCACGCATAAAATGGGAATAATTATAGTGTCTACTCATAGGGTTGTTTTAAGCATCAAGTTAGAAAACATAGAAAATGTACTATGCTTGGCATATAAGAAATACATAGCAGCCTTTGTCATTTCTACCTAGATGTCTTTCATGTACCTCAAATTTGACATAACTCATTACTTCCTCACCCTGTGTCCCTTATCTCAGTTAATGGCATTACTATTTACTCAGTTTCTTAAACTATGAACTTCAGAATCATCCTCAGTCTCCCTATTTTCATTCAACCCCCACATTCAATTGACCACCAAGGCCTAGTTCCTCTTCTTGATCCCTCTTGCCCCACATTGCCTCCACCTAGTACAGATCCTCATCATTTCTTGCCTGAATGACTGCAACAGTCTCCTAACTGGTTTCTATGCTACCATCTCTCCCCTCTGCAGCCCATTATCCAGTGTGCCCAGATAAGCTTTTAAAAATATGAGTCTGATTAGGGAACTGTGCCTTAGCTTAAAACTTTTTCAGGACTCCCACTTTCCTTAAAGATTAAGTCCACTTTCCCTATTTTTTCCTACAAGGAAATTCACATTCTCTTCCTGTCCAGCCTCCTGTCTACTCCTCATATATTTGAGCCTCTTTGAATCTCGTTTCCAAATATGCCATGCTGTCTCACTGTTCCATACCTTTGCAGACGCTGTTTCCTCTACTCTTACCTGTTGAATCCCTACTCATCCAAAGCTGGTTCAAATGTGCTCTCCTTTGGGAAGCCCTTCCTGTCCCTCCAAAGTGGATATTTTGCTCTCCTCCTTATAATCCCATAGCACTTATCCAGGACCTATGTCCAGTACTTCTCTTGTTAGCTAGAGATTGTTTAAAGATATACTTATTTATCCCACTGGTCCAAGTACTCCCTGTCCCCATGCAGTAGTGAGAATAAGCTGCCATAGTCCAAGGACTAGAATCAGGGCATCTGGCTATGGCCAGTCTGTGTCCTGGACTGTGCTCTTCTTATTTCTCTGCTGAGTCCAAAACAAACACTGTCATGGTCCCCCAGGGAACTTGAGAAACAGAGAAAATCCAGGTGACAGGAATTGATGTTGAACAAGCTGGTGCTACTGGATAAAATCTCATAACAATCCCTGATCAGCTTCCTGTCATTAAGATAAATGGCCCAGTGCTGATGGCTCTGCAATTACCAGCTCTTCTAATTGAATGTTGAGACCCTGCTTTTGGAAAACCAGTGGCTGAAGTCCTCCCTGCGCAACCCTAGGTATATGTTCTCTTTGGTCTCTATTCAAATTCAACAGACAGGTATTGAGTGCCTACCATGTGCCAGGCATTGTCCAAGGCATTTTATAAATGTATCTTCATTTAATCATCATAACAACCCTATCAGGAGGATATTATCATCTCCATTTGAAATATGATAAGAAACCTGATGGCTCCAGAGGTGAAAGGATTTGCTTGAGATTACTCAGCTAATAAAGACTACAGGTATCATTTAGTGAGTTCCTACTGTGTGTCTGGCACTGTGTAAAATACTCTATGGCCACTATTTTATCTATACAACTCTGAAAAGTAGATATTATAATCTCCATTGTATAGTTGGGGAAAACAGGGCTCAAAAATGAAATGATTTGACCAATATCTCATGATTAGTAAGTGGCAGAGCTGGGACTATGAATCCATGTCTATCTGTCTTTAGATTCAGTAGTCTTTCTACCACACCACATGGTCTCTTTGACCTCCATCACACTAGAGTTCTCCAAATAGAAAGGCTGTATTATCCATGGCAAAGAGAATCTGTTCACAGTGGTGCTTAGCATGTGGCACGGACAAATTAAAGAATGAAAGCCAGGATGCTCCAACCCAAGCTTTAGGGACAGGTACTGCTGTGAAAACAGTCCTAGGGAGGGCCAGCCCATTTTGCAGCACACTGCCCTGCCTCTTCAGGTCCCTGGGGTGAGCATCTTTAATTCTCGGGGTTCTGGAGGAAAGCTACTTTCCTGGGCATGAAACGAGTTTTCAATGAGGAAATGTATTCCCATCACAAGCCCATTGCTCAAGAGACAATCTTTGTTGACAAAAATTGAAGAGAAATAGGAGCTGAAGCTGAAGCCACGAACTTTTCCATATAGTCGTCTTTTGGGAGACACATGGGTGATATAGCTGGCACATCTACTAAGCATCCTTCCTGGGAGCCACTAGTTTCCTATGTGGTCCTGGACTTCATTTCCACCACAAATCCAATGAGGTGATATACCAGAAGCCCTCTAAGGTCCGTCTAGTTTAAACCTACAGTTCTGGGTCCTCAAGAAGCCAACACTGATTAGCTGGTAACCTGTTGAGTGCTGGGAGTTTCTTGGGCCAGCTCCCAGGTCAGTGTCAGGAGCGCCTATACCTAAGTGGTCAGTTTTGGACATAGCATCAAGTTGGGTGCTTCATCTTCTTCTTGACAGGCTCTTAAAGTAAGTGGACTGATGGGGTGGACAGGAAAATGATGACTCTGGCAGACTCAGCAAGATCCTTTAGTCTCCCCACCACCAGCCAGAGCCAAAGCCAAATGAAATGGCCTTTGGAACAGAACTGGCTCATTCCATTAAGGAGATGAGAATTCTATTAATTAGAAAGGAAGTTTGAAAGGCAGGCAGGTCAGCAACCAAGGCCCATGGCTAAGCACTACTCTCTGGGTAGGATAAATGGGGGCATTCTCCAGGCTTTGTGGTAGAGGTTGGAGAGCAAGAAGGTAGCTGAGCTCAAATGGAGAGCACCAGCCTGGCAAATACAATTAGAACCAGTCAGGGCTGCCCTTTCCCACTCCTCATCCCTGCCGCTTCAAATTCCTTCACATGGACAGAATTCCATGTCCTATTTTCAAACCCCAGCCCATTCCCCATTACTTTCTGAATTTGTCCTCCCTGCTTATATTATAATTCCCTGATGCTGTGGAACATTTCAAGCATGATAGAAGGCTCTCTCGTGCCCCTTCCCAGTTAATATTCCTCCAAGATGTAACTACTAATCCAAAATCATCTGGAGGGCTTGTTGCATGGATGACTGAGCCCCACCTTCAGAGATTTTCATTAAATAGATCTGGATGCCGCTCAAGAATCTGCATTTATAACAAGTTCTGAAGTGCTGCTGTTGCTTTGAGATGCACGGTACTAGTCTGACTTCTATCAGCAATGTTCAGCTTGCTTGTTCTTCAATGTACTTTTTCATTTCTGCCTTCTTTTATTCATCCCTAAGTCTGTAAAATTCATCCATGTTGTTGAATGCGCCAGTAGTTTATTTTTTACTGTATTTGTAGCATTTCATTGTATGAACATATGGCATTTTATTTATCATTCCACTGCTGAGTGGACATTTGAGTGATTTCTCATTATGGACTATTATGTATGACGTTGTTGCTATGAACATTCTTTTTTTGTCCTTTTTAGAAGTTTTATTTTTATTTTTATTTTATTTTAATTTTAAGTTCCTGGATACATGTGCAGAACGTGCAGGTTTGTTACATAGGTAAACGTGTACCATGGTGGTTTTCTGCACCTATCAACCCATCACCTAGGTATTAAGTTTCGCATGCATTAGCTATTTATTCTGATGCTCTCCCTCCCCGCACCCGCTGACAGTCCCCAGTGTATGCCAGTGTGTGTTGTTCCCCTCCCTGTGTCCATGTGTTCTCATTGGCTATAAACACACTTGTACATGTTTTTAGGTGGTATGCACTTATTTCTCAATATACCTAAGTATAGAATTGCTAGATCATAGGTTAGGTTAGATCAAGTATGTATTTTACTTTGTGAGATACTGTCAAACAATTTTCTAAAGTGATTTTTCCTATTTGTATGCCTACCAGGAGAGTATATGAATTCTTGGTGCTCCTTATGCTTCCCAACACTTGTACTGATATCTTTTAAAAGAATTTAGCCATTTTTGGATGTGTGTGTGTGTGTGTGTGTGTGTGTTCATGGTTTTAATTTGCATTTAGGATTTGACTAGATTTCATAGTGTAAAATTGTTTGTAGTGATGGAAATGCCCAGTACAGGGCCTTCAAACAAGTGACAGCTGGTATGGACACTGCACATACCAGCTCAGATGGTATGGAGGAGCACTGGATGAAGAAAGGATGGGGAAATGCTGAAGGGAAAAATTCAAGCTTCTTCACTTTTTTGGTTCACTATTCTCCCTTATATAAACAAGGCAATTCTCCCCTTGTAATGGAGTTGAGGCGTCAAAGTTGGCTTTGGAGCTTGGGAATGCTGAGACTGTTAATGCCAATCCTCCAGATGGAAATGAACTTGGTATATTGGAGGTATAGAAGAAGGGTAATATGGTTTAAGTGTAAAAATAAAAGGGGAGGATATAGATAATATCAGAGAGATCAGCAGGGACCATCTTTTAGAGGGTCTTGTAGGTTTTGGGAAGAGCTAGGAGCTCATTCTAAGCACAATGAGAATCCAACAAAGGGTTTTTGAAGGGAGAGTGACAGAATATGATTTATATTTTGAAAATATCACTGTGTTTAATGTGTAGGGCAATGGTTCTCATCCTTGGCTGCACCTTGGACTCATCTGGAGAGCTTTAAAAAATACCAATTCCTGAGTTTCACTTCCTTAGATTCTGATTCAATTGGCCTGGAAAACGGCCTGGGAATTTCAAGTTAAGACAGAGAGAAGTGGACATATTTGAGACATATTTTGGATGTGAGACATACTGGGTTTGGGGAGTCTCTGTGGAGTATACGGAGAGAAAGGGGTGAAAGAAGTGACCCAGTATCTTACTTGGGACTTATAACAGATGGTGGTGCCATTCACTACAATGGGGAGCACTGAGGGAAGAGGAGCAGATTGGAGGTGGGGCCATAAGCTCTGTGTTGGCTATGTTGAGTTTAAGATACGTGATCTGTTCAGGGAGGTAGACAGGACTCCATATAGATTGGATTTGGAAAGGGCAAAGGGAGAGGAAGAGCCATGGAAGATTTCCTCTGCTCATGTTCTGTATTCTCATCTTGGTCATTTCCAATTCTCTGATTGGGATCCTATATCTGTTCTCTGGGTACTAATAGCCTAATCAGGTAAACTTCTTCCTGCAAATGTGTTAACTCCATTTTATATCCCCTTGAGATGCCTTTACCCAACTAAAATACACAAGTCCTACGCCTTTCAAAGAGTAGCTCTTCTGATAGAAATTTGAAGCCTCTGTGGATGATTGGTGGGGAAAGGTTGAGAGAAACTGTGCTAGAATTTTGCCCCTTCAATTTCAGTGAGAAGGAGATGGACTTATCAAGATAAAACAGGGTGTGCCCTGACTTCCTTTAGGAAAATTCAAACCCTGAGCTAGAAGTTTTATATCTATTATCTCATTTAGTATCTCAAATCACTTGAGTTGTTATTATTACTATTTTACAATTAAAGAAACCAAGGCCAAAGAAGGTTAAACAACTCATTCAGAGTCATACAACTAGTCAGATTTAGAACCCAGAAGCATATTTCTGCCATGAGTGCTGAGAAATTTTTATTCGTTAATTCATTCTCATTGTGCACTAGAGTACATGCCTCTGGGAGTCCAGAGGATCCTGCACAGAGCCCTTCTGAGGAGTATCAAGGGAGTAAAGAGTTCCTTTAGATAGAAACTAGGTTGACTGGTGAACTGGAGTAGGGTCACCATTAGTGAGCTCCATCTCCTGGGTCCTGCCTTGTAGTAATCTGTCAGCACTTCTGCTCCTGAACAGAGATCCCAAGAGCAGCAAGAGCCTTTAAAGAGCAAACACGCTCGTTCTAAAGGTAGGGAAACAGGTCAGAGAGAGACAAGGTAGTTTGCCCAAAGTCACAGAGCCAATTAGAGGCAGAATCAGGGAAAACCTTTTGGTGGGAGGTTCCCAAGAGCATATATCTCCAGGAGGATGCAGCTTTCTAAAAGAAGTAAGTGGGGGAAAGAGCAGAAAGAATCCTGGGGCTATAGCAGAGAACTCTGCCCAGAACCACTGCAGTCACGTCCCACTCACTGCTTGCTGCCCGTGCCAGCCAACCCCACAGCCCTCGCTCAGGGCTGGAAAAAGACATGGGACAGGGCTCCTTAATGAGAACATTTGGGAACCTGGGAAAGGTTAATGATCTGCAGCCTAGACCATCCGTCAGCTGCCCAGCCAGAGACAGTAAACACCGTTACTCATCTAATTAGCCAGGAAAGGCTGGGCAGGGGCTGAAGATGGGGCCTTGGAGATTACAAACTAAGTGTCCACTTGCTCAGGGTTGCTGAGAGAGGCTACCAGAGGGCACAGGCCACCATTCCTGGAGGCATTTGTAAGGGGGCCCACTCTTAGCTGGTCCCCCTGCAGCTCTGGCTGCAGGCATGTGGTGAAAGGCATGGATATTTATTGAGGGCCTCTTCTGTGTCAGGCACTGTACTGGTCAATTCTACATGTGTCATTTTATTGTGTCCTCCCCAACAACACTGCAAAGTTCTTACATTTATTGAGCACCTGCTGTATGCCAGTCACTATATATATGTATATGTACACACACACACACACACACACACACACATATATACACTATATATGCACACACATATATATACACTATATATATATATTGCAAATAGTTGCTGCAACATAAAAAATAGTGTTTTTTTTCCACCAGAAATAGGTCCAATCTTCTGCGCTACTAAAGGGAGTGAATGTGCATGTAAGTGTGTGCCTGGGTGCTTGCATTTGTGTGTGTGGAGTTGACAGAAACCACCACATAGGCATGTGTATACTTCTTCCTCACACTCTCACCCATACAAGCATAGCTTCTTGCAAAGTTGAATGCAACCCAACCCACTATATATATATGAATATATATATGAATATATATATGAATATATATATGAATATATATATGAATATATATGAATATATATATATGAATATATATATGAATATATATATGAATATATATATGAATATATATATGAATATATATGAATATATATATATGAATATATATATGAATATATATATGAATATATATATGAATATATATATGAATATATATATGAATATATATATATGAATATATATATGAATAATAAATATATGAATATATATATGAATATATATATAAATATATATAAAAATATATGAAAAATAGAAATATATATGAAAATATGAATAATATATATGGAAAAATATATATGAATAATATATATGAATATATATAATTATATATGAATATTATATGAAATATATGAAATATATGAATATATATGAATTATATATGAATATATATATATGAATTATAGAGATATTTATGATGAATATATATATGAAATATATATGAAATATATGAATATATATATGAATATATAATATGAATATATATGAAATATGTGAAATATATATATATAGATAGAAAGAGAGAGACTTCCAAGAATCCTAGGAAGTAGTTGGTATTGTCCTCATGTTATGGTTTGGTTTTGTGTCCCCACCCAAATCTCATCACAAATTGTAATCTCCAAGTGTCAGCGGAGGGGCCTGGGGGAAGGTGATTGAATCGTGGGGGCAGACTTCCCTCTTGCTGTTCTCATGACAGTGAATGATTTCTCACGAGATCCCGTTGTTTAAAAGAGTGTGGCACTTCCGCCTTCCCTCTCTCTTTCTCCTGCTCCACCATGGGAAGATGTGCCTTGCTCCCCCTTCATCTTTCACCATGATTGTAAGTTTCCTGAGGCTTCCCAGTCATGCTTCCTGCTAAGCCTGCAGAACTGCGAGTCAACTAAACCTCTTTCATTCATAAATTACCCAGTCTCAGGTAGTTCTTTATAGCAGTGTGAAAACGGACAAATACACTCCATTCTACAGGAGAGAAAATTGAGTGTGATTGGTTAATTTGCTTATCTATTCAGCAAATATGTATTCATGCCCACTCTGTGCCAGGCACTGTGCTAGGTCCTAGGGATATAATGGTAAAAAGACACACATTTTGCCCTTGTGGGGTACCTACTGTCTAATGGTGGAGACAAACATTAAACAGGAGCTCCACAACTAGAAAACAGCAAAACTAGATAGGGATCTAGTGCAGGGGAAAGCTGTAAGAAGGATGATGAGGGGCCTGAGGTGACAGGTGCTGTGGCAATCAGACCAGTATACCCTTGCTCATAACTGGCCTAGTTTGACTTCAGGAGGCTAGGCCCTGGGGCAAACGATGTGTTTCTGCTTGGGGAAGTGGGAGATACCTCTCTAGACATATGTGCTCGTTGGACTCTGTGCCAGTGAGTGGGAGAGAATTCTCTAGACACATGTGCACATCGGACACATGTGCTCAAAAGTTCTTTGCTTTCCCAGCTGCCATGAACAATTCCAGCTCCAGAGAGGAGGTATTGGGGTTAGGGATAACTTTGTGGTTGCTGAACAGTCAATGGAGTGGGCCACAGCTGGGGAATGGGTATTCTTTGAACACTTGGTGTGTGCTGAACCCTGTGCAAAGTCCTGTGAGGAGGTGGCTGGGAGCAGTCAAAGACTGTTTTTTTCCAGGGAGGCTTTTAATATAGGTTGCAAATGGGACTTATTTTTGTGGAAAGATTAAGGAAGATAGCCAGTTAAGAGCTGAATAGGGCAGTTCTGACTCATCAGCTCAGAAGCCGGGACTCCTTGAGGGCTTCTTGGAAGAGAGAGAGGAAGGGAAGCAGAGCAACACACACAGTGTGAAGGTGAGTAAGCAGAAAAGTGTGACGGAGAGGGAGAGAGAAAATAGGAGACAGCAAGAGATAAAGGAAAGAGACAGAGATGAAGTGTGATAGAGACCAAAGCAACAGAGAGACTGACAGACAAAATGAGATGGTAGAGGGAGTGAGAGAGAAAGAGAAAGGCTGGGGCCTGCAGTTGGACAGGAGGAAGCTCACATGATGAGGTCACCCCTTACCGACTTTGAGGGCCTACAGACCACTGTGGAATCAGGCTTCAAATGGTTGCTGCATCATAAACAAAATAGTTGTGTGTGTGTGTGTGTGTGTGTGTGTGTGTGTGTGTTTCACCAGAGATGGCTCCAATCTTCTGGGCAACTAAAGGGAGTGAATGTGCATATAAATGTGTGCCTGGGCGCTTGCATTTGTATGTGTGGAGTTGACAGGAACCACCACATAGGCATGTGTATACTTCTTCACACTCTCACCCTTATAAGCATAGCTTCTTGCAAAGGTGAATGCAACCCAAGTTGTGAAGGGAATCCCCTTTTTCCACTAAATGACATTTTCACTCCATTTAGGAAAGGTCTCCACTGGAAAGTGAGTTCTTGTCATTTGAACCATAAGAAAATGCCATCCCCAAACCAGGGATATCAAAAAACCTGGACTCACATCCATACAAAATCAGAATTTAGCCACTTATTAGATCTGTGATCTTGAGCCGTGTGGTCAACTTCTCGGGGTCTCAATTTTCTCCCCAACAATGAGGTAGTTGTATTCAGTCCTTGGACACTTTCCCGCTTGAGCACGTGCAAGAAACAGGTGCAGCCTGGGTCCCCAAGGAAATCTATCCTAATGACCGTAATTTGAAAGGGTGGATGGGGGGAGGGGATCAACAGATGAGATCAGAAGGCAGCGTGGAATGAAGCAGGGGTATAAATAAAGTAATGCCTAAATAAGTCTACTGAAATGGAATGGGCCCCTGGAAACTCAGCCCCTGGTCTGGCTCTCTTGGCCCAGTTGGCTGGCTCAAGGGAGGAGCCTTCCACCTCTCACACCCCTCTTGGCTCCCATCTGCCTCCTGCCTGTCTTCCACTTTCTGCTTAGTAGGGCTAATATAGTCTGCTTTGCAGTAGGGGAAATGCCTTCACACCCTATTTTTATTTCCAGTGGCAAATTTCTGTTGTGTACAATGGAATATGCCAGTGTCAGGAAGGATTAATGGGGACTCCCAACTGAGAATCCAGCATGAATAATGGTGAGAGGAGAGACAGAGTGAAAAGCCTGATATGGCGTTCTTCAGGCCAGTTAAGGGTGCTTTGGGGAAAAGTGGTCATATCTTACTTTATTAGTTATGGGCAAAGTTAATCTCCTCCTCTGCACCCCCAACCCCTCTATCCCAGACCAGCTTGTCTTACTTTCTGACTGGATTCTTGCAACAGCCTTTTCCCAGGCCTCTTTGCCTCTAGCTTCTTGGCTCTATTCCACTCACCACTCTTCACCTTTATCTTTCTATATCCCGACATTGATCATGTATCCCACCTACTTGACTATGACCTATACGAGAGAAGAGATTGAGTCATCTTGTTAATTGCCTAATTTCCTTTGCCAAGCACCGTGTTTTTCATAGAGGAGATGCTTAATAAATGTTTGACAGGTGATTCAATGAATAAATAAATACCATGGACCAGTGACTATGCTCATCATTGTAGGATAGTCCTCTCATGTGCTCCCACAGTCGACAATGTTTGCCCCATCAAAGAACTTATGCTATAGTTTGTAACTGCTTGTTTATGAGACTGAGAATTCTGTGAGGACAGGGACCACATTTGTCAGGTTTACCTTCCCAGACATACGTTACGCTCACACCCTGCACGGTGTTGAACGAATGCATGAATCAGTGTTCCACTGGAAATATATTTTACCTCCATTTTTAACTGTACATTCAGCAGTTACTGATTGGGCACCTACTATGTGCAAGGCCATGTCTAGGCATTGGAAATTTTTCAGTGAACAAGACAGACAAAAGCCTCTGCTTTGATGGAGTTTATATTTTAGTGAGGAAGACAGTCAATAAATCAATGGACACATATTTATATAAGAAAATGTCAAGTGGTGATAAGAGCTATGAAGAAAAATGATGCAGGGCAAAGGGGTAGAGAATGGTGGAGAAGATTCCTATTTTAGCTTGGGACTCTGAGGAGAGAACATATAAAAGACCTGAATGAGGTGAGTGATGAGGCATTCCAAACAGAGGGGACTAAGAGTGCCCTGATACAGGAATGTGTTTGGCAAGTTTCAGGAATAGTAAGGAGGCCAGTGTGGCTAAAGTATAGTGAGCAAGGAGACGGGCAGACGAGATCAGAGCGCTAGGCAGGGGCCAGATCATGTAGGGCTGTGGAGGCCATAATACACTTGAGAGACTGCTCTAAGTAAAATTAAAAGCCAACAAAAGACTTTAATGCAGGCAATCAACAACAATTTATTTATTTGTTATTAAATAGTAGGTCTGTGAACCCTGGTAAGGAAAATCCTGGGGGCAAGAGAAAGAGACAACCCAGTTAGAAAGCTAGTGCAATAGACCAGGTGATGCATGATGATAGCTTGGTCCAGTATTAGTAATGGGAGTGAGGAGGAAGTGGTTGGATCAGGATATATTTTGAGTACAGAGCCAACATATCTGGATAGTTTGGATATATGGTAGGAGATAGTTCAAAGCCACCTCCTCTGGGAAGCCTTCCCTGACATTCCTTACCTTCCTACCATGGAAATCAATGTCTCTCCCTAGATACTCATGTCACTTTGCAGCTCTATAATGTTAATGACAGCACTCCATCTTCCGGCAGAGCTGAGATACCTGTTCACATCTACTACTCCCACTCGACTTAAACCTCCTCAGGGACCCTGGTGGTCATCTTTGTAGTCTTTACCAGACCCTGTACAATGACTTATGCAGAATAGTTGACCAATAAATACTGGTGAGATTGAATAGATTAACTAAATTGAAGCTGTTTATTATTGCTTCCAGTGTATGGTTGCAAAACTCTCCAATCATAGAATGTAAGCAGAAGAATTATTTCAACATCACCAGCTTTTAATTACTAAAGTCCATTTGATGGATGCCTCTGCTTGAATTATTGACATCATGAGGATTAAGATGTGGTCCCTTGATTAAAAATAAGTGTTGAGTGAGGGGCATGGAGAGCGCCAGAGGGTGGGATATTTAATGAATCCTTTTTTCTCAGCTCATGTTCAGCTAGTGAAGCTGTCAGGGGAAGTGAAAACTATCTAGAGGAGGATCAAGCTGATATTTATAAAAACGGCAGAAGTGAGAGGAGGCAGGGACATTTGAAGCATAAAAGTTGGAGCACATGCACCTGGATTCAAATTTTAGCTCTCTCATTTACCACTTACGGCTCTCTGAGAAAGTGTTTAAAAAGTTGTTTCATTTGCTTTTAACTGATATACAACTTATATACAAAAATACATAAATCTTAAGTGTACAACCTAATGAATTTTTAGAGATGTATACACCCATGTACCCATCTCCTATAAAAATGTAGAACATTTCCAGCACCTCAGCAGGCTCCGATATGCTCCTTCTAGTTAGTATCCCCTGCAGAGGTAGCTACTATGATAACTTCTATTACCGTGTAGCCATTTTGTCTGTTTTTAATCTCCATGTAAACAAAATTATACAGAATATTCTCTAGTGTCTGGCTTCTTTCTGAGAAAATCATTTAAACTCTTTAGGCCTCAGTTTCCTCAGTCTTTATAACAGGAATACTAGTAGTAGCAGTTATATCAAAGAGGTATGAAGATTTCATGAGATAAAACATATAAAATACTTAGAATAGTGTGTGCTGAATAAATATTAGTCCTTTCCTTCCATCCTTTCCTTGTAAGTTCCTACCTCTATGATAAGCACTATTGGGCTGCAAGGGAAGTATAAAAGGCAGTTAATGCCCTTAAGGAACTTATAATCTAGTTAGACACAAGGATGTAATGTGCTTGGTAAGCATAAGTGACAATATTAATATATTCTTAATATAATGAATATAATGATGTCAATTACTAATCCCACTGGTGAGTGAAGAGGAGGCAGGTGATATAGTGAAACGATTAAAAGATTTCAGGTTTTGAAATCTTTGGACTTGGATTCTAGCACCAGTTTCCCCAATTACCAGCTGTGTGACTTTGGGGATGTCACATAATGTTGCTAAGCCTTAGTTTCTTTATATTTAAAATGGGAATAACACTATTTTATCTACCTCATGGGATTGCTGACAACATTGAGTGCAACATGTTAAGTGCCTGGTACAGGACCTGAAATATAGAATATATTTAAACAATGGTATTTGCTGAGAGTTTTTTCTGCTTTGGGATACCAGGATTCATAAAGACCCAGAGCTTTCACCCTACCAGGGTTAGCTAAGTAGCTTGCAAGGCCTCATCTACTGCAGTTGAATAAGGTGACTGCTGAAGCTCAAAGGGCCACTTCTTCATTTACCCCTCTACAGTTCTCCAGTAGACACTTGTGACAGTACCAGGGACCATTGAGTTAAGGACTCTGCCTCTGCCTTGGGGAGCCCCCAGACTTGCTCCTTTCTTGTTCATAAGGCTAAATATCTAATGATCCAGGCCTATAGCTGGGACCCTTTGCAGCCCTCAGGCAGGAGCCATGGCTGGTTGGTCCCAGTGCAGCAGTGGGGGGACTCATTGTGATGGAGGAGTAAATAAACTTTTAAAAATAAAGACAATCTTTTAGGGCAGCTTGAAGTTCACAGAAAAATGGACAGAAAGGTTCAGAGATCTTCCATATACCCTCTGCTCCCACACATGCACAGCCTCCCCTGTTATCAACATTTCCTCACCAGAGTGATATATTTCTTAAAATTGATGAATCGCTACAGTGACACACCATTATCCAAAGTCCACAGTTTGTGCTAGGGTTCACTCATGGTGTGGTACATTCTATGGCTTTGGGCATATGTATGATGACATGTAGTCAACATTATAGTGCCATACAGAGTAGTTTCACTGCCCCCAAAATCTTCTGCACTCTACTTATTCATCCCACCTTCCCCCCAGTCCCTGACAACCATAGATTCTTTTACTATTTCCATAGTTTTGCCTGAGGAATGCAATTTTCATAGCCATTTTGAAACCAACATTTGAAAATCAAAATTCTTTATACACTGTTAAGCATCACAGTGTTTTGAGAAAATATTTTCAGAATGGTTTTATCCAGTCTGCTTCCCACTGCTCAAAACAAAAGTTTCTTTAGAAAAAACTTAAAAATCAACATGTCTTAAAAATATTTTTCAAACCAAAACAAATGTCTCAAAAGCTATTTGCAGATATGATGATTGGTAAGATGATTCAGCCCTGAGGAATATTTTCTCTAGTGTTATTCTGATGCTTACATTTTGAGGATTTGATTTAGTCAGATTATTTTCTCAAAACTATATTTATTTTCTATCTATCCTGAAACTCAGCTAACAGACCAAAGAAATTCAAACCTTAAAGCTGCAACATAGAGCATTTATTGAATAAATGAATCATTCTTTCCTTTTTGTCTTGGCTACCAGGAAACTCAGAGTTATGTTAGGTAGAGGAAACTGTTTCATCTTTGGTTCTCCCTTTCTCTACATGATTTTCCTACCATTCCTTTGATCTTTATTTATCTGCCCTATTTCTCTGAATTTTTATGTTAATCTGTTTCAAATCCATTTTGGATGTAGATGGAACTACATCTACGGATGAATCTATGGAAAGATGCCCAGTTGCAGTAGTACTCATATAAATGCAAATTTAAAAATCCACAAAATATTGCTTAACACACATTTGAATGGCAAAGTTATAAAGCCAGATAATATTATGAGCTGATGATGATATGAGAAATCATATATTAAGTTCTGTTGGTTGGAGTGTGAAGTGGTAGATCCACTCAGGAGAGCAATCTGAAGGTGCTTAATGAAATTAAACATGCATAAACTCTATGAATGAGTTTATAATTCTATAACAGAACCATTAAGGGACATGTGCAAGGGTGTTTATAAAATCATTGTTTGTGATAGCACTGAAAGCAATATAGATTTCTGTTACTAAAAGACTGAATAAGTAAAATGTGACATATGCACTTGCTAAGAATGCTATGTGAAGTCAGAACTCTAGTCAAGATACACATCTTAGCTCTAGCTGCCATAATAAAATGCCATAGACTGGGTGGCTTAAACAACAGAAATTAATTTTCTCACAGTTCTGGGGGCTAGAAGTCCAAGATTAGGGTGCTAGCATGGTTGAATTCTGATGAGGGCTCTCTTCCTGGCTTGCAGATGATTGCTTTCTCACTGTGTCCCCACATGGCGCAGAGAGAGAGAGAGAGAGAGAGAGAGAGAGAGCTAGTTCTCTGATATTGCTTCTTATAAGGGTACTAATCCCATCATGAGGGCTCTGTAATCTTTACCTCATCTAACCTTTCCAAGGCCCCATTCTAACTACCAACATATTGGGAGTTATGGCTTCAACATATGAGTTCTGGGGGGACACAAACTTTCATTCCATAACATTTTGCCCCAGCCCCCCAAAATTCATGTCTTTCTCACATGCAAAATATATGCAGTCCATTTCAACAGACCCAAAAGTCTTAGTCCAGCAACAACTCTAAAGTCTTAAGTGCAAGGTATCATCTAAATATCATCTAAATCATGTATGAGTGAGACTCAAGGTACAATTTGTCCTGAGGCTAAATTTCTCTCTAGCTGTGAACCTGTGAAAACAGACAAGTTATGACTGAACTTGTTTTGTGTTTTTTTTTTTTTTCACTGGGATTCTGGAAAGGAGATCCTTGGATTCATTGTTTACAAGGATCTCTCACTTCCTATTCTTTTTTCAACTCAGTGTGATCAGTCATACTACTCCACTGTGCTACATTTACCATGATTACTCTTTAGTCCTGCTCTTACTTTTTATTACAGTTGTATTGAAGCATATAATAAATTGCACATATTTAAAATATACATTTCGATGAGTTTTGACACATGTATACACCCATGAAGCTATCACCTCAATCAAGATAATGAACGTACCTATCACCAACAAAAGTTTTGAGATACCCTTTGGTTAACCAAACAGTCCACACACTGTCCCTAAGCAGCCATTGATCTGCTTTTCTCAACACAGATTAATTTGCATTTCCTAGAATTTTATATAAATGGATTCAGACAGGATGTACTCTTTTTTTGTCTGGCTTATTTCACTCAAAATAATTATTTTGAGACTCATCCATGTTGTGCATGCATCAACAGTTTGCTCTTTTAAATTGCTAAGTAGCATCCCATTGTGTAAATATGCCACAATTTATTTATCCATTCTCCTGTTGATGAACATTTGGGTTGTTTACAATTTGCGGCTGTTTTTAATAACGCCGCAATGAGCATTTGTGGGCTAGTGTATATGCTTTCATTTCTCTTGGGTAAATAGCTAGGAGAAGAATGAGTGGGTTGTAATGTAGGTATATGTTTAACTTTTTAAGGAACTGCCACACTGTTTTCCAATGTGGATATACCATTTTATATTCCCATGAGAAATGAATGAAAATTCCAGTTGTTCCACATCCTCACCAACATTGGTATGGTCAGTCTTTTCATTTTAGGCATTCTAATGGATGTGTAATGATATCTCACTGTGGTTTTGATTCGCATTTCTTTAAGGACAAATGATGCTGAACATCTTTTTCATGTGCATATTTGCCATTTGTGTTTCTTCTTTTGTGAAGTGTCTATTCTAATCTATTGCCTATTTTTAGTGTATTGCTTATCTTCTTATTATTGAGTTATAAAAATTCTTTATATATTCTAGATACAAGTCCTTTATTGGATATGTGATTTGTAAATGTTTTCTCCCATCTGTGACTTGCCTTTTTATTTTACTAATAGTATTTTTTAGGAAACAATAGTTTTTAATTTTGATGAAATCCAATTATCGATTTTGCTTAAGTCCTCATGCTTATTGTGTTCTATTTAGAAAATCTTTGCCAAATGTAAAGTCACTTAGAGTTTCTATTAAGTGTTGTGCTGGAAGTTTTATAGTTTTAGCTCTTACTTTTAAGTCTTTGATCCATTTTGAGTTAATTTTTATATATAGCATGAGATAAGGGCTGAGGCCCTATTTTTTTGTACGTGATCATTCCATTGTTGCAGCAGTTTGTTGAAAAAGATTTCCCCATTAAATTGCCTTGCCCTCTTTGTGAAAAATCAAATGACCTTATATGTGTGGGTCTACTTTGGACTCTATTCTGTTCTACTGATATATAAGTCTGTTTTTATACCAATACTATACTGTCTTGATTATTATACCTTTACTATAAATCTTAAAACCAAGCAGTTATTTGTTTTTTATTAAAGTTGTTTTTGACACTTCTGGGTCCTTTGAATTCCTATGTAAGTTTTAGAATCAACTTGTCAATATCTATATAGAAGCCTACTGGGATTTTGAATGGGATTATGATGAATCTGTAGATCAATTTGGAGAGAACTGCTATCTTACCATTATTGAGCTTTCTGATTCATAAACATAACTTTCCATTTATTTAAATCTTTTAAAATCTCTTTCAGCAATATTATGTACATGTTTTCCATGTTATTTGTCAAATTTATTCCTAAGTATTTTATATTATTTGACGGTATTGAAAATAATATTTAAAATTTTTCAATTTCCTTTTGTTTGTTGCTAGGGTACAAAAATTGATTTTTGTTTATTGACCTTGTATCCTGCAACCTTGCTAAAATCACTTATTACTTTTAGTAGCTTTTTTGTAGATCCTTTACGATTTTCTACAGAGATGATCCTGTAGTCTGGGAATAAAATATCTTTGTTCCAAATACATATGTCTTTTATGTATTTTCTCACCTTATTGTATTGGGTATGGTCTCTAGTAAAATGTTAAACAGAAGTAGTGAAAGTAGACACCCTTACCTTACTCCTGATCTTAGGGCAAAAGCATTCAGTCTTTCAACATTCAGTGTGATATTAGCAGCAGGTTTTCCATTTATCAGTTTGAAGATGCTCTCTTCTATGGCAGGTTTGCATAGAAGTTTCTATTTTTAACACCAGGAATGGACATTGAATATTGTAGAATGTGTTTTTGCTACATTACTAAGATAATTATATGGATTTTCTTTGTTAATATGGTGAATTATTATATATTGACATTTTCAAATATTAATCCAACTTTGCAATCCTTGAATAAATTTCACTTAACTATGATGTAGTATCTTTTAAATGTATTACTGGGTTTGATTTCATAAAATTAGTTAGACATTTTAATCTTTATGCTTGCAAGAGATATTGATATATAGTTTTCTTTACTTGTATTGATTACAACTGGTTTTAGTCTCAGGGTAATGCTGGCTCATAGACTGAGTTGTAAAGTATTCCCTCATCTTTATATTTCTGGAAATGTTTGTGTAGGATTGGTATTATTTCTTTCTTCAATATTTGTTAAAAATGACCAGAAAAGCCGTCTGGTCCTAGAATGTTTTATGTAGAAAGGTTTTCAACTACAAATTCTTTCTTCTTGAGTGAGCTTTGATAGCTTACATCTTTTAAGAAATCTGCTCATTTCATCTAAGTTGTTGAAACTATTAGCCTAAAATTGTCTATAATATTCTTTCATTATCTGTAAAATCTGCAGTGATATCACCGCTCTCATTCCTGATATTAGTAAATTGTGTCTTCTTTCTTTTTTTTCCTGAACAGTCTGGCTAGAGGTTTAACAATTTTATTGATCTACTCAAAAAATTAGCTTTTGGTTTTGTTGATTTTTGCAATTGTTTTTCTGTTTTACATAATATTTTATTGATTTCCACCCTTAACTTTACGTCCCTCTTTTTCCTTACTTTGAGCTTAATTTGCTTTTACTTTATAGTTTCTTAAAGTGGAAGTTTAGATTATTGATATGAGCCCTTTCTTCTTTTCTGATATAGCCTTTCATAGTATAAATTGTCCTCTGAGCACTACTTCAGCTGCAATCTGCAAAATTGGTATTTTGCATTATCATTTTTATTCACTTCAAAATATTTTCCATTTCTTATGAGTTCCTATTTGACCCATGGGTAATTTAAGTGTATTGTTTAGGTTTTTTTTTTTTTTTAATATTTGGGAACTTTTCAGATGTCTTTCTGTTACTGGTTTCTAATTCAATTCCATATTGATCAGAATATATTTGTATAATTTTACTATTTTTTTAAAGTATTCAGGTTTGTTTTATGAGCCAGAATATGGTCTATCATGATAAATGTTCTATCTGTACCTGGAAAAATATTTATTCCAATACTTTGGGTGAAGTGCTCTATAAATGTCACTTCGGTCAATTTCGTTGAAAGCGCTTTTTTAGTCTTTTCTAATCTCACTAACCTTCTACTTTTCCATCATTTGTTGCTACTATAGTTTGGATATACCTCCAAGCCTCATGTTGAAATTTAATCCCCAATGTTGGAAGTGGACCCTAATGGGAGGTGTTTGGGTCATGGGGGCTGATACCTCATGAATAGATTCGTGTCCTCCCTGAGATGAGGGAAAGTGAGCTCTTGCCCTCTTAGTTC
The DNA here is from genome assembly GCF_009828535.3 of Hylobates moloch. Classification (NCBI taxonomy): domain Eukaryota; kingdom Metazoa; phylum Chordata; class Mammalia; order Primates; family Hylobatidae; genus Hylobates; species Hylobates moloch. The sequence goes on from NW_026652282.1 coordinate 111,558,940, forward strand.
CCACAAAAGCTGGTTGTTAAAAAGAGCCTGGAACCTCCCCACACCTTGTTTTCTCTCTTGCTATGCAATCTTTGTACTTGCTGGCTCCCTTTTGCCTTCTGCCATGAGTGGAATCTCCCTGAAGCCCTCATCAGGAGCAGATGCTAGCTCCATGCTTCTTGTATAGCCTGCACAACTATGAGCCAAATAAAACTATTTTCTTTAAAAATTCCCCATCCTTAGATATTCCTTTATAGCAACACAAAATAGACTAAGACAGAAGGGTAGTGAAATCTCCAACTATGATCGTGGATTTGTCTAAGCTCTATCAGTGTTTGCATCATGTATTTTTGAACCTCATTATATAAGATTATTATGTATTTTTAATGAACCAACCTGTTTAACATTATGAAAAGACCCTCACTGGTCTGAAATCTACTTTGCATGTATTGATATAGCCACTTTAGCTTTCCTGTGTCCATTGTTAGCATGGTTAACAGATTTGTTTCAGTGCTTTTAAAGATATTTTTTTCTGATGTCTTATAACTTGCATCATTTCCAATGAGAAATCTGCTGTCTTTCTTATAATTGTCCCTCTTTAGGCAATGTGTCTTCCACCGCCCACCTAACCCACCCCACTCCCAGTCCCCTTATACTGGCTTCTTTTAAGATTTATCTTAAAGATAAGATTTTATCTTTATCACTGATTTTAAGCAATTGGATTATGATGTCCCTTGGTGTATTTTTTCACAATTTTTATGCTTGGGATTTGTTGAGATTCTTAGATTTGTGGGTTCATAATTTTTATCTAATTTGAAAAATATTCAACCATTATTTCTTAAAATATTTTTTCTGTCCTCCCTCCTCCTTTGATGACTCTGATTATGTCTGTGAGGCTGATTTCAATGGTCTCACAGCTCACTAACACTATGTTGACATTTTTTATTTTTCCTCTCTTTGTTTAATTTTCAAGCTTCTAATATTATGTCTTCAAATCCAGTAATCTTTTCTCTGCAAGTTCCTTTTTCACCATTTACCCCCTTAAACACTGATGTTTTATCAGGGATCATTTTTACACCACCTTTTCTTCTCGCTCTGCACACTCATACACTTCTAGGGCTTCAGTTACCATTTTTATTTTGATCACTGCCAAAACTGTATCTTTAGACCAGACCATTCAGTATTCTAGTATTTCTGACTGCCTATTTGACATCTTCCCTGCTTAACCCTGCACTTTAGCTTATACAGAAACTATTATCTCGTCCGGTATGTTTTATCACAGTAAATAGCAACACAAAACAACTGGTTACCCAAACATGAAACATGGGTCTCATTCAAGATCCTTTTTGAAGGCTTATATATTGTTTTAGGCATTTATGTATACCTAAGTTTCTAGCACAATGCTTAGCATATTGAAATGCTTAGTAAATGTTTATTGATGTATAAAGTTATTTTTCCATGGGTTTAAAATTTGTAAGAGTCATGGTAGGATTTGAATCTAGATTTTTATGAATTTAAATCCTTGTTTCATCCACCACATGATATTATCTTCAAGGTAAATAGTCCAATTCCTTAAATCTTTATTTCTTGAAATTTCTCTATTCTTGTACAGTCTTTCCATGTGTATTTTAAAGTATGAGACTTTTAAGTCTGGAAATCTATAGAAAGTATGGAAGTTTGTATTTTCCAAAGATAGCTACAACAATATGTCATATTCTATATGCTGTTTTGCAATGCCACTACCCCATCAAGAAGTAGAATCTATTTCTCTACCTTTTTGAGTCTGGGTGGGACCTGTGACTGCTTTTGCCAATAAAATACAATAGAAGTGATGCTGTTATAGTACTTGGAATAGCTCTTAACTGCTCTGGAAATTTTCACTGATTTCTTGAAAGCCAGCCAACATGTGACTACCCTAAGACCATCAACGCTATGAAAAGCTCAAGTCATGTGGAGTGGGCCTGGAGGATGAGATGTCATATTGAGGTGGGGTACAAGGTTCCAGACCTTGAGGTGACAGACATGTAGGTGCAGAAGTTATCTTGAAAGTGGAGTGTCCAGTCCCAGCTCTGCAGCCAACTCCACATGAATGAGAAACAAACTACCAGGCAAGGCCGTCTCAAATTCCTGATCCATGAAATAATGAATAACATAAAATTGTTGCTTAAGACCACTAAATTTCAGATGGTTTGTAACACAACAACAGATAAGCAAAACGGAAGAGAAGGAAATATGACTAACATGCCTATAATCATGGAAGGTTTAGATCAAAATCTTTTTCTCCTAAGCCCCAAAATACCAAGAAAAGGAAGTCAACCTAGAGGGTAGGAAGGTTGAATAAAGACATATAAGAGGCTTCCTTAATACCCTCATCAGGAAATAAATACATAGAGCTTGATACACCCTTGAAATGGTAAAGAGAAAATATACATGACTTCTAAACAGGAAAAAATATAGGATTGCTTTTCAATAGTACAGATGGCAAAGAGCAAGAAGAAGATGCAGCTATTTTGGAGGGCAGAAAGAGTATTCCCCAAAGTTACAACTAGCTTGAATAATGGGTTAAATATAAAAGAATTTAGCAGTCATTAATGAAAAGTGATGCAATTGAGTTCAACCTGCATATGTATACAAATAATTTAAATGACCAGTGAGAAAATAATTTAGGTGCCAGTAACTGCTCAGAGATAACTTCTTAAACCACATTATTAGAAGTGGAAAATTCCAAATGAAGAAGGCTGATCAACTTTTTTTACTCAGAAAAAAACCTGGAAGATTGTCCTCAGTTATGTGAGCAATTGGGAGAATTTGAGGACACAAAGCCATACCACGTGGAGGAACTGTTGACTTTTTAGGTCTGTGTCAACCAGGAAAGTCTTTGAAACTATATATTTAGATGCATTCTTGAAATTCTGAACGTGTCACGCAATTCCTTAATACCTAGTCCCAGTCTGGATCCACTGTAATGGTGTTCTTCAAATCTAACTGCATAATACTCTAACAGGGTCTGGAAAGGCAGAGCCCAGAGGGAGAATTGCTTCTGGGCTTTCTCATTGCAAGATTTGATTAAGGCAGGCTTTCCTGTAAGACTTCTGAGGTAGACTGGGGTGGATCTTGTTTGGATGTCCCTGTTATTTCACAAACAGGAAGGATTTCCAATTTCCCACTTAGAAAGAAGAACCAGCAGGCCTGGGGTCAAGGTCAGTTGGACATGACTTCACCAGAGTTTTGCCCCTGTGTGCTTGCTTTGTGATGTATGACTCATCATAATTAAATTTTGAGCTAGATTAACTATAATTCCTGCACTTATTAGGCGATCAGTGTTTAAAACCCTTGTAAAAGAGGATGAGCTGTTCATTCTGATAATGCAATTAACTACCCAACAGAGCTAATATTTTATTTTAGGGAAGAGTAATTTTTGATTAATGATGCATTTTATTTCCCAAATCCGTGCAGCAGTGGGTCACATCTTCGGTGAGAAAGCCAAAGAAAAAGGGTAAAATTAGAAAACTTGGAGTGTTTGGAGGCAGATTAGTGTGGATTCTACAGAGCTGGCTGCTCCCTTGGAGCCCACTCCCAATTCCTGAACTCCTGATCTCTTGGGCACACATGTACCTCAGGATTCTCCACAGCAGAGTACACCTCAAGAATATTTTTGGGGAGCATAAATCTCCCTTGCCCCAATTTCTTCTTACAGAAACAGGACACAGCATCAGCATTTCTGAAGTTCTTTGGCTATGAGATGCTATTTAATTCCATTATTCCCAGAGCAAGATCTATGTGAAGGTTGAGAAGGATCCAGAAATGCTTCCTGGAAGAAGTGATATTTGAAAAGAGTACTGATTCATGGCTTGTGTGAGAACTGGGACACATTATTTGGGGTCAAGGACATCAGTTAGAAGGTTATTTCAGGAATCCAGTTGAGATATCAGCAGGGAGATAAAGAGAAGCAGACATATTCAGCTAATATTAAAGAATTAGAAATTTCAAGACTTGCTGGTTGATTGGATATTTAGGGGACAGTGGGTGGAGATTGTCAAGAAAAAGGTCTAGGTGCCTAATTTGCATGATGAAGCATATGATAGTAGATTAGGTGGAAAAGCATGTTTGTTTCTTCTAGAATGGTGGAAAAGATTTCGAGTTGGAGTTAACTGTGGTACATCAAAGTAGAGATGTACAATGAGGCAACTGGATTTGTGGGACATGGACTCAGAAAAGAGAAGATAAAGATTTAGAGGTTATTGGCAAAGTAGTTGCAACCATGAGTGTGGACCACATTGCTCAGGAATGGCATCTTCAAATTAGACTATGAGAAGAGGACCAGAAACTAAACTAAAAAGACTATCTCCAAAGGAGTAAGCCAAGGAGGAGCCAGGAAGGAGACGGAGCAGAAACACGTATGGCTTTAACTATGGGGAACTGAGGACCACTGAAGCAAAGGGCAGGAAAAATACCTTGAACAAAATGAATCTGCATCCTCAACAAGTGGAATTCATGGGAGATAGACTGAGGATGACACTACAGGTTTAAAGTTTAGCACAAGTAAAGGCATAGAAGGTGAACTGGGGAAGATGCCAAGGCCAAAATTTCAGTGAACAAAATTGAGCATTTTCCAGCATGGAGATTTCTCAAAGAACTAAAAATAGAACTACCATTTGATTCAGCAATCCTACTACTGAATTTCTCCTGAAATGAAAATAAATCATTATTTTTTTAAAATGCCTGCACTCACATGTTTATCACAGCACTAGTTACAATAGCAAAGTCACAGAATCAACCTACATGTCCATCAATGGATGACTGGATAAAGAAAATGTGGTGTATGTATACACCATCGAATACTACTCAGCCATAAAAAGAATAAAGTCGTGTTTTTTTGCAGGAAGATGGATGGAACTGTGGGCTATTATCTTAAGTGAAATAGCTCAGTATCAGAAAGACAAATACCACATGTTCTCACTTAGAAGTGGGAGCCAAACAATGGATACACATGAACATACAGGGAGAAATAACAGACATTGGAGACTCCAAAAGATGGGAGAGTGGGAGACGGATGAGGATTGAAAAATTACCTGTTGGCTACAGTGTTCACTCTTTGGGGGGATGGGTACACTAAAAGCCCAGACTTTAGCACTAGGCAATATATGCATGTAAGAAATCTGGACTTGTACCCCCTAAATATATAAAAAATAATTTTAGAAAACCAAAATTGAGCATATTTTCTCTGAAAGCAACTTGCCATTATTTGCTACCCTGCCAAAAAGACTTAGTGTGGCTTTTCCTCTTTTGGAACCAATGTAAGCATCGCTATTTTTTCCCTTGGCCTCTGGATCCGAGGGAGCAGCGTCCATCCTTTGTGCCTTCCTCAAATCCTTCCTGCACAACAACTGCTGGCCTCTGAGAAGGATGGAAACTGATGCTGGGCCCACAGTATTCCAAACTTACCATGATCTGGCCCAAACATATATTCCCATCTTATCTTTTTCTTTCTTGTATCCAATCCCAGCTCCATCAAAATAGAATTATTTACTGATTCCCATCTAATCCGTCTGGTTTCTTACCACTGTGCCTACATCATGCTGTTCTCTTCCTGGCAGTCCCTACACCCACCTATTTCCTCTTTCTTCAAATTCTACTCATCCTTCCTTGGTCAGTTTCATACACCATGAAGTCATCCCACATCCCCCAAACAGCAAACAGATCTGAATCTTTTCTCTAGGCTACCAGAGCATTTTACTCTTTCATGGCATGAATCCTACTTTGCTATGTATTTGGAATTAGCCATGTCTGTTTTAAATTCCTCCCTCTTAGACCATGATGAATTCCTTGAGGATCTGGACCATATCCTGCCTTTCTTTACATCTTATCCATCAGCACTAAGCACAGTGCCTGGCACATATGAAATATTTAATAAATGTTTACATACTGAATAAGTGAATGAACAAATGAATGAAGAAATGATTCGTGGAAGAGTCCAGTGCTAATCTCAGAGAGAGAACTTTCTCTTATCTGGCTTCCAGATTCCAAATGGAGTCTTATTGCAAGTCATGGATCTTGTCTTATTCCAGTAAGAAAAAGGTTTTGCAACCATGTCATGTTGAATCTCTCAATGGTCATGTGCATAGTTACTCATTTTCTGTGTTTTCCTTTCTCCATATCCAACTGCAAGCTAATGCTATGTTATAGGAGAAAGAGCCTGGCTTGGGTAAGGGATAAAGTTGGATTTGAATTCTGATGCTATCTTTTACTCACTCTCTGTGATTCTAGAACAGGTCACTTGCCCTCTCTGTGTTCTGTAAACAGGAGTGTCCATCTCTGACTTGCCTCCCTTCCAATACTGCTGTGAGGCCACAGAAAGATATGGAATATACAGCTTCTTTGCAAACCATAGACTCTGGGCATAGGTGAGGAATTATCATTAATGAGGTAATTAATCTGGCTTGAAAGAAGGAAATGTAGATCCTGTCCTGTTTGGACCAGGCTGCATTTTTAGTCACTATGCTGGCTCTTGCAGAGCTCTGGGACATGGCTTTGGGTTACATAGATGACACTTGTTAATGACAGAACAGTCTATAGGGGGAAAAAACTCAGATATGCTGGGGAATCCAAGGTAGCTAGATTGGCTAGTGACAAGCAGAGAACAGGCTCTGCCTGGAATGGGTAATGAGATCGCCGAAATGGAAGAGAAAATTGAGCCAAAGTGTAAATGTTCAAGCAGTTTAGGGAAGGGATGTGTGTGTGTGTGCGTGCGTGCATGCACACATATGTCCGATGGGGAGCAGCGGTCCTTAAGAGCAATGAGTCTTGTCATTTGCGTAATAGCTCTTGACAATTTGCAAAGCATTATCATAGCCACCATCTCTAAGGTCAGAGAACAGTATCTCCTTTTCCAAGGTAACCTCAACTAGACCACCATCTTAGTCTTGACATTTCCTTCCCTTCCTTTCTCTTCTCTTCCCTTTTCTTTCCCTTTCTTTTCTTTCTCTTCCCTTTCCTTCCATTTCTTTTCTTTCCCTTTCTTTTCCTTTCCTTTCCTTTCTCTCAGTCAATATCTCCATCCAGTCTTAGTTCCCTGAGGATGGTTGTAGAAACTGAGTCTCAGAGAGTGAGAGGAGCAGAGATGGAACTTGAATTTTAGGCTGATACCCTATTTTTCTTTAGTATTTACCTTTTTTATTATGTATAAAACCAATAAAGCCCATTGTAAAATGTTTGAGGGGAGAGGAAAACCCAGACACGTATGAAGAAGAAAACGTCATTCATCCATAACTATCAATATTGGGTCCATATTTCCTTCCAGCTTTTTTTCTATGCAATTTGACATGCTTGAGATTCTGCTAAATGTAAATTTATAAATTCCAGTATACTTTCCACCGCATCATGATCTGTTGGTTTCCTTTTCTACACTAGGCATTGCCTCTTCCAAACCTCTGTAGCCTTTAAAGCCCCACTTGTCAAATAGGGTGTGTAGTAATGCCCCCTTGGCTTCTTGCAGCTGAAGTGAGAATCCTTTGAGATTCTAAGGGCAAGGGTATTTTGGAAATCTCAGCATGTGATTTGTGGAGGGGGTCTTAAGTGCAGGGTTTGGGGTTGAACAGCAATAGCCTACTCTGGCTCCTTCTCAAGTAAGCCCCCCTGTCCACTCACTGGAGATGAATGTTTCCAGGAACCTCCCTGCTAAGCACTCCTTTGAGCCGTCTGGCTGTGTCTTCACCCTCTCATCCTTTCCCCCTTTATCCTTTCTCTCCTGTCTCCACTTCGACCTCAGGTGACCCTTAAGCAATAACCTGCAATGGTGAGTGGGATTTGATGATATTAAATATAACTTGAGAGCACAAGCAGGACACCTTGTACTTTTCCAAACTCACAGTTTAAAAAAACACATAATAACATTTATTCTCTCATATTTGTTTTTGTCCCTATTGGGTTAATTCTCGTTCTGCAGATATTTGTGATACAAACTGACTATTCTTAGGCCGGGTGTAGTGGCTCACGCCTGTAGTCCCAGCACATTGGGAGGCCAAGGTGGGTGGATCACCTGAGGTCGGGAGTTCGAGACCAGCCTGACCAACATGGAGAAACCCCGTCTATACTAAAAATACAAAATTAGCCAGGCGTGGTGGTGCATGCCTGTAATCCCAGTTACTCAGGAGGCTGAGGCAGGAGAATTTCATGAACCCAAGAGGCAGAGGTTCTGGTGAGCTGGGATCACACCATTGCACTCCAGTCTGGGCAACAAGAGAGAAACTCTGTCTCAGAGAAAAAAAAGAAAGAGAGAAAGAAAGAAAGAAAGAAAGAAAGAAAGAAAGAAAGAAAGAAAGAGAAAGAAGGAAAAGAAACTGATTATTCTTAATGTATCTGTAGATGACAGAAACTGAAAAGAAGAGGTCCCAATAGTAAGAGTTAGAATATGCATGGAATATTAACTTATTGATTAATGGATTTTAATCTACTATTATCTTATACTTTCAGTAGTGGCAAGTTCTTCTTTGAAGGAGGTGGAGAGGTGTGATGGTTACTGGTGGCTTAGTCTCCTGGGAACTTATCTCACTAGGGATGCCAGATTAATGCATCCTTGTTGTGGGTTTCTGGCACTGGAGTGAATAAGGTTCTGATGATTAGGTGACCTGAGGAGGGAAGGGAAAAGAGAGTTTCTCTCTCCCAGCTACTCATGTCTTTGATCGATAAAACTGTGGTTATGTAGCCACTCATATTCATTTTACACATCAAATATTAATCCCATAGCACACAGCAGTATTTCTCAATGTGTGGTCTATAAATTATCCATATCAGAAGCACTTTAGTCGAGGCCTGGGGATCTGCATTTGAAAAGCATCCCAGATGATGCAGATGCACACCAAAATCTGATCCCCAATGCTCCAGTCTCTCAACTACTCTGTGAGAAAAAAAGGATGCCATGGTTAAGGAAGTTTTGGACACATTGCCTACTATATCCACCTGTTAAGATATTCATAATGCACATTAGCATATTAAAAGCTCTGAAAAATCTTTCAATAACAGAACAATCTTGTGTCCACTAACATAAGATTAATTAAATTATGATACAGGTACAATAAACTCCTATACTGTATTTCTTTTAATGAGGTAGCCCTCAAAGAACTAACAGGCAGCTTGGTGTAGATGTTAAGAGCATAGGTTCTGGAACCAGATAGACCTGAACTCAAATCCAACCTCTGCCATTAAATAACTGTAATCTTATGAAAGTCCTTTGAGCTGTTTTCTTTTCTCTACAGTGGGAATAATAACAATAGTCTTCATCTCATGGAAGTGATTATGAGTTTTAACTGAATGAAAATATGAAGTATTTATAGAATTGTATTTGGTACATGGAAAATGTACAGTAATTATTAGCTCTTATGATCACTGACATGGGAAAATGCCCATGATATATTGTTAAATCACAAGCGAGGCCAAGAACAATATGTAGAGCTTGCTTTCATTTGTGTTAATAAATTGTACATCATAAATAATTTCATAGATAAGTGTGGAAGGATACTCAGTATTCTGTTAACAGTGATTACCTTTGGGGTTAGGTACTGGGAGGGAGGAATGCTGTCAATTTTCACTTTACGTACTTTGGTAAGTTTTTTTGTATTTTTCTCCTCAGCTTTATTAAGATGTAATTGACAAACAAAATTGTATATATTTACAATGTACAAGGTGACATTTTGATATATGCATACATTGTAAAATGATTGAATCAAGCTATTTAACATATCCATTACCTCACATACTTAGTGTGTGTGTGTGGTGAGAATATTTAAGATATACTCTCTTAGCAATTTTCAAGTATACATTATTATTAACTGTAGTCACTATGCTGTACAATAGATCTCCAGAATTTCTTCTTCCTAACTGAAACTTTATATCCTTTGACCAACATCTCTCCATTTCCCCTCCACCTTTTGTTTTTATTTATTTTTTAAAGATAACACACATCTGGGAGGTAAAAGGAATTTTGCCCAGAACGGAACCCAGTATGGCCTGGATAATGGAAAATAATCAAGTGTCAGCACGGTTCTCTCTTGTTTCCAGAGAGGCACATTCAGCTACATTTAGCTTTTATTGTTTAAATTTTTTATTTTTGCCAGCCTCACCATTCTTCTGACTCATCCAGCTGTCTGCCCACTGATCTTCTCTGCCTTCTGTATGCTGATGGCTGCTCTGTATATAAGCCTGTCTTTGTACATGTGAATTTTGAATTCCTAATACTGGACATCGCACTTCACAGAGGTCAGCCCATGCTCCAGCCTACTGAGATTGTTTTGGATCCTGAGTCTCCCATCCAATCTGTTAGCTACATCCTCTATCTTCCCAGCATCCTCACTCTCAGAGAGCATGCCATCTGTCTGAGCTGTTGGATGAGAATGGTGACTTGACTGACACTGATGTAAAGATCTGTGACCTATCACTAGAGACCCTGATCCACATATCAGCAGCCACCTGCTACCTCTGGTGTCTCACCTGCAGTCTGTATTTCTTCACTTTATCTATAAAGGGCTCATGAGAGTCTAAGTCAAAAGCCTTGTTAAAATCCAGATGCATCCTGTCTACAGCATTCTCCTGATCTACAAGCCTTGTAACCTTATCAGAAGAGTAAATTAAGTTAGTTCTGCCATGACTTGTTTTCCTAAAGGCCCTACTTAGTGTTATTACTAAAAAAGATTTGATTTGAGCCCAATTGTGGTTTCAATTTAGACATATTTACTGTATTTCCCTACCTGCTCAGTGTCCCTCCCTGTCCCTCCAAGGCCTGCCTGGTGGCTGGAGTTAATTGGATGCATAAATTCATGCGAAAGGACTAATGGAAAACAAGGGCTTATGTGTACTGTTTGCAATGTAGTAGCAAGAAAGAATTGCTCAAAAAGTAGAAATGTTGACATATATGTGTGAATTTTTGATTCCTAGTCCTTGACATTGCATCATGATAGATTGAGGGCCTATTTTGGCTAGAGGAGGATTTTGATGCTCTTTACAATACAACAGGAAGGTTGTTTATCATTCTACCTGTGACCTGGGCTTAGTAATGGAGATCTATATTAGTTTCCTAGGGCTGCTGTAACAAACGACCACAAATTTTGTGGCTTAACACAATAGAAATTTATTATCTCAAAGTCCGGAGGCCAAAAGTCCGATATGTTTCCTGAGCCAAGATCAAGGTGCTGGCAGGGCTGAGCTCCCTTTGGAGGCTCTAGGGGAGAATGCATCTTTTGCCCCTTCCCACTTCTGATGGTTGCTGGCATTCTTTGGCTGGTGGCCACGCCACTCCAATCATTGCCTCCATGGTCACATTGCCTTCTCTTCTTCTGTCTGCAATCTCTCTCTGACACACTTATAAGGGCATTTGTGATTGCATTTAGGGCCCAGCTGTCTAGTCCAAGGTACTCTCTCTATATCAAGATGCTTAATTTAATCACGTCTGCAAAGTCTCATAGAAGATAACATTCACATGTTCTTGGGAATAGAACGTGGATTTTATGGGAGGGGGAGCATTATTCAGCCTAACACAAAGACTAATAACAAATTACTAAT
>NW_026652282.1:111570481-111656131 GCF_009828535.3 Hylobates moloch
GGGAGCATTATTCAGCCTAACACAAAGACTAATAACAAATTACTAATGCCTTCCCCTGCCATACTCTCCTCAGCCCCTTGGTCTATCTAAGTATGAAGGAGACAACTGGAATAGAGAAAGGCAAAATTTTGCAGAAGATACCACTAGACTTTCTTTCCTCTTCTGGCCCCTGGTGGTATATCCAGTTGCAGATCTGTTCATGTACCTGTCCAATTTCTGACCATACACACTCTGCTGGGAAATAGTGCAGTATAATCCACTCCTGAAATTCATCTTTGCCAGTTTTCACTCATTTGGGTGGCTTTCGACCTCCACAGCATAATTGCTGACGCAGGTTGAAACTTAAACGGGGGGAAAGATTGATTGGTTCACCAATAACATTTGTCTCTTGGGCTGGCAGTGAGTGCAGAGGAACCATTTATGCAATCTAATTATTACGTCAATTGGGGGATGGAGTAATGTTTCCCAGATGCCATTTGGCACCTGGAAAGCTGCAAATCAGCACTATCATATAAGAAACATTAATATAGACCATTGATTGGATTCATTGATCCCATCCCTTCCCCCTACCGCCTTTAGCTTCTTATTTTGGTTTGGAGTGAAACGCAAAAGCTTTGCTTTGCTTCTCCTAGCTTCCATGTTCAGACAGGAGATCGGATTGATTAGATGTATTTTACAATTAAATGTACTTAAGGAATGATGTGCATTTCTGAATCATTGTCCCTTTTCCTGTCCTTGAATCATTCAAAATATCTGTGACCAGTAGGACTGAGATCCAGGCTCCAAAGGAAGCCAAAACAGGAGGGAAGAGCAAGGGGCAAAGTGCTGTTTGCAATTCCTGCATCCTGAGCCTATATAACATGTGCTCAGAACTTTTCACTATGCTTTTCAGGTTCATTGTTGGAACAGTTTCTCGGTGTTAGATCATTGTAAGCCCCCAAGAGGGCTGAATTTTTTATTGTTAGTGATGCTTTTTATTAGTAACTAAGTAATCTGTTGGGATTAACCTCAACAGAGTGCAGGGCCCTATAGCCCAAGGAAAGAAGATGTTAGGATATTGGGGAGGTTTATTATAACCTCTTTAATCTTCATCTCCCTTCCATAAATACTTTTCTCTCTTGTAGGCAGATCCCTGCAATATTTTTAAGTGACAAAGTCTTTCATTCCACAATTGGAAACAAAGCTTAAAATGTAGCTAATCCAGGGAGAAGGAACGTAGCTACTTAAATTTATACTAATGAGTAAATGACTGCTACTACAGACGCCTAGATGATCTATTAGATTTGGAAAAGGCTTCACAGCCCCAAGCCTAAACTTGTTATTTTAAGGAAGGGAGGACTGAGAATTGACTTGCCCAAGGTCTTACATAAATTTTGAAGTGCAGTTTTTTTTCTGAAAGTTTTAATAGGGGAGCACCTTAAAGGGCATTGTAAACAGACATTTGTGACCAGTTTTACCAAGGGCTAGTTCTGGGGGATTCCAAAGCCAACTATAATCTCAGGTCAATTTTTAAAGGTAGTCTATCACCAGTGCTTAAAACATACTCTTCCCTTTGGCTCGGCCCTGGTGGGATTCACCAAAAGTTCATGTGTCTTACTCCTTTTTGTTATCTTAGTATCTAGTAGAGTGTCTGCCTCATAAAAGGCATTCAGTGAGTAATGTAAGACTGAATGTTTCCAGAAACAGGGAAGGCCTTTCACTGTACCCTCCATACTCTTTCATTCTGCTTCCTGTGTACACATTGCTTAAATAGCTGTTCAGGTTAGAGATTTTGCCCTTGGGTGGGACTAATAATTGTGTCAATGGTCAGAGACCAAAGTGAAGAAGGCTATCCAGCTTACCCAGGATTGAACCCACAACCCTAGACTTCCTTAAAGCATATGAGGAGATAGTCAGACTATAGTCAGAGATGTTAGAAGCGAATATTACGGAATACATGTATCTCTGAAGGCCAGAGTCACCAAGTCTGTATCTCTGATCACTGCGGGCATCCTAAGTCAGGGAATGCCGCCTGCAAGCGGGAGTCAGCACACCTTCTCCAATAAGCTTCTCTTACTTTCTTGGGAGGAACCCCTCCCTGGTTGTGGTTGGGGCTACAGAGAAAGAGTAAAGAGGGAACCATAGGGTTGTGGACAAGCTACTCAGATACTCATGGCTTGTGGGAAGGAAGGGTTTGATCGGTCAGGATCTGCCCTTAGCTTTAATCTCACAGTGCTCATGCCCACCAATTCTACTTGCTTATTCTCTCCTTCACTGGTTCATCTGCACTCACCTGCAGGGACTGGGCCCAGGCATGGCCCCTGGCCCCAAGCATGCCTACCTCTCTCTGAGCTGCCTCGATTAGGTCCCACTGCTCATGCCTTCAGTGTTCATGGCAAAAGTTTTCAGTCAGGGATGACAATGAAGAGACAAGGCAACCCTCGGGGCAGGGCTACCCATCAGCCCTAGACGAAAACAAGATTCAGAAGCAAAGCCTATTCCTGTTGGCTGATGGCTCGGCATTGGCTGAGAGTCCAGAGAGCCTTCAGTTGGTCTGAACCAATGAAAAGGAGCCAAAGATACAGTCTCTCTGGCCATTAAAGAGATATTTCCACCTATGATTGGCCCCAGGGTACTTCACCTCAGGGTTCTCCTATTGGCCTGGAATAGCATGCTGGCAGCTAGGGCACCCTGTGGTGAGCAGGCACCTACGTAGGCATGCAGTAAAGCACAGCCTGCTGCTGGGCACTCAGGGGACAGGCAGATAGAGGAGGAGGTATCAAGATCCTCTCTCTGCTTAACTGGTGACATCTTGGGGTCCACCCACTTCTCCTTTTTGTGCCTCTCCCCTCTGGCTGGGCCTGCTCGCTTTCCTGGTCCTATTCCCCAAAGGACTTCGATTCCCAGGTATGGTGGTGACTGGCAACACAGGGTAAGATGTAGCCTTTTCTTAGGGTTATTTGCATTGTTGTAGGGGATCCTGAAGTCTGAAAAGTGGTGGTGGTCCAAAGAAATTGTAGTTTCATAGAATTTTGGTGCCAAAAGGGAACTTTGAAATAGTTCCCATTTTACAGATGAGGAAGAAAACTGAGATGGACCCCAAGAAGTAATAGAATTTAGTCAAAAATCATATAGCTAGTTAGTGGCAAGTCTCCTGACTATAGGCAAGGGCATTTCTGATGCATCACAAATGAATCTTAAACTGTGGTGTTTCATGTACATTTCTACTGTTCTTCAAACCACTGGTTTTCTGTCCTAACGAAACTCCTAGTCCCACTGGGGAGATCTTCAGATCACAAATTAATGGCTTAATTAACATTTACAACAAGTTTTTGGCTGTGTCTTCAGTGTATGAGAAGGGGGCTTGTGACATGGGCTTTCTCTCTGTTTACCCTCTTCTTGTACCAACCCACAGTAGTGAATTGACTGTGACCAGGTCTCCGGAGTCATGTAATCAGCTATCTAGCTAGGAAGTTGTCCAACTGGTGACTCTGTGATGTTTGAGCCATCACTGTTCAAGATGCAGCAAAGAAGCAAGTCAGTTACTAAATGGAAAAAGGTCTGAGTCTAAGCTACTGCCATATTAATACCAGTGCTTCATTTTTCATGCATTTAGCCTCTAAATCCCCTTTAGGTTAGAGACCTGGGTTTGTTTGTTCGTATATTAGGTGGGACCCTGAACAGTCCTGAAATCCTGGCCCTGGATAGCTCTGTATCACCAACAACAATGATAAGCATAAAGGGTTTGGGATTACTCAATCCAGCTTTCCCCCATTGTGTCTGTTTTCTTCATGCTTCTACCTTTCTCGTTCCCCTTTTCCTTGTCCTTTAAAGGCCAATTTAAGTCCTGCCTTCTCCAGGAGTCTCCCCTTACTAGTGTTGCCCACATCAGTCTTTCCCTCTTTTGGATTCTTACTGTCCTTCCACCCTATCCCTCAAAGTGACATTTCATTATATTCCATTTGTATTTATCACTATTGGTTCCACATATATCAACCTCATCTTCTCAACAAGAGTATAAGTTCCATAAGGGCAGGGTACACATTTTATCCTTGCTAGGTATGCCCCACAATGTCTGGTGGATGTTCAAATTAGACTAGAATGATAGCTTTTGTGGTGACATGGGAAATGCTCACAATATACTTAAGTGTCTAACTCAAAATACAAAAGTCTATGATCACAATTTTATAAAGACATGGAAAATAAAAGCAAGCAAGCAGAAAGGTAATACATGCAAATGTGTGAGAGGTGGGTAGGATGATAGGTGAGTCTAAATATTTATATATTTACTTGACTTTTCAAAGTTTCAACAAGGAGCATGTATTACTCTTATGAGAAAAAAAACAAAGGTTATTTAAAAGAGAATCATAGATTTATGAGCTCTGGAAAGCAGAGCAGAAAAAGACGAAAGAGCTCATGTAAGTCCTATCTTTCTGTTTTAAGATTGAAAAGCTTGGGGCAGAGCTATGGGAGATGCCTAGCCGGTAACTCAGTTTCCATCTTCTAGGAGCAAACAACCCAGTTTCTTGGAGCTCTAAGGCTGAGCCTCCTAACCTCTCCTCAAATCCACCTTCCCCTGAGCTTCTCCTCTAGGCATCGGTCCTGGAAGTGGCTGCGTGGTTTTCTCCTGATGAGGTCTCCCATGATTCTTTGGTGTCTCCTGGGTTGGGAAGCCTGAAGGTTTGGCTTTGACTCTTGCCCTAGTCCCTTGCTACCATCTCCTGGAACTCACTGCTTTGCCTCTGAAGCATCCCAGGACAATAAGCTATATAGTATCCACATTCCCAGGTGGCTGGAAGTAAAAAAACACCTAGCTGTACCCTTTCCTAGAAATACATACTTACTGCACTCTGAGTACTTGCTGGGAAGGGTGATCTCGAACTAATTCCACTCAATACCTTTGCAAAGCCTTGCTGAGAGCAATACTATTCAAGGAGGGCCACCTGAAATTGGTGCTTGAAGCCCATCCATTCCTTTCCAACTGGACCCAACAGACTAGCCCCAGGTACCTGCCATGCCCATAACTTTCCCTTCTAGTTAGGCCTCCCTCACTCACAGCCGGGAAAAAGGGCTGGATGGATGTTTTATGCAGAAGAGTGGCCCAGGGATGGCCACTTAACCCCAGGCCAGCCATCCATGATCTGGCAGCAGACCTATGTGGTGGATTTTTCTATTAGTGTTCCTGTTGCCAGCGGTGGAATCTGATGTGCCCACAATTGGTTAAAGTGATGAAGACTCTTGTTAAATGCACATTTGTCACTTGGGATGATAAGCACATGTAATTCACTGTGTACATCTATGTTTCCATCTTTCCATCCATCCACCAAACAAGCATTGGGCTCCTATTTCTTATTTTCACTTCCCAAACCACAAAGCTCTGAAAACCGAAAACTTTCTCATAAGTCTGATGTTAAAACTCATTTTAACTTATATTATAATAGTCTTTCTTTATCCCACTTAGTGTGAATATTCATATATTTCATGACAAAAATATTAATGTATTTGATTATGGGGAGCTATGCTGCAGCCTGCTAGAGGTGTTATGTGATATTGGCAAATACACGATTACCTTGATAAAATTCCCCAAATTCTGGATTTCGAAATATCTGGCCCTAAGGATTTGAGATAAGGCACTTTAACCCTTTAAGATCTAGGGATGGGGAGGTGGTAGATACCCTATCTGAGTTGGCCATGAACAGAAGAAACCACTCAGTGAAGGGGGTAGGCATTCAAGTCTTTAGAGAGAGAGGGCTTGCTCAGGTTCAAGCCAAGGAAATCCAGTTGGGTCACTCAGCCATTAGTCCAAAAGGAAGGAACAGGGCTGCAAACAGAAGACAGAATAAAGACTCAGGAGAAAGATGGAACTGAAATGGAACAAGAATAGTTTGAGAATGGGGAAATGAGAGGGAACTAGAAAGTAGCAGGAACAAGGTGTCTTTGACTCCAGTCAATTGGCTGGTGGCTGTTAGGTACCAACTGGGGTCAGGTTAGCTTTAAAGTTGGAAGATTGTGACAGGCAGATACTGAGAGAAATGAGACACAAACTCTGTCCTCTCTTTGCCAAGAGTCTAGAATCTGCAGGGTCCTGAGAGAATGGATAGAAATTGGAGTCGCATTAGTCTGAAACAAAGATTTAGCTTTGAATTTTTTCAATCTCTGCATTTTTAAAGCTTTATTTTTTAAATTGTGAAATATACCACACATAAAGAAAAGTGCATAAATCATAAATGCACAACTTGTTCAATGAAACACCCATGTTGTTACCCAGTTAAAAATAGAATATTATCAGCACCCCGATGCCCAACTTGTGTCCCTTCCCTAATCATAACTCCTTTCTCCCCTACTAAAAGGTAACAACTTTTCTGACTTTTCCAAAAATCACTTCCTTGCTTTTATTTAGACTTGTACACCTTACCATGCATCACTAAACATTATAGCTTTGCCAGTTACTGGCTTTTATGTAATAATTCAGTATGTACGCTTTTGTTTCTGGCTTCTTTCATTCAATATTATGTTTGTGAGATTCATCCATGTTGTTGCATAAAATTGATATTGTTCCTTCTCATTGCTGTATAATATTCCCTTTTGTGAATATGCCACAACTGAGTTAACCATTCTACTGCAGATGGGCATTTTCAGTTTGGGGCTGTTTGACTAACACTACTATAGTTATTTTTGTTTGACTTTTGGTGCACATGTGCCTGCATTTCTGTTAGTAATGGAATCACTGAGTCGTAAGCACACGTTCCATTTGCTAGATGCTGCCAGTTTTTCAAAGTTTGTATCAATTTGCACTCTTCCATTGTGCCAAATCATTATTAACAGTAAGTATTGTCAGATTTTTACATTTTAATCACTCTGGTGCATGTGCAGTGGTATCTCATTGTGGTTTGATTTGCAATTCTCTGGTGACTAATGAGGTTGAGCATCTTTTCATATGTTCATTGGCCTTTTGGATATACTCTTTTGTACAATTCCCATTTAAGTCTTTTGTCCATTTTATCCTACTAGATTGTCCTTTTCATACTCATTTCTAGGAGTTCTTTATACATTCTAGATGCAAGCTCTCTGTTTTATGTGGTACAAATAAATTCTCCAGCACTGTGGCTTCCCATTTAATGTTTTTTGAGTCTCATTTTCTTCATCTAAGTTCCATCAAGCTTCCCAGGCTCAAATGTCCCCCATTTTGCTAAGGTTCTAACTAGCTCACCTGGGCCCTGAGGGATAGCTCACTAAGGCTGCAGGGCTGTTCTCTCCACCTTCCCTTCCTTCTTCCCTCCCACTTATCTGTCCTGTCTCTCTCTCCCTTCCCTCAAACTTTGCCCATTCTTGGGGGCCTGCTTATTATTCACAGGATGGATAGAAACAACCTTCTTTTAGCCATGGTGCCAAAACTGTCAGATTTGCCACGTGATATTAATATGTCAGAAAACTTTCACTCTGGAAAGCACTTGGAGATTATGTAGTTCTAATGATGAGGAGTCGAAAGCTCAGAGAAATTAAGTGGCTTGTCCAAGATCATACTGCAAGTTAGTGGCCAACTTAGGACTAGAACTCAGGTCTCTTGCATGCATGCCCCAGCCTTTTCCACTCCATTATGCTAAGAAAGACCAGAGCACACAGCTGCACATTGACGGGGGCATTTTTTTCTTCTTCTGAAAATAAGTGCTGTCTGTGTCTGTGTAACAACGTAATCGGTAGAGACTATGGCTCATGTCTGTCTGGACCCAGGTTGAGAGATCACATCACCTCTGCTACTTTCCCCTCTCCTGGCTGTCAAAGCCTGAAGGACAACAAATGGCTTGAGTAATGAGATGAGTTAAGATAGTGTCTCCCACGCTGAATTATGTGCCAGTTCAGGACTACAGGATTCTGCCACAATCCATTTACACAAGAAATTAAATTGAAGATCGCAATGTAATATTCATATATTAAATCCTGGCGGACAATCAAAGTAATTAAGGCCAAATGTTCTGAATCATCCTGTGGCATCATGAACATTCTATTGCTGGGTTTTTAGAAGGACTTATTTCTACAACCAATTATCTTGGAAATCATTAAACCTCCTTTGGAATGTGAATAATTTGAAAGCCACCATGATACCCAGTGCTACTCAAACCACTTTGCCCCCATAAAAGAATAACTCTGCTACATAGGCGTGCTGGGTAGGTAAGGAAAATCTGATGTTCAAGAAGCTAAGGTTAGGGGATAGGAACCAGTCTCTGACCACCCCCCTGCCTGCATTGTGTTTTTCAAAAGGAGTGGCTATATTTCATCCTAAATTGAAGCAGTTAACTGATGCAGGCTACTGGGCTAATCCCAGCTACAGACTGATCTGCTTGCAGTGTAGTTCTGTGGTTCTCACAAATACATTCTATTGATTAAAACAAAACAGAGTTTGGAGAAAGAGGATGGCTCCGTCTAGCCCCACAATGATGAATAGGGTCGATCTTCAGACCTTCCCCACCACTCCCCACCATAGGCCACCTCGTCTCTTAAAGCTTCTCCACATACCCTCATCTCTTAGTCCCTGTTCTTCTCAGCTTCCCTTTGTCCACACCTCTGTTATGCCACTCATCATAAAGTCCTCGAGTTATTTGTTGGCTCCCCTTATGGAGCGTAAGCCCTTCAAGGGCAGAGGCTATGCTCTAATCTTTCCAGTGTGGCCCAGTGCACGCATCAGAGAAGGTGCTTTGTGTATGGTTGGTGCATGTATGAAAGTCTAGATATATAAAAGACAAATGATCAAGAGAACTCACAAACATACACGAATGTATCTCTGTTTGGGAATGACAGGCTTAGTGTCATGGCAGCATCAAAGAGAGGAACCAATCTTCCTTTCTCTTCCAGTAAATGTTTTAATTCTCTCCAAAATACAATGTTCTCAACCATCACCAACAAATAAAACTCTGTCATGGAGAATGTGTAACTAAAAGATAAACAGAAAGTATTAAATTAACTTGTATTTTTTCAGAGTTATACTTGGGAAACAATCAAGTTATTTTACCTGAACTAATTATATGACTTCTTTGCATCTTGAATACTGTATACAAAAAAAGGTCTCTGATTCATCAGTTTTGCCAGTGGGAATAATTAAAAGTGTGCATATACAGTAATATTCCTACCAAATTATTTCTTCTCGTAAATATTTATCCATAGCCTAAGTTTGTTGATGCTGAGCAGCATCAATATTTCTTGACTTTGGTTCACATACTGCCCCCTTGACTGTACCACAATTCTGATTCACAAATGAGATTCTTGGGAGATATTGGACTGTATCTTGTTCATGTCTATATTCTTAGTTCTAGCACAGAGCTTGGCACAGAGCACGCACTCTCTGTAGAATGAATGAATGAATGAATGAATGAAATACTAAGTGAGGCATTAGCCTTCAGGGATGATTTGCATCAAAGTGAAGTTATACAAAGCAAGCCCCATTCACTGCTATTCTCTTTGTGACCCGTTGGCTACAGCATCCCTGAGCTTTTAGGGCAACCTGATCCACCCACCCAACCAGCATGCCCCTTTCAAAGGCAGTCGTGCTACCCCTGCATGTGCCCAGCACTAGCCAGAGGGGTTGGTGCAGTCTGTGTGCCAGCCCAAGCCAGGTGGACACACCAACAACCACCTGTGGCTTTCCTGGGTGGGCATCTTGAGCCCACATGTTTCACGTCATCATGCACCTACCGTCAGTGCTGGAAACTGCACCAAGAAATATTGATACTGCACAAAATCAATAAACTGGGGCCATGGCTAAATACTTATTGGGGCGGACAGTGACGCCATGTTTGCTCAGAAAATTCAATCAAGTTCTGTGCAATTACTGCGGGTTTAGATTTGAACAAATTAGCTCTTAGTCATAGAATTTCAGAATGTCAGAGCTGGAAGGACCCTTAAAATTCATCTGGTCCTGTGTAACCCTGAGGTTTTCAAACTTCGCTTTTGCAAGAAACACTTTTTAACCAAGGAAATCTTATGACGTTCCTCTTATTCAAGTAGGGGTGTGGATCCTGATGCATAGCCTCCCCTTCTCATCTGCTTCAAACTGCAAAGGTGAAAAGGAAAGTCCAGTGAAGTTAAGGAGGATCATGGCATACTGGGGGCAAAAAGTTCTAGTCTTGGAGTAAGTGTCAAGACAGACTCCAACTCTGTCTTAGCCAAGGGCCTGATATTCAGCCATTTACACTCATGCCTGAAGGGGTCTTTTGGATATGATCATTTAAACTGATATGAGACATGTGTTCCTAGGAGGGGAGACACAGTAACTAACAGACCCTAGCAGGAGTGAGTTGATTTAAATGAAACACATTGCTACCAACCTTCACAAAGCCTAAAGGAAAATCCCAAGGGCAGGAGACTCAGAATGGTAAATGCCCATTATTAGAGTATTTCACAAAGGCAAAGAGAAGAGAGGAGGAACGGAGCTAGGCCAAACCTCCTCCTCCCGTCCTGGCGGATGTCTGCTTGTGTACCTGTCTATTCAAATGTCCATCATTTAAGGTGCCTTTGTGTCATCTTCTGCAGTGGTATATCTAGTTCCTTGTCAGTTTCTGCCTGGGGCCCATCCTTGTGTTCAGGTTGGCTCTCTCTTTCTACTGTGAGTCTGTCGCTGCCTACATCTCAAGTCTTTCAGCTTCTCTGTGTCCAGATGTGCTATTTTTTCATGTGCTTATTTGCCTTAGCATGTGTGTCTGTGTCTGACTGATTTTACCCCACAAGAACGGCTAACAGTGAAAGTGGGAGGGAGGGAGGAAAAAAACCATTTCTGGTCCTCCTAAAGACTTCAATCTCCTCTTCTATGTTTCTTTTTTCACCTAGTTTTTTCCCAGTATTCTTATCTCTCTCATCCCTTTTTCTTTCACTGTGTTCCTTTATCTCTGGTTGTTCTATTTTTCTGTTTCTCTGTATACTTTTCTTTTCTATTTTATTTATTTCTTCCCCTTTCTCTTCCCCTATTTGTTTTCTCTCTAGATTTGTCTTTCTCTATATATTTCCCTTTTTCTTATTTTTTTCTTTCTCTATATACCTTTCCCATTTTGGGGGGATTCTGAGTCTGCTTTTGTCTTTCTTTCTTTCTTTCTTTGTTTCTTTCTTTCTTTCTTCTTTTTTTTTTTTTTTTTTACAGGGTTTCACTTTGTCACCTAGGATGGAGCACAGTGGCGTGATCATAGCTTGCTGCAGCCTTGACCTCCTGGGCTCAAGCAATCCTCTTGCCTCACCCTCCTGAGTAGCTAGAACTATAGGTGCATGCCAACACGCCCTGCTAATTAAAAAAAAAATTATATTGATAGGGTCTTGCTATGTTGCCCACGCTGGTCTTTAACTCATGAGCTCAAGTGATCTGCCCACCTCTGCCTTCCAAAGTGCTGGGATTACAGGCGTGAGCCACCGCACCCAGCTAGTTCTTTCTGTTTCTTCTTTTCCTCTTAGCTCCTATTTCTGGGTTTCTCTTTTAACTGTATTCCTCTTCCTCCATGTGTCTCTTTTCTGTGATCCTTTATTTTATTCATTTTCTTTCCCTGTCTTTTTTATCCCTGTCTTTCTCCATGTCTTGTTTTTCTATTTCTCTTTCTCTTGCCCATTCTTCTCACCTCTCTGTCAGTAGCTCCTTGTGTATGAATCTGTCAGCCTCTTTTGTGCTTTGTTCTCCCCAAAGATGCTTCAGGCATCAGGAGGGGGAAGGAGTTACCCTTTTCTGCCCTGGGCTGGACTATGGGTGGGTGGGGTTCATTATCTGTCTTTTCACTCAAGGATGGGTGGGATCATTTGCTGCTCCCTGAAACCTAACCAACACATCCTTGTTCCCCACCCCCAAGACCCCATCTGCAGAGTCACACTGCGACTCCACTGCTGCGCTGCTTGCATTCCCTGCACGTCCCATGCAGAGTGATGAGCCCCCAGGTGCAGTGGGAGAATTCATCAGCCACCTGACAGGGCTAACAATTTACTCCTGAGAAATAATCCATATCCAGATAATGGATCACCCCTGACTCCCTGAGACCATTTGTCTTGGCACTTAAATGGCACCAGAATCCAGGGGCAAAGCCAGGCACTCTATCCCAGGTTCATTGGTAGATGAATAGGCTGGAATAATAATGTTAAGGATTATGATAAGGAATACTTTGCATTTGCATGGTGCTTTTTTAAAACTCTATAGATTTGGAAGAGATTAACCTTCCTTGGCTCATATCTTTTGCATCTCACACACTGTGGACCCTGCTTGCAGATTCAGAAACAGGGGAATTTTAGTGACTCACCCAGACTCATCTAGCCTGTTACTGGCAGAAATTGGAGGAAAACTATTTCCTGACTTCCTGAGACTCTTTCCTCTGAATGCTACATGGCCTTCCAATCTCTGGGTCCCACTGTTTGTATCCAAGAAATGGGGCCGGGCGCGGTGGCTCACGCTTGTAATCCCAGCACTTTGGGAGGCCGAGGCAGGCGGATCACGAGCTCAGGAGATCGAGACCACGGTGAAACCCCGTCTCTACTAAAAATACAAAAAAAATTAGCCGGGCGTGGTGGCGGGCGCCTGTAGTCCCAGCTACTCGGAGAGGCTGAGGCAGGAGAATGGCGTGAACCCGGGAGGCGGAGCTTGCAGTGAGCCGAGATTGCGCCACTGCACTCCAGCCTGGGCGACAGAGCGAGACTCCGTCTCAAAAAAAAAAAAGAAATGGAAGCTGAAACTAAGAGACAGTGTACTGGAGGGGTTCATAGATCTGGCTTTGAATCCTGGCTCTGCATTAGCTAGCTGTGTGGCCTTGGGCAGGCTGCTTACTCACTTAGAAACTCTACATCCTCCTCTTTAAAGTGGGGATCCAAATAAACCCTCCTCATAGGACTATTATGAGAATGAAGAGAAATTATGCATGCAAAGTGCTTATTATAGTGCCTTCCTTATAGTAAAAGCTCCATGAATGTTAGCTGTGATTATTACTACTGCCTGTCTCTTTGCAGGATGCTAAGTGAACTCATACAAATGCATGAGAAAATTGGTCTAGAGGAGGGGAAGAGGTAATTGGTGGCTTCCACATAAGTGTCCCTGAGGCCATTGATGGGGGAAGGGATGAGGAAGAGTGAATTCTGATTGCGGGAGGAACTACGGATTCTGCTTGGGGTGGGAGGTGCCGCCAGCTCTGGGAACAGGCAAAGAGAAGGAAGGAGATTGGGGATCTGTGTTCAGGCTCCAAACATATTTCACTGCTCAGCAGGATCAACGGTTGGCCTTCAGTCCCAGCCAGCTAAGGTTCCCGTTCTCAGGGTCTCAGCTGTTTCTGTTTCCCTGGGGTGGTTCTCTTTCCCAAAAACTGGACAGAAGAATATTTCTTTGGGGGAATATTGAAGCCCAAAAGGTTTTGTGGAAGGCCAGCACAAACGAAAAAAAAAAATGAATTCTTGTGCAGGAGCCTTTTGCGTAAATGGGAGTTCACTGTACAAATGTAAGAAATATGATTAATATTCCCAATAATAACAGTAATGATCAATCTTTAAAGCTTGTTCTATGGAGTGCCACTGCCAGAGGTTGACACATCGTCTCAGATGGTGCGAAACATCCCCAGGGTCCATCTGCATACAGAATCACAGCCCACATTCTTCTCCCTGTTTACAGAGACCTCGCCCTCCCAGAGTCACACACATAATTTAGCCCTCGGTGAAATGATTCTGACGCTATAGAGGCTCCCTGGAGAGTGGATGCTGTGCGGAGGCGAGCAGTGTGGGCTCCTGACTTCAAGCTGCAGGAAGGCGAGGAATTGATACATCTCCTAAGCTCCAAGGGCTCAACTCCTTTGGAGATCAGAAGGGCTTTGTCAAAGCCTGATGGTTTATTAATAATTCTCTCAACTGAAGAGAGCCTCATGCTTATCAATTGACAAGTATTTAGTGAGAACCCTCTGTGGGGGAGCTAAAGAGGTTTGGCAGAGCTGACAATGTGGTTGAGGAGACAGACCACAGACATAGAAAGATTATTGACAATGAAAGCAGTCCCTTCAACAAAGAGATGCTAGCAGCTGAAGCAAAGTGGAAAAAAATGTAGAGCCAGGAGACTTGACATCACAATCTCTCTGAGACTTGGTTTCCCTATCCTCTTAGAAAGGCAGCCTGGTATCACTGAAAGAATATTCACTTTGGAGTCAGACCAACCTGATTTAAAATTTCAATGACCTCACAAACTAACTAGGGGTCATCGAACCAGTTACTTAACTCCTATGAGGCACAATTACCTTATGTATAAATTGAGATATAATAATAGCCCCCACCTCAGAGTGTTGTGGTGAGAATTAGATGAAAGCACACATGTAAAATGCTAAACATAATGCCTGGCACATGGTAAACATTTAATAATCTGTTCTTATTATAATATGCAGGGAGAAAGGCAGAGAATGTTTGGAAATAGAAGGGTTTTATTTTCCTCTTCAGCTTTTTATATGCGTGACATTAAATTTCATATGAATGCAAACCAAAAAATACTCATATGTAAACAATAATTATAATATCACTGTATGATACCTTTTATATGCCTCCCCAGTATTGCTCACTAAATTTGGTATGATCAAATTTACAGAACAATGAAATAGCAGAGGAGGCAAATTATATGCTCCTTGTGATCTTGAATTCCTTTCTGAGCTTCAGTTTTCCCATCTGTATAATGTGGCTAGGAACACCTACTTCACAGTGCTGTTGTGAAAATTAAATTAAAATGTCTACAAAGCACTTGGCACACAATAGGCAGAAAACAAACATTAGCTCCCTCCTCTTCTCTCATCTATATAAATGAGAATAAGAAAAAATCATCCTCACAGGGTTATGATGAGGATGAAGACAGGCAAGTATGCAGGAAATGCTTGTAAACTGTAAAATCCCCCATAATAGTCTTTAGAGAACATTTGAAATGTACCAGGCATTGTGCAATTAACAAAGGTTAATCAATTAGGTAAGCATTACTTAAGTGTCTACTATATGGAGGACACTATTTTAGGTATTGTGAGCCATCCAGAGAGATAAGGGCCATCAGACTAGATGAGCCCCTCCACATAAGAATAGAGCATTGAGGACAGAACCTGAGCAATTTAGGGTGGCAAAGGAGAATGCAGAGCCAGAAGGAGAAATCAGAGGTAAGAACACCAGTATAGCAGTGTCCGCAGAGCCAAGGGAAGAGTGAGTTTCAATAAATAGAGACTTACAATGTAGAATTCTGCAGAGAATGAAAAATCAAAATAGGACAGATATGTGTCTCCTTGGAGCAGGCCTCCAAAATAAACATTCGTAACTGCATTGAGAGGGGCTGTGTGTGTCTGCACGTGCATGCACGCATGTGCATGCACGCACGTGCATGTATGGAGGGTGTAGGAGCCATCTTGCCATGGATGGCAGGAGTGTTTGGGGAAAAGTAAGGTGAGCATATCTAGAATACTCTTTCAAGGTGTTAAGGACTAAGGCTGAGAAAGGAAGGATGGATGATAGCTAGAAGGGGGCGCGGGGTTGAGGGAAGATTGTTTCCATATAGGAGCATTTCAATGTTTTTGTGGGCTACAGGGAAGAAAAAGCCCACAGGGAAAGAGAAGATGAATAAGTAGATGACAGAGAGGATTACTGAACAGGCAGAAGAAGAATTCTGAGAGATGAGACCTGGGAGCTTTGGCTGAGAGCAGAGGAGTTTTCAATTAATAAGGAGAAAGAGATCATGGGGTAGCAAATGGCTGTCAAGTGGCCAAGAGGGCTGAGAGTTGACAAGGAGCCATTGCATCTAGAATTAGGAAGGCCTCAAGAGTGGAAGTGGAGTGGGAAGAGGTAAAATAGTGAGTTGATGGTAGACACTACACATTTGAGAAGTTTTGCAGACTCAGGAGCAGGTAGAACAAGGCTAAGGGAGAGATTATGCTTTATAGGGAGGTTTGAGATGTGCATAGGAAGGAAGGAGTTAGCGGAAGAGAAGAGGCTGAAGGTACAAGAGGATCAGAGGTTTCTTGATGGCTGAGGTGGAAGCAGCAGAAGCGGCTGAGCTTCAGAACACTAGTGAGGAGAACCCCAGAGAGGATCCGTTTTTTTTCCTTTGAGGTGGGAGGAAAGGACAAAAAAGCCAGAGGAGCTGACGTTCTGCACTTGGTCCTTGAACCTGGCCTTGGGCACTAATATCACCACTGTTGACCCCATAACTTTCAGGGCATCTCATGATCACTGAGTAGATTTGAGGGACTGTCTCTGAGGACAGCAAGGTGTGTGATTTGGAGGATATACTGGTGGCTCTTTCCCTAGGGAGATGGCAGAGAGCTGTAGCCCCGGTCCCAGGATACCAGGCCCCAGAGCCTGGCCCAGTGAGGAGGGCCTACAGTTCATGACCTATACCCATGTTACACAATCTCTTCCTTCCCTGTCACTGAAATTGCCACCCCAGAGCCAATCTTAAAAATGAAGTCAGGGTCCACAGTCACTCAGAGACTTGAGTGTTCCTGTTATTTGCTAAGGCACTAGGGGCCCGGAGTCCTGTGATCTGGCCAGAAGTTCCCTTATTAGGAGCAAAAGGAAGGGCTTTCTGAATATAACCTGGTCTTCACCTCTTCAACGTGTGTGCACAGCCTGCCAAATGCGTCAAATGGCTGTCCTGCCACTTGACCCAGCCTCAGCTACAGCCCCTCTTCTCCAGCAAGGCTGCTCTCTGGTCCTAGGCAGATGCATCTCTGATGGTACCTTCCTGCCTTACCGCTTAGTTTTCAATCTCATAACTCTCCTGGGATCTGGAGGGTGGAACAGCAGGACGGTTATAAGCCCTGGGTGCTTGAAAGCAGGAGAGGGTTTTGGGCCACAGAAGTTAGGAGAGGGGGTCCTTGGGTGGGGGCCAGACCCAAAGTAGCTCAGAAGATAAAGTCAGTTCTTGGTATCTTTTGTCCCAGGGCCAATTTTGGTGTTCACATACCAATCTTATGGATCCCGGGATGGAGGAATACAGGGAGGGAAGGGCAAACAGCCCCTTAGTTAGGGAAACCTAAGGCTCTGGAGCTAGCCTTGCATCTTTGTTTAAGGCGTGGGTTGTCCCAGGATTGAGTTATAATGGAGAAAGACCTATTTGCATTGACAAATGGCACTTAATGAAGGGAATGATTAAAAGCGAGGGAAGCTACAGGCTCAGAAATGTCAGCGGTTGTTGTACAAGAGAATTCCTTTATTGCACTTTCCTCTCCCCCTTCTCCCTCGTCCTTTTTCTTCGCTCCCGCTATTGCTCATCTTCCTTCTTCTCCTCTGCCCTCCTCCTGCTTACTCCATCCACCTCCACCCACAGCAACTGATGTGATTTCTCATGATCTACAGTCAAATGCCATTAATCCCGACAGGCTCACGAGGGTCCAGCTAAGCTGTCCCATGAACCAATCCTGTGAGAAGACAGACCAGGAGATGCAGCGGGCAGGCAGCCCCCCCACCCCACCACCTCACGAGTAATGGCAGATAAACCAATAAACCAGAGTGGCTGCCCCTAAAATAATCAATAAATCACTTGGGGTCCAAGAGAGGTGGAAAGCTCCCCAGCAAACAGTGCTCAGGATATTTTCCATGACCTTCTCTGCCTTGAATGTCCATGGCATGCTAGCCACGCAGGCCAGGACTGACTCTGCTCTCAAGGTGCCGCTCCCAGATTCTGCCTGGCCCTCTCAGTTTCAGAGGGAGGTAATTCATTCCAGTGGGATGTGACAGGTGCCATCTTCAGGCTCCTGGCTCTGCTCCCAGCAGCAGGGACTGTCGCTGACTGCAAATCCCCCAAGTGCCACGCTGGTCTGAAGAAAGCAAGCCCTAGGGTGGGCAGATGACCTTTCAAGAACCCAAGAAGCCAAAGTGGGATAGCAGTGTGATGTAATGGACCGAGCCCTGGACTAGGATGCTGGACACCTGGCTTTTAGTCCCTTTTCAGCCACTAACTTGCTAGACGATGTTGGGTAAGTCACTTTCCCTTTCTGGATCTCAGTGTCCCCTTCCCACCGGCCCCCATGATGTGAAGAGGTTGGACTAGATTATCTCTAATGGCACTTTCAACCCTGATAAGCAAGTTTTGAAATTAAAGAAAAAATTATTTTTGAAAAATTGCCAGCTCTAATTAGAATTTGTTTAAGGACTCCTCTCAGGCTCTAATTTAAGCTGCTTTACCATCAAATCTTTTGCCCTAAACTCCCATGCAGTACAGGCAGCCACTTACCAGCACCCAAGCTCCATCTAAGACATCACAACCACTCACAGGTGTAGCCTTCCCCTCCTGCAGAGCTAGTTCTGTGTTTGGGGCTGTGTCATCCTGATAGAGTCCTGAGGTAGAGCCCCATGAGAAGGATGCACCACTAACACTCAGATTTTAGAGTAGACCAGTGGGGTGGCTGCCTGGGAGAATATTCCCCTTAACTTTGTATTTTCAGACTTTTAAACATATCCTAAATTTGAAAGAATAGCACAATAAATACTTGTGTGTGTGTGTGTGTGTATACATAATAGTACAATAAATTATCTCTATCTATGTATAGATAGATAGATAAAGAGAGAGAGAAAGAGAGAGTCAAATACATATATACTTGCAAATATGTTGCAGATATCCTGACATTTCACTCCTAAATACTTCAGAATGCATCTCATAAGAATAAAATGTTCTTAGCTGGGGAGATTCTCAGGCTTTCTAAGGGCTTTGGAATTCTCAGCAAGGTGAAAGTCTCCAGTTTTTGGAGTCCAAGGGAGGGGTCAAGAGACATATAAGATCTAAAGATCAGATTTTAGGCTGGATATGGGTAGTGAGAGAGGGAGCCATGCACAAAAGAAGGAAGCACAAAAGTGGTTCAAGAACAGGTTCCAAACAAACAAAAAAGGCAGTGACTTTAAGCAAGTCACTCCCCTTCCTCAAACTTTAATTTCTTCCTCTATAAAATGAGGGTTGTGCTAATCTCTGTCCTGCCAACCTCCCAAAGCTGTATGCAATTCAGATTGAAAATACATATGAGAGTACGTCAGGAGCTGCTACACTTAAATATATAAAGGCAAATGCTTTGCAGAGATGAACTTCAGAGGTAGTAAAGCCCATGCGTCTATGGTAACACATAGAAGTGGACAGTCCCCCTGCTGAACCCCTAAACTCTTGTTATCGGAAGCCACAGAATTTTCATCTAGAATGGAAATGTCAGTGGCTTGCATGTCTTGTAGTTTTTCAAAGGCATAAGCACACACCTGAATTTTTTCTAGTTCTTTTTTCAGATAACTCCATTTTCTTATTGATTATGGCACAAAACTGAAAGAAAACATCCCCGTGCTTTTTGTTCTTTCTGACATTTCTTTTCCTGTGCCCCCCTTAGTTCCCACTATTCTCCCTACCCCACCCTGTCGAGACTTCTGGAGTTGGAAAATTCTTTCATCCTGCCTACCCCTAGCTCAAAGAGCAAAATGCTTTACAAAATTAAGTGAGCATTTGGGATTTTTAACTTGATTTTATCTTTTCATTCAACCAGAGGGGTATGTGTGTGGGAGATGTGCTTGTCAACTAAAAGCAATTTCTCTGCCTCCTTGGGGACTGAAGCGTAATCGTTGCTCTGTCTTTCTGGTGTCAGGATGAAACTTGCATTTCCTGAGTGGTGTCAGCACACTGACAGACAGCTCCTGGGATCTAGCAAGGAGTACTGGAAAGGAATGGGCAGGGGGCGAGAGATGTGGAGGCTGGTCTCACTCATCTCTTCTCCCCTGGGTGACTTTGGGATAGTCACTTACTTTGCCTCACTTTTCTAAATCTAAGAAAATGGGAATAATTCTCTCCCATATCTACCTCACAAAGATGGTGCCAGGACTTTGTCAGGTTTCAGTGATATGAAAATTTAGGATTAATGGAGCTATGGGAAAAAAGTGCTATGGAAGGAGTGTACCCCTAGAAATGCTGTTAAGTAGCTAGAAAGGAACTTCAAGATTTCTCTGTATAACCTCATTTGAGAAATGAGGAAACTGAGGCCCTTCTGAGGTTCAAAGTGGTCCCCCAAAGCACCCATGATTTCACTGACATGCTTACCATTTGCCCAGCTAAGTCTTTCACAAATAGAAAACCAGGGAGGCAGGGTCTTGAGGTCCTGGGGCTTGGAGTCCCCTTTAGAGAGCAAATATGATCCCTGTGCGCTCTGTGTGGATCTTCTGATAGGGCTTCTCAAAAGGAGATGCTGGGGGGCAGGGTGCTAATCTGCCAATTCCCTTCATGGGCCCAGAGATAAGTACTTCGTTATCTCGTTCCTGAAAATGCAGAGACCTTCCTAAAAATCTGTAGAGCAGGGGTGTCCAGTTTTTTTGGCTTCCCTGGGCCACTGTGGGAGAATTGTTGGGCCATACATAAAATACACTAACACTAATGATAGCTGATAAGGTAAAACAAATGGCAAAAGAATCTTATAATATTTTAAGAAAGTTTACAAATTTGTGTTGGGCCGCATCCAAAGCTGTCCTGGGTTGCATGTGGCCCACGGGCCATGGGTTGGACAAGCCTGCTGTAAAGGGAGGTGGGTGGCAGGACTGAGATTCCCACTTCATAGAGGAGGAGCCTGAGGCTTATGTTGGGAAGCAGACACACATTCACCCAGCCAGTCAGCCAGTAAGTCCAGCTTCACTCTTGGCATTTTAACTGCCCTTTCCACTGTGCTCTCTTGCCTGATGCAAGGAACCCAACAAGTAGAACGTTCAAATGAAATAACTAGACTGGGAAGTGCTATGTAGACATATACACAAGGATTCTTAGAAAATCTAAATGAATGACTTGTATGGAGTATGCTCATTTTGAATACACCTAGGCCCTATGAGGAGTCAAGTTTCAAGGTTAGGTCAATTTTCCATGCTACATATTTCCCCATGCACCCAAAGGAAGTAGAGTGGGGTTAAAGTGACCCGTTTCCCCATTTGGTTGCCCCAGTGTTTCTTGTGGCTAGGGTGCCGCAGTGTTCCCTGTAGCTAGGGTGCAAGGGGAGGGTTTGCAGGGAAAGATTTCTTTCTTCTATATTAGAGTTTCTCTAACTTTAGTGGGCATAAAACCACCATGGAGGGCCTGTTAAAAATACTATTTTCTAGTCGCCATGCCCAGAAATTCTTGTTTAGTAGGACTGGAGTGGGAGCAGGGAATCTGCATTGTTATATGACATTCCAAGTGATTCTGATGCATCTGGTCCAATAGATTGTACTTTGGGAAACACTGATCAACGACAAGGTTTAAGGGCCTTTAATTCCTAGAGTCCCATTTAATTAGCAATTTTATGCTGGGGGGGCAAGCACTTTTGGGCTTCAGGAAAAAAGTTAAGAAGGTCTGAAGCCTATCTTCTAAAAGTCAACAAGCCCCAGATTCACTTTATCATTGTGGCTAAAGACCTCTGGGAAGACAATGACCCAAGCTAGGAGCAGGATGCTTGGCTCTTAATTGGAATTACAATAGAAGACACTTAAGAAGCAGTAAACTGTCGTGCCATAGGTCTTGGACTGTCAGAGTGAGGACAAAGATGTCCTATGTGTCCCTTGTGAGCACATACCGTGGGATGAGGGATTACAGGTCCAGGCTAGCAGGCTCCTGGCTGCTCGATGGGGTCATTAAGCACTCCTACATCCTCAGAAAGGAGGAGTCATAACTTGTTATGTGCCCCTGCACAGGAAGGGAATTCTGCGTTTTACTCACAGGCCAACTTTCTCAGCCTTTTCTGGGTCACCAAAGCCAGCCCAAGTGCCCTGTGCCACTGGCACAACGCCAACCTGAAGGCCCTCGTCATTCTCCTATCTAGCTTAGTCCTTTATTCAGCAGAGACGAAGTTGTAGATTTTTTTCTAAGTAGGATTTTCTAACTCCAGAAAATAATATATGTTTATTAAAGAAAAATTGGAGAATACTAAGATATGAAAATAATAAAACAGTTAAAAATTGCCCATAATTGCATTACCTAAATACAATCACGACTCAGATTCTGGTGTGTTTCCTTTTAGCCTTTTTTTTTTTTCTGTATATAGGCTTATTATTTATTTGCACTGTTTATATTACAATGTGCACACATTTTGCATCCTGCCTTTTTTTCATTTAAAAGTATCATACGCATATTTTCAGATTATCATATAAGCTTCTAAATTATACACTTAAAAATAATTGCATAATAATTCATTGAGTGAATCAACATTATTTGCATAGCTCAATATCTGGCACCTAGAGGATATTTGATAAATATTTGTTGTGTGAATTAATGGATTGATGGATGAATGCATTTCCCTATTATGTCTATTATGTCCTTCTACCCCAGGAAATTAAGTTAAGGATAAAGATTTTCAAAGGGAATGTAACACTAAGTAATTAAGTGGCAGAGTAGGCAGGTCAAAGAAAAGGGACAGGGCAGAAGTGCTAACTTAGTTACTAAATCAATTTTTTAAAGAATTCTGACCTCTGTATTTCCTCTTCTCTTTTTTCCCAAAAGAGTAGATGCTTTGGTCCACCTGGAGCTTTTTCATAGCTATTAATATCCCCATTTTACAGGTGAGGAAACTAAGCTTCAGAGAGATTAAATAACCCTCCCAAGATTACATGGCTAGAACATAGCAGAATTGAGCTTCCAGTCTAGGTTTGTGAGTTTCTGTAGCTTTGTTCCTTTACTACGTTACACCTCTTGAGAAAAAGGCAACAAAGAAGGACGGCTGTCATGGGTTTGTACCTCATGTAGAGCTGCCCTGGAAGCAGAGCAATTTCAGTTTCCGAGGACTCTGGGATTGGACCAGGCAGGCAGATTTTGTGCCATGAGGGAGCCCAAAAAAAGCTCATTCAGTTGGAAAAAAAAGGAACCCACTGAGGCCATTTCAAAAGCTGGTGCTGGATAAGCTCATGGGAAGAGGTAAGGCTGAGATTTCAATATCCAGGGCCTGAAACTGGACATTTCTAGATGTCAGGCTTGTTTGGCTTGGATGACTAAGTATTTGTAAAGCAGAAATTGGTAAAAGAGCAGGTCTGGTGAGTGTTTGTTGTCTGTGATTGCTTTTAGAAAACAGAGAAAATTGAAATGATTTAGAAATTGGTACAAAGGCAGAGAGGTACCATGTTTCCCAGAAAGGAAGGAAAATGAGTGGAGGGCCCTTAAACGCTGAAGATAGCTCTGCTTTGCTAAGAATTGTACAGCAAAATACAGGCAATTTTTCCATTTTATGCACCCCTTTTGCCGCATTAATGCTAATATCAGTGATTAGCAAAGCAAATATAATAACTGCTCTCCCCAATGGACCCCGTGATTGAGGCTTCCACTCCTCTGGCCTGCAATCGAGCTGTTGGAAGGAGATTTTCCAAATTTCTTTCTACCTCTTCACTAGCATTTTGATCAACGGAGCCCCATTTTCCCAGTGGAGAAAAACAAGGCACAGAGTCACGTCTGTGGAGCTACCAATGGCGAATTGGGAGAGAAATTAATTTGGGCCCCTGGGCTTGAAGTAAAAAGGAAATTTCGTTTAGAAGCCCTTCCTGCCTAATGTGGTCCATCTCTGGTGGCTGCTTCTACCCCAGGATTTGGGGAGCAGGGCTGTTTTTACCACCACCGGAGGCCCCAAACACTGAACCCATTATGGCACGTGCTCCCATATGTATTTAAAACGTAAAAATACAAAGCCATAAAAGAAGTATAAGAAAATCCAACACAGTACCATCTTCCATCGAAATATCAAATATCAAATTCTTTCTAAAAATAAATGTTGGTCCCCCTCTCATATCAGTGCCCTGAGCAAAAGCATTGGCAGTGGAATCTGTAAGTCGGCAGCAACTGGGGGGCACCCCACATTTATACATACTTGACACTGGGTTCTTTTATCTCAGTTGATGATCAACTCCCTCAATACAAAGGTTCCCAGGCAGGAGAGCATCTCCCTCTTCGCTGCAGAATTCCCAGGAGAAGGGAAGTAAGATTACTCTCAGATATGGGACTTCTTGGGGGAGGCGGCAAAATCATTTTTCTTGCTCACATTATTGGTCCTCTAGAACGGACCAGTGATTTAAATCAGACTTGGAGCTACTCGGGGCTGAGGTGATGCCTGCCCTAAGAGAGGGGTTAAGGGTGGGGGTGGGAGGGTCCCCAAGGGCTGAGACAGCATCTCCCCTTTAGATTCAGGGATCCTGGGGAACTCACTGCTTCCCGCTTAGACTAGGCCTCTTGAGGGCTGAGATAACGCTCCGCTAAACCGTGGAGTTTTCTAGAGCCTGGGATACTGTCTCGCTCTCAGATCTGAGGCTCCCTGGGACAGGTGCACTACTTCGCCTTCAAATTCCAGCCTTTGGGGACAGGCCTGCTTTTATGTGCCCAATCAAGGGCTCCTGGGGTGGGGCTAGGGGACAAGGACCTTCCCTCCCTCTCAGATTTGGGGCTCACCGGGGCTGAGATGGCGTCTCCCCTCAGACTCTGGGCTCCCTGGGGTAGGGGCAGGGTCTCGCCCTCAGAGTCAGCTTCCCAGGACAGGAGCTGTGTGTCTCTGCCTCCCTTCGCGTGGGGCAAGGGGTTGCGGGACCAGCGGCCTCTTTTCTGGCGGGGGGGGGGGTTCCCCTGAGGCCCTGCCCCCTTCGTGACATGCTCGAGGTGTCCGGTGACCGAGACACTCTTAGCTGGGTGCAGGGTGCGTCTCAGGGCGTGGTCACCGGGGGCTACTTAGGGCGGCTGGTGCGGGGGACGACGCAAAGGTTAACTGCGAGCTGCTGGGCACTCAGCGCGGGTCATGGCGTGGATACTGGACTGCCTTTTCGCCTCGGCCTTTGAGCCCCGCCCCCGCCGTGGTGAGTGGGGCCCACCGAGTCGGGGGGCTGGGGTGCTCGGCCGGGGGCGGCCGGCGGCTGCAGCCCCGGCTGGGCGCCCTAGGGCTTGGCTGGTCGCCCCCTTGCCTCCCTTCCTGCTGGCTTTTAGCTAATTGTTCCTGGCTCAAGGGACTGCCCCGTCGAGGCCCCGCATAAATCACCAGCTTTGCCGGGAACCGCGAGCAATCGCGCTAATGGCTCGGCGGTACGCGGGACGAGCGCGTGGGCGGAGTCGCTGGCTCAGCCGCCCGCAGGGACAGCCAGAGCCTTGGGGCCAGACGCACAGGAGCGGCGTCCCGCAACTCAAGGACCCTCAAGGCCCAAGGATGAATGTCCCTGACAGAGCAAGCCAGGCCCCAGGGACCCTGAAGGAGGCGGGGGTTCATTTTGCCTTGAAGTTTGTCCCCTTGTCTCAATCTCAAACACAGAATATCAGCAATGGACCCCCTAGAGTCGTCGAATTTAACCCTTCAATTAAGAGATGATGACACTGAAGATGGGAAAAGCCTGCCCAAGGTTACCCAACAGGTTGGCAGCATACCTGGGTCAGCTTAGGCTCTGCCAGCTGCCCACTGCCCCAGACTGCCCAGTAGTGGACCCCTGGGGTCTTTAGTCGGGTTCTTTCCTTGGATACTTGAGATCAATGCTTGGTTTCCCTATTTCTGTGGAATTGAGGACACAAGTGTGCAAAGATCACAGCACCGGCATATGTGGGTCACATTTCACCCCTTTACTGGAACTGCTTCTACAAAGTACATTTTGACAACTGATTATATTTTCGTCCTTAAAGTTTCAGGAGACTGATATTTTCTTTTTGACATACCCCAGGACCCCCACCCACACTGTCCTTCACTCCCCCTTGATAAGCCCCACCCCCTTCAGGCTGCCACCTGCCCCCACAGCCACCTGTTTTTCCATAGTCTCCACCTCCAAAATCTATATTGGTGAGAGTGCGTCATTGGGCACCAGCCATAGACCAAACCTGGGGTTGTCTCCTCTTTCCTCTGTCCCCTCACAGGCGGGGGAGGGGAAGCAGGGAGAGGAGGGGCCTCAACAACTTAATTCAGCAGAGACCTGTTTTTAGTTCTTGCCAGCCCCAACACCCTGCTGGGAATCATCCTAGGAGTTTGACCTCCTGCTGAAAGACTATAGCATGCTTAGCCAGTTCAAGTACAGCCTCAGGCCAGCAACAAGATCTCTGAGAAGGAAAAAGACCTGCATACACACAGAGTTTAATTTTTTCTTTTGCATATTTTTAAGTTTTATATGATCCTGGTGAATCAAAAATATAAGGGAGTTTTATAAGATGTCTTTTAAGGCCTTACTGCTCTAACAGTATACCCTGAAAAAGGGGGTGGGGGAAACATTTCACGGTTGCTTGGACTAGAAGGTTGTCATGTGACTCCAACGAGATCAAGGACATGAAGGCTCCTTTATGAATAACCACATAGGAGGGAGTCCATATTACACCAGGAAGCCCACTCCCATCTAAAATCAGCAATGTCTATTAGAATTAGAAGGCTTTTCTTTAAACTGAACCAAATCTATGCCCTGGGAGCTTCCACCTTCTGGCCCTGGCATTGACTTCCATGGTCCTCCTTCCTAGGAAACAGTGCCAGCTCTCCCCCTTGTCCCATCCTCTATTCACCCTCTTCTTACCTAGGCCAAACTTCCCCAGTTTCTTCATCTGTTTAACATGTGACATAGCTTCAAGGCCCCTACCCATGTCTAGCTGCTTTTCTTTTAACATGCTCCAAGTTATAAATGTCCAATGACCGGGCCAAAAGAGGCTTTCCAGCTGTGCCCCTATAAATATAGTCCTGGAAAGCTGACTTTCCCTCTTTTAGAAGCCTACGCCACACCCAAGGTACACACACACGTAGTCATAAACACACCCATAACATACACATTACCACACCTATGCATGCCCATGTGCAAAGCCATGAACACACACACACACGCTTCACATGCACCACATACTTTCCACACACAACACAATATACTCACATCACCCGTGTATGCACCACTCACAAATCCCATGCACAGCCACACAGTTCACACAAAGACTTTATTTACGTTGAATTACTTTCAACGAAAGCTACTCTTTTTCCTTAAGTAAACCAAAGTTCTTTTTGGAGTCTCCATTCTGTATTTGGTGTTTGAACTCAAGTGTAAGACTTTATATTCGCTGCTGCATTTCTAGTCTGGTGGGACCTGTTCCCCAACATACCCCTGCAGCACACCACTGCCTACATCAGCTCTATTACTCAAACAACAGCAGCTGATATATGTGAAGCACTTCCCAAATGCTGGGCCCTTAGGCTCAGTTCCTTACATGTATAATTTCACTTAAGTCACAGGGCACCACTTTGAAATAAATAATCTTTGGGTAGTTTTTTGACTGGGCAAGGGCTCACTTCATTGCACTCCCCCTGAGAAATGCTGTACAATGTGAAGGGTAACTTTGTGGGCAACTATTGATATTCTGCAGGGCTGTAATTGCCTTGGTGCCTCCCTTCAAATGTCCTTCAGAAGTCTTCAGGAGTCAGAGATGGGGTTGGGGGAGGAAGCTGTCAGCTGACTGGACAGAATTGGGGCAGTATCTAAATGTTCCTTCACCCCCATTCCACTTGCCCAAGACATAGCTGGTATGTCACAGCAATTTTTTTTTTTGAGGGGCAGGTTTATTTTGTCTTCATTAGAATATCATCACTCTTTTGTTGATGTTTGCTACTTTTTTTTTGTTCAACTTTTTAAAAAAAAAATTTAAGTTCTGGGATACATGTGCAGAATGTGCAAGTTTGTTACATAGGTATGCATGTGCCACGGTGGTTTGCATCACAGAGATTTTTCAGGGTGACAACGGGCAATGGGCAACCATAGGAAGGCACTTGGGAGAGGCATCACTGAGGTCTGGGAGGAATGAGGGCCCAGAAAGGCCTTCTTTCCCAGGGAAAGAGACAGCACAATTGACCCACTTGAAATTCTCTCCCCAGTTCACTGTTGGCATTGGATTTGGCCTCAAACAATTGGACTTCTGTAAAGCAGCCAAAGCTCTAAAGCTGAAGGGACCCTGGGGCCCACTTTACATACAAATTTGATCTTTTCTTGGAGATGGGACCAAATCGATTTGCTGAGGCCAGGCCTGGTTGTGCTGCAGCAGGATCAGTTTCCAGAGCTGGGGCATGACTGCCAATGAGACCAATGAGACACCCCATTCTCCAAGTCAGGTCGTCAGATAAGCACCCCCATTCACCAATGGCAGGACTTCCCCAATTTTCTTTACTACTTGTTTGTACCTCAAAATACATTTCTCCCAAGGAAAAAAAATGTGATGCTCTAGAGCTTAGCCCACACTTTACCCATCGTGAGGATGAAATACAGAATCTGTGTGATGAAAACCGGCAGAAAATAATACTCTTGCAAATGCATCTCAGGCTCCAGCAGTAGAGCTGACATTTATCAAGCTTAAATATCAAATGATGGAAAGCATTGAGCACTGATAGAGCAAGGCACCAGGTCCCTGAGGGTGATTATGGCAATGGTGAAAGTAACAGCATTCCTTTTTTTTCACACCTACCTACTACAACAACCTAAATGTCCAACAATAGTGGAATGGTTAAATAAGTTCTGTGATATATCCCCTTGTTAGATTGCACAGAATCATAAAAATTGTTTTTGTGAAGAATATGTAACAACATAGAAAATGGTATGATTGTAACTGTCAAATATGCATTTTTGAAAGACTAGAAAGAAATTGACAATAAGATAAAGTTAGAGAATCTATTAAGGTGGTGGGATAATAGTTCTTTTTCTCTATGTTTTCTAAAGTCTATGAAGTTTGTTCTTCAATTACTGTGACAATTTAAAAAGGCATACAAAGGTAAATTTAGGACCTGTGACATGCAAATAATCTATACAGTGATCTAGAATCCCACTATACATAGTTTAAAGAATTTTTTCTTCTAATTTTAGTTTAAATATAATGACTAGATCCGGCAAGCCAAACATGATCTTCCTAATGATCATGAAATTTCCACTAACTCTGGGTGGGAAGAGGAACAACTGGTTTGAATCCCAGGCCAGCTCTTATAAAGTTGCTGTGAGAGAGTTACTTAACCTCTCTTAAAATGACATAATAATGTCTATATTTTGGGGTTGTAAATAATAATAATAATAGTTCTTATTACTGCTGTTGTAGATGTCACTATATTAAATGCTTTCTATGGCTCAGTTATCAAAAGAAGTTTTTTTCCCAAATGTTTACTATTTGTAAATACCAGTCATACTACATAAACTATCTCTAACCGTAACAACTCTCTGAGGTTAGTATTATTGTCTCTATTTTAAGGACAAAATCTCAGAGAAGTTTAGTAACTTGCCCACTGTCACACAGTGGCTGAGCAAGGATTACAATCCTTTTTGATCTGACTTCCAAGCTTGAGTGAAATTAAAAGAGAGAAACATTTGCAAAACTCCTATGCTGACATATGGCAGACATTTACTAGGTGGTCAACATGATGTTGGTGATACTTTGCCCAGGACCCAGACACTGGTCTTTGACTTATTTGATTATCTATAAATTTCTTTCTGTGAAAAGGAATTTCAACTGAAAGATGCAATACAAACGCACCACCTGTGTCCTCATAGATGGGGCTCTGAGTCACTAAGAAATGATTTCTGTTTCCTTCTGGCAGTATCATTTGTTCTTACATGTATCAGCAGAAGTAGGTAGATGGCATGTTTGATGAGCCTTGGCAGCTACTGTCACGTCTCAGATACACTTCTTGAGAAACCACGCGGCTTCCTCGGGATGGGTACCCAATACTCAGCAGCTGGTAGGTCCCTGCTTATTAAGGAAACTTACTAAGTGGCACGGGCATATCTGGAACCCCTGCTCTAACTATTCTCTGTGTGATGTGGTTGACACCTAATTGCTACCCCTCCCATTTCCCTTTTCAAAGCTAAGGCTCCAGGATTTCCGCAGAAGCATACAGGGGTAAGAGCTGGCGAAGTTTTTCGAAATTCTTAAATCCTCAGAGGGACTCACTTGCAAGGAGGAATCTGGGGTCAGTGAGAGTAGAATGCGGGATAAATAGAAGGGATGAAGGAGAGGGAGGAGTTGAAGTCACCTTCCAGAGTCTGGGAACATCTAGGGGGGACCTCTCAGAGCTTTTCCTGCCATGAATCTCAATACCTCTCTACTCTTTATCCCTCCCTGAGATTATATCCACCACCACCACCCCTTCCCCGCTCCCAATTTCTTGATCTTCCACGACCACTCCCTGCTTAAATGCAGCTTTAGCTTGCAGTGACTTGCTTTTGTCTCTAGAGGGAGGCAAAAGCACCAGGGAGGAAGGGATTCAGATTGCGGTCTTCTTCCACTTCACTAGTTTTGGCAAAGAGTAGAATTCATTTTCCTTTAATTGGGAACATATGAATAAAAGCTAATCAGAGATGTATTTTAAGTGCTACATAGCATATCTCAGAGAACCATCATATCTTTCTCTATCATCCCATCTACCTCTCAACGTAGGTGGCTGCTAGAAACTGGATGGCCTTAGGCACTATTATTTCTAGAGTGAAAGTGAGGGCAAAGCAAAACAGGAGTCATAGGGCAATCTTAGCCAGGAAATAGTCACGCTTTTATTTTCTGGGGCACAATGGCACATATTTAGGAGACTGGGTTGGGGCTGGGTCAGCATTTGGGGTGGAGGGAAGTCTGGACAGTGAGCAGAAAGTTTGAAACTTTCCTGTGTGGAGTATTACATCTGAAACCTTGGTCTCATTAACACTGCGAGGAGAAACTGCAGAGTGAGAATTGGACTTAAGGTCCAGTTCTTCCGGGGCTGCATTAGGCTGATCAAACATCATCCTAAAAGAAGAGGGACTATTTCAAGAGTGTCAGACAAGCCAGTAATGAGGAAAATTGGCAGTTTAGTCAGTTGGCTCCACTCCCTGAACACCATGGTTGAGACACTCTGGGCTACATGAGAATGAAAAAAAGTGCAGAAGGGAATTAAC
Source organism: Hylobates moloch (assembly GCF_009828535.3). NCBI lineage: Eukaryota > Metazoa > Chordata > Mammalia > Primates > Hylobatidae > Hylobates > Hylobates moloch. The sequence goes on from NW_026652282.1 coordinate 111,601,256, forward strand.
TAACCTTTTCTTAAACATTTACTGTATCTGTTAAGCACTTGGCTGGTGGTTTCTATGGTTTACCTCCTTTAGTCATCTGAGCAATTCTAGGCAGGTGTTAACATCTCCATTTTACAGTTGAGGAAGCTGAGGCTCAGAGAGGTGAAGTAACCTTCCCAAGATCACACAGCAAGTAAGTGCTCGAGCTGGGATACCAACACAAAGCGGTCTCATTCCGAAGCCTATGGTCTTTCTCTGCCCTCCCCACATGGAAAAAACAAAAGCTCTGACTTTCAAGGGCTTTACTCTCATAGGGAAACCATGATCTCTCTCTCCACAAAAATCCACATTTTGGTGCCCTGCTTCTCCAGATTCTTATATTTAGGGTGAAATCAAACAAATCTCTGTTTATATTGGACAGTAATGGGAGTTATTAAAGCATTTTCCACCTTTACAATTCCCCATATAATCTTCATGTTATGGGAACACATTTCCTGAACTCCAAAGAGAGAGAGAGAGAGAGACTTATGACAGCGATTTTAAGCTCCAAGGAAAGTGTGTGTGTGTGTCTGCGTGTCTGTGTGTCCATCCCATGGTGGTGGCATGTTGATAGGGATTCTGATAGCCCCTCTTATTGCCCCATTTATATGGGTGGGGGCATTAGAGAAGGATAGCTTTCCATTATGCTAATAGCCCCTGGCCCAGGACTGCTTCATTGGAGCCATAGCCTGGAGCTTTTGGCTTCTTCAGAGTTGAAGTTTGTCCTCCATTTCACAGGCAGGAACACTGAGCTGGAGTGAACCAGATGGTCTTTATGAACCAAAGTGGAACTTACACAGGATTTAGATGGGTAGTCTAGCCATGTGTTTATGCATGTGTGCGTATGTGTGTGTGCTGGTGTTGAGAAGCAGGGGCAGAACCTCTGAGGAAGAGAGGCCTCACATGAACAGCTGTGAGGAGGTGGAAGTGAAGCCGGTATATTCAGAGGAGAGTGAGGAGGTGTCAGATTGGCCCCACAGCAGCAGGAAAGCTGAGCATCTGAGACCAGATGCTGGGAGATACCAAAGTTTGCCTGAACACCTTGTATGGATTTAAGTTTAATGAAACCAAGGAGCTTCAGGTGGTCTATGCCCTGCCTGAGTAAGACTGACATATTTAGGCTCCCTTTTCCCCCCAAAAGGGTACTTTCTGGCTACATAATACTTTGGGCAATGCTTTTTGTGCCCACCCAGGATGAGGTGCTGACCCAGGCCCAGCTGGGGGGAAGCTTTATGGATGTTCCAACTGCTTTTCATCCACGCACCAGGCTCATTTGTGCCAGATGAAAGGGCACAATAATAACAGTGGCAATTTAAATCGTGCTTCTCACTTTCCCCCCTGAAAAGTGGCGAAGTGACTCACCACTGTTGAATTGTCCCTCTCTATCCACCCCCTGACCTCTTTGCAGCAGTCTAGGCTGGTTCCCTGGAGGCTAAGCTGGGAGCTAAAGCTTCCAGAGGCCCTTTAGCTGTGACTGGGATGACATCATGCCCCCCCATAAATGTGTTCCCCAAAATGCGATGTATTGCTTTAATTTGGGTTTCTCAGACGAGGCTGCTTGGAAGGCATTAGAGCAGCATGAGCCCCATTAGGCAAGTGCAGTGCCCCCCGACTCATGCATAATATAAAATGGGGTCCATTCAGTAATCTTTTCTGAGGGAGAGCCTCTGCTTGTTTTTCTATATGCAGTTTGGTATGGAGATGCTTGCTCTATTTGAAATTCGCCATATACCAATTTCTGGTAGTGATGTTGTAAAAATGGGTCTGGGGGAGCTGTGAAATCATTCTGTTACTCCACCCTGATTCTTCACCTCCGTTTCCCTCCATACCCAAATCCCCTGACCCTGTGGCTAGAAAATGTTCATTTTCAACTCTTTCTTTCAGCACCAGCCTACGGAGAGCTCCCAGAACTGGAGCTAGTGAGGTGCACTTGTGCCTAGAGTAATTACAGATTTTGAAGTATCAACAAAGCAGGTAATTAGGTGGAGAAAGTATTCGCTGTCTGGGAGACAAAGAAAGTAATTATGATGAGTACTCTTGGTGCTGTCAGTAAACTCAAAAGAAAGATTTGTAGAGAAATGATAATGTTTGATAGAAACTTCAATGTCTAGCAGGAATCAGGGGACTCTTAGTAAAGCCGCCTGGTATGTAATACAGGTTTAGGAAATATGGTAGACCTGAGTTCAAATACCAGCTCAGCCTCCTAGGGTCTGTGTGATCTTGGGGAGATTACTTAACTACTCTGAGCCTGATGTGTGAAGTGTAAAAATAGCAATAATTATAGCTCTATCTACCTTACAGGACCATTGTAAGGACCCAAGGAGATAATGCATGTCAGAGCACTTAGCACAATGCCCAGTACACAGTAGGTACTTAACAAATGGCAACATTATTATTATTATTACAACTATCCTTGCTACACACCAGGTATTCTCTACAGCAGTTCAGAGTTTAAAAAGGGAAAGAAATGATTGCAGTTATGTATGATCATGTCATGAGAAGTATGAAGGGTGTAATTGTGGTGGCTCAAAGAAGCGAGCCCTCAGTTGAGAGGGAAAAGTATAGAAGAGCAGAGAAAGTTTTGTGATTCTGGAGTTAGGTTTTAAAAAAAAATAAGTAGGTGTTTGTCACAAGGCCCAAGGGGAAAGGGCTTCCAGGCAACTGGATTTGCCCACACAAAGCCAAAAAGGTGTGAAACAGCCAGGCCCTGAGCAAATAGTTGGGCTCAGCTAGGCACCAGCTGGGATCTCCTGGGCGGGGGAGGGGTGTCAGGTCAGAGACCAAGAATCTTTCCAGCTTACTCCCACCGGCCCCTGTATCGCGCCCTAGGCGCCCTACCTGGCCAATCACGTGCGGCGCCTTCCTCTTCTTTCCTCTTAAGCAGCCAGGTAAATTCACACCCTGCCCCAGCGGGCCTTGCCGACACAGAGGTGGGCGGGCAGGCGAACCCCCACGGTGAAGATCAGACCAGCGGGAACCCCTGCCCGGGTCGCGGCCCCTACTTCCTTTCTCCTCTCAGTCCCAGCCCAACGTCCCACTCGTCCCCGCCCCCAACCACACACACGGTCACTTGGGTTCTTTTAGACAACCCTGTACTCTCACACACCGCACCCATGCACTTACGCGGCAATCCCCCTTCGAGACACACACAACCCCTTCATCTAAGCACGTAAGCTGACCACATGCGTCCACACCACACACATGAGAACATCACACCAAAAGACACACACCGCACCCTCACATGCATAAACCTTTGAACACACCTCCCAAGTAGATTGACTTATAGAGAAATCTTGCACACTAACACATTCACACACTACACAGTTCAACAGACACCACCTGTAAACCCACATTGACACACTGCATCTAAGCATAAACACACTCCACACATATGCACACAAGCTTCAATGGGCACACACACATCCACACACTGCACACACATATACACTCACCACAGCACGACCACAAACCCCGGCAGGAACAGCACACACCCACCTTCAAACCGCACCCACGTAATCCCACTATAATCGGGCAGAAACATACAACCTATAAGCGTGCACACACAAACACATGCCGCATGTCAAAGCGCAAACCAAATACACACCACACCAAGCACTCCAGCTAAAACGTGCTCCGCGCACACGCCCCCCACACCCGGCCACACACCGAACGCACACACAGATCGACCGCACCCGCGCGCGCGCACACACGCTTACATGCATACATACATACACACACAGCCCGCCCCCGCCTTCCCTTTGGGCGGAAGAGAAGGGGGCGAGGAGGAGAGGAGGGGAAAAAAGGAGGGGGGGATGAGAGCGCGAGGCGGGGCGGGCACAGATGCTCTTTTCCTTTTGACCTGGGGTGTTGCCCCCATGTTCCCCATTCCCAAGCAAAGGGAGTAAGTGAGTGGGGTCCAAGGAAAATCCAGGCGGAACCCAGGAAAACAAGAAGGTCTGGGGAATCAGCAAGCGGGTGCGAGGGCTCCGCGGGGACCCTGACTCAGCGCACTGTCGACCCCGCCGGAGGCTCCTCCTCCCCGCACCCTCCCCCTGGCCCTTTCACTGCCTTGACCTCTGTCCCCCTGCGCACCCCCACCCTCAGCCAGGACATGTGCTTCTCTCCCCCGCCCACACCCGCCCCCACCCCCCGAGCCCCACTGGAGAGAACTGGCCACTGTTAAGGGTTGAGGGCTTTATTGGTTTCAAGAAGTAAGGAGTTAAGACTGGCAGACAAGCTTTTTGCGAAGCCTGTTCTAATCTAGCTTGAAGACTTTTCTTAATGGAGAGCTCACTCTTTCTCAAAGCATCACATTGTCTACGTAAAGGGCAATGGCTATTAGAAATCCCCGACCCCGCGCTGGACACATAGTAAGGCTCTCTAAATGTTCCCCCCTCCCGCTTATGTCACCACATTTGGCAAGGCTGTCTGCAGCCTAGCACTGGCTCGCAACAGCTGTTGGGCAGTCAGTTAGTCGGTGAGCTCTTTTCTTAGCCCACTAGCCCTCCTGAAAATAGCAGCTTCGGACTGGGCGCCACAGGCGGCAGGGGGCGATAGAGTCGCTAAAGGTGCTTTGCACTTCTGGTTCTGGCGGCACAGCCCCTGTGAGAATCTCTGAGGTGCCCTCCCGCCATAAGCGGACTACGCGAGTGGTGGCGGCAGGGGTCACTCCGGAATGATCCGCGGCCAGATGACTTTCTGGCTCCTGTCCGCCACTTGCTTCTTTTCTGTGGAGATGGACAGCAAGGGAAAGGGAGATGGGCCTCCCCCTCCGACTACCCCGTGGCGCATTGTGTAAAGTGTCATGCAAAAATACCCGGGCTTCAGAGTTCTTTATAGGTTCGAATCCCAGCTCTGCCACTTCTTAGCTGACTAATGTGACAAGTCGCTGGCTTAGGTGACAGGGTAGTTGTGAGGCTTAGAGGAAGTAACATATGTGAAGTACTTCTTCCAGTTAACATACAGAGGATGTCCATTCCCTCCCTCTTTGCCCCGCCCTCTTCAAAAATATAAAGATATGGGAGTTTAAAAGAAAGGGGATTAGAGTCTGGGAGGGGGGACATGGCCACCAGCTGATGCCCCCAAGCCAGGCCAGAAACACAGAGGACGGGCAGGAGTTCAGTTAACTTGCAATATGCTGTGTTTAAGGGAAATGCCTGCACCAATGATTTGGTGATGCCATTCGCTGGCCACAAGAGAATCCAGGTCACAACTCCAATCCTTGGGGTTGTGATGAGGCTCTTCTGCCCATCACCTCCCCTCCTTACAAGGACTTCCTAACTCACCTCCGCTTGTATTCTTTTCCTTCTTACCAAGATGCCACATTAATATTTTTAATCTTCTTGTGAGCACTCCTTGGGTGCCAGGAATGTCTCCTGTTAACTTATGTCCCACCAGCATCTAGCACTGTGCCAGACACACAGTGCAAGCGCTATACAGGCGGCAAGAGATGTCCTGGGTGAAATCCCTAGGAAACATTGAGACTCGAGGGTACATGAGGAGTTATCATAAGGAACCTAAAGAGAGGACCCTAGGCACTGCAGGGATGGAGGGCAGTGGCTTTGGATCAAGAGTTATTCCATTGGACAAATAGTTATTCCATTCCTCCTCAAAGCCCTCCACCTCTAAGTCTGTCTGGAAGAGCATTGCTTCACTGCGGCTGAGGCTTCTGCAGGCAATTAAGAAGAAAGCCTCTTTCCTGGAGGGCAGAGGCCCTGGCCAGCTAGAGGGTGAGTCACCACCTCAGTTAGGTAGCAGAGATGGCGCTAAAGTGGCAATGAATCAGTCCAAGATGGCATGAGGAGATTACCTGAGTAATGATGAGAAGGGGAATGAGGCAGGAGCCTGAGCCCTTGAGGCTGGGACTGATAGAACGTCTATATTCATACGCATAAAGTCAGCTCCTAACCTGCCTCCCCGGTTCCACAACCAAGTCCCCAAGGATAGCATTGGCACCCTCCTGGGGAGGGGAATGTTTGGGAGACTTGGGTTCCAATCCTGACTCTGCTACTTACTATGTGACTTTGGGCAAGTGATTTTCCTCTCTCTGGGCTTCAGTGGCAAGGTAAGTGCTAGGTACTTTACCTATGTCATTTCACACATTCTTCTCCAAGGTATTATTGGAGCACTAATTTCCCTATTTTGCAGTTGAGAAAACTGAGGCTGAGTGATATTAATTATCTACCTTATCTCTATATCATGCGGTCTTTGTGTATGTATGTTACCAGGCAATCGCTATAATCCAAGCCTTTTCTAGTATGCCAGTCCTCTGTTTAAATTGGATCCCTATGTACTCAGGTTCGAATCATGTCTCCCAGCTGCCACCAGTACCAGCCCATGTTACTAGCTACCTGGGTGGGGTTTCTTTTCCTCTCCCTCGACACCCTCTCCCACCTCAACTCGAGTTTTTTTCCTGGCATATAGGTCTAAAATCTCACATTAAATAGCAAGTGTCACCAGAAAGATGTACTCCAATGTTTTGTGTTTTATCACAGTGGAGGGTGCTGGTTTCAGGGTGCTGGTTGCAGGATGCTGCAGTGAGGAAGGGGAGCAGGGCTTCCAGAGCCAGAGGGAAGGGCTGCAGAGGGAGAGAGAGAGAGAGAGAGAGAGAGAGAGAGAGAGAGAAAGAGGGGATGCCAGGGACAAACTGGACAAGCCTCAAACTGCTGCTCCCTCCCTTTCTCCGCCTCTACTTATCTGGTGCTCTAGAATGTATAAAGGGGCAGCACCCAGTCCACTTACAGCAGGAGGAGAGGGAGAGATCCTCTCCTCTCCTCTCCTTCAATGGAAGGGCAAATTGTCCTGAGTATTCAAATTGCCCTTCTGTGTTGGGTAAGATTTATTTAATTCCGGGGGGGGTGGTGGGAGGGCGAGGGCCTCATGATGGTAGCAATGATGGTAAGGTGGCACTTAAATTGAAAAGAGCGCCACCAGTGCTGCTTAGAGCCAGACATTCTCTCTCTTTACTAGAGGATAAGTGAAACTTGACACTGGGCTTCTGGATCTCATTTCCAATCCAGGCACCTAAGAGCCATATCTCTGAGCCTTTGGAGAATAAGTCCATGTCTGTCTGGGCTTCCACAGCAGCTATACTTGGAGCCAGCAGCTGTACTCTATCCTTTCCCTTCCTTTTTCTTCCTTCTCTCCTTTGCCCAGGCTCTGCTTCCCCATTTTTCCCTCTTGCTGGGCTCACCCATAGTCTCTTATATTCTTGACTCTTCTCTTTCTTCTCCATTTCTGTCCCTCTTTGTTGACAACACTGTCCCTTGTGCATTTACTTGGCCCAAGACAGGAGAGAATTCAATTGGGGGGGGGTGTAATTGTGTATTTGAAATTCTCCCACTTAAGATCTTGGGATTATAACCCCATATTGCCCTTGTTGCATCAGATAAGAATAGTTAGCTCTTGTAAATTATATATATTTGCTTGGTTGAATGGTGATTTGTATATATGATTGGTGGGCTGCAGTTTAGAAGAGAGTATTTTTGGAAGAAGTATTAAAAGGTAAGATGGTTTGGGCTGGTGTGGATGGCCTTCTGACTTCTCTAAGTGCCTAGATATGCAAAGAAGACAGTACATGAAAAATTAAGACTACAGTAGTGGGGGGTGGGGGTGGGAGACCATTGCCAGCCAGGTCGATGGAGGACTTTGTGAAGTCAGCTTCTGTTTTGCTCTTGCTGATCATTGAACTTTGAAAAAAATGACCTTTTTATCTCTGAGTTTGGAAGACCAGAGGCCCTAGGCAAGAAGACCAGAGGCCCTAGACTGGAAGGGGAAACAAGAAGCAGAAAGAGTGAGGCAAGGAGGGGAAAGGACTATTCCTTGTGCAGTCCTTGTGTGTAAAGGGCCAACAAAGAATGCCCCCTGCCCTCAAATGCCACACCAGTCAAGGCAGAAGGGAAGCCAAGTGCTGTGGCAAATTGTGTGCTGAGCTGGGATCCAGGAGTTCTGGACCTTCATCTTGGCTCTGCCACTAATTAGCTGTGTCCTTGGGTAAGTTTTTTAACCATCTGAACCTCCATTTCTGCTCTTCCTTCACTTGTACTGTGAGGTTGTGTGGCATGGCCAGGGGAGGGGAGATTCAGAGCACTCAGAGGGAAGGGACCCTTGGGGTGAATCTTGAAGGAGAGCTCTGTTTTGAATAGGGGAGAGAAGATTGTGGGGTACAGTGAGAACCAGTGGGAGTGGCCCAGAGAATTCAGCAAACAGGTATGCGTAAGGCACTGAGCTGGCTGCTGGGTAGAAAATTGCTATGAATCAGCCCCCTCCCCACCGCGGCAAGCTTTCCAGAGAGTGGGGGAATCTGAGCGGCAGAGCCAAGCGCTGGCAGTGTCTGCAGCTCCTCTCAGCACTACCCGCTGCCGCCCGCCGGACTGTCGAGCAGGTCACGCAGCCTTTCCCTGGCCGGACCAAGAGGCTCACCAAGAGGTAGTGCAGGGGTAGGGCACCAGTGGCCTGAGCGCAGCCCACTGCGGGGTGAGAGAGGGAGGTGAGGGCACTTCAACGTGGAAGGCCCGACGTGAGGGTGGGAGAGGAGACCTGAGAGTGTGGAACAAGTTGCCCAGGCTTTTGCGTTCAATGTCTCAAACGTAAGAGCGCAAAAAAGATTTATTTTTTCTAATTCTCAGAGGAGCAGGAAGAAGAGAGTGGTTTCCGCGCGCCGCGGGGCTTTGTTTAACTTTACAGGTTCTGCGCTGCCTGGAGCTACCCAGGGGCAGGACACGCGCAGCGCACCCCAATCCAGCCTAAAGGCCATGCTCTGCAGCGCAGTGGCGGCCAGAGACCCAGGGCAACCCCGAGAGGCAGAGGGCGCACAGTCCGCAGCCTCCTACCCTCACCTCTGTCCCTAGCTCAGAGCCGAGGGCACTCAGCGGGATGGGTGCTCGGGCAGAGGGTCGGGGGGTGGAGACAGGCTCAGTCCCCTGCACTCTGGCCCCTTGGAGGGGCTGGGGGGCGGGGTGGGCTCTCTCTTCAACTGCGAATAGCAGCCCTGTGGCCCTGTGTCCCGGAGTTAGCTAAGTCCAGTGGAAGAATCAAGGACTTCGCAGATGTGAGAGTTGTGTCTCTACAGTGCCCTTAAACAGAATGATAATAAATTATGCCAGTTACGTTTCCGGCTTGGAGACCCTCTCTGACTTGCCCAAGGCCACCCAGATGCTTAGTAACTGAGGAGGCCTCCTGACTCCTGGTCTAGGGATTTTTCTGATTGCGTCATAGACATGAGAGTGGTCCAATTTTGAATGGGGATGGATAGATGGATGGATGGATGGATGGATAGACAGATAGATATTGATATTTTTAAAAATATGCTTATTTGAATGTAGTTTTAAAATACTATTCCTGCCATGAAAACTACAGGGAAAAACATCTCCCACAGCCCCAGTTCCCTATGACAGCCACTCAGACAGGATTTTGAAAAAGAAAACTGACAGAAAATTGGATGCTTGTTGGGGAAGATACGATCAAAGGAGAATAGAGGGGGTGGGAGTGGGGGAAGAAAGATGGAGGAGAAGAAGCTCTCAGCACGAATTCTGAGAACTTCCTTATTCTGAAGGTTTCTTTGATATGGTCTCTGTTCAGATGGTTTCCAGGAGTGTCCCCATCAGTCCTTTATTTCTTATGCCCACTCTGTAGAAGCCACAGATGTGGTCTGGAGAGGCAAATATTGATGACCCTTCTTTTAATTAAGTCTCATTTCCCTTTTTCCCTCTCTTGTAGTGAGTACATCGGAGAAGGGAATTTTGTGTATGTGAGAGTGTGTGTGTATGTGTGTGTGTGAGAAAAAGAGAGAGGGAAAACGCTTATGTAAGAGAGTGTAAGGGTGTGTGTGTACGTGGATGTCTGTGAGTGGGAATGTGTGTGTGTGTGTGTGTGTGTGTGTGTCTGAAAGGGAGCAGGTCTCAAAGAGGGAAGCTTTGAGAGGCAAGGGAGATGAGAACAATGAATCAGAATTTACAGAGTGCAAACTAAAAACTTATAGCTGACTAAGGATCTGTCCAGTGCTGATGGGCCTGGGGAAATGGTCAATTCTTAACATTCCTTAAAAGAACAAAGGAAAGGAAACATATTTAAATTAGTGCAAGAAAGATGATGTTAAACCCATGGGCCTTTCTTGATATTCTTCAGACACTTGACATTTATGTGACCTTTGACTAGGCTGCGAGATCCCAGGACAGGAACGGGGGCTTTCTACTCCAGATAGCTCTCCCCTTCCCTCCACCATCTCTAGCATGGGTGGCTTCCATACTGTGCCAAGGAAGCCAAAGTTCAGGACTAAATCCCTTTTGTAGGCCAGTTAGCTTTTATCTACATTTCATAGACTAGACTAATCCCCACATATCACACAGTTAGCTGTCTTGCATCTCTGATCATGAAAGACCCAGTGAAGATACAGTTCATCTTATCCCGTCTAGAAGTGTGCTTCCTGCTGACAGTGAGTGAGTACCCATTTTCATCTTCAAAGGATGATACAGAGGCATTCTTCAACAGGGAACACTATCTGCCTCATTCCAGATAGTAGCACTTCTGCTAAGTCTTCCTCTCAAGTTTGGCTTCCAGGTATTTTGGAGGGCAGCTCCTCACCTTGCTTGCTTGCTTGCTTGGCATAGTAATATACCCTTTGGAGAACACTTTCATTCTACCCTATCTTTTATTTTATCTTCACAGCCACACTTAATAGGTACCATGATTCTTATTTTGTAAGGTCATGGATCTGAGGCTCAGAAAAGCAAGATAATTTGCTCTCTGTCACATAGTTAGTGAGTGTGTAAACTTACATGGAGTGAGGCTGGGATTTGAAGCTGAGTTTCAGTCTATATCTCAGGACCTTGCCAGGATACCATGCTGTCAGGTTGGGGGTGGGCTGGGGTAAGAAATATGGTGAAATGCCTACACTGGGCTTTTGGTGTCTTTCTCCTCTGTCAACTCCTCTCCTCTACCTTTCATAATAGTCTTTTTTTTCCAAAAAAAAAATATACTCTTCCTGTAAATATATATATATACACACACACACATATATAAACACACACACACCCATATATATGTGTGTATATATATATGTGTGTGTGTGTGTGTGTGTGTGTCTCCATGTATCTATCTTTCTTTCTATCTTCGTTTCCCATGGAATGGCACAGAGCAATGTATAAAAATAATACCTCAAAAATCCAACCACATCCTTAGGAAAGAAGGTAGTCTTGGTTTAGACTTTCCCAGTTCCAGGCAGCAGATGTTGGTGATGAATACCAAGAACTGCTGTGGTTTGGTGGAAAGGGCAAGGCTTGAGCTGGGGATAGGAAGGGACAGCTGGTTCCCAGATCATATTCCTCCATGGCATTTTTGTGCAATTTTAGGTAAGTCACAGCCTCTCCAAAGCCTTAGTTTGTTGCTATTGTAAAATGGGGAGGAAATATCCAACCTACCTCTTTCCCAGGGGTTATTGTAAGAATAAAGTGGCATGATTCATTTATTCATGAATCACGAATAGCTGTTTTAATTGCAAGACTCTCAAGAGCTTATAATCCTATGATTCACTCGACAAACACTTATTGAACACCTATTGTGTGCTGGGGTCTGGAGATAATGGGCATATGGAAAGCTTTTAAGAAAATGAAAAGCAGAAGACAAATTAGGCATTAAAAACTTTTACCTCCTATTGATAGAACATCTTATTTTTAACTTCTTCCACCACAATTTAATAGAAGCAGCAACCAAAAGGGGAAAAAATGATATGCATGACACAGCTTCTGATGCCAACACTATTATGCACCCTGATACATATTGCAGATAATAGTGAGAATATCTATATCTCGGTGTACTTGATGTCACATTGCCTTCTTTACACTATCCTTTGGGATGTTTATAGCATAAAAATTGCCTTTCACCATCCTGAGCCTGAGTTGTTTCTTTAGTCAATAAAATTTAAAAACAGTATTCCACGGAATGATGACTGTACTTATTTTACAAAGATGCTGTAATATGTGGTGGCTGCCTGCCGTCTGATATGACCTACCCTGGCTTATGGAATCAGGCTTTGATTATGTGTATTCTTTTGATTTCTTTATTTAGCAATGCAGAATCTTGCAGCTAGTGAAAGCAAATATTGGTGCGTCAATGGCAAGAGCCCTGAGACCAAAGAGAACTGGGTTCTTGTCCAAGCTCTGCTGTCAAATTGCTGTGTGGTCTTGGGAAAACCCCTGTCTCTCTGTGAGCCTCAGTTTTCTGACCTGTATAATGGAGGTTTGGGACCAGGTGATGGCTAAGGTCCTATTTCTGAAACATTCTAATATTATAATGTTCCTGCAACTTTCTTTTTTTTTTTGAAGCCAGGGCTTTTCTCCATATATTTTAACAGTGATATTACCTCTAGTTTATGACTTTCTGCTATAACATGATGGGCTGACTCAATGTATTGATGAACACTGTCCCCAGATTTAATTATCTTGGAGCATCATCACCACATTGTATAAAATGAGCCATATTGTTCATTACATCAGCAGCCTTTGCTGAAATGGAGGTTATGGGATAACAACTTTAAGGCTAACTCATTAATGCTCTGGGATGAATAAGCTAATGTGTCAGCAGACCAAATTGGTGCCCAAATGTTTTCATATGGAGACCCATATCTCTTTCCCATGTTGTGATATATTAATGGGGATGTCTTTATCCATTGCTGCTGCCTGTAGTCATTTGAATAATGTAGATGCAGTACCTTCTGGGCACCCAGCCCCATTCACTATCAATTTCCTAAACTTTGAGGCACCCTCAGAGGCTTGGAACAAAATTCTAGTGATGCCATAAAGTACCTAATTTATAAGGATTTAAACCATGGCATCAGTGCAGTCCCTGCTTTTTTTTTTTTTCCACAGGTGTTTACTAGTAAGCACTGCACCATTTTTAACTATTTGATGGGGGCAATGGAGTAAATTAGTCCTCCAAATCATGAAGGCTGTGGATTTATGCCTAGTTGAAACCATTTCAGTCCTCACAATGTTGAAGTGGGTAACCTTTCTGACGTTAATTTGTTTCTCCATCTGTGTGCCATGCATTTTGGGAGGACGTGAGAAACAGGCTTGATGCCATTCAAGTGTGTTTCCCCTTTTTTGTATTGATGGAAACTTGATTTGTGCCTGTCTGTTCTTTGTTCAAATTCTCTCTCTTGGTATCTGCTCATATTCTAGCCCCTTTACTTATCCAAATAAAACTATATATATATAGCTAGTGACAATGTAGAATTGGATGGCTTGAAAGAGAAGCAAATTTTGAGAGATACAGGCACTTTATTAATCTGAATAATAACATTTGAAATATTAACCTATGGAATTAGTTTTTCTAAATTTTGTAAGATGATTTTTTTAAATACTTGACTCTGCTGAAATTGGAGAATGAAGAAGAAAGATATATTCCTCAAAATCTCCTAAGATCTCTTTACATAATTCAAATTTAGTGATTGAACAGAGTAGATTGTTCAATGGATTGATACAAATTCTAATTTTATGTAATTACTTTTGAAACATGATTTTTTTTGTAAACTCCGGCCCTCTGCAAAGAACCTTCAATATTAACATGTTTATTAAAAACAAATGTTAAATATCACACATAATGTTATTCATTCAACTCTCAGACAACCACTGAAATGGATACTGTATCATTTCACCATTTTATAGAGAAGGCCACTGAGACTCAGAGAATTCAACTGACTTTCTTAAGATCACACAGCTAAGAAATCTAGAGGTTGGCTTTGAGCTCAGTTACATTTGGCTCTAACACCAGTAAAGGTATTTGTCTAAAGATAGTGTTTCTGCAAATGTTTTGAATTCTAGACTGAAACTGAGATGGTTTGCTTTCATCTTCCTTGTGAATCTCATGGTCTCTTCAGGCTAGTGCCATGGTATACTGAAGCGGTAAGGGGAAAATACTTTGGAGCAAGAGAGGTCTCTTGGCACCTCTTTCCTGTAGGGAGCCTCCTTTTGTGTTCAGCTTGAAATGTCAGGCCTGAGGATGAGTATTCAAATCTCAAGATCCTGTTATGTGCGTCTTTCATAGTGCGAAAGCCTGCCTACTCATTCCCCCTCCCCACTCCACCCATCTGCTTCTTGTCTGGGGACATTGGTCTTCCTAAATCTGCTTCTGGATTGTATGCTACTGGCACCTTGAGAAGGTTGAAAGCAAGTAAGGCAATGCCAATTTTTCTGGTAGAACTGCAGCATATAACTGCTCTTAAGTTTAGTCCTGTGTGCTGGAGCAGGGAGGCAATGACAAACCGTTTATCATAAGGCCTTTGATTTCCTTCGGAATTGTAAGCATCTAGGCTGACTCATCTCTCAAAGGCTTTTCTCTCTCTCTCCTTTTGGGGCTGTTGTTGATTGGGGATTTTACTGTTTGTTCTTACCTTATATTTGGGGGAGAGAAGGGACTGATTTTCATCTTATTTTTGGGTGAAAAACCCAGCTCTGCTCTTTGGATGATCAGATCTGGTAAGCTTCGATAAGAAGAAATAACTGAAACTCCAAAACAGGTACAAAAGACGTCTGGATTGGGGAAAGGGGAGAGGGGAGTAATGTTAGAGAAATTAAGCCAGAGCTAGGCTGTGTGTCTCAGGATGAGACCCTAGACTAATAGGCTCTGGATCTGCTATTTTGAATGGGGGATTGCTAGAGGCTTAGTCTGGAACTGTGGTTAAATGCATGTGCCTTTGGTTAAAATGGTCGCTTTGCAAGTTGCAGTTTGGTGGTTGGGGTTAGGTGTTCACTTTGGGTCCAGGGGATGGAGCTTTGCAGTTGAAGTTTTAATATCTATGCTAGGTGTTTTCCTCTTGGCTTAGTTCAAAAGCCATAGGAAAACTCCTCATCTTTTCTCTTACTGCACCTATTTCTGACATCTGTGATCCTAGCTATTAAGGAAAGTGGGCAAAAGAGTTTTGGAGCCCAAATTCAAGGTATGGTTTATTTGCTTGTTTGTTTGTTTTTTGGACAGAAGATAGCTCATCTATTTAGATTATCGCATGATAAACCCTTACTTAACTTTTCTCTGCCAAAGCTGCATTGCCTGATCTTTGAAATTTAAGCTCCCCACCCCCCAAATCATATATAGAATGTTATTGTAGATTCCATGGGAAAGAGACATTCAGTAAAGTTGTATGTAACTACTTCCTTTCTTGGCAAAAGGTTTAGTTCCCCGTCTCCTGAATTATCTTCTCTATCAGGAACCAGCCATATTTACCCAAGCCATAAACTTGGGAGCTATCCTAAATTGTTTTCTTTCCATTGCAATTAAAGATGTTCCCTAAGCCCTGTCAGTTCCATCCATGAGATTCGTCCCCTACTCCAGCCCTAGTGACACTGACTTGTGTCAATATCCCTTGCCCCTTGGTTCATCTACCTACTTCCAGCTCTCTACCCAAAACAGGCTTTTTCATGGCTTTCTGTGATTTTTCCAAGGTGCAGCCCTGACACTTTCACTCCCTGCCTAAAGCCCTATTGCCTTCGGGAAAAAGTCCGACTCTTTAAGCTGGCTTATAGGGCCATCCATGATCTCATTCCTGCCCATCCAGATTTATCTCCTTCCAATCCCTTTATACAGCTTCAAGAATATGACAACCTCTCTGCCATCTCTTTTCCTTTGCACAAGCTGTTCTCTCTGGATGCTCCCCTCCTCTGTCTCCAGGCAGACTTAGATGTTTTCTCCTTTCTGCTCTGACAATACTTTGTTTATATCTTGGAGGTCTAACATCACAAGGTTTTGTAAATTGTTGCTAACGTGTGTATCTCCTTCACTGCACTGTTAAATCTTTTTTTAAAAAGGAAATAGTATTACCTTGCTCATCCTTTGAATCTTTAGCGCCTGGCACAAAGTGGGCAATTAATACAGGTGTTTTTTTCTTTAATGAATGAATGAATGAATGAACAAATGAGTAATAGAGAATGTGCGGGAAAGGATGCTGTGTGAGGTGCAGGGGCATACCCCATGGGCGATGCTTTGTAGTCTGGAAGTAGTATAAGATAGTGGGCACCATGGAGAAGGCACATATAAAATAGGTTTTACCATTACAGTAAGACAAACTCCACTTTGATCACCAATTCTGTTTAAGGAGTCTCACTAGAAATGGTCTGAAAATGATGTTTGTTGGTTTTGGTACAAAAGATTTTTTATGAAAAAGTAATGTAATGAAGTTGTACAATGTTTGGTAAATAGAGAAAAGGCAACAGGCAAACAAAATCTCACCAGTTAATGCAAATGCTCTTAGCATTTGGGTGCATTTCCTTCAGTCTTTTATTTTTATGCATGTTTTTCTTCACATAGTTGCAATCAAAATTAATACAATTCTGTGTTTTGTATTTGTTATTAAAAAATTCTTTGTAAATATAACTTTAATGACTGCATAATTTTTCCATACTGTGGCCATTACAAAATTTATATAACTAACATCATTTCTGGGCTAGCATTTTTTCCCTTTTTTTGTTACTATTATGGTTTATGTGGATATGCTTTTCCCTGTCTGCAGGAAGATTTTATTAGGATAGATTCCTAGAAGGGGAGTTACTAGGTCAAAGGGCCTGGGGACGATTTTTGGCTCTAGACCCATGTGTCCATTTTGTTTTCTGGACTTGTCTGAATTTGCAGCTCTCCTAACCTAGATGGAAGTCTCCTTTTTATCCAACCTGGACAGCATTGAGTATCATCATGGAAAGAAAAAGAAACTCTAAAAACGCTCTAATTAATTAATTAATTAATGGAAAATACTATCTTATTTTTGTTTCAAAGCGCTTTTGTTAAAAAATGTTTTTCTCTTTTATTTTTTCTTCTTGTTTTCTCTCTTTGTACTTTTTTTTTTCTAATGAGGTTTTCTTTTTCCTGGACTATCTGTTAAGGGCTGAATTTTTGAAGTTGGATTTTTTTTTCTTTTTTAGCAAAAACAACCAGAGGCTGCTCTGCTTGAGGGTGAAGCCGCCTCCCAGTTTTCCCTCCCCCTCTGCCCCCACCCCCATAGTTCTCTCCACCAGGTCCAGTGACAATTGGATGATGCAGCCTTGATAATCATCCGATTCCAGAATGGGTGGCTGCATTCCTTTTCTGAAGGCAGCAAGGGCACTGTGCCCCAGAATCATGCCCCCTTTGCTGTTGTTGTCCGCCTTCATTTTTTTAGTGAGTGTCTTGGGAGGAGCCCCAGGACACAAGCCCGATCGCAAGACGAAGATGGTATCAATACACAGCCTCTCCGAGCTGGAGCGTCTGAAGCTGCAAGAGACTGCTTACCACGAACTCGTGGCCAGACATTTCCTCTCCGAATTCAAACCTGACAGAGGTAAGCTGTACCCCGGATTGTGGCATCCTCGCCTTCGGGAGAGTGGACCCTCCGGGCAGGACGGGGCGGATTAGAGGTCTGGGAGGGTGGGAGGGGCTCACGCCTGATCGCAGACTTGATCAGTTCTCCTGGCGTCTGGGGAACTGAAGAAGCCGGAGTTGAAGGCTGTTTGTTGAATTGCGGAAGAGGTAAAAATTAGTTGAGTTTGGTCGAAGGCTGGGGGCTGAGGGGGCAGTAAGACAGACGGGCAGATGTCAGGGACAGACAAGTGGACAGAGGGCCGGTGAAGAGACAGACGCACCAGGTGCGGTGAGAGAATAGGGCAGAGCGAGGCGGAAGCGCAGAGGGACACTCTGGAGAGAACTGGGAGAGATCTGGGAGAGATAGAGACAACGCGGTCGAGAGACAGAGAGTAGAGGGAGATAGCAAGACAGTGCGTGAGAGAGAGACGCTCCTAGCCGGGCGGTGAGCGGGAGGGCGGTGCGGGCGCGGGGGCGGCGGCAGGAGGTGCGCTTCGAGCGCTGCCCACCTCAGCTGTCTGCCGGGGGGCGAGCAGGACGCGGCGGAGGACGAGGTTCGAGCGCACCAGGGAATCTCAGGGGTAAGCGCGCGGATTTGGCAGCGGAGCCCAGGCGGGTAGCGCGGACCCAGGCGCGCCCCAGAGGTATTGGAAAGTGCTGGGGGTGGCAGCTTCGCTAGGCGCGCACGGCGAACGCAGCTTGAATTGAGTGAAGCAAAGGGCGAGGAGCCCCCGCTGGCAGCCCCTGATGCCAGATTCGGAGTGCGGGGACAGCCAGGTGTCGCCGCTTCTCCTACCGCAGCGCAGGGAGCCGACGGCAACCTGGTGCGAGCGCGCCCGCAGTAACTTGGCGACCCTCACCCGCGGTGGCGCTGCAGGAGAGCCCCTCCCTCCCCTCTCCTGTTGCGTGATCTGGGGACTTCAGAGCCCCGGAATTTATGTTTTAAGTGTTGTATTGAGCGACTACGGGTGCGTAGCAAGATGCGCGGTGCGCACGCGGCGCGTTAGATTGTCTGGTTTGGTTAAATTGTTGGAGTCTGATAAGAGTGAGATAGGCTTGTCCTTGTTGTTAGGTGGGGAAACTGAGGCTCATAGAAAGCATATTACTTTTAGCCCGCTGGACAGAGCTCGCCTCTCTGCCACCCCCTCCCCCTGCTGCAGATCAGTGCATTGGGATGTTTTAGTCACTTATTAAGTCCTATTTGTAAGTGTATCTTTTCTTTTTCTCTTCCTGTAGCTCTACCTATTGACCGTCCGAACACCTTGGACAAGTGGTTTCTGATTTTGAGAGGACAACAGAGGGGTGAGGGGGCTCTTGTACCTTCTTTAGAAAAGAAATAGAATGCTAACCCCCTGTGTAGTGTGACCCTGGCTATTGGAGACCGGGTGGCGTCCACTGTCCCAGGAGACAATCTCCTCAGCTCCCAAACCCCACAGGGGGTGATATCAGGAAATGGCGCAGTAGCTGTAGGTGCTTGGGGCGGTCCTCTCAGACCTTCCTGGTGGACTCACCCCACACAGATCAACCCGAAGAAATCGCCCTCTTTGCTTCAAGGTAGTCACCCCCAGGGAAAATTTAAGGCAGGGACCTCGAGCCTCGTCGGGGTGGCTGAGTGGAGCTGAGTCCTTTCGCCAAACCAGTGCGGGGTCTTTTTGGCTAGCTCCCCAGGGAGGGGCGCTGCGGTTCTGGAGAGGTGGGGTTGGCTGCGGGTGGTTGCTGGGAGGAGTGCTGCAGCCCCTGCTTCCTCCTGATTTAAGCGCTGCGAGGCTTTGACGTTTCTCGTTCTTTCTCTCCGTGGCTCCCCAGCTGTATCACTCAAGACATTTGGCATTCGCCTGGAAGAGGTCCTGGTGAACGAGTTTACCCGCCGCAAGCATCTTGAACTGACAGCCGCGATGCAGGTTGAAGAAGCCACCGGTCAGGCTGCGGGCCGTCGTCGGGGAAACGTGGTGCAAAGGGTGTTTGGCCGCATACGGCGCTTTTTCAGTCGCAGGCGGAATGAGCCCACCTTGCCCCGGGAGTTCACTCGCCGTGGGCGTCGAGTGAGTTAAACCCTCCAGGTTTCAGGCAGGGGCCTCTCCTGAGGTATGCAGGAATGTGAGGCCGGAGGGTCAAGGCCTGTGCCCTCAGAAGCAGGGGGGAGCTGAATACAATATGTTGAAGTGGTGTCCTTGGCTTGCCACAAAGGGAATGTATCTTGTTCTGAATGTCATACATACAGTACTCAGGAAGGTCCTAATTGACTCTCTTTATTTCCCATTTTAAGATAATCTGGATTTCTCCACAGGGTGCAGTGTCTGTGGATAGCCTGGCTGAGCTGGAAGACGGAGCCCTGCTGCTGCAGACCCTGCAGCTTTCAAAAATTTCCTTTCCAATTGGCCAACGACTTCTGGGATCCAAAAGGAAGATGAGTCTCAATCCGATTGCAAAACAAATCCCCCAGGTTGTTGAGGCTTGCTGCCAATTCATTGAAAAACATGGTAAGGGAGGTGCAAATGGGTAAATCAAGGAAGGAAGCAAAGGGAAAGGAGGGATGTTCTAGAAATGGGAGGAGAAAAGAGGTCGAGGATGACGGGATTGGATAACATTCCCCTGACACCCAGTGGAGGTCGGGATGCAGTAGGGGGTGGGGGGAGAAGGGAAATGCCATGGGAAAGGGATTCAGAGATGCTTAGCATCCGCTGGTCTTTTCTTTCAGGCTTAAGCACGGTGGGGATTTTTACCCTTGAATACTCCGTGCAGCGAGTGCGTCAGGTAAATTGGCTATGTTTACATGTTTGTTCCTCCAATAAGAAAGAGCAGGAGGAGGTGGGGTTCCCCCATAGACCTGACTACCTGGTGGGGGGAGGAGCAGGGTCTTCTTTGTAGCCCCCAGGCCCACCATATTGCCAGCTACCTCCACTGAATCCTGGAACCTGTTGAAGGAATGACCAAGATGGAGCTGTGGTGGGCCAGGCAGACAGTCCCTGTCTTCTCCTTTTCCTAGCTCCGTGAAGAATTTGATCAAGGTCTGGATGTAGTACTGGATGACAATCAGAATGTGCATGATGTGGCTGCACTCCTCAAGGAGTTTTTCCGTGACATGAAGGACTCTCTGCTGCCAGATGATCTGTACATGTCATTCCTCCTGACAGCAAGTGAGTCTTCTGACCTCCCTAGTAGGGCAAGGAAAAGAAATATTACCGGGGTCTAGGGGTTCTAGGGACAGAGCTCAGGCTGGAGGACTTCGAAGAACTAAGGCAAAATGAACATAAGAAGATTTTAAAAACCTCTCCAGAATATATACAATCATTATTTGTCAATTAAAAATAAAATTTTAATACAAAACTTATTTGGGTTACTTTCTTTGTATTTCTAAATGTTCCATTATAAGTCTGTTGCTTGGAAATTTCTCTAGACCTTCTTGAAGATGTGTGTGCCCTCTCAGGTCAAAAAAAACAACAACACCCAGGTTCTGTAGAGGAGGTCTGGTTTTTATGGGGGCACTTCTTGCTTTCAGAGTTCCTGAGCTCACATGCTTTGGAAATGAGCAAAGGCAAGATGCCTGGGTACTTTCTCCATAACTGCCAGCAAGTTTCAAGCAGAATTTCACCTCCCTTGGTATCAGTCTGCAGCCAAGACTGTCCCCCTGAGACAGCCCCTGTTTTCCTTCTTCTAGCTTTAAAGCCCCAGGATCAGCTTTCTGCCCTGCAGTTGCTGATCTACCTGATGCCACCCTGCCACAGTGATACCCTGGAGCGTCTGCTGAAGGCCCTGCATAAAATCACTGAGAACTGCGAGGACTCAATTGGCATTGATGGACAGTTGGTAAAAAGATCTTGGAAACAGTAGTGAAAACTGTAGTAGGGGACATATGTGGGAGTATATCAGCAAGAGGGTAGATGGAGAGGAGAGAGAGAAACAAGAATAAAAAGAGACATATTCATTTGTACAACTCCCAGAACTACCTCAGCGTCAATCACTTTCTGCTTTCCTTTGCCTAGGTCCCAGGCAACCGTATGACTTCCACTAACTTGGCCTTGGTGTTTGGATCTGCTCTCCTGAAAAAGGGAAAGTTTGGCAAGAGAGAGTCCAGGAAAACAAAGCTGGGGATTGATCACTATGTTGCTTCTGTCAATGTGGTCCGCGCGATGATTGATAACTGGGATGTCCTCTTCCAGGTAGGTGCAAGTTTTGGATGCACTTGTTTTACACATCCCTCTCCTGTTCACAAGGCAAGGCACAGTTGTACCTGCATCTTTGAGGGTAGCCAAAACAGGCAGCCACAAGATCGTCCAGTCTAGAAATTCCTCCCACATTAGCTGGTCTTTGTACCTTTAGTCCTGGGTACCTGAAAGAGGTGAGAATAAATGAAAAGGTGCTGTGTAATCATGGCTAATGTTGCTAATTCTACCCTCAGGTGCCTCCCCATATTCAGAGGCAGGTTGCTAAGCGTGTGTGGAAGTCCAGCCCGGAAGCGCTTGATTTTATCAGACGCAGGAACTTGAGGAAGATCCAGTGAGTGTTTTTTTGGGTTTTTTTATTCTTAGCCTGAAGCACCTTCTCCTGTGGGGTTTTCCAACTCCAGACTATCTTTATATTAAGTAATGCAAGTACACAAACTGACTTTTTCAAAATCCTTCCCATTTAGGAGTGCACGCATAAAGATGGAAGAGGATGCACTACTTTCTGATCCAGTGGAAACCTCTGCTGAAGCCCGGGCTGCTGTCCTTGCTCAAAGCAAGCCTTTTGATGAAGGTCAGTTCCCTGCTGGAGGTCAGGCCCTTGCTGAAGGTCAGTTCCTTGCTGAAGGTCAGGCCCTTTTTGAAGGCCAGGTCGTTGCTGAAGATGAGCCCCTTGAGGAAGATGAGTCCTCTGAGGAAGATGAAGAGCTAGTATTTGAATATCTTAATCAAGGAGTAGTCTTTGGGGAAGCTCAAGGTCTAGAAATCCCAAATAACTTTGAGATTCAGGGCCCACATCTTGAAGGAATACCAGAGCTTGATGAGGAAGATGATGATGATGATAATGATGATACTTTAAATTTTGATGATCTTCCTCCCCTTGGAGATATTCTAGGACCAGATAATGAAATTCCAGAACTCACTGAGATCCCAGACTTTGAAGAAATTCCATATTTTGATATGGTCCCAGACCTTGAAGGAGCCGCAGATGTGCAAGAAATCCTGAACCCTGGAGAAAACCAAAACATGACCTAGAAGAAGGAGCAGATTTTGAAGACCACCAAAATCTTAACCTTGCAGAAGTTCCCTATCTTGATGTAATACCAAACAATGAAATCCCAGACCATGCAGATGCTTCAGATAATGATGAAATCCAAGATTCTGAAGAAGATCCCAGTCTTGAAGATGTCCCAGCTGTTGATGAAGTTCCAAATGATGAAGCCTCAAATACTGAAGAAATCCCAGACTATGAAGCCCCAGAGGTAAATGGGATTTCAGACTTTGAAGAAGACCTTGATTTTGAAGAAGTCTCAGCTCTTCTTGTGGTTCCAAGCCCTGAAGAAGCCCCTGGTGGACATGAAATCCCAAATCATGAAGAATCTCCAGAGGTTAATGGACTCTCAGACTCTGAAGAAGATCCCAGTCTTGAAGAGGTCTCAGATTTTGATGGGATCCCAAATGATGAGGAAACCTCAGACACTGAAGAAATTCCAGACTATGAAGAAGCTCCAGAGACCAATGGAATTACAGGCCCTGAAGAGGTCCCAGCTCTCCATGTAGTCACAGGCCCTGAAGATGTCTCTGATTTTGATGAAATGCAAGACGATGAAGAATTCTCAGATGTGAGTGGAGTCCCAAACAATGAAGAAGCCTCAGATATTGAAGAAATTCTGGGACGTGAAGAAGCCTCTGATGCTAGTGGAAACCAAGACTCTGAAGAAAGCCCCAGTCTTGAAGAAGATTCAGTTCTCTATGTGGCTCCAAAACCTAAGGATTCCCAGATTTACAACAAAGTTCAAGATTATCAGAAAGACCAAGCCAATGCATTTGAAGAAGAAGAAGTTACCACCATGGCTCCAGAAACTGAAGATGTCTCCATTCTCAATACAATTCCAGACCCTCCACAAGACCTGGCTGTCAATCTTGAAGAAGTCATGGATGTGGAAAAAGTCCCAATACCTAAAGATTTCAACTCTAAAGAGGTTCAGAATCCAAAGGCAATTCAGTTTCATAAAGATGCAGATGTTGCATTCCCTGTAGATACTACTCTCCTTAAAAACAAGTCTCAGCCTGGCCAAGTCATGGACTACAAGTCCTCCCCAGAGATGTTGAAGGGCAACACCTGCTTTCTGTCTTCCATGCAGTGCTGTAAGCTTTCAGCTCTAGCTTTGTTACTCGTTTGCTTGGTAAAATTAGTCAGGTTACTTGTAGGGTGGTGGTGGTTATTAGGAGGTCACCCTCTTACCTGTCTCCCTGGTGGTATTGTCCATTCCCTCTGAGCACAGGGTATCTGTCTTACTCTTTCTCTTTCCTAACTCAGCTCTTTTCCCAGTTCCCACAGTGGTCCTAGATTCAGAGATCTGTGTTCTGCTGTCAGGCTGTAGTATTCTTATATGTCAAATGGGGATAATCATCCCTGTCCTACCTTCTTGCCTCATACTGTATTTGAAACTCAAAATTAGGTCTTAGTGCCTTGGGTGCTGTACAAAGTATAAGGTCTAGAAATATAAGGAGTTAACATTGTTACTATTTTTCAGGTTCCTCTGAGGAGCCAGCTGTGCCTCCCAGCACTGCCCATTCCCATGACGATGAGGAAGGAGCGGGTAACCCTCCCATTCTGGAGCAAGACCGCCCATTGCTCCGTGTGCCCCGGGAGAAGGAGGCCAAAACTGGCGTCAGCTACTTCTTTCCTTAGATGTTTTTCCTTCTATCAGGTGCCAGACAGGGGAAAAGGGTGGGGGTAGATCTGGGATGTCACAGGAAACATTAAGGAGAGAGTTGAAGGTAAAGATCTGAAGGTAAGAAGGAGTTCCACCTGATGCTCGGGTCAGGATGAGAATTCCAAACACACTGCCAGCCTCTTCACTGGGGATGCTTGGTCTCTTCTGCTGGTAAAAGCAGAGATGTTTCTGTGTCATGCCCAAGCTCCCCGGTGCTACCTTGCCTTTCCTTTTACCCCTGATCTTGGCTTTCTCTCTCTCTCTGCAGACTTTCCTTTAATCAATGTGACATTTGTGGTAAACACCTTTCCCAGGGAACCTCACAAATCTTGAGATGCTTTCCCTTCCCCAAATGGGATTGCATGATTTCCCTGACTTTCCTACCCTCCTCCAGAGAGCTCAGTTGGAAAGGCCGTCAAGATGCATGCTAGAATGTTAGGTCAGCCTACTGACAGCTGACAAACAATGCGAAATCATGTCACACCAGCTCATAGCCATGTCCCTGCAGCAACTCCACCACCTTAGGATTTCCCCCTCCAAATTATTCAGACCAATGGCTCGCCAAATGGCCTCTCCCAAAATTCTGTGCAGTTTTGCTCAGGTCACGCCAACAGGGAAACCTCAAGTGTAGATCTAATTAGTGTTTCCGGGATCCAAAGTTAGAGGAAAAATTAGATTTTATTGCCTGGATCTGCTTTAAAGACAATTGGTGTTTACACCCTGTTGTCAGCAAAACAGCTAGTTAGATAAGGACACATAGTTCCAAGTAGGTAAAGTCACCTGATTACAAATGTTCTTAACTATCGTCTCTGTAATTCCTTTATACAGGACAGTACAAAATTGTGGGACATGCTCTGGTAACACACAGATATGGGTTGCGTATGACATCCACAATTACAGCTGATATTATGGGTAACAACTGCTAAGGTCCATAGAATGAAGAATGTATTGTATTGAGGGATAGAAATTGATCATTTAATGGATAACAACTGCTGAGCTCAAAGATTTGTGATTGTTAAAACTTCTCTGGCATTTAATCATTAATAAACATCTGTATTGTGACAGCAGCATATTCATGGCTTACTGTGTTTTTCTTCTTTTTAATTTGGGGGGTGAGTTGGGAAGCTCTGACTAGAAAGCTGAAGGGGTAAAGGAGAGGTGAATAGAAATAAACAGGACAGGTTGATGTAGAATAAGGAAGGAGATGACATAGGATAAAGGGAAGGGGGTGACAAGGAATGAGGGGGTGGAATGATGTGGAATAAAGGGGAGGGAGTGAAGTGGGAAAAAGGGGATAGAGTGATGTGTGGTAAAGGGGAGGGAATAGAGTTGAATAAATGGGAGGGGGAGACATGGAATAGAGAGGGAATGACATGGGATAAAGGGAAGGGGGGTGACATGAAATGAGGGGGTGGAGTGAGGTGGAATAAAGGGAAGGGGGATGACATGAAATGAGGGGGTGGAGTGAGGTGGAATAAAGGGGAGGGGATAATATGGAATGAAGGGGAGGGGCTGATGTGGAATAAATGGGGGGTGAGGTGGAATAAAGGGAAGTAAATAGAATAAAGGGGAAGAGCTATAATGGAATAAAGGGGGTGGAAGTATTAATATTAAAGTAGAAAAGGTTAAGGGGAGATGAAAGAGAAGTAGGGGAAGCAAAGGAAGCTTAAGAGGAAAGCCTATAAGGGGGAAGAGAGGGGAATAAATAAGGAGACCACTAGGTATTTTCAACTGAGAAGTTCCCCCTGAATCAGTGAAAAATAAAATCCTATAAACATCGGCAGACATATGACTTCCAAGGGTCAGAGGAAGAACATACTGCTGTCTGACTGATGAGACTTCCAGCCTTTCTTGAAAAGTTACGGCTTCATGACATACTTGGAAATTTTCCATGTTAGATACAGGACCTTAGAAAGTGGAATGGTTTGTGTTATTTATTTTTACACATTTTGCTTTAGGGTATTTCCTTGCATAGAGCTTTACAGACTGCAGACTTGTAGCATTGTCCCCTCCTACACTAATAAATTTTGTAAATAATAATAATCATGATAGTTAACACATATCAAGGTCTTCCAAAGTGTCTGACACTGTTAAAAACTTTACGTTCATCATTTAATTTAATATTCACAATGACACTTTGAGATATATGCTACTGTCATCTTCAATTTATTCTTGAAGAAAATGAAGTACAGAGAGGTTAAATAACCTGCCCAAATTACACAGTTGGTTAGTGGAAAAACAGCCAGTCTCTGAAGCTGGCTTGTTTAAACACTAGATTATACTGGCCCATTCATCTTGGGATTTTGCCTCAGACACAAAGATGCACTGTGATGTCTGCAGCAATTTTTTTATATTGGGGTTTGGACTTTCAACAAGCAAGTTTCAGGTTTCTTCCTTATAGGTCCTTTCTCTCCAGAAAGGACAGGCTATTAGACAATAACTGATATTTCAGGCAGATTCTAGCAGTTATACCTGGGGCTTACACATATCAGAGGCAGAAGAAAATGTAGTAGCTCACCCATTCCAACCTTCTTGTTATATGAATAGTCATACTAGGGCTCAGACTTGGGAAAGGTCAGAGATCTGGGAGTAAGATTCAGACAGACCTTCTGAGTGCATTTCCAGGACTTTATGGGGTCAAAAAAGTAAAATGTGTCCTGTGAAAAGTTTACGTGTGCTTTCACCATTCAGCTTCAAAACAAACCAGACAACAAAGAAGAAAGTAGATTATTTGAAAACATTGACTTCACTCTCTGGCCTTCCCTGAAGCCAGATTTTCTCCTAATCTTACATTTCTTCCCAGTACCAATTCCTAACCAGCCCCAGGCACTGGGCCTGAGAGTGTTCGTAGATGTGGGCATTATCCTTGCTGTTCTCCACACTGTAAGGACCCAGCTCATAGGCTTCCTGACACTCCAAGTCCTGTCCTTATTCTGGGTGCCACCAACAATGTACACATGGAAGTCTTACCCCATATACCCTGGCCTCACACCTCTCTGACCTTTAACTTCTTAGTACCTCAACCACTCTCAGTCACTTGGCATCACTGGGCGTGGCTTCAACTCCAATATCCCACTGAGGCCCAAATCTTCTAACGAAGGCTGGGTCCATGCCATTTGCTCTTTGGCTTCCCTGAGGGGTCCAGTACCCAAGACCTTCCTTTTCTCTTCACTATTTTCCCTGTCCAGAAAAAATTGGGGGCATATTGATTTAGTATTAACTGCCTTATCATCCCCTTGCCCTCCAAATGCCACATCTGCACTATTTAGCCCCAATTTTCGGTCTTTACAAACAAATGTTTTCTCTGATTCCATAATAACCACTGTGGGAGAAAGGAGCAGCACCCCAAGAATTTCCAACCTCAGCTGGCCCTTCTGGCCACCCTGCAATCCTTTCACACACCCCAGGTCATCTCTTTCTCCGATTTTCCTCCTATCTGTACTCCAAGATTTTCATCACTCCTCTCAAACAACAGCCCCTTTCACTCTACCCTCACCACACCCCATACAATGGCTCAGACTCCTACTTCATAAAGGAGATTGAGGCTAACTTCAGCTCCTTGACCCTACACCTACAAAGGTCTTTTTGGCTTCACTAACTCTCACTTCATATTGCATAGCACTACTTCTTATTATATAACACTCCTTCAGCTTAGAAGTTCCTATTCTAGTTTCTTTTCCCTTGCTCTGTCTCTCCTCCGCTTTCCTTCTCCATTACCCCCACCCCTAAAACCTTGCTTACACTATTATCTCAGTTCTCTTGCCTGATTTTAAAATCTCTCCTTGTCTACTAGTTCACTTACTTCAGGATATTCTCATGATCAAGTGTCTCTCATCCTTAGAAACAATTCCTTGATCCGTCATCACCCTATAACAATTGCTATATTGCTCTTTTTGTCAAGCTCATTGAAAGAAGAGTCTATCCTATTCTGTATCTTCCTTCTTTTTTTTTTTTTGAGACAGAGTCTCATCTGTGTCACCCATGCTGGAGTGCAGTGGCACAATTGTGACTCAATGCGACCCCTGTCTCCTGGGCTCATGCCATCCTCATGCCTCAACCTCCCAAGTAGCTTGGGCTACAGGCGCATGCTTCCACACCCAGCTAAATTTTTTTGTATTTTTTGTAGAGATGGGGTTTTGTCATGTTGACCAGGCTGGTCTTGAGCTCCTGAGCTCAAGTGATTCACCCACCTCAGCCTCCCAAAGGGCTGGGATTACAGGCATGAGCCACCACGCCCAGTCTCTATCTTCCTTCTTACCTCCCATTTATTCTTCAGTCCGTACCAATCAGGCTTCTATTCCCACTACTCTAATAAAATGGTGGCAAAAGTCACCACCAATAACCTATTATTACATTCAGTAAACATTGGTAATACACTTACTTTCCTCGGTCTCAGTGACACCACCACACCACCGTCTCTTGATGTTTTACTTATATTTTTTAAATTAATCATTTTTATTTGAGATAATTGTAGGTTCACATGCAGTTTTAAGAAACAATACAGACAGGTCCTGTATATCCTCTACCCAGTTTCTCCAGTTGTACTATCTTGTAAAGCTACAGTACAATATGACAACTAAGACACAGACATTGATACAGTCCAGATACAGCAATGTGCCATCAACATAAGAATTCCAACTGTTGCTCTTTTATAGCAAAATAGACAAATCTACCTTTCATCCCCACCACCCCATTTCCTAAACCTTGATAACTAATCTGTTATCCATTTCTATAATTTTGTCATGTCAAGAGTATTATATAAATGGAATCATACATATGTGAGCTTTTGGGAGTGGCTTTTTTTTTTTTCACTCAACATGATTACTTTGAGATTCATCCAGGTTGTGCGTAGCAGTACTTCATCTCTTTTTATTGCTGAGTAGTATTTCATGGTATAGATGTACCATAGTTTGTTTAACCACTCACCTACTGAAGGACATTTTGGTTGTTTCTCCAGTTTGGGGCGATTATAAATAAGACCACCATGAACATTCATGTATAGAATTTGAGTGGACATATGTTTTCAGTTTTCTGGATGAATGCCCAGCTGTGCAATTACTGGGTCATAC
Source organism: Hylobates moloch (assembly GCF_009828535.3). NCBI lineage: Eukaryota > Metazoa > Chordata > Mammalia > Primates > Hylobatidae > Hylobates > Hylobates moloch. The sequence goes on from NW_026652282.1 coordinate 111,630,545, forward strand.
ACAATTGCATGTTTAGTTTTATAAGAAACTGACAAACCACTTTCCAGAGTAGTTATACAACTTTATATTCACACCAGCAATGTATCTGCATGCTTGCTAGCATTTGGTCTTGTCACTATTTCTTTTTATCTTGCCCATCATGATAGTTGTGTAGCGATATCTCATTGTGGTTTAAATTTGTATTTCTCTGATGCTTAATGACATTGAACATCTTTTTATGTGTTTATTTGCCATCTGTATAGTCTTCAGTGAAATGTCTGTTCATGTGGGTATCTAATTGCTCTGGCATCAATTGTTGAAAAGACTATTTGTTCTCCATTGAATTGCTTTTGTGCCACTGCTTGCATGATTTCTGGTGAGAAGTCCACTGTAATTCTTATCGTTGTTCCTTTATAGGCAAAGTATTTTCCCCTCTGGCTTCTTTCATGACTTTCTGATTACCTTCGGTTTTCTGCAGCTTGAATATAATATGCTTAAGTATGACTTTTGGCAATTTATATGGTGTTACCTGAACTTTCGGGATGTGTGACTTGATGTCTATCGTCGATTTTAGAAATTGATGTACCATTCTTATTTCAAATCTTTCTTCTGTTTCTTTCTCTCTCCTCTTTCTGGTAATCTATTTACACATGTTACATCATGTGAAAATGTCTCATAGTTCTTGGATGCTCTTTTCTTTTTTCATTCTTTTTTTCTTTTTATTTTAGTTTAATAAGTTTCTATTGACCTATCTTCAAGATTACTCATTCTTTCCCTGGCCGTGCCCAATGTACTGATGAGCCCATTAAAAGCATCTTTCATTTCTGCTAGTGTTTTTTCATTTTTGGCATTTAAAAATTCTTACTTAGAATTCTCATCTCTCTCCTTACATGATTAATCTGTTCTTGCATGTTGTCTACTTTTTGATTAAAGCCCTTAACATATTAACCATAGTTATTTTAAATTCCTGTCTGATAATCCCAACATTTGTATCAGTCTTGTTCTAATGCTTGCATTGTCTATTCAGACTATGATTTTTCATGCCTTTTGGCGTGACTTGTAATTTTTGTTGAAAGCTGAACATATTGTATCTGATGTCAGGAATTAAGGTAAGTAAACCTCTAGTCTGAGGATTCATGTTAATCTGGCAAGAATTGGGCTTTGTTTAATCTTTTCTGTAACTATTGGTGCCTCAGGCTTAAACTTTTCTAGTGTTCTTGTTTTTGTCTCCCCAATTAACATTGTGCTTTCCTAAGTACTCCTCTGAGAGAGAGTCTGTGTCTTGCAGCTCTTTCAGTTGTAACTCACTATCATTATACTGGAGCCCTGTTGGTATGGTGTTAAGGTGTGGATCAGGGGATATTTTATAATCTTCTGATTACATCTCTCTTTTAATGGGTCTGTGTCTTTGGAATGTGACTTTTACAAGTGTTTCTTTAATGATAGAGCTTTTCCGCTCCTGTCTCCTGTTCCATTCTTTGCCTGCAGTGTTTCCAATCTATTTCTTCAAAAGTCTGACCCTTGTTTACTATTTTTCCCTCAGGTGAGACAGGAAGACTGGAAGATGCCGGAGGGCAGATGAATTCTCTTCTCTCAGCTAGGATAAAGTTTCAGAATTATGTTGGAGAGTTAGCATTTGTTATGGAGAGGGCTCTAGATGTATTTCAGAAAGGTTACTCTTCTATTATCTCTCCAGTGCCATAAGGAGACTTTTCTTGGATCCTGTATCCTCATTGTAAGAACCTGATGGGGTTCCTAGAAGGGAAAGTAGATTAAAAAATGTGAGGTTCCTCCTAAGACTGTGGATCCTATGAGTTTCTGACTCTCATACTAGTCCACACTCAGCCTTTTAGCAATTTTTCAGAACTACCATTTAAATGTTTTTACCACCTTATGGTTCCAGTAGCTTCTGCTTTAGTTAAGCAGATTTCAGTTGCTGTAGATTTTTGAATGTGCCTTTCTCTCCAGATTTAGGGATGGTAGTTTGCCCTGTGACCTCAGTTATCTGATGGGTCAAGAAAAGTTGTCGATTTTTAGTTTGTCCAGCTTTTTCTTGTTGTAGGACAGAAGTGACAACTTCCAACCTGTTTATACGTTGGAGCTGGAACCAGACATACCTAATATTGCATTTCTAATGTCAGTTTCTACATGTTCATTGTTAGTTTATAGAAAAGGGATTGATTTTTGTGTGTTGATCTTGTCTTATGTGACCTTGATGAGTTTACTTACTAGTTTTAAGAGAGTGTTTTTTAATAGGTTACTTGGAACTTTTCTATGCAGATAATCATGTCAATTGAAAATAATGGCAGTTTTATATCTTTCTTTCCAATCTATTTGCATTTTATTCCTTTTTCTTATCTAAATGTAATGACTAGACTTTCCAATATTATACTGAATAATAGTGGTGAGAGAGGACATCCTTATATTTTTCTTCATCTTTGAGGAAAAAGCGTTCAGTGTTTCACCATTAATTATGATGTTAGGTGTAGGTCTTTTGTATAATAGCTGCTTTTCATTAAGTTGAGATTGTGCCTCTCTATTCCTATCTTGCTAAGAGGTTTTTGCTTTTTATAATGAATTTTGGATTTTGTCAGATATTTTTTCTGTATCTGTTGATATGATCATATGATTTTTCATTTAGCCTGTAGATATTATGGATTACAATGGTTGATTTATGAATATGGAGCCAGCTTACATATCTGGAATAAATTCTACTTGGTCATGGTATTTAAGTTGTTTATTTTTACATCGATGAGTTCACTATGCTATTTTTTTGAGAATTCTTATGCCTAGATTAATGATCCGTAATTGATCTGTAACTTTCTGTTTTTGTACTTTTTTATATAGTTTTAGTATCAAGATAATACTGGCCTCATAAAATGCATTGGAAATTGGTAATTCATCCTCTGTTTTCTGGAAAAGATTGTATAGAGTTGGTGCTAGTTCTTCTTTAAACATTGGGTAGAATTCTTCAGTGAAACCATCTGGGACTAGAGATTTCTTTTTTGGGACCTTTAGAAATTATGAAAAATTATGAATTAAAGAATTTAATTTATTTAATTATTATAAAACTATTCAGATTATTTTATTTTGGGTTTTCAAATATTAGGTACATTTCTTTTAGGTTGCAAAATTTATGAGATTAAATTTGTTCTTAGTATTATCTTATCATCCTTTGAATGTTTCCAGGGTCTATAGTGATAGTCTGTTTCATTCCTCATATTAGTAATATGAGTCTTTTCTCTTTTTTTGGTTGTCAATCTTGTAGTAGACTTTTCAATTTTATTGCTCTTTTCAAAGAACCAGCTGTTTGTTTCACTGATTTTTTTCTATTATATTCCTGTTTTCAATTTTATTTATACTGATATCTTTATTATTTCCTCCTTTCTGCTTGCATCTGGTTTATTCTCCTCTCTACTTTCTTTAGGTAGGAACTAGATTATTGACTTACTCTTTTCTAATGTAAGCATTTAATGCTATCTATTTTCATTTTAGCATTGCTTTAACAGTATACCACTAGTGTTTATATGGTGAGTATTTATTTTCATTCAGTTTGACACATTTTTAATTTCTTTTGAGACATTCTCATTGACCCACGGTTGGTTTAGTTTGGTTTAGTTTCCAAGTGTTTTGACATTTTTCTCTTATTGATTTGCAGTGTTGTCTGGCTCGTCTGTTGTAGATAGCACTTCTATTTGATCCTGAGGAAAAATGAGCTTATATGACCAACTTCCATTGCTAAGCTGGTGGTGAGGAAATGGCAGGCCTGGGTCACCATTTTCTGTTGGATAAGAGGTCATAATATGACTGGCTACCATTTTGTTTTCCTAGTTCTATGGTCCCAAACCAAGACACCTTCCTCTTCCACTTTTCAGAGATTTTCTTTGGTTGTCTTTTGAGTTAATTCCAGAGTTTATAGTTGTACTTAGTGTGCAGGAGTTTGGAAAGAAAGATTTATGTGCTTTTCCTAAGCAGAAATCTCATGATTATTTGAAATAATTGTTTAGATATAATTTTCATATACATTTTACCATCTAGAGTGTAAAATTTAATGCTTTTAGTATACTTTCAGAGGCATGCAACCATTGCCAGAATTTAAATAAAAATATTTTCATCACCTTAAAAATAAACCATGTAGCAGTTAGTGGTCACTGTCTATCCTCCCCATCACCCAAATCCTAGGCAACCAAAGTACTTTCTATCTCAATAGATTTGCCTCTTCTGGATATTTTTTGTAAGTGGAATCATGCAATATGTGATCTTTTGTGACCAGCTTCTTTCATGTAGCATAATGTTTTTAAGTTTCATCTATGTTATATGTATTAATAGTATGTATTGGAACTTTATTCCTTTTTAATGCTGAATAACAATTAATTGTATAGCTATACCATGTTTAATTTGCATGCACCTAGTAAATAATGATGTAGAGAATTTTTTTTGTATTTTTCCTCTTTCTTTGATCATGTATCTGTTCAAATCTTTTGCCCATTTTTAACTAAGATTTTTGATTGGATGTTGACAGTTCTTTGTACAATCTGGATTTTTTTTTGTTTTTTTTTTTAGTTTGTGACTTGACTTTCATTCCCTCAATTGTGCCCTTCAGGGAGCAGAACTTCTAAATTTTTAATGAAGTCTAGTTTATCATTTTTAAAAATTTTATGAATCTTGCTTTTGGTGTCATTTCTAAAAAATCTTTGCCTAATCCAAGATCACAAGATGTCTCTCCCAGGTCAACATTAGAGGGAGGAGATGAGGAGCCTAAGGCACAAAATTTAAGGAGGAACTCATGCTGAGGGTTGTGCAAGTCCCTGAGAATGAGGATGTCCTTACATTTTGCACCCTCGGTTCCTCACTTGCGTCACCCTATTCCTGGTCCTGTATTCTTCTTTTTTGTTTCCTAGAAATTTTTTATCATTTAATTTATTCAGCCATTAGTTGAGGACCAATTGGGTTGTTTCCAGTTTTTCCTATTTTAAACATTGCTGTTGTAAACATTCATATACAAGTTTTGGTGTGGAGGTATGTTTTCATTTCTCTTAAGTATGTACCTAGGAGTGGAATTGCTCGTCATATGGTAACCATAAGTTTAAATTTAGAGAAACTGCCAAACACTTTGTAAAAAATGTGACTGCATCATTTTGCATTCCTACCAGAAATGTCTGATATTTCCAATTTCTTCATATCCTTGCCAATAATATTTGTTATCTGACTTTTTTATTACAGACCTCCCAGTGAGTCTGAATGGCATCTTCTCGTGGTTTTGGTTTGCATTTCCCTATTGACTAGTAATGCCAATCAATGTAATTAATATATCATATTAAGAAACAAAATGTAAAAAATATATTTTTAGTTTATTTCTTTCTATGATTTATTTTGAGTTGATTTTTAAATTTTATTTCTATTTTTATATTTTGGAGACAAGGTCTCCCTCTGTTGCCCAAGCTGGAGAGCAGTGGTGTGATCATGGCTCACTACAGGATCGATCTCCTGCACTCAAATGATCCTCCCACCTCAGTATCCCAAGTAGCTGGGACTACAGGTGTGCCAACACAACCATCTAATTTTTGTATTTTTTGTAGAGATGGGGTTTAGCTATGTTGCCCAGCCTGGTCTTGAACTCCTGAGCTGAAGTAATGCACTCAACTCAGCCTCCCAAAGTGTGAGGATCAGAGAAATGAGCCACCGCTAGCCTTGAGTTGATTTTGTATATAGTATAAGGTATGGATTGAAGTTTATCTTTTTCTTCCATACAGATATTCACATTTTCTAGCACCATTTATTGAAAAGACTACCATTTCTTCACTGAATTGCCTTTACAACTTTATCAAAAATCAGTTAATAATTCATTTCTTCTGTATTTCTACATTCTGTCTGTTTGAAGGATCTATTTGTCTATTTTTATGTCAGTATCATACTATCTTTATGACTATAAATAAATCTTTAAATTGAGTAGTCTTAGCCACCAAGTTTATTCTCCTTTATCCAAGTTGTTTAGAATATTCTTGGTCCTTTGCATTTAAATAGGAATCTTGGAGTCAGTTTATCAGCTTATGCAAAGGAGTCTCATAGGATTTTGATTGGTATGGCATTGAATCTGTAGATCAATTCCGAGATTCTTTTGACCCACTAACAAGGTAAATCTCCACTTATTTAGGTCGTTTTTATCATCTGTCAGCAACATATTATAGTTTTCAGTAATATTGCAGCTCTGCTGTCAGAATTATTTGTATTTCACATTTCTGATGCCTTTGTAAATGGTATTTTAAAAAATTTTAACTTCTGATTACTCATTATTAGTATATAGAAATAAAATTAAATTTTGTAAGTTGAATTTGTATATTATCAGTCATAATAGTTTTGTTTTGTAAAATTGGTTGGCTTTTCTACATTGGTGACTATGATATCTGTGAATAAAGTCTTCCTTATTCCTTTGGGGTCTGCAATAAAGACTCACCTCTTATTTTTCTTGTCTTGGGGCACTAGCTGCAACCTTTAGTGCAGCGACACACAACAACACACATTTATTATCTTACAGTTTCTGTGGGTAAGGAATCTAGGCATGGCTTAATGACATATTCTGCTCTGGGTCTCAAAGGCTGCAATCAAGGTTTTGATTGATTATATTTTCATCTAGAGAATCAACTAGAAAAGAATCTGCTTCCAAAATCATTAAACTTGTTGGCCTAATTAATTTCCTTGGAACTGTATGACTAAAGGCCTTTGTTTCTTACCTTGCCTGGAGGTGTCCCCAAGGTTCTAGAGGCCACCTTCATTTTTTTCCCATGTGACTATCTCTATAGGCAGTTCATAACATGTTCGTCTGCCTCTTTAAAGCTAGCAGAAAATCTCTCTTACCAGTCTGGTAAGACTTTTATAACGCAATATAATGATAGGAGTGGCAGCTCATCATCTTTGCCGTATAACATGACCTCACTAAAGGAGTAATATCCCATTACTCTTGTCGTATTCTATCAGCTAGAAGCAAATCACATGTCCCACCTAAACTCAAGGGGATTGGATTACACAGGACATAAAAACAGGAAGTAGAGATCCTGGGAACCATATTCATATTTTCTCTGCCACATAAGAATCCTAAGATATGCCATTTCCTCCCTCCCAATTTTTTGCAAATGTCACGTATTTTACTTTTAATATGCTAAAACCTCAGTGGTTTTCCTTCTTTTGTGCATGTCCATATTTATAGATACACACCTGAAGGGCTTCCTGTACAATTTGCTTAGTGCAAAATGTAATTAGTGATTAATTCTTTCAGCTTTTTTGTATCCTAAAATGTTATTTTATCCCTTTTAAAAAAACACATTTTGGCTGGGTATGGAATTGTGGATTTACTTTGTCCTTCTTACAGTACTTTAAACATATTGTTTTACTGTCTTATAGCTTTCATGGTTTCTGAAAAGAAATTATCTTTCATCCTTACCTGTCTTCCGTTACATGATGTGTCTTTTTTCTAGGCTTATTTTAAGAGTTTGTTTTCATGAATTACTGTGGTTAATTTTATTATGATGTGCTTAATGTATTTTTTTTCATCTTTGTTGTGCTTGGACATGCTAAAGTTACTGGATCTGTAGTTTTATAGTTTTCACCAATTCTAGAAAGTTTTATACTATTATTTCTTCAAATATTTAGTTTTCTGTCTCTCTCTCCTCCTCTTCAGAGGCTCCAATCACATATATATTAGGCTACTTTAAATTATCTCACAACTTAATGATGTTCTTCATTTTACTTCCATCTCTTTTCTCCCTGTATTTCATTTTGGAGAGTTTTGATTTCTATATCTTTATCTTTGTTTATCTTTTATTTTGAATGTCTGTTATGTTGTTATTCCCATTGACTGTATTTTTCACGTCAGACAATGTGGTTTACATCTCTGCAAGTTAGACTTGGGTCTTTTTTGTATCTTCCATTTCTCCAGCTAACGTGTTCATTCAGTATTTCCTCTATCTTCTTGAACACGAGATACAGGCAAGTTGACTATTTTAATGTTCTTATGTACTAATTTTATCATCTGTGCCAGTTTTGTGTCTGTTCTGATTAGCTGAGTTTTCTCCTTATTATGGGTAGTGTTTTCCTGATGCATTGTTCATCTTGTAATTTTTTGGTTGGATGCCAGATGTGAATTTTGACTTGTAGGTGTTGTATATTTTGTATTCCTATAACTATTCTTGAGCTTTGCTCTAGGATGCAGCTAAATTACTTGAAAAAAGTCTGGTACTTACATGTCTTCCTTTTAAACTTCCAGGTATACCAGAACAGCATTTAGTCTAGGGTTCATTTTCTTCACTACTCAGACAAGACCCTTCTGAGTATTCCTCTCTATGTCCCATGAATTATGAAGTCTTTCACTCTGGTGGTAGGTACAGAAATTATTTTCTGCCTTATGTGAATGTGAGGTACTATTTCTATAATCCCTTTGGGTTCTTCCATGCACAAATCCATCAGCCCTGATCTAAGCAATGAATAAGGACACTCTGCAGATCTCCTTATTTCTTTATCTGTATGACTCTCTCCTCTCAATTACTCTGCTCTGTGAACTTTAGCTATCTGGGACTCCTAGGAATTCTAGGTCTAACTCCTCAACTCAGAGAGAATGGATTCTGGGCAACACCTGGGTTTCTATCCTTTGCACTGCACCTTGGTACCCCTTTCAGGCAGCAAGCTGGAACAATTGTTGGCTCATCTCATTCATTTTCTGTCTTTCAGGGATCACTATCCTTTGTTGCATGACATTCAATGTATTGAGAGCCATTATTTCATATACATTGATTATTTTTAGTCATGTCAAGTGGGATGGTAAATTTGCAACCTGTTACTCCTTCCTGTTCAAAAGGAAAATCAGAAATATTTATTAATTTTACACTGTTTAGAAGATTTCTGGATATCTTTCTGTTGTTTATTTCTAATTTAATTCTGTGTGATTATAGAACATACTTTGTCTGATTCAAATCCTTCAAATTAGTTGAAGTTTGTTTTACAAGTCAGAAATATGGTAGTATATCTTGGCAAGTGTTATATGTGTACTTGAAACTTTGTTTTGCTGTTGTTGGGTGCTGTATTTTCTATATATATTAAGACAAGTGGTTAATAGTGTAACTCAAGTAATCTGTATACTGCACATATTTATTTCTCTGTGCTTGCAGAAAGAGTATTGAAATCTCCAACTATAAATGAGAATTTGTTTATTTTGTTTTAAGATTTGTATTTGCTTCATCTATTTTGAAGCTCTGATGTTAGGTACACACACCTGAAAAACCCAAGGCATTGAAAATTTTTGTTTGTTTTGTCTTGTTTTTAAATTAAAGCCATACTGGCAGGTCTGAAGTGGTACGCCATTACAGTTTTAACTTGCATTTCATTGAGGATTAATGATTTTGGGCATTTCTGCTTATGAGTCATTTGCATGTTTCTTTGTAAAGTGTTTTTATTGATCCCTAAGATTTTAAATGTATTATTAGTAAAAGTCTTTTGTCAGATATGTATATTGCAAACATTTCCTTCCTATTTCTTGTCTTTCATTTCATTAATGGCGTTTTTCAGAAAACAAAGTTTTCAATTTTTAAAAAAGTTTTAGTTTCAGGGGAGCATATGCAGGTTTGTTACATGGGCATACTGTGTGATGCTGAGGTTTGGGCTTCTAATAATCCTGTCTCCCAAGTAGCGAACATAGTAAAAGTTTTCAATTTTAATAAACTACTAATGTATCATTTTTAAAATTTGTAGTGTTTCTTGTGTAAGAATGCTTTTCCTACCCTGAAACTGAATATATATGTTCCTATGTTTTATTCTACATGTTTCACAGTTTTAACATTCATCCTTAGGTCTGTAATACATTTTGAATTAACTTAGTATATGGTGTTAGTTAAGACTTAATGTTCATTGGTTTCTTAAGGATATGATGGTTCCAGCACTATTTCATGAAAAGACTACTTTTCCTCCATTGAATTCCTTCGGTGACTTTGTCTAAAATCTGTTGACCATACATATGTGGGTCTATTTTTGTAATTTTCTTCTATTCGTCTATGTCTCTATCATCAAACCAATATTACAGTATTTTGCTGATCATAGCTTTGAAATTATGTTGTGTATATTCTCCAACCTTGTTCTCCTTTTAAAAGACTGTTTTGGCAATTCTAAATTCTTAGCTTTTCTACATAAATTTGGGAATAAAAGTGTCAACTGCTATATCAACTATACTGGCATTTAGATTGGGGTTATATATATACACACACACATATATATACACATATATACATATATACATATACGTATATATACATATATGTATACATGTCATTTGCATATGACTCATATATACATATATATACGTATATATGTATAGCGAGAGAGAGAGATTAACTTGCTGACATAATTAAACTGACATTGATATTGAGTGACTCAGTTCATAAGCATGATCTATCTCTCCAATGATTTCAATCTTCTTTATTTTCAGTCAGCAATATTTTATATTTTTCAGCATTTAGGTTTTTTTATATATTTGGATAAATTTTTCCCTACATATTTCATGTTTTTTGATACTACTGGAAGTATTTTTAAAAATTTCAATTTCCAGTTGTATATTATTCATGTATAGAAACTCACATCCTCTTTGAATATTGACATTGTGACTGCATAGTATTGCATTAGGAGATATACCTAATGAATATTGACATTGTGTCCTGTGACTTTTCTAAATTTTATTTATTGGTTCTTTTAATGCTTTGAAAAGATTTCATATGGTTATCTGTAAACAAAAGTACGTCTTCTCTAAGGGAAGAGTGTTTTCTTTATTTACAATATGTATGCCTTTTATGAAGTATATTTTATTTTCTTATTGCACTGGATAGAAACTCCAAGAAAATTATGCACGGAAGTAGTGAAAGCAGACATCATTGCCTTGGTCTCAATTTTAGAAAGATTTCAGCATTTTACCATTAAAATTGTGTTAGCAATCAGGTTTTCTTAGATTCCCTTTATTAGGTTGATGAAAATCTCTTCTATTCCTAGTTTACTGAAATTCTAAAAAATCACAAATATAGCTATATTTTTCACATGATATTTTCCTGTAGTTACTGAGATGACAACTTAGTTACTTCCTTTATTATGTAAATATGGTCAATTGCATTGATTGGTTTCCAAGTTTTAAAACATCTTTTTATACCCAGAGTAAACCCAACTTTTTCATGACATGTTATCTTTTTTACATATTTTTGAATTGAACTTGCTAATGTTGTTTAAAATTTCTTTTGAATATGTACTTGAGAAATATTGGTGCACAGTTTTCTTCTGTTTGTCTGGTATTTGTTTCAGGATAACTTGTCTTCCTAAGAGAACTGGGAAATGCTCCTCTCTTTCCTATTTCCTGAAGTCATTTGAATAAACTTGGTATTATTTCTCATTTTAGGTTTTGAGAGAATAAAAAGTTAAAGATAGGAGGGTCTGGAGTTTTCTTTGGGAAGGAGTTTTAATTAAAAATTCAATTTCTTAAATAGATATAGACCTATTGATTTTTTTATTATTTTTAAAATTTTGTGTCTTTCAACAAATTTGCCCAATTCATCTCAGTGTTTGAATTTGTTGAAATAGAATTAATATCTTGTTATCCTTTTAATATCTGCATTATCTGTAGTTACAGCTCCTTTTTTAGTTCTGATAGTCCCAATGTGTTTCTTTTTTCTTTATAATCAACTAGTCTTGTAAGGATTCTATTAGTTTCATTAATATTTTCAAAGAAACACCTTTTGTAGTTCCTTTTTGACGTTGTTGATTTTTATTGGTTGTTCGTATCCTCTTTCATTGATTTCCAATCTGATTTTTATTGTTTACTTCTTTATACTCACTTTGGGCTTAAATTGCTCTTTTTTCTTTTAGCCTTTTAAGTTGGAAGCCAGAATAATCAATTCTAAACATTTATTTTCAATTTAATCATTTAAAGCAATACATTTATTTTTAAGATCTGTTTAAGTTATAGCCCACAAATTTTGATATGTTGTCTTTTTATCATCATCTACAAAACTTTTTCTAGTTTTCCTTGTGATTTCTTTTTTCACTTATGAAATACTTAGAAGTGTGTTATTTTCCAAATATTCAGAAATTTTCTAGATACCATTGTGTAATTGATTTCTAATTTAATTCCATCATTAGATAACATACCATGTATAATTTTAGTACTTACAAATTTATTGAGGCCTTTTAAATATTGCTTAGCATATAGTCTATATTGGGAAATGTTTTATGTGCATTTGAAATGTATATTCTACAGTTCTAGGGTACAGTATTCTTTGAATGTCCATTAGAATAAGCTGGCTGATAGTGTTTTTCAAATCTTCCACAACATTACTGATTTCTGTCTACTTGTTCTATCAATTACTGAGAGTAATGTTGAAATCTCCAAATGTGCTTTGGATTCCTTCATTCTTCTCTTTAGTTCTTTAATTATTACTTCATGTATTTTGAAACTGTGTCACTAGGCACACACAATTTAACCACTCTTTATCCTTTGTTTTACTGTTTTAATCATGTCTACATTTTCTGACATTAATAGAGCCACTCCAGAGTTCTTATGCTTATTTGTGATGTTTTCTTTCATCTTTTTACTTTTAATTTATGTCTTCAAATTTGAAAGATAATTTTTGCAGACAGTATTATAATTGGGTTGTAATTTTTATTAAACCTGATAATATCTGGCTTTTAATTTATGGGTTAGGTCTACTGATATTGAATGTAATTATTAATATGGTTGACTTTAAGTATAGCCTCACTCTCTTTGTTTTCTCTTTTCCCTTATTTTGTTTTCTTTTTCCTTGTTTTCAGCCTTCTTTTAGATGAATTGAATATCTCTTAGTATTGAAGTTGCATCACTATTGACTTAATGGCTATAACTTTTAAAAAATATTTTTATGTTGTGATCCAGGATTTACAATATTCATCTTTAATTTATTACAGTCTACTTCAAATAATTTTGTACTATTCTATATAAGATGTAAAGATCCTAGAACAATGTACTACCATTATCCACTCCATCCTTTGAATTACTGTCATATAATTTATTTCTACATATGCAATAAACTTTACAAGATGATATTACTAATTCTGAGTTAAACAGGCAATTATCTTTATAAAAAACAAACAGGAGAAAAGTTTTTTATGTATATCACATATTTACCATTTCCAGTGCCCTTCATTTCTTTATGTAGATTTTCATTTAACATTGGTTTTACTTTCTTTTAGTCTAAAAAGTTCATTTATTGTTTCCTGTAGTGCAGACATTTATTTTGTGTGAAAATTTTTATTTTGTCTTTATCATTCAATAATATTTTCACGGGATAATGAATTCTGCTTCGAGAGTGTTATTTTCTTTCAGTACTTTCTTCCATTTTTGGCTTCCACAGTTTTAAATTATATTTTAAAAGCCATTTCTCTTTCTTTTCCCTCATGGATATGTTGTCTTTTTCTGTGGCTGCATTTAAAATTTTCTTTTTATCTTACTTATAGGTAATTTAATTATTATTTATTTTGATTTGGTTTTCTTTTTTTATTTATTTTTTATTTTTGTTATTATTATACTTTAAGTTTTAGGGTACATGTGTACAATGTGCAGGTTTGTTACATATGAGTTGGTTTTCTTTATTTTTTCCTCTTCCTTTCTTTGTGTTCATTGAGCTTTGATGAGTTTATATTTTCAACATATTTGGAATACTTTGGGCAATTATTCATTCAAATATTTTCCTGCCCCACCCTCCCTTTTGGGGGTTCAAATTTCACATAAGGTATTGCTTGATGTATTTTTACTAGTCTTTGGAGTCTTGCTTAACCCTTCTTTAAGAATCATCTCACTAGATTCTTCCTGTGATATCACAATTCATCACTGACTGTTGTCTTATATCTGAAAGTTGCTTCATATGTTTCATCTAGTTTTCTAGTTTTTTATGGTGAGGGTACTAGACTTCTGCAGTTTACTCTTCACAGCTAGAATAGACATTACATTTTATTGTCTTTTTCCTATCTGTGTCTTTTAACAAGCAGAAATATTTTTATTTTGATTAAGTCCAATGTGTCATTTTAGAAATGTTACTTTACTCTTTTTTTGTCTCTTCTCTGTATAATTTTTTCCTACTCAATGTTTATGAAGTTCTTTTTCTGTGCTTTCTTCCATAAACTTTATAGTCCTAGTTTTCCATAGTTAGGTCTGTGCTCCATCTTGAATCAAGTTTTTTGGTGCGATATAGGGGTAATGGCTCACTTTTCTTCTGTGTAGATTTCTGGCATCATTTGTTGAAAACTTTCTTTTCTACATTGAGTTCCCTTTGTGCTATTTTGGAAAATCAGTTGCTTTTGTATGTGTGGGTCTATTTATGTGCTTTCTATTCTGTTTTGTTGATACACTTGTTCATTCTTAGGCCTATACCACACTGTCTTATTTTCTGTAACTTTATGGTAAGACTTGAAATCTGGTAGGTTGAATCCTTCAACTTCGTTTTTTATAAAAGTCTTTTTTGGCTATTTTAGTGTCTTTACTTTTCCATATAAATTTTAAATCAGCTTATCACTCTCTTCAACAAAACCTGATGGGATTTTGATTGTAATTATATATATCTTTAGATCAATTTGGAAAGAATTAAAATCTTAACAATATTGAGACATATAATCAATGGCAATTTTTTCCCATTTATTTTAATTATCTTTAATTTCTTTCACCAATGTGTTGTAATTTTTAAGTGTAAAGATATTGCATTTTTTAATTAAACTTATTCTTAAGCAGTTCATCATTTAGAAATCTCATTGTATGTGGCATTTTTAATTCCCTTTTCTAATTTTTGGAAAAAATTGTTTTATGGCCTATATATATAAATGTGATTAATTTGCATTTATTCATTTTATACCCTACTCCCTTGTAAATTCACTAAGTAGTTCTAGGGTTTTTTGTTGTTTTTGTTGTTGTAGCTTTCTTTGTAGATTCCACAAGATTTTCTGTACATACAATTATGTCATCTATGATTAATGACAGTTTTACTATTTTTTCTCCAATCTTTCAAATTTCTACTATTTTTTTTTTGTCTTATTGAACTGGTTGGGACCTCCAGTACAATGTTGAATATAAGTGATGAGAATTGATTTCATTGCTTTTCTCACACCTAGTTAAGAAGGCAATGAAGATATCACCATTAACATCATGTTAACTGTAGGTTTTTGGTAGACGCCCTTTGTCACATTGAGTAAGTTCCTTCTACTGTCATACATTGCTTAATGCCAGGGATACATTCTTGACGGGGATACATTCTGAGAAACGTGTCATTAGGTGATTTTTGTCATTGTGTGAACATCATAGAGTGTACTTACACACACCTAAATGATATAGCCTACTACACACCTAAGCTCTATGGTGTTTTTCAGATCCATTATCTACTGCTCTGAGGCTACAAAACTGTACAGCATATTACTGTACTGAATACTACAGGCAGTTGTAACACAATGTAAGTACTTGTGTATCTAAACATATCTAAGCATAGGAAAGGTATAGTAAAAATACAGTATAAAAGATTTGAAAATAGTACTCATGTATAGGGCACTTGCCATGAATGGCGCTTCCAGGACTGGAAGTTGCTCTGAGTGAGTCAGTGAGTGGTGAATGTTAAAGCCTATGTCATTAATGTACACTACTGTAGACTTTATAAGCACTGTACACTTAGGCTGCAGCAACTTTATAAAAGAATATTTTCGTTCAATAATAAATTAACCTTAGCTTACTGTCATACAATAATTTTTAACTTTTTGACTCTTTTGTAATAACACAACTTAAAACACAAACACATGGTATAGCTATAAAAACATATTTTATATCCTTATTATATAATGTTTTTACTATTTTTATTTATTTTTAAATATTTAAACATTTGTTAAAAATTAAGACACAAACACACACATAAGCCTAGGCTTACACAGGGTCAGGACCATCCATATCACTGTCTTCCCCCTCCACATTTTGTCCCACTGGAAGGTCTTCAGGGACAATAACGCACATGGAGCTGTCATTTCCTATGATAACAATGCCTTCTTCTGGAATACCTCCTGAAGGACCTGCCTGAGGATACTTTACAGTTAACTTTTTAAAAAAATATAAATAGAAGAAATACACTCTAAAATAATGATAAAAACTATAGGAAACTCATAAGCCAGTAATACAGTCATTTATTATCATTATCAAGTATTAGGTATTGTGCATAATTGAATGTGCTAGACTTTTATATGACCTGCAGTGCAGTGAGTTTAGTTACACCACCATCACCATGAACAAATGAGTAATGTATTGTGCTATAGAATTTTTCAGCTCCATTATTATCTTATGGGGTCACTAGCATAGATATGTATGTGGCTTGTTGTTGACCAAAACATTGTTACAAGGCACATGACTATACTAGTTTTCTGAGAGCTTTTATAATGAATAGATTTTGAATTTTGTCGAATAGTTTTTCTCCACCTATTATGCATTCGTTTTTCTCATTTTGTTCTGCTAATATGGCAAATTAAGACTGACATTGATACAATTCACTTATCTTACTCAGGTTTCCCCAGTATTACTTGCACTCACTTGTGTATGTGTGTACTTAGTTCTATAAAATTTTATCATGCTTTTGGATTTCTGTATCCACTACCAGTCAAGATACATAACAATTTCATCACAAGGATACCTTCTATTATAGCTACAGCTGCCTCCCTCCTGCTATTTCTCTCATCCCTAACCCTTAACAACCACTAGTCTGTTCTTCATTAAAAAATATTTTATTATGTATGTATTTATTTATTTATTTTGAGACAGAGTCTCACTCTGTCGCCCAGGCTGGAGTAAAGTGCCTCAAGAAATCCTCCCACCTCAGCTCTCTTAGTAGCTGGATCCACAGGCACACGCCACAATGTCTGGCATCTTAAATTTTTTTGTAGAGACAGGGTCTCCCTATGTTGCCCAGGGTGGTCTTGAACTCCTGACCTCAAGCCATCCCCCTGCCTTGGCCTCCCAAAGTACAGGGATTACACACATGAACCACTGTACCTGGCCCCAAAATGTTTTATAAGTGGAATCATAGGTATGTAATCTTATGGGATTGACAAGTTGTATGTGTCAATAGTCTGTGCCTCTTTATTGCTGAGTATATTGTACCACAGTTTAACTATTCACCTGTTGAAGAACACCTGGGTTGTTTCTGGTGTTTGACTATTATGAATAAAGCTGCTATGAATGTTATGTACTGGATTTGGGGTGAACATATGTTTTCATTTCTCTGAGTTAAATGCCAGGAAGTGCGATTGCTGGGTTGTATAGTTGCATGTTTAGTTTTATAAGCACCTGCCAAACTGTTTCCCAGAGTGACTGGGGTTGAACTGTGTTCTCCCAAAATTTATATGTTGAAGTCCTCACCCCTCATAACTCAGAATGTGACCTTACTTGGAGACAAGATCTTTACAGAGGAAATCAAGTTAAATGAGGTCATTAGGGTGAGCTCTAATCCAATATGACCAGTGTCCTTAGCAAAAGGGGAAATTTGGATACAGAGACATGCATTGAAGGAAGATGATGTAAAGAGATACAGGGAGAAGATGACCATCTACAAGCCAAGAAGAGGGGCATGGAACGGATGCTTCCCTCACAGACCTCAGAAGGGACTAATCCTACTGACATCTTGATTTTGGACTTCTAGCATACAGAACTGTGAGACAAAAATTTTCTTTTGTTTAAGCCACCCATTTTGTGGTACTTTATTACAGCAGCACTAGCAAACTTATGGAGGCTATACAATTTTACATTTTCACCAGCAGTGTATAAGTGATCCAATTACTTCACGTCCTCACTAGAATTTTACGTTGTCACTGTATTAGTCTGTTCTCACACTGCTAATAAAGACATACAAGAGACTGGATAATTTATAAAGAAAAAGAGGTTTAATGGATTCACTGCTCCACGTGGCTGGAGAGGCCTCACAATCATGGCAGAAAGTGAGGAGGAGCAAAGTCAGAACTTACATGGTGGCAGGCAAGAGGGCATGTGCAGGGGAACTTCCCTTTTTAAAACCATCAGATCTCCTAAGACTTATCCACTATCAAGAAAACAGCACAGGGAAAAACCCTCCCCCATGATTCAATTACCTCCCACTGGGTCTTCACACAACACGTGGGAATTGTGGGAGCTAACTCAACATGAGATTTAGGTGAGAACACAGCCAAACCATATCCGTCACTATATGTAATATTATATATAATTTAATGTATAATTATATATGTATGTATCTTATGTATAATTATATATACATATAATCTTATGTCTCTTATTATATATACATATAATATTATGTATAATTATATATACATCTAATCTTTTTTTCTTTTATATATATTTTTATTATACTTTAAGTTCTAGGGTACATGTGCACAACGTGCAGGTTTGTTACATATGTATACATGTGCCATGTTGGTGTGCTGCACCCATTAACTGGTCATTTACATTAGGTATATCTCCTAATGCTATCCCTTCCCCCTCCCCCCACCCCACAACAGGCCCTGGTGTGTGATGTTCCCCTTCCTGTGTCCAAGTGTTCTCATTGTTATATACATATAATTTTATTTTTTTAGGGATGGAATCTTGCTATGTTGCCCAGGCTGGAGTGCAGTGGCAATTCACAAGTATGATCCCACTACTTATCAGCATGAGAGTTTTGACCTGCTGTTTCCAGCCTGGGCAGGTTATTCCTCTCCTTAGGCAACCTGGTAGTTTCCTTCTCCTGGGAGGTCCCCATATTGAAGCTGAATGCTGAACTTAGTGCAGACAAATGATCAGCATAGGGCACCTCAGCCTAGAACTCCTGGGCTCAAGCAATCCTCCTGCCTCAGGCTCCTGAGTAGCTGGGACTACAGGCGTGTGCCATCACCTCCAGTTGTCACTATATTTTTATTTTTGCCATTCTGATAGATGTGTAGTGATATCTCACTATAATTTTAACTTACATTTCACCGATGGCTAATGATGTTGAATAGCTTTTAATGTGCTTATTTACCATCTGTATATTCTCCTCAGTGAAATGTCTGCTCATGTCCTCTGCTGGTTTTCTCATTGGGTTTTTTAAATGTTGAGTTTTGAAAGTTTTTGTATGCTATAGATATTAGTTCTTTGTCAGATAGCTGGTTTGCAAATACTTCCTTCAAATCTGTGCCTTATTTTCATCCTCTTCACCTGGGCTTTTGCAAAAGAGAATTTTTAATTTTGATGATGTCCAGTTTGTTAATTTATTATTTTATGCATTATGCTTTTGGTGTTAACTCTAAGAATTAATTCCCTAGCCCTAGATCTTGCAGTTTTCTTCTATGATTTTTCAGACGTCTTATAGTTTTACATTTTACATTTAAGTTAATGTTTGATTTAAATTTTACTTAAGGTGTGAGGTTTGAGTTTTCAGTTGAAGTTGCCTCTGTGTGTGTGTGTGCATGAGCGTACACATGTTTGTAATTCCAATTGCTCCAACACTATTTGCTAGAAGGACTATCCTTGCTTTATTGAATTGTCTTCACATCTTTGTCAAAAATCAGCTGAGCATATTTGTGTAGATCCATTTCTGAGTTTCCTATTCTGTTCATTAACCTAGAAAAGAAAACACCAACAAATCCAACCATATCCTATCTATAAGAGATGTAATTTAGATTCAATGATACATTTAGGTTGAAGTAAAAGGATAGAAAATAATATACCTACAAATATCAACCATAAAAGAGCTGGAGTGGTGATACTAATATCGGAATAATAAATAAATTTGTTCTTATGACAGGGTGTCCCTCTGTCACCCACGCTGGAATGCAGTGGTGTAATTGCAGCTCTCTGTAGCCTCAAACTCTTGGGCTCAAGGGATTCTCCTGCCTCAGCCCCCCAAGTAGCTGGAACTACAGGCATGTGCCACCATGCCAGGCTAATTTTTAAAATTTGGAAAGATAAGTTCTCACTATGTTGCCTAGGCTTGTCTCAAACTCCTGGCCTCAAGTGATCCTTCTTCCTCGGCCTGCCAACGTGCTGGGATTATAGGCGTCAGCCACCGTGCTCGTTCTAATATCAGAATTTAAATAGACTTTAATACAAAAAAGTGCCACAAGAGATAAGGAGGAATATTTTATAATAATAAAATGGTCAACTCATCAGGGAGATATAACAATTATACATATATATATATATATATATATATATATATAAAATCCTAAAATAAATGAAACAAAAAAATAGTGGGAGACTTCAATATCTCACTTTCAATAACGGACAGACCAATTAGACCTAAGACAAACCTGTGCAACATTCCACCCAGCAATAGCAAATGCCCATTTTTCTCTAGCGCACATGAAACATTCTCCAGCATAGACCATATGCTAGCCTTGCTAGCCTATAAAACATGTCTCTATAAATTTAAAATTACTGAAGCCATACAAAATATAATCTATGACCAAAATGGAATGAAATTGGAAATCTATAACAGAATTAAATTTGGTAAATTTACAAATATGTACTTCTAGTTCATCTCCCCTAGAAGTATCATTGAGCTACCAGCCTTCTCTTAATTTGTCACCACCAAAATTGTTTTCAACAATACCTTAAGTTTGAATTTCCCTACACACTTTAAAAAATAAAGCCAGTCCCCTTAGTCTGAACTGTAGAGTTCTGCTATTTATGTCTTGCCTTTTCCCCTGGGCAGAATTTCTGTGCTATTGCAAGGGAGCCGGGGTTAAGGATAGCAGCATGCTTCTCCTAGAGTGACATCCCAACTCTAGGAGCAGAGATTGGGTTTTGAAGGTAGCCCCTGGTCTTTTCTACTTGACTCTTTTAGTGTGCAACCTCTTCCCTTCTAGAGACCTGGGTCAGGTGTGCTCTGACTGAAGTAAAACTTCCACCCTATAAGTAGGCATTGAGTGGGGGGAAGGAAGACTAGCCTGCTGTAACTGTCCAGAATAGAACTTCTGCAACATGGAACTTGGGGTGATGACTGATGCTGGTGGCCTGCCTCACCTAAGGTACAACTGTAACCCTAGACTGGGAGCTAGGTAGAGAGGGAGCCCGTCTTCTTAATTGCAGATGCCTGGAGTAGAATTTCCATCACAGTGAGCTGGTAGTGGTGGGGATATAAACATGCCAAGGCTCAAATATCACGGATTCTCATTGCTCTTATAGACAGTTAGATAATTTTCTTGATTAGATGTTTTTCTATTTGCTTTAGGCTCTTAGGACAATTTCCAAATACTTTAAATGTTTTTTCAAAAAATAATTTGCAGCAGTAAAATGGTTGTTTTGCTGAGGAGAATGTCCACTGTGCGCTTAAGCTGCCATTCTGGAAGTTCATCCAGGGTTGACTTTTTTTCCATAGAGATATCCACTTGACTCAGAACTATACTGAAAAAACCATTATTTCTCCAAAGTACTGCAGCGTCTTCTTGTTATGTTTAATTCTGGACTCTAGATTTTGTTCCATTAATTAGTTTGCTTATCCTTTTGCCAATACTATGCCCTCTCAATTACTATTCTTTTATAATAGGGATTTTTATCTGGTAGTAAATTCTTCTTGTTTCGTCCTTTTCTATGAAATACCCATTATTCTTGACCCTTTGCATTTTCTTGTAAATTGTAGAATCACCTAGTAAATTATCCAAAAACATACTGGGATTTCACTGCGACTGTGTTGAATCCATATTAATTAAAAAAGATTTACATCTCTTTGTTTTGAGATTTTATATCTTAGCAATATTTAGTCGTCTGATCCATAGTATAGTCTCTCTCTCCATTTATTTATGTCTTTAATTTTTTCTCGAAATGTGATAAGTTTCAGCATAAATATTTTTCATGTCTGTTATAAGATAAATCTCTAGGCATTTGATTTATTTGATTTGTTAATAGCGTCTGTACCAGTCAGGGTTCCACCAGAGAAATATATATACCATATACACACACATATACACTGTATGTATACTTTCTCTCTCTCTTTCTATATAACTCAAATGTCAGTAAAGTTGATTTCAAGGAATATAAATATACATGTAAATTCAAAGTCAACTGAATGGTAATATGGATGAGAAAAGATCCTTGCCTCATATCATACACAAAACTTAACTCAGAATGGAGCAAAGCCCAAAATGTAAAAGCTAACAGTATGGATCAAAGAGAATTATATATATCATTTTATATATATATATATAGAGAGAGAGAGATTTCTACAAGGAAAGATCTTTATTGATTTCTTTCTCTAGAGAGAGAAGGGGAAGGGAGGGAGGTCTATCTACCTATCTATGTATGTATCTAGGTTATACTCCTTTACTTAAAGTCATCTGATTATACATGTTAATCACATATATGTAATACATTCACATCAATACCCAGATTTGTGTTTGATTGAATAGTTGGAGACTATAGCCTAGGTAAAGTGGACATATAGAAATTACCATCACAATGCCATTTCTTTATGAAAATTGGACCATTCAGATTTCCTATATATTATTCTTTCCTCACGGTATTCTAAGGTTAAATTTTACTGTTATTTTCTAACTTCTTGAAATGTAAAAGTCCAAATTATTGATTTAGTTCTATATTGATTTAGTTCTAGTCTTTCTTCAGTTCTATAGATGAGATTTCACACTTAGAAAATTTCTTCTAATATCTACTAAAGCTGCATATCAGAAATTGCAATATATTAATTATATTTTACTTCAAAATATTTTCTACTTGTACTTGTGATATCTTCCTTGACCCATTGGCTATTTCATAGTACATTGTATAATTCACAAGAAATTTAGAATTTTGTATTTATTATTTTGTTGTTGGTTTCTAGATTACATCCACTGAGTCAAGACGATACTCTGAATGATTTCAATCTTTATAAATTTGTCAAGGCTTTCTTTGTTGCCAAGCATGTGATCAATTTTGTTAAATGCTCCCCACGTATTTTAAAAGAAAATGAGTCCTGCCATTGTTGCGTGTAGTGCTGTATGCATTATAATTAGGTCACGTTTCATCATGTTCATCAAAATTCCTTGCCCTTACTCTTTTTTTGCGTGTGTAAGTGTTTTATTGATTTCTTTCTCTAGTATTTTTGGATGGAGTGCTTGTCCATACAGCTAGGAAGTAGAAGTCCCTACATTCCCTGGAATCAAATACCATATATACAGTGTCAGCTCCCAAATAGATTTCAAATGCAGATCTTTCACTTCAATTAAGGCTCATATATTTAAGTGTTCACTAAATATTTACATATGTCTCAGACACTTCACATTTATGTTAAAAATAAAATCATCATCTTTCCCCTAAATTATCCTTATTTTTCCATCTTACCAATAGAATTGTCATCAATTAAGTTGCTCATAAAGAACAAAATGAGAGTATTATCATTAGATTCCATTCCTGATGTCTCATAGCACATCCAGAAAGTCACGAAGTCCTTTACCACATTCATTTATCAGAACCAGGAGCTTTTCGGGTTAGTCTTTAGGGTTTTCTAAGTGTATGATCATATCGTCGGGAAACAGCAACAGTTTGACTTCCTCTTTACCGATTTGGATGCCCTTTGTTTCTTTCTCTTGTCTGATTGCTCTGGCTAGGACTTCCAGTACTACTCTGAATAGAAGTGGTTAAGGTGGGCATCTTTGTCTTGTTGCAGTTCTCAGGGAGAATGCTTTCAACTTTTCCTCGTTCAGTATAATGTTGGCTGTGAGTTTGTTATAGATGGCTTTTATTACCTTAAGGTATGTCCCTTCTATGCTGATTTTGCAGAGGGTTTTAATCATAAAGGGATGCTGGATTTTGTCAAATGCTTTTTCTGCATCGGCAAAGTTTCAGGATGAAAATAACTGTACACAAATCATTAGCACTGCTATACAACAACAGCGACCAAGCTGAGAATCAAATTAAGAACTCAACCTCTTTTACAAGAGCTGCAAAAAAGTAAAACACCTAGGAATATACCTAACTAAGGAGGTGAAAGATCTCTACAAGGAAAACTACAAAACACTGATGAAAGAAGTCATAGGCAGCATAAACAAGTGGAAACACATCCCATGTTCATGGATGGGTAGAATCAATATTGTGAAAATGACCATACTGCCAAAAGCAGTCTATAAATTCAATGTAATTTCCATCAAAATACCATCATCGTTCTTCACAGAAGTAGAAAAACAATCCTGAAATTCATAAGGAACCAAAAAGGAGCCTGCATAGCCAAAGCAAGACTAAACAAAAATAACAAATCTGGAGGCATCACGTTACCTGACTTCAAACTATACTACAAGGCTATATTTACTAAAACAGCATGGTACTGGTATAAAAACAGGCATGTAGACCAATGGAACAAAATAGAGGACCCAGAAATAAAGCCAAATACTTACAGCCAACTGATCTTTGACAAAGCAAACAAAAACGTAAATTGGGAAAAGGACACCCTATTCAACAAATGGTTCTGGGATAATTGGCAAGCCTCATGTAGAAGAATGAAATTGGATCCTCATCTCTTACTTTATACGAGAATTAACTCATGATAGATCAAAAACTTAAACCTAAGACCCGAAACCATAAATATTCTAGAATATAACATCAGAAAAACTCTTCTAGAAGTTGGTTTAGGCAAAGAGTTCATGACAAAGAACTCAAAAGCAAATGCAATAAAAACAAAGATAAATACATGGGACTTAATTAAACTAAAAAGCTTCTGCACAGCAAAAGAAACAATCAGCAGAGTAAACAGACAACCCACAGAGTGGGAGAAAATATTCGCAAACTGTGCATCCACCAAAGGACTAATATCCAGAATCTACAAGGATCTCAAACAAATCAACAAGAATAAAACAAATTGTCTCATCAAAAACTGGGGTAAGGAGATGGACAATTCTCAAAAGAAGGTATATAGATGGCCAAAAAACCCATGATAAAAAATGCTCAATATCACTAATTATCAGGGAAATGCAAATCACACCCACAAGGTGATATCACCTTATTCCTGCAAGACTGGCTATAATTTTAAAAAATCAAAAATAATAGATGTTGGTGTGAATGTGATGAAAAATGAAAACTTTTACACTGCTGGTGGGAATGTAAACTAGTACAACTGCTGTGGAAAATAGTATGGAGATTCCTTAAAGAAATAAAAGTAGAACTACCATTTGATCCAGCAATCCCACTACTGGGTATCTACCCAGAGGAAAAAAAGTCCTTATGTGAAAAAGACACTTGCTCATCCATGTTTATAGCAGCACAATTTGCAATTGCAAAAATATGGAACCAGCCTAAATTCCTGTGAACCAATAAGTGGATAAAGAAAATGTGCCTAGTTGATGGGTTTATCTGTGCAGCAAACCATCATGGCACATGTTTACTTATGTAACAAACCTGCACATCCTGCACATGTACACTGGAACTTAAAATAAAAGTTAAAGAAAAAAAAAGAAAATGTGGTATATGTATATACCATAGAATACTACTCAGCCATATAAAGGAATAAAATAATGGCATTTGCAGCAACCTGGATGGAGTTGGAGTCCATTATTCTAAGTGAAGTAACTCAGGAATGGAAAACCAAACATCGTATGTTCTCACTT
>NW_026652282.1:111660845-111662554 GCF_009828535.3 Hylobates moloch
CCCCCAATCCATCACCAAGTCCTATTGATCTTCCTCTAAAATATATCCCAAATCTGTCCATTTCACTTTATTTTCACTGCCACCATCCTCATTCAAGGTACCATTCTATGTCCTTACCATAGTGCTGTAGATTTCGTTCTCTCCTGTCTCACCAATAGACTATGAGCTCCCCAAGGGCAATGGATATTTCTGATGCTCTATCCTTCTGGGAACATGTTGCCCTCAAATATGAAAATGGGTACTAATAGTTAATATATAATTTAATGTAATATATTTCTCTCAATTATCATATGTGTATTTTAACAGAGGCCTTCTGGAGATAGTGCGTTAGGACAATGTTTTCCAACTGGCGGTCTGTGGAACACTTGTCAGACCAGGTTAAACAACTGGGGAAGCTGCAAATTTTATCTCCTTGGATAATTATATACCCGTTTATGATGTTAGAGGTTTTGAAACATACTGCAGTAAAGCGTACAGTTTCACTCTATACAGCCTAGCATTTTACACACTTATTTAATCAGAGAACCTCCTTTTTCATGGCATATCTGTTAATGTTCTGCTGAATGATGTATTTTAAACACAGTCCATAAAACGACTTATAAGACCAACTTCAGACACCAGCTGTGCAATGTAGGACAGTTATAAAGGGCAGGAGGGGATTCAGTTAGTCCCAACATCATCTTGGAAGATTAAAGATGTCTCCCAAATGATTTCAACAACCCGTTAATAGCTTGATATGGCTATGGGATCCAAGGACCAACTCCTTAATCTGTCCAATGTTGTTTTAGCCCAGAGTATCTGAGCACCCTCAGTAACTTTACACAATATATTTTTGGGAATGCTGTGTGATCCATCTGTTTCTTTTTTATCCCATAAAAATAAAGTCCTTTAAAAATTGCTATTCTTACTGCTGTTCATTAGTTATGTTTGATTATTTTTCCCTGGATAGAATGAAAAACTTTTGAATTGCACCTATTAATTGTCTTTCTGCAACTTGGCATTCCGTAGGGAAAAACATTCCTTACCTCATAAGAGGGTTGTGGCTTACGTGTGTGTGTGTGTGTGTGTGTGTGTGTGTGTGTGTGTTTGTGGAGGGGGATGGTGAGGGGAAATACTGGTTTGTAAATTTAGCATCTTTACCCTCTGTGAAAATCACAACACTGCTTCAGGTTGGGAGCACTCCTGGCCCATGGATAACACTTAAAGGTCACATGTTTCTGACCAATCCTTACAAGTCATCACTGACACAATGCCATGTATGTCTTGCCACACTATGTTCCAGCCCCCTCTTTTACAACTGTCCTCTATACCCCCTTAGAAGACCACTGGCATCACATCTGTCTTCATAGTGGAGCCCTCCTGGCAGCTTTATTACCCACCTCCTATGTTCCGGGCACTGTCCAAGGTACTGGGATTGACAATTGAGAATGAAACCGTACCTGACCCTGCTTTCCCAGAGCTCACTCAGTTCAGACCTTGAATGTCTCTCTCTTCACTGCCTCTCTTTCTCTTCAGCTTTAAAACGTGCCCAGGAGTCTCTCATACTGAGAATACCAGTTGTCCTCTCAATGACCATCTCATCTCTTACCTTGCACTGCCTGAATCCTTTTCCCACAATTTGTAAAATAATCTTTCTAAAGCACAGATTTGATTAGTACTCATTCTAGCTTAAAAACCTCCTTTGATTCCCCACCATCTACAAGCTCAAA
>NW_026652282.1:111662564-111738466 GCF_009828535.3 Hylobates moloch
CTTTCTCATTTTTGTCACCCTACATCCCCCAATCCATCACCAAGTCCTATTGATCTTCCTCTAAAATATATCCCAAATCTGTCCATTTCACTTTATTTTCACTGCCACCATCCTCATTCAAGGTACCATTCTATGTCCTTACCATAGTGCTGTAGATTTCGTTCTCTCCTGTCTCACCAATAGACTATGAGCTCCCCAAGGGCAATGGATATTTCTGATGCTCTATCCTTCTGGGAACATGTTGCCCTCAAATATGAAAATGGGTACTAATAGTTAATATATAATTTAATGTAATATATTTCTCTCAATTATCATATGTGTATTTTAACAGAGGCCTTCTGGAGATAGTGCGTTAGGACAATGTTTTCCAACTGGCGGTCTGTGGAACACTTGTCAGACCAGGTTAAACAACTGGGGAAGCTGCAAATTTTATCTCCTTGGATAATTATATACCCGTTTATGATGTTAGAGGTTTTGAAACATACTGCAGTAAAGCGTACAGTTTCACTCTATACAGCCTAGCATTTTACACACTTATTTAATCAGAGAACCTCCTTTTTCATGGCATATCTGTTAATGTTCTGCTGAATGATGTATTTTAAACACAGTCCATAAAACGACTTATAAGACCAACTTCAGACACCAGCTGTGCAATGTAGGACAGTTATAAAGGGCAGGAGGGGATTCAGTTAGTCCCAACATCATCTTGGAAGATTAAAGATGTCTCCCAAATGATTTCAACAACCCGTTAATAGCTTGATATGGCTATGGGATCCAAGGACCAACTCCTTAATCTGTCCAATGTTGTTTTAGCCCAGAGTATCTGAGCACCCTCAGTAACTTTACACAATATATTTTTGGGAATGCTGTGTGATCCATCTGTTTCTTTTTTATCCCATAAAAATAAAGTCCTTTAAAAATTGCTATTCTTACTGCTGTTCATTAGTTATGTTTGATTATTTTTCCCTGGATAGAATGAAAAACTTTTGAATTGCACCTATTAATTGTCTTTCTGCAACTTGGCATTCCGTAGGGAAAAACATTCCTTACCTCATAAGAGGGTTGTGGCTTACGTGTGTGTGTGTGTGTGTGTGTGTGTGTGTGTGTGTGTTTGTGGAGGGGGATGGTGAGGGGAAATACTGGTTTGTAAATTTAGCATCTTTACCCTCTGTGAAAATCACAACACTGCTTCAGGTTGGGAGCACTCCTGGCCCATGGATAACACTTAAAGGTCACATGTTTCTGACCAATCCTTACAAGTCATCACTGACACAATGCCATGTATGTCTTGCCACACTATGTTCCAGCCCCCTCTTTTACAACT
This sequence comes from Hylobates moloch, assembly GCF_009828535.3. Lineage (NCBI taxonomy): Eukaryota > Metazoa > Chordata > Mammalia > Primates > Hylobatidae > Hylobates > Hylobates moloch. The sequence goes on from NW_026652282.1 coordinate 111,663,889, forward strand.
GTCCTCTATACCCCCTTAGAAGACCACTGGCATCACATCTGTCTTCATAGTGGAGCCCTCCTGGCAGCTTTATTACCCACCTCCTATGTTCCGGGCACTGTCCAAGGTACTGGGATTGACAATTGAGAATGAAACCGTACCTGACCCTGCTTTCCCAGAGCTCACTCAGTTCAGACCTTGAATGTCTCTCTCTTCACTGCCTCTCTTTCTCTTCAGCTTTAAAACGTGCCCAGGAGTCTCTCATACTGAGAATACCAGTTGTCCTCTCAATGACCATCTCATCTCTTACCTTGCACTGCCTGAATCCTTTTCCCACAATTTGTAAAATAATCTTTCTAAAGCACAGATTTGATTAGTACTCATTCTAGCTTAAAAACCTCCTTTGATTCCCCACCATCTACAAGCTCAAACCCAACTTCTTAGTAAGGCACACGAGACCTTTCATAATGTGGCAGCAGTTTGGTCTCTTGATCTAATTTCCCCAAAATCCACATTACAAACCCTGTGCTCAGGAATGAGACTAGAGTGAAGCACCTAGGATATGACTCTAAAAGTGAGTATCTCCTTAAATTTGTGTGCCCTAATTTCTTTACTCAATTGCCCTAGTCCTGACCCTGCTTGTATTAAAGCCACACATAATGTGCCCTGTATCCCCAAATACATGATATGCCTTTATATCTCTGTATCTTTGCAATGTTTTTTGCCTTCACCACCCCTTCCTCTCTCATCATTAAAAAAATTCATAATTTTTAACTTTATTTGTTTATTAGTGTCACACCTAAGTAGAGTATAAGCCCCAAGAGAACAGGAGTTCATGTCTATGTTGCTCACTGTTGTATCTCTAGCAATTAGGAAAAGGAAGAAAGAAATTAATTCAATTCAAAGCCACTTCCTCTATGGAACCCTCCCTGACTCTTCTCTCCCTCTGAAAATTCAGTTGTTTTTCTTTTTGTGCTTACACAAGGCTCCATGGATATAACACACTTATAGTTTTATGACATTGTGTGATATTTACTAGAAGTATTTATCCCCATCTATAAATATATATTTAAGTAAACATTTCTATTTTAGAACAACTTTAGATTTACAGAATTATTACAAAGAAAGTACAGAGAGTTCCTAGTTTCCCTTTCATTAACATCTTACACTAGTATGCATACTTTTCACAATTAATGAAACAATATTGATAGATTATTATTAACTAAAGTCTGTATTCAAATTTCCTCAGTTTTCCCGTAATGTTCTGTTTTTAATTCATCAATATTCCATCCAGGATATCACATTACCTTCAGTCACTGCACCTCCTGCATCTCCCTTGGATTTTTCAAACTTTCCTTGTTTTTGATGACCTTGACATATTTTAGGGTTACAGGTCAGACATTTTATAAAATGTATTTCAATTTTTAATGATGTTTTTCTCATTATTAGATTGGGGTAGTGTGTTTTTGAAAGGAAGACCTCAGAAATCAAGTGCCATTCTCACCACTTTGTATCAAAGGTATACCAAAAATATATATTAATCTTCATCACTTGGCTTGAGGTAGTCTTTGTCAGGTTTCCTCATCATAAAGTTATTATTTTTTTCTCCCATCCCATGCTTTACTCTTTGGAAGAAGGTCACTCTTAAGTAACAGGGGTTTTTATTTCACCTCCTTAAGCGTGGAATATTTACATAAATTATTCAAAATTCTTCTGTATCTGGGACCTATTCTTCCCCATTTATTTATTCAATAATTTATTTATATCAGCACAAACTCATGGATATTTATTTTATATTTGGGGCTATAAGAATATTTTACTTTTTTTGTTGCTCAAATATTCCAGCTTTGGTCACTGAGAACTATTTCAGTTGGCTCCTATATTCCTTTTACATAACCCCTTTTTTTTTTTCTTTTTTTTTTTTTTTAGCGCTTTTATTGTTTCTGGTGCTCTAAGATACTCCAAGATCATTTTGTATAATTCATGCTCCAATGATTGCCAGATATTTTCTCTAAAAAGTCATGGTTTCTTTTATTGGAGAATGGTAGTAGAAACCAAGATCGGGGTGCCAGGTGTGTTCATTGATTGTGTCATTGCTTCTTGGCCCTCTCAACTGACAGAGCAAGGAGATCTGTGTGATACTGAACCCATGTGTATAGACATATGTATAAATATTTCTCTATGTAACCACCTGCATCAGTATTAAACTAAATGAGAGTTGCTAGTGATGTCTCTTATTCTAATCCTCACCACATGGATCATTCTAGCCTCCTTCCCTTGCTTATCTGTAAACTTCCACTCCCACAGTGAGAAACCTGGGTCCTACCATCCACTATTTGTTTACTTAATTCTTCAATTCCAGTGTAACTGTATAGCAGTGTGAGAATTGTTAACTCATACTCCCATGGGAACCACCTTTATCACTGGAGCAGAATGCTTCTGAACAGTTCCTTTTGCCTTTAGTCTTACAGAGTCCAGGCATTTCCAAAGGTACTCAGGTCAGCACCTTATTCCCCCTGCCCACTTCAATTAGGTTGTTTAATACACTTATAATACATTTAGATCTTATTGTTATTCTGCATTCCATCCTGGGATTCCCTGGCTGTCTAAATATTTTTAATTTGCATACATTAAGTTTATTCTTTGTGTTGTAAATTTCTATAGGTTTTGACAATGCTTAATATCTGGTATTCACCATTACAATATCATAAAGAATAAATTTACCAATGTAGAAATTCCACTGTACTTTACCCATTCAACCCTCCTTCCCTCAAAACAATGTAACCTCTGATATTTTCACTGCCTCTAGTTTTGCCTTTACCTGAATGTCACATAAGTGAAATCATGCAATATGTATCCTTTTCAGACTGACCTCTTGCACTTAGCAATAGGTATCTAATACTTATTCATGTCTTTTTATGACTTTATAGCTCTTTTGAAATTACTTTTAAAAATCACAATTTTATTGTGTGGATATATCAGTTTGTTTATTCATTCACACATTGAAGGGCATCTTGATTGCTTTCAATTTTTGGTGGTTAGGAATAAAGCAACTATGAACATTCATGTGTACGTTTTTGTGTGGACATAGCTTTTCAAATTAGTTGGATAAATACCTAGAAGCGTGACTGCTGCATTATATAGTGAGGTTTTGTTTAGCTTTGTAAGAAACTGCCAAACTGTCTTCCAAAGAGGCTGTACCATTTTTCATTCTCACCCGCAGTGAATGAGAGTTCTTGTACTGCTTACTTGCCAGCCGTTGGTATTGTCAATTGTTTGGATTCTAGCCAATCTAATACATGTAAAGTGGTATTTCATTGTTGTTTGAATTTGCAATGCTCTAATGACAAGTGGTGTTACGCATCTTATATGCTTATTTGCCATCTGTGTATCTTCTTTGTTAAGTTGTCTATTCACATCTTTCGTATATTTCCCCCTGCTATATTATTTAATGTTTTAATGAAACATCACATACACGCATATGCAGAAGAAATCACAAGTGGCCACTATTTGAACTTCTATATCATAAACATACCCATGTAACAAGCGTCTGAGATCAAGAGAAAGAAGATCACTGACACCCCAGAAACTCCCCTGTGTATCCTCACATTTATTGCCCCTTGGCATCTAACAGAATAAATTTTTCCTATGTTTTAAACTTTATTATGAATGGGTTATGCAGTCTATATTTCTTTCTTTTTACTTCTTTCACTCGACATTATGTTTGAAGATACATCAATATTGTTACATGTAGTTTTAGTTTGTTCATACTCATTGCTATATGGTATTCCTTTATATAAATTTATTGATCAATTCTACACAAATATTTGTGTAGTTTGAAGCTATTATAAAGAGTACTACTATGAATATTCTTGTACATTTCTGTTGGTGCACATATATACATATTTCTATTTGGTGTATATCTAGGAAGGAATTGTTAGATTACAGAGTAGGCATATATGCAGCTTTAGTAGATACTGCTGAACAATAGTTCAGAATGGTTGTATGAATTTACACTTCCACTAGTGTAAAAGAGTTCTAGTTTCTCCACATCCTTGCAAACACTTAGTATTGGCAGGCTTTTTAATTTTAGGCAATTTGGTGGATGTTTTCTTATTATGGTTTTAACTTTTATTTTTCTGGTAACTAGTAAAGCTACTCATCTTTTCATGTGTTTATTGAACACTTGGATATACTCATTGTGAAATGTCTCTTTCGGACCTGAAAGCATGCGTTAGTGAGGCTACGGAAAAGGGACTGTGACAGGAAACACCTAGTGTGATTTTAAAAACAGGAAAAAAAAAAGATGCATGTAGCTAGCAAAACATTAAAGAATTTATCTAAATAGCTAGAGAGGTTCATTGCAGCCAGAAGCGGTTCCTTTATTTCTATAAGACATTCCAAAAACTGATAGGATAATTTCTCAAAAAAACTTTGAGGAAGGAAAATGCAATGTAGACCAAGCATTGAGCTATGCACCTTGTGTGTTTTCTTCATTCTTACAACAAATCAAGGAGGTAGCAATTTACAGACCCTAGTTCTATTCTCTCTATAATCTGCTGTGCTAAAAAGTGTCTTGTGCACCAATGTCACAGCAGACTTAAGAAAATAATCTAAACATTAAATAAACTCTATGTAAAAAAAAAGTCTCTTTCGATCTTTTGCTCATTTTTCTATTTGATGGTTGCGTTTTTCTTATTGATCTGAACTTCATATGTTCTTGATATAATTCTTCTGTTGAATATATGTAATGCAAATATTTTCTTCAACCTATGGATTGACTTTTCACTTTCTTAATAGTATCTTCTCACAAATGGAAGTTATTACTTTTAATATAATTTATCAAAATTGTATCTTATGATTAGCATTTTTTGTGTTCTGTTTTAAAAATACCTTTGCCAACCACAAGATCATGAAGAATTCTCTAATGATTTCCTCTAAAAACTATACTGTTTGACTTTTTATATGACATGAGAAATGGGTCAATATTCCTTTCTAATAGATGGAGAGACAATTGGCACAACCACATTTATTGAAAAGACCCTTTCTCCACTATATTGCAATGTCACCATTATCCTAATAAGATGACTTTATATGTATGAGTTTATTTCTAGACTCTATTCTCTTTTTTGGTGTATTTATCAATCCTGGCACACTATATTAATTATTATACCTTTATAATAGGCCTTAACATATGGTAGTGTAACTGTTTTAGCTGCTTCAAATAGGTTTTGTGCTCACAAATGTAGGTCTATATTTTGTTTTTCTTTCTTTTCTCAGGCCCCAACTCAGTGTCTAGCACAAAGTAAGATCTGAGTAAATAATCTAGCCTTCTATTTACCACCACACTTTTGGAGTGATTTATATTTACTTCTTTTACTTCCTTACTACCCACTTCTGCCTTAGACACTGTCATTCAACCTCTACATTTCCATGCCAATAGAATGCTGTTTTCCAAGATCACCATTTGTGCTGAAAAATGTTAGTGCTTCAACTAGATCTACTCAGATCTTTCTTTGTGTCTTCTCTGATTTTGGTGAGCATTTGTTCTAGCAATGAGCACTTGCGTTTCTTTTGCAGGTGACTGTTCTTGGATATCAGAACTCCTTTGTCCACCTGCATGGAGAGCTAGAAGTGCCAGGACATTTAGGTCCCTCTTAGATCCTAAACATTGAATAATGAATGAGGGAATAAGAAAGTCCCAGATCTCTCGCCTCACACCAGAACAACTCTGGGACATAATATACTCCAAAGTTCCCCTGTGGAATCAGACTGTAGCTACATTTAGGGGACTTTGTCTATTATCATGCCCTTGCTTGACTTCTGTTCCATCCTTGTCTTGCTTCCCCAATCTCCTGTCAGTTCTCTTTGGGGGCACTACCTAGTATATGATTTGCATGTGTCTGAGGGCCTGCTTCTGAGGAAACTTTCCTAGGATAGTTGACCAAAAATGATCCTAGAAGTGGACTCTAATGATGGAATTCTGGAATTGTATCAGATGTCAGCTAGAGTGCAACAGTGATTTCTTGCTGCATTATAATTGCTAAACTTTCATCTGTTGTTAGTTGGAATGGATTCAAATGTAGAAGAAGATGCTGTGCCCCATGTGATATCTGTAGCATTTTGAGACATAGCAGGGAAATGGACTGTGGAATTTGTTGTTTCTGGGCAACACTGATGCATTGAAGGGAGGAAATGACAGCCTCAAGTCAGCTAATTACCAACTTAACCCACTATGTACAACTTAGAAGACCTCCACAGCAGCGTATAAAGAGACCCTCATCTCCTGCATTGAGAATGGAAACCATACTGAAGACCTGATTTTTAAATTATTATTATACTTTAAGTTCTGGGATACATGTGTAGAATACGCAGGTCTTACAGTTAAGTCTATAATCCATCTTAAGTTAATTTTTGTATAAGGTATAAGGAAGAGGTTCAGTTTCAGTTTTCTGCATATAGCTAGCCAGTTTTCCCAACACCATTTATTAAATAGAGAATCCTTTCCCCATTGCTTGTTTTTGTCACATTTGTCAAAGATCAGATGGTTGTAGATGTGTGGCATTGTTTCTGAGGCCTCTGTTCTGTTCCATTCATCTATATATCTGTTTTGGTACCAGTACCCTGCGTTTTTGGTTACTTGTAGCCTGTAGAAGTCAGGTAGCATGATGCCTCCAGCTTTGTTCTTTTTGCTTAGGATTGTCTTGGCTATACGGCTTCTTTTTTGGTTCCATATGAAATTTAAAGTAGTTTTTTCTAATTCTGTGAAGAAAGTCAATGATAGCTTAATGGGGATAGAATTGAATCTATAAGTTACTTTGGGCAGTATGGCCATTTTCACAATATTGATTGTTCCTATCCATGGGCATGGAATGTTTTTCCATTTATTTGCGTCCTCTTTTATTTCCTTGAGCAGTGGTTTGTAGTTCTCCTTGAAGAGGTCCTTCATATGCCTTGTGAGTTGTATTCCTAGGTATTTTATTCTCTTTGTAGCAATTGTGAATGGGAGTTCACTCATGATTTGGCTCTCTGTGTACTATTGGTGTATAGCAGTGCTTGTGATTTTTGCACATTGATTTTGTATCCTGAGACTTTGCTGAAGTTGCTTATCAGCTTAAGGAGATTTTGGGCTGAGATGATGGGGTTTTCTAAATATATAATCATGTCATCTGCAAACAGAGACAATTTGACTTCCTCTCTTCCTATTTGAATACCCTTTATTTCTTTCGCTTGCCTGATTGCCCTGGCCAGAACTTCCAATACTACGTTGAATAGGAGTGGTGAGAGAGGGCATTTTTGTCTTGTGCCAGTTTTCAAAGGGAATGCTTCCAGTTTTGCCCATTCAATATGATATTGGTTTCGGGTTTGTCATGAATAGCTCTTATTATTTTGAGATACGTTCCATCAATAACTAGCTTATTGAGAGTTTTAGCATGAAGGGGTGTTGAATGTTGTCGAAGGCCTTTTCTGCATCTATTGAGATAATAATGTGATTTTTGTCATTGGTTCTGTTTATGTGATGGATTATGTTTATTGATTTGTGTATGTTGAACCAGCCTTGCATCCCAGGGATGAAGCCAACTTGATCGTGGTGGATAAGTTTATTGATGTGCGCTGGATTCAGTTTGCTAGTAGTATTTTATTGAGGATTTTCACATCTGTGTTTATCAGGGATACTGGCCTGAAATTTTCTTTTTTTGTTGTGTCTATGCCAGGTTTTGATGTCAGCATGATGCTGGCCTCATAAAATGAGTTAGGGAGGCGTCCCTCTTTTTCTATTGTTTGGAATAGTTTCATAAGGAAGCTGTCTTTGTACCTCTGGTAGAATTAGGCTGTGAATCCATCTGGTCCTGGGCTTTTTTTGGTTGGTAGGCTATTAATTACTTCTTCAATTTCAGAACTTGTTATTGGTCTATTCAGGGATTTGATTTGACTTCTTTCTGGCTTAGTCTTGGGAGGGTGTACGTGTCCAGGAATTTATCCATTTCTTCTAGATTTTCCAGTTTATTTGAGTAGAGGTGTTTATACTATTCTTTGATGGTAGTTTGTATTTCTGTGGGATCAGTGGTGATATCTCCTTTATCATTTTTTATTGTGTCTATTTGATTCTTCTCTCTTTTCTTCTTTATTAGTCTTGCTAGCAGTCTATCTATTTTGTTGATCTTTTCAAAAAACAAGCTCCTGGATTCATTGACTTTTTTAAAGGTTTTTCGTGTCTCTATCTCCTTCAGTTCTGCTCCAATTTTAGTTATTTCTTGTCTTCTGCTAGCTTTTGAAGTGTTTGCTCCTGCTTCTCTAGTTCTTTTAATTGTGATGTTAGGGTGTCAATTTTAGATTTTTCCTGCTTTCTCTTGTGGGCATTCAGTGCTGTCAATTTCCCTCTAAACACTGCTTTAGCTGTGTCCCAGAGATTCTGGTACGTTGTGTCTTTGTTCTCATTGGTTTCAAATAACTCATTTATTCCTGCCTTAATTTTGCTATTTACCCAGTAGTCATTCAGGAGCAGTTGTTCAGTTTCCATGTAGTTGTGTGGTTTTGAGTGAGTTTTCTTAATCCCGAGTTCTAATTTGATTGCACTGTGGTCTGAGAGACTGTTTGTTATGATTTCTGTTCTTTTGCATTTGCTAAGGAGTGTTTTCCTTCCAATTATGTGGTCAGTTTTAGAATAAGTGCGATGTGGTGCTGAGAAGAATGTATATGCTGTTGATTTGGGGTGGAGAGTTCTGTAGATGTCTATTAGGTCCACTTGGTCCAGAGCTGAGTTGAAGTCCTGAATATCCTTGTTAATGTTCTGTCTTGTTGATCTGTCTAATATTGACAGTGGGGTGTTAAAGTCTCCCACTATTGTTGTTTGGGAGTCTGAGTCTCTTTGTAGGTCTCTAAGAACTTGCTTTATGAATCTGGATGCTCTTGTATTGGGTGCATATATATTTAGGATAGTTAGCTCTTCTCATTGCGTTGATCCCTTTACCATTATGTAATGCCCTTCTTTGCCTTTTTTGATCTTTGTTGGTTTAAAGCCTGTTTTATCAGAGACTAGGATTGCAACCCCCATTTTTTTTTGCTTTCCATTTGCATGGTAAATATTGCTCCATTTCTTAATTTTGAGCCTATGTCTGTCTTGGCATGTGAGATGGGTCTCCTGAATACAGCACACTGATGCGTCCTTACTCTTTATCCAATTTGCCAGTTTGTGTCTTTTAATTGTGACATTTAGCCCATTTACATTTAAGGTTAATATTGTTACTGTTATGTGTGAATTTGATCCTGTCATTATGATGCTAGCTGGTTATTTTGCCCGTTAGTTGATGCAGTTTCTTCATAGTATTGATGGTCTTTACAATTTGGTATGTTTTTGCAGTGACCAGTACTGGTTTTTCCTTTCCATAATTAGTGCTTCCTTCAGGAGCTCTTATAAGGCAGGGCTAGTGGTGACAAAATCTCTCAGCATTTGCTTGTCTGTAAAGGATTTTATTTCCCCTTATCTTATGAAGCTTAGTTTGGCTACATATGAAATTCTGTGTTGAAAATTCTTTTCTTTAACAATGTTGAATATTGGCCTCCACTCTCTTCTGGTTTGTACGGTTTCTGCAGAGACATCCGCTGTTAGTCTGATGGGCTTCCCTTTGTGGGTAACCCGACCTTTCTCTCTGGCTGCCCTTAACATTTTTTCCTTCATTTCAACCTTGGTGAATCTGACAATTATGTGTCTTGGGGTTGCTCTTCTCGAGGAGTATCTTTGTGGTGTTCTCCGTATTTCCTGAATTTGAATGTTGGCCTGTCTTGCTAGGTTGGGGAAGTTCTCCTGGATAATATCCTGCAGAGTGTTTTCCAACTTGGTTCCATTCACCCTGTCACTTTCAGGTACACCAATCAAATGTAGGTTTGGTCTTTTCACATAGTCCCATATTTCTTGCAGGCTTTGTTCATTCCTTTTTATTCTTTTTTCTCTAATCTTGTCTTCACACTTTGTTTCATTAAGTTGATCTTCAATCTCTGATATCCTTTCCTCCACTTGATCAGTTTGGCTATTGATACTTGTGTATGTTTCACGAAGTTCTCATGCTGTGATTTCAGCTCCATCAGGTCATTTATGTTCTTCTTTAAACTGGTTATTCTAGTTAGCAATTCCACTAACCTTTTTTCAAGGTTTTTAGCTTCCTTGCATTGGATTAGTACATGCTCCTTTAGCTTGGAGGAGTTTGTTATTACCCACATTCTGAAGCCTACTTCTGTTAATTCGTCAAACTCATTCTCTGTCCAGTTTTGTTTCCTTGCTGGCGAGGAGTTGTGATCCTTTGGAGGAGAAAAGGCGTTCTGATTTTTGAAATTTTCAGCTTTTTGTGCTTGTTTTTTCTCATCTTCGTGGATTTATCTTCCTTTGGTCTTTGATGTTGGTGACCTTCAGATGGGATTTCTGTTTGGGTGTCCTTTTTGTTGATGTTGATGCTATTCCTTTCTGTTTGTTAGTTTTCCTTCTAACAGTCAGGTCCCTCTGCTGCAGGTCTGCTGGAGTTTGCTGGAGGTCTACTCCAGACTCTGTTTGACTGAGTATTACCAGCAGAGGCTGCAGAACTGCAAAGATTGCTGTCTCTTCCTTCCTCTGGAAGCTTTGTCCCAGAGGGTCACCCACCAGATGCCAGCCGGAGCTCTCCTGTATGAGGTGTCTGTCAACCCCTGCTGGGTAGTGTCTCCCAGTCAGGATGCACGGGGGTCAGGGACTCACTTGAGGAGGCAGTCTGTCCCTTAGCAGAGCTCGGATGCTGTGCTGGGGGTTCCGCTGCTCTCTTCAGAGCCAGCAGGCAGGAACATTTAAGTCCGCTGAAGCTGTGCCCACAGCCGCCCCTTCCCCCAGGTGCTCTGTCCCAGGGAGATGGGAGTTTTATCTATAAGCCCCTGACTGGGGCTGCTGTCTTTCTTTCAGAGATGCCCTGCCCAGAGAGGAGAAATCTAGAGAGGCAGTCTGACTACAGCGGCGTTGCCGAGCTGCGGTGGGCTCTGCCCAGTTCGAACTTCTTGGAGGCTTTATTTACACTGTGAGGGGAAAACCGCCTACTCAAGCCTCAGTAATGGTGGATGTCCTTCCCCCCACCAAGCTCGAGTGTCCCTGGTCAACTTCAGACTGCTGTACTGGCAGCAAGAATTTTGAGCCAGTGGATCTTAGCTTGCTGGGCTCCTTGGGGGTAGGATCCGTTGAGCTAGACCACTTGGCTCCCTGGCTTCAGCCCCCTTTGCAGGCGAGTGAACAGTTCTCTCACTGGCGTTCCAGGTGCCACTGTGGTATAAAAAAACAAACAAACAAACAAACAAACAAAAAACTCCTGCAGCTAGCTTGGTGTCTGCCCAAACAGCTGCCCAGTTTTATGCTTGAAATCCTGGGCCATGGTGGCGTAGGGACCTGAGGGAATCTCCTGATCTGCAGGTTGTGAAGACCATGGGAAAAGCATAGCATCTGGGCTGGAATGCACCATTCCTCAGGGCACAGTCCCTCATGGCTTTCCTTGGCTAGGGGAGGGAGTTCCCCGACCCCTTGTGCTTCCCGAGTGAGGTGACGCACCACCCTGTTTTGGCTAGCCCTCCATGGACTGCACCCACTGTCTAACCAGTCCCAATGAGAAGAGCCGGGTACCCCAGTTGGAAATGCAGAAATCACCCGCCTTTTGCGTCGATCTCGCTGGGAGCTGCAGACCGGAGCCGTTGCTATTCGGCCATCTTGCCAGCCCCCCTGAAGACCTGATCTTTAAAAGTAGGAGACTGTCAGAGAAGGTGAAATTCACAGCCTCCATAAGATCTGTACACAAAAATTATGACTCTGACAGGGAATGACTCACAATCTGAGGCTTGGGATGGGGTCACCTAAGTTTACCCACTGACGAAATATGGAACCTTTTTATTCTCCAAAACATTGTGGTCCTGCAATAAATAGTCCATTCTTTATTGCTAGTAGATAACAGCACTCTCCTGTCTGAAGGCTAAGTAGAGATTTTAACTGAAGTAGATGCCTTGCAAGCCAATACTTGCCCTTCTCAAGATCTACCCCAACATTTCTTTCTGGCCATTGGACCAAGAACTAGATCAAGTTAGCATGACCTATCTGGGGAAGGTCTGGCTTTACTAATGGAGGAAATGTGTTATTAATCAATGGAGCTACAGAATCTAATAATATGTGTTATCAGGAACTGGGACAACATGCCTGCATATGTATCTTGAAGCTAACTTGATTAAAGAAAAGTGAAACATAAAGTTGGATAAGAGAAAACACTTTTAAAATTTGTTTTCGATATGTGAGCATTCTACTGTGACTCAGTATTTAACATATCTTGTAAGGGTACCTGGAGCCAAGCCTATTAATTAAGATGACTGAGATGATTCCTGGAAATTTGGGGGAAAATGTGAATCGCATTAAATGAAATGAGATGCTTGAACTGCTTTGTCAGAGTGTTAAAAAATGGGGATAAAAATGCTCTCAGAAGTGGGCATGTTAGAATGGATCTATTTCATAAAACCTGAGTTCCCACCAGAGGACTATTTTTGGGAAGGCTCAGAGTACACTCCCTTGACTAAGGTGAAAAGAAGTGCAATAATAAGGGGCAGTTCCAAAATATTTTAGAAGCTCAGAAGTAAATGTTCTCTGCTCTGCTAAGCTGGAGCTGACTGTGGGAGATTAGGTTACAGAATTGAGCTTTCTAGTTTCTGTGGAAATGATAAGATTCCAGAAGAACAGAGGTCAGATGGCAGCACACAATCGCCAGAAGCCAGGTGAACACAATTATTGTAATGGTCAAGTGGCAACCAAAGTGTCCTGTCATGCAGGAATGTATGGTGATGACTAATAGATCATGGTGTTCCTAGAAGCAAGATACACAGTTGGCCAATGAGAGTGTTGCTTGCTTGATATATATAATTTAAAATCATAAGTGGATGAATAGAAGTTGATCTACACTATCTCAATGAAGGGTCAAAATATTTTGCCTGGTTTTCATACTTGAGCCAGTTGTTAGCTTCGGAAGTCATCAATCGAAAGAGAAATTGAGTATGCTTGAAGAAAGATCTTGCAATGCAAAAGCAAGCATATATAGTAGTGATTCTATCAGTCCTTCCCCAAAAGGGACTTATTAACATTTATAAATATAAGCAAACACTAAGAAAAAGGGGATTGCCCATATCTTTTGAGGGCTTTTGGATACAGAGTTTAAGCAGATGCTGATATTAAGGAACCTAAAGCACAAAAACACCCACCCCCAACACTAAAATAGGTCCTTGTGGAATTCAGTTCTTGCCTTGGTCCATCTTACAGTGGGTCCAAAGACACACTCAGTGGGAATTTCTGATTGCCTAAGCAGAAGGACATACTTAGCATGTGGAAAAAAATCCGACTTTTGGTTCCAGGACCCAGGAATTAAGAGCTATTATGGTAGAAAATCACACATGAACATTATGAAAGTGGTATCTTCCCCAGACCAAGGTGATAAATAAAAAACGATACCACGTTTTAAGTGGAATGGTAGAGATTAGTGACAATCCCAAAGACTTAAGGGAAGCAGGGCTGATAATCCACATTATGTCCTCATTCACTGTGAAAAAAACAGATGTACCATGGTAGATTATGATGAACTAACACAAACTTAAACAAGTAATAGTCCTGACTAAAGCTTTTATGACACATATGGTATTTTTACTATAATAGATTATTATCAATGCAGCCTCTGGTATTTGGTAAGTGGATTTGATGTGGCTAAAAGATTTGTTTAAATCTTCATCTGGAAAGAGAAGGAGAAGCTGTTCATATTCACCCAAATAGGCAGTAGTATACCTTTATGCTTTTGATTCAGGTCTATTTTAACTCTCCTGCCATTTGTTATAATATAGTACAAAGAGAATGTGATAGTCTGAAAATTCTATAGGATATCATGATGGCCCACTATATTGATAACATCAATTTAATTGGCTCTGATAAAGAGAAAGTGGCAAGTACTCTGGATTCGCGAGCTCCAGAGGGTAGAAAATAAACCTTGTAAGGATGCAGAGACTTGTCACATTGGTGAAATTTTGAAGGATTCACTTACGTTTCTTTGAATGGCAAAAAATGACAATTACTTTTGCACCAACATAATATTCGGGTCATGCCAGTATGTCCTTTCCATGAAAAGGGCACTTTATTACACCTTATCTCACATTAATTGATTCACTTTATATCAAAGCAGTCATAACAATAATTTTATAACCATGGGATCCACTTGTTTTACAATATACCACATACCCAGAAGCTGCCAGCCTTAGTAGAGTACTGACATGGTCTCCTAAAGGCACAGATAAGGCAGTATCTTGGAAATGATACCTGTGATTTGAGGGCTTTGTTCTTCATGAGGCAATGTATGTCTTAAACCAGCAGTCATTATATGACACTCTACCATAAGTAGGTAGAATACACAGATCTGGCAGAAAATGAGTGGACATTGGAGTGACCCCATTCACCATCATTCCCAGGGACTCATTTGAAAACTTTAAGTTCTGTGGTTCTAGATGTCCTGGTTTCCAGAGAGTAGATGCTTCCGCTAGGGAACACTATAAGATTCCTGCTAAACTTAAAGTTATGGCTGCCACCTGGTAATTTGAGGTTTCTTGTGCCACTAGAGCAGCAGGTAAAGAAAGGAGTTAACATACTGGCAAGGCTAATTGGCCTTGATCATAATGAGCAGATAGAGTTGTTTCTCCCATATACATTTTTAACTGTGAATGGACAATGGTCCTGGGAGGAAGGGGCTGGAGAACAGGAAAGTCAGTCATCTTTCTGCCATGTACATCCTTCCAGGCATCTTGAGCACCTTAAGACTGATTCTACCTCCACAGCAATGAGCTCAGAACGTAGCAAGAAGGGAAGACATTTCCAAGGTGACCCAGGCCCATACATCACCTCCACAAGGCATCAGCATGAAGCATTTCCAATCATGATGAGGCCTGCAGATTGGCTCCACTCTCAGGAAAAGAAGGAAATGTGTTTATTAACTATAGGCCAAGAGGGAATATGGAAACAGGGATCTGAATGTCAGGAAATGATGCCCTAGGTGGAATTGGATAACTTATTCAAAAGCTAAATCAAAAAAGTTGTTCAGTGCTGGCTGAAAGAGTAATTCTGGGACTTGTGAGGATTTGACTCCATCAGCCAGAGATGGGATAAACTTGCTATATCAGAGGGCCTATCCAAGGATCTATTTGGCATATTTTTATTTCTATGCCCGATCATTTGACACTGAGTATCCCTCACATTATCCTACACTTATTCAAATTTTCTTATTTGTTGAGTGTCCACAGTGTTCCAGGCACTGTGCCAAATTCAAGTAGTGGTGGGACTGAGAGAGTGGCACTGGGTGCTGGGATAAGAGACAAAGTTGAATTAGCCAGGGTACCTTCCCTTGAATAGACTGAGTGAGATCTAGCAGGGCAGACAGAACATTGATCGAAAATAGTATGACAAGTGATAATACAGAAGTCTAAACACAATGCCATGAGACTCCAAGGGAAGAATAAGTTGTTCAGCTGTCTGAAAGTCAAGGAAGTATTCACAAAGGAGAAGACACTTGAGTGAAGGCTTAATTGATAAGTAGAAGTTTGATAGGCTGAGGAGAGGAGGAAAGTCATTCTGGGCAGAGAGAAGAAAGGCACAAAAATAAGAAAATGGCCAGATTTCTGTGAAATGGTGAGTGAGCCTTTGTGGGGATGAGATCCGTTACAAACAGTTGCGCAAGTTTTTCTCTGTATAAGGGTGCCCGGCTAAAAGATCCCCCCTTGCATTCTGCTTGATACATCAGACATTCTGATGAGGAGCTGTAAGCTGTGTCTTCCTAAAGAAAGGGTCTTATTCTACAAACTGTTGTTATCAGAGGTCCACTATTTTCCTTTTGTCTTGGAGTTTCATCCCAGGATACTATAGAGAATCATCCCCTCAAGATATTCTCAGCCCCAAATCAGATACCAGTGGCAGATTTTTCTTGTGAATCTCTGCCAGGTCCTAGAGTTGATGGCCCTTACTTTATGCTAGAAACCCTGAGACATTCAGGGGAAGGAAAAACTGGAGATAGCCTCTTCCAGAGGCTCCTTGTGGCTTTGGAGAACATGGTGCCCAAGAAGTTCAGTGATTCAGGGGAGCCAGGAGGGGGCAGGAGAAAGGCTAATGCAAAGAAGAATAACTCCAACCATGGGCCACAAATACATTTAATATCTAATTAGACTCAACTAACAACACCTATTTCCTCCCACCACCAAGTACAAACACACACACACACACACACACGCACGCACGCACACACACACATTCTCCTAAGGAAAGGAAAAGGAGGCGGAACTATAAGCTGATGCCCTATCACCCAATAACCTAAAGCTGTGAGTCAGAAAATAAGCCATAGTAGGAATATAAAACTCCTTCTTGCTTTCCCTCACCCATTCTAACACTTTCCTCAGGTTTTTAGCAGATTTGCCCTAGCAGTACCAGGGCTAGCTGCCAGACATCAAAGCTTGATGTGTCCACTGTGGCTATTGCCCACTCCACTCCAGATGTCACAACTTGATATTCATATTTTACCACCAATACTCCCAACTTGGAGGCAAAGTGACTTTGTGCCTCCTTACATCTTTGTAGAGACTCTTCAGCACTCCATATCCCAATTTCTGTGACCTCGATCAGTTTACTTATCAGCACGAAGTCTGTTTCTTCATCTCTTAAACAGTAACCATAATAATATCGATCTCAGTGGGTTATTTGTAAGGATTAATGAGATGTTTTGGGCAAGGCACGCAGCATAGTGCCTGACACATAGTACAACCCACTAAATATTATTAATTAGTGTCTATCCAACACAGGTGCAGTTCAGTTACATAGTTAATAAAAGACTGAGTGGGGGCTTAACCAAAGTTTTATGATTTGGTCCAATTTATTAGTTTATGGATCTATCCACTTACACTGGAAGGGAGCTTTGGGGTTTTTCCAATTTACTTTCTGAGTATCTACTCTGTGTAAGTAACTGGGGCTCAGCACTGGAAATACCAAGATGAACAAGACATTATTCCTGCCTTTGAGAAGTTGATAGTCTCATCAGGGAGAATGGTGACCAAATAGTTACAATGCAAAGAGGTAGTCCTGTTATAGTTGGATGCAGGATTCTGTGGAAGCACAAATCAGAGGCAACTGGTTCAAAGTAGGAATAAAGGGAAGAATTTCTGCATGAGATGTCACCTGAGGTGAGTTTTGGCAGATGAGTGGGTGTTGGTGTTATGAAAAGGAGAGGCATGGGTGTGTGGCTGATAAGAGTTATGGGTGGGAGTCCACGTCCAGGCTATGGTGCCTGAGCAAGTAAGACCTTGTGTGCAGGGTACCTTAGGGCTGAAGCAACAGGGATAGGGATGAAGCTAGAGAGTTTGGCAGGAACCAAGTCACGAGAGTTCGTAGACTCCAGATTATGGGACTTTTTTTTCCTGAAAGTAATAGGGACAATTGACTGATTTTAAAATGGACAATGATATATTTGGATGTGATGTTTTAAAAGGACTAGGGCAGGATCAGATAAGAGATACTTGCAGTAGTTGAGGCTAGAGATGAAGTTGGCTTACACCAGAGTAGTAGTAGTGGAGATGGAGGATGTATATGTGTTGGAAGATATATTTGGGGGATACAGAATGGACAGGACATGATAGGACTCATTGATGGATGAAGGGTGAGGGCAAAAACCAAAATCCGGGATTTTGGCCTAAGGAACTGGGTAAATGATGGTGGCAGCCAGTAAGACTAGGAACATGGAAGAAATTTTTTCCTACTCTCTCATTTTGCACATAAGAAAACTGAGTCCCTCAGAGGAGAAGCAGTATGCCCAAGGTTGCACAAAAAATTAGAAACAAGTTGGGGGTGTGGGACACAGAATTCATTTTTATTTAGTTTTTGTCCAACACATTTTACACTGCACCAAAATGTTCCTCAGCTCAGCAGTCTTTGTACATTGGTAAGAGATAAATGAATCAAATTAACATCAGAAGCTCAGTATCAAAGCAGGGAGGGTAGATGCTTAGGTCATAAATCTACAGTTTTGTTAACATGACTCACATTAAAGAGAATTTATTCACCAGGCATTGATTTTTTTCTTTTAGCATTGGACTTACAATGAGTGATTTCGTATTTAGCAAAACACACTACTCTTGGTAATTAATGAGAGAAGAATCACAGCCCAGTCAGGAGGAGATGTGGTTTCCAACCACGACGTAAGACCTGGTTGAAAAAGGAGAGATAGCTTTTGTACTCTAAAGAGTTTCAGTCTTCAGCAACCCCCAGTCTGGAGAAGGAAATAGTTATTCATCCAAGTTATATCTATTGAGGGCCCCACTGTGTTCCAGGCACTGTTCTAAGCATTTGGGATATATCGATGAACTAAATAGACATACGTAGCTGATTTAATTGAGCTTACATTTTAGTGAAGGAGAAAGACAATAAACAGTAAATGCCATATGTAAGTAAAACATATAGTGTGTTTGATAAAGATAAATGCTAAAGAAAAATATGAAAAGGAAAAATATAAAGCATGTGTTACGAATTGAATTGGGTCCCTCAAAAATTCATATGTTGAAGTCCCAATTTCCCGTACTTCAGATTGTGACTATATTTGGAGATAAAGGCTTCAAAAATTAATTTAAAGGGAGGTCATTGGGGGCAGGCCTAATCCAATATGACTGGTGTCCTTATAAGTCAAGAGAATTTGAACATGAACATGTACACAAGAAGACCATATGAAAACACAGGGAGAGGACAGTCATCTACAATCCAAGGAGAGAGGTCTCAGAAGAAACCAACCTATTTGGTATCAAATTTTCAGTCTCCAGAACTGTGAGAAAATAAATTTTCATAGTCTTAGCTGCAGAGTTTGTAACACTTTGTTATGGCAATTCTAGCAAACTAACATATGAGAGGGGGATAGGGAGTGCTGGGGTGGCACTAGGGTTGCAGTTTTGCCTAGAAAGATACGGTGAAATATGAGCAAAAAATGTGGAGGAAATGAAGGAGCATCACACAGAGATATCTGGGGAAGTGTGCCTGAGGCAGAGGAGACAGCAAGTACAAAGGCCCTGAGGTGGGAGTGTGCCTGGTGAGTTTTAGGAACAGCAAAGAAGGCCAGCATGGCTGAAGCAGAGTGATTAAGGGGGAAATTAGGAGGAGATGAGGTCACAAAGTTAATATATGATGGGCCAGATCATGTAGGGCCTTTTAGGTTATTGTATGAAAGTTTACTCTCAGTGAAATTAAGATCAAGCCACAATGGAAAACAGTTTGTTGGTTGCTCAGTGAATTAAAGATACACTTACCATACGACCCAGAAATTCTACTCTTAGGTATATATGCAAAAGAACTGAAAATAGATGCTTGTACATGGATGCTCATAGCAGCATAATTTACAGTAGCCAAAAGGTGGAAACAACTCAAACGTCTAACAAAAGATAACTGGATAAATAAAATGTAGTGTATCCATACAATGGAATATTATTTCACCATAAAAAGAAATGAAATTCATTCCTGTACATTGTAGGACTACTACAATATGGATAAACCTTGAAAATATCATACTAAATGAAAGGAACCAGTCACAAAAGGCTACATATCATGTAGTCCCATTTATATGAAATGTTTAGAATAGGCAAATCCATGGAGGCAGAAAGATTAGTGAATGTCAGGGCCTGGGTAGAATGGGGAATGGGGAGTGATTGCTTAATGGGAATCGATTTTCCTTTTAGGGCAATGAAAATGTTCTGGAACTAGATGGTGGTGATGATGACATAACATTGTGAATTTACTAAAATTCACTAATGGTAAATTTTATGTTACATGTATTTTACCATGTATTAATTAGTCAGGATTCTCCAGAGAAAAAAACCAACTAGAGAGAGAGTGAGAGTAGAAATTGGCTCACTCAGTTGTGGAGACTGGAAGTCTCATAATCTACCATCTGCAAGCTGGAGAACCAGGAAAGTCAGTGATGCAAGTCAGTCTGAGTCTGAAGGCCTGAGAACTAGGAGCACTGATGTCTGAGGGCAGGAGAAGATGGATGTCCCAGATCAAACAGGAAGTAAATTCACACTTACTTTGCCTTTTTGTTCTAATCAGGCTTTCAATGGATTGGATGAGCCCACTGTATTGGTGAAAGTGATCTCTATTCAGTCTATCAATTCAAATGTCAATCTCTTCTGGAAACACCATCATAGACACACCCAGAAATAATGTTTGACAAACTATCTGGGAATCCCCTAGCCAAATCAAGTTGATACACAAAATTAACCATCACATACCACAGTAAAAATATTTGTATCCAAAGTACTGTTTTGAACAGAGGAGTATAATGAT
The DNA here is from genome assembly GCF_009828535.3 of Hylobates moloch. Classification (NCBI taxonomy): domain Eukaryota; kingdom Metazoa; phylum Chordata; class Mammalia; order Primates; family Hylobatidae; genus Hylobates; species Hylobates moloch. The sequence goes on from NW_026652282.1 coordinate 111,684,242, forward strand.
TTGGCCTATATATTTTTTAATAAAAGATCATTTACCTGCTCTGTTAAGAAGGAACTTATAGGCAACAATAGAAGCAGGGCTATCAATCAGAGGCTGTTTCAACATAAAATTGAAAGTTGTGGCTTAGATTAGAGTGGTAGTAGTGGAGATGGTGAGAAATGATTGTATACTGGGAATATACTGAACATAGAGACAGCAGTTTTTCCTAACAGATTAAATGTGGATGCGAGAGAAGAAGAAGAGTCAAGGATGACTTTAAGGTTTTGACTTGACCAAGTGGAAGAGTAAAGTTGCCATCAACTGAAGAAGGGGCACTTTTGAAGAGAAAGATCAGGAGGTGTTTGTTCGCTTGTTTTTTGATGGACATGTCAAGTTTGAAATTTCTATTAGACATCTAAATGTATATGTTGATTAAGTAAGTGGATGAAGAGTTCTGGAACTTAGTGGAAAGGTCTGGGAAGGAGATACCAGTTTGGAAGTTTTCAGCATGTAGATGATATTTAAAGCCATGAGACTTGATGAGATTATAAGCAATGGTTCTCCCATCCTATATAGGCTGTTCAGACTCTCACATTGTGGAACCTTAATTCTGGAAACATAATTAATAAGGAAGCATAATTTCTTTATTTTAGGAAGATATGGTCAACAGGTTCCTTGTCTGCACAGAGAAATTGTTGGTACCCTGATGTGTCCCCAGCATGACAGAAAAACCATTGTCTCCTTACTCTAAAGATCTCCCAATTTTATTAGGGAGACATTGTCCACCTACTCTAAGTAACCCCAAGGTTGAGGAGAGAGACATTCTTTCTCAGTAGGGAACTTCCCCAAGCCTGATGGAGAAAGCATGGCCTCTGCTCCAGTCTCCCTAGGGTTTATACCTGCTGCGCCAAGAAGGAGGCATATAAAGCACTAGCATAGCCCAGGCAGAAGCAACAGCTCACAGACCTAACGTTAACAATGAAGAAATCCATACATGTTACAGCCCAAAGCTGAATACCAGCTAATGTCTATGTCTGGGAAGAGCAATTAGAGTTCATTAATTGAGTTGCTGGTAACGCTGCCATTCTCAAGGCTAATTATCCTTAATTGGAGTTGTCTACTTTGATAATAAGCATTTAGTTTCCTTCCATTCAATTTAACAATATTCCAGGCACTATGCTAGACACTTTGGAGAACACCATACTTTAAAGAGCTCAACGTTTAGGCATGAGATCAGCCTGATATGTAGATAACTCAAATTTAAGGCAGAAGGTAATGAGTGCAGTAGAGAATTATATGCTAGTGTTAGAGCAGAGATTAATTCTGACTGGGAGTAGGGGGAGTTGGATGGAGGTGTATAGAAGAAACAATATTTGAGCTAGAATTTAGGAGAATGGAGTAAAATTTCCATGGGTAGGAGAAAGGCATTCCAGGCAGAGGAAACATCAGCAAGTGATTGAAAGGCTACAGATGCAGAGCATAAATAATTATCTATGTACTCACTTGCTTATTTCATTTATCCATTAATTTAGCAAATATTTATTGAGCACTTATTATGTCCCAGGCATCTTCCTAGGTGCTTTAGATATAACAGCGAACAAAGCAAATTCCCTGTACTCAGGGAGTTTATATTCTCGAGGACTGGGATGGATTATAAACAAAGAAACAAACAAATATATAATTTGTTAGGTAGTAATAAATGCTTTGAAGAAAGATAAAGCATAATAAGGGGTAGAGTGTGATGGGGAAAAGGTTATGCCATTTTATGTAGAGTGATCAGGGAAGTCATCTCTGCTAAGGTGCCAGTTGAATAGAGACTTGAATGAGATAAGGGAGTGCATAAAATACATATGCAATGGAAGAACATTTTATTAAATAGATGGGGAAAATAGCAAGTGGAAATACCTTGTGGCAAGAGTATGTTTTCTATATTCTAAGGATCAAGACCTGAGCAACAAGAAGACTAAAATCACTATTTACCAAAATTGGGAAGCCTGAGATAGAGGCAGCCTTGGAATTTATGGAGGATCTGGGGTTTGGTTTGGAGTGTATTAGGTTTAACATGTTTATTAGATATCCAGGTGTAGGTATCCAATAGGCAACTGGATATATGAATCTGTAGTTTAGGAGAGATATCCAGTCTGGAGCTAAAACCTGGGGAGCTGATGGCACATCAATTATATTTAACATAATGAAACTGGATGAGATCGTAAAGGAGCAACTGAAAGATAGAGTCATGGTCTAAGGACTGAGCTCCAAGGTACTCTAATGTTAAGCATTTGGATCAATGATGAGAAGCCAATGAAAGAGATTTGAAATAAATCATGAGTAGAGAGGTTTTCCAAAGTGAAAGCAAGAGGTAACAAGGCTCAGAATTACAGCCTGGCATTGGGGATATAGAAATGGGCTAAGGATTGGGTGTGGAGGGCACCAGGGTGGGGATGTGTAAAGGAGAGAGAAGGTCATGGGAGGCCTCCTGGGTATTATTTTGGCTCACAGAACTTGATAGATAATGGTGCCATTAGCTAATACAGGGGATATGAGCAGGAAAGAACTAGCTTGAGCAGAGGAAATAAGAGGAGTTGGGGAAATGTTGAGTTCAGTTTGGGATATTTCAGTTTGAGATTTTTGTAAGGCGTTCAAGAAGAGAAATCAGATTGACATTTGTAAATGCAAGATCTCTAGAACATAAAAACTGACATTGTTTCTTCAGCCACTAATCACTGTGTGTTTGGCACTCAATTTAATAACATGGTGTCCACTGATGAGTGAGGGTTGGAGGAGAGAGATACTTAGTAAGGAGGAGATTCAAATTTCTGAATCTACTCTGCCACACACTAGATGTGAGGACTTGGGACAGTCATGCCATCTCTCTGAGCCTAGGTTTCCTCATTGGTAATGGAGACAATATTAATACCTCATGGGTTGTTTTGGGGATTAAATGAGATAATGCATGGAAAAAAATCTTGAGAGACGTAAGTGCATACAAAATTTTGGTTGGGTGAAACTATGAATAAAACACTAGTTTGAGCACCTCCCAGGGGAACCAGGAAATTCCGGATGGGGAGGTGCAAGTCAGGCAAGGCATATCTGGGACATAAGTGGGAAGTGGGAGTAGAAAGGACCTTTTTGGAAGTTCCTGGCATTTCCCTAGAGACTCTAGAAGTTTAAGAGGTGGGCTTCAGGAAGGGCTACTGGGAAGTCACCTGCTTGTCTGGGCTTCCTTGCACATGCATAGGGATGCCTCTCTATTGGGCAGACCTGCTCTTGAGATGTCTGTGCCAACTCCTCCAGGAGGGGAGCTATCTCTGGGGACTAGGTGGGGCTCAGAAAAGGGATAAGAGGCCAGAAACTGAGGGCATGTGGGCTGAGCAGATCTGAAGTGGGTTAGTCATTGACTGGGCTGGGGCAGATGGAGATGCAGAAAAAGGGAAAGGATAAAAGGAGAATAACATCACAGCAATAATGTAAGAAACAGTGCACGTGTATGTGATGGGGTGAAGAGGCTGAGTGACAGAGACTGGAAATAGAATGAGAAGGCAATCTGCACTACAGCAGTGCCTGTCAGAGCCTAGCAGAGGGCCTGACGCCTATCAGAGCCTAGCAGAGGGCCTGACACTCAATTGGTAGGCAGTATTTGTTGAATGAATGTGTGAATGGAGTAGGGGGCAGGCTTGGAGGAGAGAGAGAGAGAGAGAGAGAGAGAGAGAGAATGATATGAGTGGTGGAAGACTGGATCTGTAACTCGACAAACATTATTGATCTCCTATCGCCTGCCAGGTACTGAGAAAATAACAGGCTGAAAGCACAGCACTGAGTCACAAATAGCTTCAGGCCATAACAGGCTGGCGACAGTGTAGAAAGCAATATGGAAAGCAGTCACTGTTCTCAGTTGTCTGAAGTGTCTGAGTGTCCACCAGAAAATCCTTACCCTGCCTGCTTCTGTGGTGATTTAGTGTCCCTGTACCTACTGTATGTCAAACTCCAGGAAAATCAACAAGCCTGTTTTAATATCAGTTATTAGTACATTAAACTGGGAAGAAAACTCATTTGGAATGCCAAGAACTGTCACCTGGTTTATGTCTTTTGATTCTTACCAGAATTCTGAAAGTTAGGCATCATGAATCATTCCCATTTTCCATGTGACAAACCTGAGGCTTATAAGTAGAATGGCTTGCTCAAGATCATAGCAGAACCAGGATTCAAACTCAGTTCTCCTATTTATTGGTCAGTTCTCTGTTCTCTCATCCCTGGCTGGATTCATGAATCCTGTACACATCCAGCCCCAGTACTGCCTCCCAAAGACTGGATAAATGGAAACACGCATATCTGAAGTCAGCATATGTTGAACAGAAGCATATGCTGCACAGGAAGAATCTTGGCTTTAGTATAGATTTTATATCAGGGACTCTAATATAAAAAGGCTCCCAGTGCAATTCATTCATACACTCATTACTCATTCACTCATTTAATCACATATATTCATATATACTTTTAACATATGCTGATCTCATGCTATGTGTCCCAAATAGTTGTGAGTATAAATAGAAGTCAGAAATGGTGAGTTACATAGAGAAGTTCTCACTCTATTAAGTGATGGGAAAATTAAAGAGAACAATGATAATAGCTAACATCTATTGCATGCTTACACTCTTCCAACTACTTCCCATGGTTTAACTTCTTATATCTTCAAAAATAACTGTATAAGGTATAGGTACCATTATTTTCTCCATTTTATGGTTGGAGAATGGAGACCCAGAGAAATTATACAGCTTGCCTAAGGTTACACAGCTACTTAAGTGGCAGAGCCAGGATTTGAGACCGGGAAGTCTGGCTCCAGAGTTCCCAAAATGACAATTCCTGGCTGGGATAAGTGCTATGTTTTCTATCCTCTCTTCTCAATCATCCTGGCATTCCTTCTCTACTCAAAGGAGATCTCTCTCTCTTTTTCTATCATTCTCTTTGCCAGTCCATGCTTCTGTTTCTTCTGTTACCCTTGCCTGGAGTGACCCTCCACTGCTTTATCCTCCTATCCAAGTCTCTGAACTCTCATCGTGCTGAAAATATCACTTCCGATGTTGTCAACTTCTTCCTGAAGCTTCACATGAGCCCACCTTAGCAATGTGAAGTGAGTTCTTTCTCTTTCTCTGTAGAGTAAGTATGTAGCACTTACTATATTCTGCTGATATTTTTGTTTTTATATTATTACTTGTATACTTATATTTCCTTCCTCTCCCCACTGCCCACTAGATTGCAACTTCCTTAAAAGCTAGGACCATGTCTTGAGTCCTGAAAGTGTTTGGCGTGGTGCTGAGGGGTTGTAGGTGTCTGTTTGTACAGAAGTGAATTATCTGATGCTTGGTTTCCCAGATATACATGAGCTTCATGCAATATGTCTTGGTGTATGAGTCTAAGTTACCTGCTTCCTAAAGGGACTTTTCACATCTTTGTTGTAAGTTGTAGAGGTGGTGTGGAGCATAGGTTTGATGATGCCATAGAAGACAACAATGAATTTGTTTTTACCTTGGAAAACCTGTGAATGAGATTTTAATAGGCTGCGAAAGGACCTGGGGAAGAACAGCAGATAACATAAATGCAGTGACCTCAGTTGAAATCCCATAGTGTCAGTATCCTTAGAATAGCCCATAATACTTCCAGAGGGAGAAGGGATGTTTGGCTGGGGACTATCTAGTGCTTTTGTCATTTCATAACTATGTTGACATTAAAAAACAAATTTCACCTGAAATTCTCCAATAGAGCTGGGATGAGGCAGGACATATATAATGGTTTCCCTGGAAAATATTGGTTATATAGAAGATAGGGAATTCTTACTTCCGAACACTGGGAATCACCTTCCAGCAGATAGTTTCAAAAATGGGAGTGTGGGAGGTGAGAAACTTTCCTCCCAAGCTATCAAGGGAAGAAAAAAAAATACTGCTTCAGAAATTTGGGCGCTATTTGAAGAAAGGAGCTATCTTCCCATGTTTGCCACCAAAAACTTTGCACTAGTCTAACTTAGACTTGAGGAACTATAGTTCTATCTGAATGCAGAATGTAGAGGAAAAGCTGCCTCTTCATTGAACCAATGAAAAACTGGATATTAGTCATGTTCTAGGACTCTAAACCACGCCTGCTGCCGCTTTTACCCTTTGCAGTTGATTAAATCAACTGCCCAGGACCCACCTTGAGCCATTGTCTGCTGGGTTTCTACATCTTTGATGGAGGTAAATGCTTCTACATGAGTTTATCTCAGGCTCTAAAGAGCAAAGATTGGTGAGCAGAGACTAATCTCTTCAAATTCTATCGACTACCTGAGGCTAGGTTATCTGGGGGATCTGGCTTCCAAAGGAGAAATTAGAACATAATAGGAACCTATGTGGAAAACATGTGGAGTGACTGAGGGAAGCTAACGTAAAGGTTAAAAATTCCTTCCTGTTTCTCTTCCTTCTGCTATTTAACTCCCTGCAGCCTGTAGCCTCGCAAACTCGTGGATACCCAGTTTACTTATTTTTTGTGATGGAGAGCTCATTAACATACACACGTGGTACACGTCGGAAAAGCTCTAGCTGTTTCTTGTTACTCTATGGAGCCACACAGAATAAGTTTAAACTTTCTTCAAAATGACAACTTTTCAAATATTCAAGATAGCTCCTATTGTCCTTCATCACCTAACACCCTGATTATTCAATATCCCCCAACAGATCTACCAAATCTCTACCCTTCTTTCTAATCTATCCTGCAAAAATGTAATCTCTATACAGGGCCCTTTTATCCCGTTACTTGCTCCAGAGCCTAAAATGCATTCCATCAGGTCTATTAAGGTATATATAGTAAAATTTACTAATTTTTAGGTTTACAGTTCTGAGTTTCAGAAAACATAGTCATTTAACCATCACCACATGAATACATGGAATATTCTCATCAACTCATATCAACCCACTGACAGCCTTTGCAGTCAGTCCCTCCATTCATTCTCACTCCCACAACCACTAGTTTAATTTCTCTCCCTTTTCTTGAAAGTTAGATAACTGGACCATAGAATATATAGCCGTTTGTGTCCTTCTTTCACATAGCACAATGCTTTTGAGATTCATACATGTTGTGGCATGTATCAGTAGTTCACTCCTTTCATTGGTAGTATTGCTCCATTCTGTAAATGTACTACAATTTAATCATCCATTCCATAGTAGATAGAAATTTGGGTTTATCCTTCTTTGTTAGCTATTTTGAGTAAATCTGCTATAAGCATTTTCATGTAAGTCTTTGTTGACATATGCTATTATTTCTTTTGGATAAATACATAGGGGTGAGGTGGCTGGATCATAAGTTATTTGTTTAAATTCATAAGAAACTACTAAACTGTTTTCCAAAAGGGCTATACTATTTTCCTTTGCCAACAGCAATGTATATACATTTTAGTTGCCCTGCAACATCATCAGGTATTGTCAATAATCTTTGCTTTGTTTTGTTTTTAACATTCTAGAAAATGTGTATTGCTATTTTACTGTGGGTTTAATATGAATTTCTCTAAAGAAAAATTATATTGGACATCTTGAAGTGTCTGTTCGAAACCTGTCAAATTTTCTTTGGGTTGTTTGTTTTATTATTATTGATCTGTGAGAGTTATTTATATATTCTGGCTACAAGTCCTTTATCAGACATGTGTTCTGAAAATATTTCTGTCTGCCTGTGGCTTGCCTGTTTATTTCCTTAACAGTGTCATTTGAATAGTAGAGGCTTGGAATGATAAAGTCAAATTTATTAAATTTACTTTTGTTGTCTGTGTTTTTTGTGTCCTTTCTAGGAAATCTTTCCCTAACCCAGATCATATTAAATTTCCCCACAAGTTTTATAGGTTTTGGTTTAACATTTAGAACTGTGATCCATTTGGAGTCAGTTTTTAAATATGGTACAGCGTATAAGTTAAAGCTCATTTTTAGCTTGTGGTGGTCCTACTGTTCCAGCATTATTTGCTGAAAATACTATCCTTTCATCACTACTTATTTAGTTACCTTTGTAGAAAATCAGTTGATCGTATGTATTTTGGATCTCTTTCTAGACTCTGTTTTGTTTCATTGATCTATCATTTTTTCTTGACATTGTAACTTTACACTAAGTCTTGGAAGCAAGCAGTGTAAGTCTTCCAATGTCGTTATTTTTCAAAATTGTATTGGCTATTTTAGACAGTATAGCCCAATATAAAACAAGGCCTTTAAAAATTGAAAATCATTTTTTAAGGATGATTTCAATCACCATTTTTCTATATAAATCTAAGTAAATGACTGAAAATCATCATGAGATCTATTTAGAAAAAGGGTAATTATCCCCATCAATTCTCCATTTAACAGTCCAATTTGGCCTGTTCTTAAACCTGGAAAGGTTGAATGGAACCTCATAATGGCTTATCTCAGCTTTAATTCTTGGTCCCACCCATTAAGGCCCATGTATTAATTTCATATTATTGCTGTAACAAATTACCATAATTTAAGGGCTTTAAATACCCAACTCTATTATATTACAACTGTAGATCAGAAATCTGACTCGGGTTATTATGTTAATATCAAGGTGTTGACAGAACTGTGTTTCTTTCTAGAATCTCTAGGGGAGAATTTGTTTTCTGGCCCTTTCCAGCCTCTAGAAGCTGTCCTCCTTACTAGGCTTGTAACCCCTTTACATCTTAAAAGCTAGCAATGGCCAGTTGAGTCTTTCTCATGTCACATTGCTGTGATGCTGACTTTTCTTCTGCTTCCCTCTTCTACATTTAAGGGCCTTGTATATTTATTTGGGTTCACTGGGTGATCCAGAATAATTGTCCTATTTTAAGATCACTGGAATACGAAATTTATATTCCATATGAAACATTAGTTCTTTTTAGCCATCTAACGTTTTCTCTCTCTATATATTTATATAGAATGTATTTATATATTATTAATTACATAAATATATTTTATGTAATATACTTATATGTTACATATATAATAATATAATATGTATATTCATAGGTTCTGGGGGTTAGGACATGACATCTTTCTGAGACCATTATTTCACCTACCACAGTCATGATGTATTTTCCTTAGTATATATTGCTAGATTCTGCTTGTTAAGATTTCCTTAGGGCTTTCCACATTTTTGCTCCTGAGGGATATTTTTCTGTACTTTTCTTGACTTGTGAATGCCCTTGTCCAGTTTTGATATCAGAGTAATGGTGGTGTATTAATGAAATGTTCTGGACAATGTTTCTTAGGCTTATCTTTTCTGGAAGAGTTTGTTTGTAATTGATGTGATTTTTTTCATTAAATGCTTGGAAGAATTTGCCACTGAAGACCCACACGACTGAAGTTTTTTTGTTGTTTCTGTTTGTTTGTTTGTTTGGATGTTTCTAACTATGAATTTAATTTCTGTAGTAGATATAGGAAAATTTAAGTTGTTAATTTTTTTCTTGAGTGAGCAACAGTAGTGCCTTTCAAGGAATTTGTCTATTTCATTTAAGTGATCAAATTTATTGGCATAAATTTTTTCAAAATAGTCCTTTGTTATATTTTTTAATTTCTGTAAGATCTGTAGTAATGCCCTTTCTTCCTTTCTCACACTGGTAATTTGTATCTTCTTTTCTTTCTTCTTGATCCATCTGACTTGAGGTTCATAAGTTTTATTGTTCTTGTCTGAGAACCAGGCTTTGGTTTCATTAATTTTAATGGTTTTTCTGTTTTTTCTGCCATTGATTTGTAGTCTTTGTATTTTCGTACCTTCTTCCGGCTTTAGAATCTAATTTTGCTCCTTTTTCTAGTTTCTTAAACTGGAAGTTTGGATAATTGATTTAAAAGCTTTCTTCTTTTCTGACATAAGCTTTTTCTGCTAAAAAATCTTTCTCTAAGCATGTTTTGTGTGTGCCCCATATATTTTGATATGTTTTAATTTTCATTAAATTCAACATATTTTATGATTTCATTTATAACTACTTCTTTGACCTTTTTTTTAGAATAGTGTTGTTTACTTTCCACCTAATTATATATTTCTGGAATATCAATTTCAAGTTCAATTCTGTTGTAGTCAGAAAATACTTTCTATGACTTCAATTATTTTAAATTTATCGTGTCTCCTATGGCCCAGAAAATAGGCCATTTTTGTTGAAAGCACCATGTGCACCTGAAACCAATACATATTGTACTGTTGGCTGGAATGTTCTATAAATGTCAGTTATGTCAATTTTGTTGATAGTGTTGTATAGATCTTCTATATTCTTATTTATTTTTGTCTACTTGTTCTATTATTAAATGAAAGAAAAATGTTGATGTATCCAACTGTAATAGTGTATTCATCTTTGTTCCCTTTTAGTTCTAATAGTTTTTGCTTAATGTATTTTAAAATTCTACAGATAGGTACACACACATTTAAAATTATGAAGTTTTCTTAACAAATTGAATAATGACATATAATTCAATTTGTTAAGAAAACATCATAATCATCTCTGGTGGTAATATTACTTATTCTGAAGTGTTCCTGATGTGATATTAATTAATATAACCATTCCATCTTTCTTTTGGTTAAGATTTACATGATATATCTTATTTTTATTTTACTTTTCATCTATTGATGTTTCTTCTAAACAGCATATAGTTGAGTCTTGCTTTTACAGCCAATCTGACAAGATTGAACTGTTCTGTGGGTCTTCAGATCATTTACAATTAGTGGAAATATTGATATTATTACATTTACATCTATACCTTGATAGTTACTTTCTGTTCATCTGATCTTTTCTTTGTTCATTTATTTTCTTGTTTCCTTTGGAATAAATTGGATAATCTTTATAATTCCAATTTATCTCCTCTATTGACTTGTTAATGCCTTTTTTCAAAATTTTGTTTATTGGCTTTACTATAGTTTACAATATACATCTTTATTTAATCTAAGCCCAACTTTAAATTATATCATGCAAATTCACATATAGTATAAGAACCTTACACCAATGTTTACAATTTCTACTTCACATCTATTGTGCCATTGTTGCCATACATTTCACTTATACGTGTTACAAACCCCACCATATATTGTTACTATTTTTTATCTTGAAACTGTCTGTTATCTTTTATAGAGATTAAAATATTCAAAGGATGCCTTTTATGTTTAGTTTTATTTTTACCATTCCTGGCACTTTTCTTTACTTTCTGTAGATCCAAGTTTCCATCTGGTGTCATATATTTTCTGCCTTAATTACTTCCTTTAACATTTCTTATGGCATTGGCTTGCTAGAAGTAAATAATCTCAGCTTTTGTTCATCTGAGAAAGTCTTCATTTTCCCTTCATTTTTGAAAAATATTTTCAATAAGTGTAGATTTCTGGGTTGACATTTTTCTTGCAATTGTAAAGATGCCACTTAATTGTCTTCTGGATTGCATAGTTTCTGATTCGAAATCTACTGTGACTCTGATTTTGTTCTTCTGTATTTACTGTGTCTTTTTACCATTAATATTTTTGTTTTATAGTTGGTTTTCTATCTTAATGTTGGTGCGTGTGAGTGTGTGTGTGTTTATTCACAATTTGTTCCTCTCAGCTTCTTGAATGTGTAGTGTATAGTCTTTCATTATTTTTGGGAAATTCTGTCATTGTGTTTTCAAATAATTCTGCCCATTTCTTTTCTGCCTTCCATTTCTGAGACTTGAATTACTTGTATTTTAGTCAACTATATATTGTCTTACAGCTTTTTGATACTTATTCTTTTTACTTTTCTTTCTTTTGCATTGTAGTTTGGATAATTTATAATGACCTATCCTCAAGTTTACTATTGTTTCTTTGACTGTATTATGACTACTGGGAGAGGGACAGGAAATCCCTCCATCAAATTTATTTATTAATAACTTATTTTGACTTTATTTATTAACAACTCTATCAAAGCCATTATTAATCTGTATAATTTTATTACAGCATTATTTTCTTATTGTGGGGTTTTAAAATTTTCTAGCATTTCCATTTCACTTTTTCATAGTGTTTTGATTGCTATGCTAAAATTTCCCATCTGTTCATACATGCATCTCCATATTTTCTGCTAGATCTGTTATCATATTAATTGTAGGTATTTTAAAGTCTCTTATCTAATCATTCCAATATTTGCACCATCTCTAAATCAGGTTTGATTGATTGCTTTATTTCCTGACAATTGTTGATTTTTTATTGCCTTTGTTTTTGTACCTTATTTTTTATTTAATGTCATACAATGTGTATAGAGGAATAGTAGAGACTAAGGTAAATAGTAGCTATACCTGGAAATGGCCTTCAGTCTTCTTCTATAAGGCTTTTTAATTATGAAATTGAGCCAACCCACTCAGGAGTGGAGCAAGCCTTGTGATTTGTGCTATCATTACCATCAGTACACCACAGGTTTTAAATTCTCTTAGTGGACTGCTGCTGCTACCATATGCTTGGAATTAAAATTGTATCTAGAGAGTTTTTCTCAGTGTTTCCAGTTCCCCTTCAGCTTTCAGCTGCTCTTGCATGCCTGGGCCACAGAGGGGACTCTCTCTCCATGTTCTTGCCCTTCCTCCAATAGTAAAATGCTTTTGCTTGTTATTTGGTGCTCACTGCTCTCAGGGAAATGGCATGTTCTCTGTTATGGTCCAGTCTCAATCTCTGGCAGGCCCTGCACACATGAGCTTCAGAAATGGGGCTTAGTAGTGTTCCTCACAGTGGCAATGAAACTCTGCTTTGTATCTGTGGTTGTTCTTGATCAGGAATTTCCTGTCCCTCTCGCAGTAGTAACAAACCTATGTTTGGTATGTTTGCAGGATCCTGTGCCTAAGAAAGTTCTCTGCCCCTTCTCTGGAGGAGAGGGTTTTGCTTATATTCTTTCCCCAGGAAGGATTTTTCTTGAGTCCTGGGTGCAAGAGAGTTTATACTCTCCCTCAGAGGGTTTATAACCTTTCCTCAGAGGCAGACACGTTTTGGTTCTACTACTCCCCAGAAGTAATAAGATTTTTGACTGTCATGGGAGTGAGGGGAGTCCCTGTCCTATCCCTAGCATCTTAAGGGTTTTGCTTCATAGGAGAGAAGAGTCTGAGAAAGCTGATAGGGAAGCCTTTCCCCCAAACTTCATCATGAACACCCAGTGTAGGCATATGGAAAATTGCATGTGTGTGAATGCAAACTCCCCTTGTGTCAGGAACAACCAGCAATTGTATATTGACATACTATTTCAAACTCTTCCCTATCCTGTATCTTATGTTGAAATTAAGGCAATCTTTTCATTGTTCCCATACATGGGTTCAAACCTGTTCTGTATTTCTTTATGTTGTCCCTCTTGCATGGAAAGCCCTCTTCCTTTTTATATAAATTCCCAAATCATTCCTAGTCAAGCTCAACTCTTATTTCTTCCTTGGTAATTCCAGCCAACTTTAATTTCTTCCTTGTTGGTGTCTCTTATAACTTATTTTTAACCTATTATTGCCTCCAATTTACAAAAGGACATTTAAATGTGTACAATTTAGTGCTTTATTCCACTGTATTATATTATTCTCTTATTGTGTCACAAGACCTAGCCAGATATACAGTAGGTTCCTACAGTCCTAGCAATAAACTTTAGTTAGAAAAAAAAGTATTAACCTCCTCTTGTGTAACATTGACTGCAATAACAAAATAAACACAGCTATTCCAGCTTCTTTTGATTAGTGTTTGTATGGCATTAGCCCACTAGCAGATTAGTTTGACAAATTAGCTCTGAAAGGCAGTGTAATGCTGCAGAAAGAGCATGCACATTTCAAGTCCAATGGCTCTGAATTGCAATCTTGGCTCCACCGTTTAATGGCTGTGGGATTTATGGCAAATTACGTAACTTCTCCTGAAGATTAAATGAGATAATATTGTCTACTGGACACAGAGAAGATGGTCTATGATGAAGAGACATAAAATGGGTTGTTTTCTGGGGACAAGAGAGGGCAAAATTCTGGAATGTAGTTTGAAAAGGGTAAAGCCAAAATAGGACTTTACTCTGTGTGTGTGTGTGTGTGTGTGTGTGTGTGTGTATGTGCGTGTGTGTGTGTGTGTGTGTATTTGTGGTGGGGTGTGGGGGGCAGTGACAGCACAGGGTAGGACAGCAAGGAATGTAGTAGTATACTTTTAAAAGTATTGGAAGCAGAATCATAAATATCTAGGTTCAAAATATGCCTCTGACACTAATTAGCTTTGTGGACCTTAGGCATGTCACTACATCTTATGGAACTCCATTTTCTATACCATTAAAATGAGGATGGTCATTAAATCTGCTTGGATCATTTTAGAGAGCTATGTCAAGAACCAAAAGAAGTAATTCTGACAGCAAGTTATAAACTATAAAGAGCTCTGCAAAAAGGTATGGCATTTGTAATGATAGTGACCCAAAGAGGGAAGCAAACAAGTTCCCTGCACTACCAGCCCTGTTCTTGTCAAAAACAATGTAAGTCAAGTTGCTGCCAGATCAATTCCCATTCAGACCAGGACTTGGGACAGTGATCACACACATGATTTAGGACCTCACTTTTCTGATCTGCACTATCTCAGATCTAGTGCAGCCTCAGGGAAGTTAGATGTGAAGTTGACTGTTGTGGTCTGAATGTTTTTGTCCCTCCAAAATTCATATATTAAACCAAATCCCCAATGTGACAGTATTAAGAGGTGGTGCCTTTGGGGGTGATTAGGTCATGAGGACTCCACCCTCATAAATGGGATTAGTGCCCTTATAAAAAAGGCTTCAGGGAGCTTGTTCATCCTTTGCCCTTCTACCATGTTAGTATGCAGCAAAAGGGTGCCATCTTTGAAGCAGAGAGCATGGCCTCACCAAACACTGACCATGCTGACATCTTGATCCTGGGCTTCTCAGCCTCTAGAACGGTAAGCAATAAGTTATGTTGTTTGTAAATTACCCAATCCAAAGTGTTTTGTTATAGCAGCCAGAACAGACTAAGACATTGCTTCAATAGGAGCAGGACTTGAGTAAGGATTTCGAAAGTGAAACCTGGTTCAGAAAAATTTTGAGTCTTGACAAAATATCCTGGGACAATGGGGTGTGGCACAGGAATAATAGTTTGCCATTTAATAATACAGTGAAGGAGAAAAATATGGTTTGTGGGGGTATTTTCCTATTTCCAGCTCTGAGTTTTACTTTATTCCAGAGAATGGTGACTTTCAAGTAAACACTCTAGTATTCCTCAAACTCCAGCTGCCAAGGATAGGCAATAAATTGTATTGGCAATTTGTACAACAACTTTTGTTTTTAAATGATCAAGTTAGGGAAAACTTTATATGCTGGGGCCAGTAAAGAAAGGGCTGGGGGCAGTGGCACACTACCACTTTGGGAGAATTCCGTTTGTCTAATCAGCCCAGGAACTCAGACTACTGTAAGTCTGAAAGTATATTTGTGTTGTGTGTATGTGTGATCATTTGTATGTTTTTATCTGTATGTTCATGGATTTATATCTGTATGATAGTATGCTTCTGCCTGGTTCTTTTTGTTATCTTTTGTATGTGACTGAATCTGTATGTGTGTCCTGTTAGCATTTGAGTTTGTATCTGTATGCACATACTTATCAGGGTTCTGGGATTATTTTAAGACTTTGGTAATCTATGGACTCTTTCTTATAGGATAAGCCTGTGAACAAATGGAGGTGCTTGTTCACTGAGAAAATTACAGGCTAGACTGGAATTTGCTCTGATATTTAAAGTCCGCCCCCTCAATCAATGCCTCCTTTCTATTCCTGCACCAACAACACATGCTACCTTCTGATTGCTCCCAACTCCTACTCAGATCATTTTCCCACAGAGATAGCGTTCTGCTGAGGGATGATTGGGACCACTCCACACCTTTCTTTTGAGTGAGTGGAAGATGAGTTATTACCAGAGCAGGGGGCTTTTTTCCCCATCCCAGCTTCCCTTCAGTTATTGAAGAATTGCAGTTCTGGCCTCAATTATTTTATGTTTACCTGCCTGGAGGTCTGCTTTCCATCCTTTCAGGCAAATTTCAGAATGGGGCACAGAGACTGAAATTTTGGAGAAAGGCTTGCCTCCTTCAGAGAAAGTCTGTGGTTGTAGACTAGAAAGTATTAGTTTGGTGCAAAAGTAATCGCATTTTTTTGTCGTTGAAAGCAACGAGATATAGTAATGAGAAATTGAATTAGTCGGCAATGCTTGTAGGCTGCCTTAGGAACTCAGCCCTACTCTTGTGTTCCAATGAGAGGGCAGGGGTACTTCCCTAGGTAGGCCTCTGATTCGTTTATTCAGCAAATATTTGTGAAATACCTATTCTGCATAGCTCCAGCTCCAGGAGCAGAATTATCCTTTTGACAGGATCCTTTGGGAGACAGTGGCTAGGAGCAACTTGTGGTAGGAATTGCAAACCAGGCCATGGGGGGGAGCAGTGGACTTCAAGACCCCACAGGAAAGGTGGAACTCTGTGCAGTTCCTTAATCCCCAAAGATAAGACTGTTCAGAGGTCATGGTTCCGCTTTTCTTTCTGCTGTTGATTCCAAGTTGGCTACCCCGTAATTGGTGAAACCTGTGGGTTCTGCCTTCCCTTTCATCCCTCCCTTTTTCCTATGCTTCAAAGCCATTTTATGAAACTCCTCAGGAGCAACAGTACTTGAACCACAAGGTGCTTTTATGAACTGTTGCCATCCAGAGTCTGAATCCTGCCCTTCACTTCTGTTAATGCAGGGTTGAAAGTGGCTTTTTCTGAGCCAGCTCCTGAAGAGTCAGAAACACCCACACTTGGGAGAGAGGACACCTTGATTCTGGTAGAATCCTTGCTGCAGAGCCAGAAAAATGTAATTATTTCCCTTTTCTAGCCATTGAAGAATTACATGTGAACAATCTTTAAGGCCTCTTTTGCTCTGGCATTCTATGATTACTTCTAAAAATGATCACTTCAAGCCGCTTCAATCTGCATTACCAAGTGCTAGGGACAACGTGGAATAGATGTACTCTCTGAGAACTAAAGTTCTTGCCATTTACTTATAGATTTGAAAAGGAAAGGATCTGACATTTATTAAGTGTATTATGAGCCAGGCACTCTCTTATATTGTCCATTATTATTTCAATAATAATTCATAACCTGAAGAAATTTGGGGAGGATAAAGTGAGTGCTTATGTGAAGCCGAGTACAATGCCTGGCAGGAAGTCTGCACTCAGTAAATGTCATTCTCTGGCTCCTCCTTCAGCTCCTCTTCCCCAGCTCCCACCCTTTAAAGAGATGAAGCAGCAGAAGCTCAGAGGGATTACGTAACTGCCCACAGTCACCCAGATTTTCAGCTGCAGGGGCCATGTGTATCCTGTTATATTACACTGCCTCTGCAGTGTGAAGTCTATAGTTATTGCCCCTATAGTTATTGTCCCTTGCTTGGAAACCTCCTACTTTCTGGCCCAGTTCCTCTTTGTGATCCAGGCCTGTGTTTGGGAAGTGATCACCCAGAGACTTCAGGTGCACCACACATTTCCCTCTGCAGTATTATAACTGGTCCCACAGAGCGTGAACCCTCCATATAGACATTGTTAACTTCAGACTCTCATTCTTGGCCAACCATCCCTTAGGGCAGTCCTCTGCTCACTGAGGCAAGGATTCTCTAGAAACTCTGCCCTCCAGCTCTGTTCCCCTGACACAGATATGGGAAGATGACCATATGGGGGAAGAGCCAAGGGGCCATTTTCAAATAATAGAAAAGGTAAGTTTGCTTGCTCAGGATTGAATTCAGAAAATCATATGCTTGGCTGGCAGAATATTGATTACTGGAGCAAGAGTGGAGGGTGTGGGAATAGCTACGAGCAGAGAAGAGGATGAACACTGACCCCAGCGAAGGAAGGAGGTAGGTTGGGGATTGCCTGCTGAGAGGTATTGTCATTGGCCCACATATTAGTAGAGTTGAACAGGGGAAGTTGCTGAGCTGAATGACAGAGGACTGATCTTAAAGGCAACTTCATGACTTGAAGATAATCTTCTTATGAAATCATTAAGTCCATTTGTTCTACATTAGGCTTTCCTGTGTTGCCCTTTATTGAGCAGAAGGTGCCATGGAGTTCTATTTCTAGTAGTAAAGGTGATTTTGCATGGATCATGTCCCACTCTGGTCTAATACCCAGTGTGCATAGAATAATCCTGGGTTTAGGATGGCATCGATGTATCTTTAGTGTAAGATTAGGCAGGTGGTTCAGAAATGCTATTTCATGGTAGCTAGACTTGGTGGTTTTTTGTGGTCCCTTCCATCTCCGGGGTTACTAGCATTTTTGAGCTCTCTTTCTTTCTCCCCCTACCCTCAGCTACACTATCCCTACCTCCTCCTTACACAGGACACTTTCTCTCCTAGGCTACAGAGGGCAGTCCACCTAACAGAACCCTAGTGCTGGGGACCAACAATCTGGGCTCCCTAGTGGTGTACAAGATGATCCAAAATCTATTGCTTTGCATACAGGAAAACATAATTTGCCTTCTAGAAGTAGCACAATATTCTGGAAAGAGTGCAGGCTTTGAAGACAGACAAACTTAATTTTCAATCCAAATACTGCCATTTCCTAGCTCTATGATGGCGAGCACAATAGTTGAACTTCCTTGAGCTCCATATCCTCATCTGCAAAATTGGGATAATCCTGGTTCTCATCTGCTAGGAGGTGTTGTGAAGATTTACTGAGACAATTTATGGAAAGAATTTAGCTCAGTGCTTCACACAGAGTATGTGCTGAAGGCATGGTTCTTGAATGAACGAATGAGTGCATATTGGTGTCATTCTTTCCCTTCCTCCCTATGATGAAGTGCTGTCAAAAGGCTTCTGCTCTCCTTTAATTAAGTGGTAAGAGCATGGATATAGAATTCAGCCAATTCAGGGTCTGCTGTGTGATCTTAGTTAGTAGTTAAAAAATTATCTGAGGCTCAGTCTCTTTATGCATGAAATCTGGATAACAAGGTCAAGTGTGCAGAGCTATTGTGACGATTAAAGGAAAAAATGTATGTGATGGCACAGGACCTGGAATGTGGTACGTGATTGATAATGCCAGGTCCTTTACTCTGCCTACCCCTAGGCGCTTTCATGTATGCGGGCTCATTTAGTTCTCAGAACAACCATATGAAATATGTATTATCATCACAATGAGATAATGTATGTGGAAGGCACCTAGTACAATATGATGCAGGTGGTCAGTAAGTGTTTGTTTCCTTCCCTTTCTTTTTCTTCATTAAGACAATTATTACCCTGCCAGCAATCGTGCTTTTGCATGAACTATGTGAATATTTTAAAGAATGAGGTGCTAATCTTATATTGTTATCAATTTAGAAGGCAGTCTGGACCCCTGGCTTATAATCAAAATTATGTTGATTTTAATAAGACGACAAAAGATCACAGAGTTTATAGATATAAAGTGTTTGCCTAATTCCTGCCTTGTTACAGTGAGTTATGAATAGATTAATTTGATATTTCAGAATGTAACAGTCATTAAGAAAGCATTTTCATATAAGTTATAGTTTTACATATTAATGCCATGCTTTCCTTAGCATCTAAAAGTACTGTTCTTTACTTACCATGAGAAGGAGAAAGTTTTGGATCTGTATTTGTAGAACTGGGGATTAGTTGGGGTTGAGGTCTTTTGACTTGAAACTGAACTCTTATCTGGTTTCACACCTTACCCTCTATTATCTTCTATGTCGTGTATTAGAATATGATTCAGAGAGGGCCAAAGAGTGGGTAATATTTGCAAGGCAGAGAGCTTTATAGTGAAATGAAATCTCGTCTGATCTATGAGCAAGTTACTTCACGTCCTTTTTCCTTAGATTCATCATTGGCAAAATAAATATAATATTAACATTTACCTGCCAGGGTTGCTTTGGGGATTAAATAGGATAAGTTATGAATAAATAAGTTAACCCATCTAAAGGCTTTAACATAGAGTTCACTATGTAGTGGACTCAATAAATGTTAACAGCTGGCACTGCTATGGCCACCACCACCACCACTTCCACCACTACAATGATAATGATGTGACCATTATCTTCAAGCACTACAGAATGGTTAAGGAATTGGATATTCTGTCTTATGAGGTACTTCAGTTCTCTGAAGGGTAGGCTGAGAACTTTCTTAATTTCAACTCCCTTTTTAAAATCCTTCCAAGGGCTCTGTGTCCATATTGCTTGAGTTACCATGGAGAGTCTGGGATCAACATTGATTCTTGATACACTAAGGCTGTTTCAGGGCCATAGGTGGGTCATTCATATACTTTGTTACCATTGTCCAAAGCTTCACCTGTAGAAGGTGTAGGAAACTGGGCTGAATGTTATTTGAATGCAGAGCAGCCCTTGAAAATTTTTGTAATTTGAATTGTGATCATTTCTATTTTAATTTTTCTTTATTCCCACAAAGCAAACTTTCTTAGTTTTGTTGAGTCTCTGCTGATTAGAATTTTATAAGAAACGTCTTCCTGTCTCTAAATAAACAAGACTGTTATATAGAGAGATTTATCTAGGTGTCATGCATATTCAAGGAAGTAGGGAGAAGGCAATACAACTAGGTTTAGTGAATTTTCTTTCTTTTGAATACTGACCAGTTGTTTGGCTGTTCTGAAGACTAAATTAATACAGGTAAATTTCCTAAGTGGTATATCGATGGCTCAGGTGGGAATAGTGAACCTGGATGTGTTGTCTGGAAATTTTCAATAAGTTACAGACCAGTGTGTGAGCATTACTTTACTGACAATAAAAATGGGAGGTAACGAGAGCCATGGACACTTTTGTCCCATGAATTCTCAAAAATGAAATGACGAGTGGTTCAAATAATCTGTGTGAATGCAGAGGGCTAGACACTAGTGGTCTCCCATGGTTTCTTCTACCTCCAGGGCCTTAAGATTCTAGAATGCCTTACTCCAGCACCAATCTTTCTTTAGACGGTTTTCTTAGAACCACCCCTCTTCCTTCTTCCTTCCATGCCTTATAGTCTTTATATTCTTCCTTCCCAAAATATTGTACTGAATGCACACTAAATGCCTAAGCACTGTTCTAGGCATTGGAGTACAGAATAATAAAGAGAAAGGCTCCTCAACTCTCATGGGTTCGGCAATTTCTTTTTTTCTTTTTTTGAGACGGAGTCTTGCTCTGTCGCCGAGGCTGGAGTGCAGTGGCGCAATCTCGACTCACTGCAAGCTCCGCCTCCCGGGTTCACGCCATTCCCCTGCCTCAGCCTCTCCGAGTAGCTGGGACTACAGGCGCCCGCCACCACGCCCAGCTAATTTTTTTTTGTATTTTTAGTAGAGACGGAGTTTCACCTGGTCTCGATCTCCTGACCTCGTGATCCACCCGCCTCGGCCTCCCAAAGTGCTGGGATTACAAGAGTGAGCCACTGCGCCCGGCCAGGGTTCGGCAATTTCTAGTATTCAGGGATGTCCCTGACCTGATGGTAGGAAAAAGATGGCTCCTCAGTCATGGTTGAACTTTATTTTGTATATACGCAATTCCTTGTAAGTGAGTTTTTTTCCCCTTTTCTTTGACTTGCAGGTTTTGAAATCTTGGACAAAAGGAACATTTTTTAGAATGCAAATGACCAGGTTGAGGTGGCATAGAAGTGAGGCTGAGGTGCCTCTGACACAGCCTCATAGCTTAGGCAGCTCAAGGTCTCTCCTGCTTGCTATGCCCACCAGGATTATAGAGAGGGGGTGGGATGTGTATAATTAAAATAAACCATCGAGCAAACAACCAAACAGGATCACAAGGAAAAACAAAATTCAAACCAAACTGAAAGACAAAAAGAAAATAAACACACAAAACTCCTCTTTCCAGTGGGCCCCACAGAAAGTTTCTTTCTTTGTCTTTGAAGGGCTCAGTCCATTTTTCTTTTAGTTACTTGATTTGATATTGAGGCTGCAGCATTAACACCTGGTAATTAAATAAATGGTCAATCCACTAGCTTCGTCTAAAAGGGAAATTAGGACCAGGCTGCCTGATCCCCACAAGCCCCCTCCCTTGCAAAAACAAACAAACAAACAAAAACAAAAACAAAAAAGAAGAGAAAAGATTCATCTTGGCGTCAGTTACTGACACTGGTTCCCAAAAGGGAGGATATTTGTGAAATGCCCTTCTGGAAGAATAGAGGAACAAAGCCAGGGCTTCTGTCGGTGTAAACTGGAAGCAAGTCTCAGCATGCTGGGGCTCAGCACGCTGGGGCTCAAGGCACGCTAGCACCATGGGCAGGAGTTGGAAACTCCAGGCTGTTGTGCTTAAGAAAAAGAAAATTTATGATAGGGTTTCATCCACTTATTCATGAGTACATCAAAAGGGTATTAAGAGCTGACTAGAATTGGGAATAAAAGAGTAAACCCAAACATCTTTTCATTTTTCTAGACTCAACAAACATCATTTCCATATGTTAACAACCTCCAAAGGGGACCATAGCCATCAGTCAAGTAAACAATAATGTTGAGAACAAAAATGTGAGTCCACTGATATCATGCTTTTCTTCTTCTTTAAGAGATTCTTAACTGGCTGACTTGTTTTTTTCTAGCCCAGAGAAGAGAAAACCTAGATGTAGGCGTAGAATGGGACCTAAATATCCCTCTTCAATGATCTGAAAGGCTACATGTAGAAAAAGAGTTAGATCTGTTATATAAAATCAGTGAGCAGACCAGAGATGAATGAGCAGAATTTAAAGAGATTCTGATTTTGGTTTATTTCTAATAATTAGAGCTTATCAAATGAATATGTGGTCTTGGGAGCCAATAATAAGAACAATAATAATAGTGATAATTGTTATTGTTATTTTTAATGTATTTTGTATAGTACTTTAATTTTTGAAAACACTGTGCTTATTTAATCCTCAGTACTCATTTTGTATGTCAGTCAAGGCAGATATCATCCTCCCGATTTTAGAGATGAAGAAACTGTGTCTCAGAGAGGTTAAGAATATTACTTCAGTTCTCACAGCTAATATGAGATAAGCTGGAATTCAAATCAATACCTGTTGATTGGTTCTGAGGGAGTGATTAAGGAAGGACTCCCTTCCTCAGCTTGTTTCAAAATGTAAAGAAGCTGCCTTCAGATAGGAAGAATCAAATGGCAGCTCAAACTTCCCGTGAAGCAAGAGACATTTACCAGGCCACAGGCCAGTGTAGAACTGTGCTCTGCAAGCCAATCTGGATGAAAGTGAACTATTTTGTTTATTGCCATTTCTATTTTAAGGCTGTGTTCTCTGATTTCAATGTAAAAGTGTAGATCTGGGCTGGTGGATGGCATCATGTACACCATTCTCTGTTCATCACAGCTGCAGTCACACTGTCTCCTGTGTACACTGATGTATGTTTGCTTGCACATATAAAATTACTTTCCTGGGACTGCAAACACAAACCAGGCTCACAATTTGCCTAAGACAGTGAAGGTTGCAAAAAGAAGCATATTTTACCATTTCCTGCATAAAAAGAAACAACAGAATTAATTCATTTGATTGACTTGCCCATTTTTCCCAGTAGTTTTCTTGGCATGGGGAAGACAAATTCTCCACGAGTGAAGACTGTATGTGTGTGTGAGTATGTATGTGAGGGCCTCCCTATAGCAAGCTCTGTTCTAAAACTTGTCCTTTTCTCTTAATGTTTTCCAAAGTTCTGCTTGATAATTATGGATGTATCTGGAGGCCCACTCGCTAAAAGCAGGGTGAGTCATAAGCAGGTTGTAAGAGTCCAGGAGACCTGCAGCGATGACTAAGAGAGTCATTATTTGATGAAAAGGGGAAAATAGGTATTGGTTGAATGGAAGGCCGGGGGAGCATGAAGAACTTCTTGAGCAGGGGAAAAAAAAACCCACTTGGAAGCTAGCTGGCAGGGTGAGTGGGGACCGGAGAAAACCAGTCTTGTGCAGCAAGACTTGCTGCTGCATTTTAATCACATCTCGATGTGACTGTTTTTTTTCCCCCTCTTTTTGCTTTTTCATCAAGAAAGAAAGGACACAGAGAGAATTCAGCAGTAACCTAGCTCTTTAAACTTTGGACTATACCCTGCCCTCTTGCACATTTTAAAACTGACACCTAGAAATTTTTCATCATAAATTCAAATAGATGCAAATACAGTATACTTTTTGTCACCTTGTAAATATTGAGTTTAAATTAAACTCTTGCGTCACTCTTTTAACTTCTTCAATGGATTCTAAGTACCATAGTATTTTTATATCCACTGTCACCCACTAAAATACTAATGGAAAAGGTCTCTAACAGTTGGATATTTAACACCATTACCTTTTCTTCTTCAACTCACATTTCCATTCACTTGCTCCACAGAGTTTTATCCTAAAATCTTTTATATTTTTATATGGAAAAGGCTTTTCTTGCTCATCCTATTATGTATCCCAATAAAAATATGTATATAAAATGAAATTTTAAACCAAATTTTTCTGTGATCAGAAGTCTCCTAAGTGTTAAAATAAATAAGTAAGTAAATAAATAAGTGTTACGTAGCCCAAAAGTGACAGAGTAGTAATTAGAATCTAGGACTATGCTCTGACTTCCAGATCTTAGCCACTCTGCTCTGCTCTACTCTGGGACCTCAGAGGAGAAAGCAAGCACAGCCATGGTAAGATTCAAGACGTCTGATAGGTAGTCCTTTCTCTTATAACGTAGGAGGAAGGTAATTGTGAAAGGAGAGGGGAGAAGGGAGGAACCGGAATGACTACCTAACCTCAAGCAAATATTGCCAAATGTCCCCTGGTGGGGCGGGGAGGAAACAAAATCACCCTCAGTTGAGGACCACTGATCTTAGGCTATGCATACTCCAGTTTGAATACTGATTGCTTATCTATCTTATTAGGAATGTGAAAAAGACCCAAAGCAGTCAAATGTATTATTTGCACTTTATTCAGGAAAAGGGCAAAATCTGGTTGTTTGTTTAAATTCTCTTTCCAGGGCGGGTGCAGTGGCTCACGCCTGTAATCCCAGCACTTTGGGAGGCCAAGGTGGGGGAATCACCTGAGGTCAGGAGTTTGAGACCAGCCTGGCCAATGTGGCAAAACCTCGTCTCTACTAAAAATGTAAAAATGAGCTGGGTGTGGTGGTGCGTGCCTGTAGTCCCAGCTACTAGGGAGGCTGAGGCAGGAGAACTGCTTGCTTGAACCTGGGAGGCAGTGGTTGCAGTGAGCCAAGATAGTGCCACTGCACTCTAGCCTGGGCAACAGAGCGAGACTCAGTCTCAGATAAATAAATAAATAAATAATCTTTGCACATGAGTGGAGAGGGGGTTGTTGAATCCATCTCAAAGGTTTTGGGGCCTGATCAAACATTGGATCTCAAGGGAACTAAAGTTAGATTTAAACATATCAAGGAAAGGGAAGAATGGAGAAGAGGACCGAAGTCACAAACAACAGAAATCATAATGAAAGCTGCCATTTACTTTGTGTCAATTGCTCTGCTAAGTGCTTTACGTGGAGTATCTTGTTGAATAATCATAATAACCTAGGAGGTAATTGTAATCATTTGTTAGAGTGCAGGTTAGGCTGTTGTAGCAAAAAGACTAAAAACTTTCAGTGACTTAGACAAAATAGAAATACATTTATTTCCATGAAAGGGCCAGGTAGGCTGTTCAGGGTTACTGTGGCCTCTAGGCTGCTTCTGGGCTGTTCCTCTGCAATTTTCAGTCCCCAGCTTCTATCACATGGTCCCAGATGGCAACTCTGCATTCTGCTATCAGGTCTGCATTCCAGCCAGTGGGAAAGATGAAAAGGGGAAGGTGAGAATATATACTTTTCTTCTAAGGGCACAATCTAAAAAGTACAAACCTCATTCCATTTATACCCTATAGGCTTGACTCATCTTGTAAAAGTAATGTGGACTTTAGCCAGGCAGCCATGTATCCAGCTACAAGGGCAGGTAAACTACACACTGAGGTCCAACAACCTCTTTCTGGCAAATGAAATTTTAATGGAACATAGCCACTCCAATTCTTCTATGTATCATCTATGCTGCTTTCTCAAAACAGTGGCATTCTTGAATAGTTGTGACAAAGACTGGGTCACAACGGTCCACAAAGCTTAAAATATTACTCTCCGGTCTTTAAGAAAAAGTTTGCCAATCTCTGATAGAGAACAAGAAGGGAATGGATATCTAGAGACACCTAAGGGGCCCTGTCAAGATTCTTATTTAACAAATGAGGAAACAGAAGCACATAGAGGTCCCATAAAAAGTCACAAGGTCACATATGGATAAGTGGCAGGGCTGAGATCTGAATTTGGCTCTGTTTGGCTCCAAAGGCAAAGCACTGTTCGCTATATCATACTGTCTCACTAATTCATATAGTAAATATTTATTATGTCTATTCTGTACCAGGCAGTGTTCTAGGTGCTGAGGATTCAGTGGTGAATAAAAGAGAGGAAATCTCTGCTCTCATGAAGTCTACATTAAAGGAAACAGACCATTAGAAATAATTAAGCAAAATATATTATACCTCAGAGGTGATACGTGTTATAAATAAAAATGAATCAGGAAAGAAGGGAAGACAGTGACAGAGTGTGGTAGCGATTCATTATTCAAACAAATGGTTAATTATGGCCTCAATATTGGAGAAACCAAGGAGAATGAGTCTGAGCCAAAGCTCTTGAGAAGGAGGCAGGAGCCTGAGCTGAGAACACCCAGTAAAAACCCAGAGTTCCCCCTCAAAAGGGAGGTTAAACCAAAGGTCAGGAGCTGCACAGGAACTGGAGCCAAAAGAACAAAGAGAGCAGTGTGGGCACCCATGGCTTGTGTGTGGTGTGTACACTATGGTAACTGGTACAAGTGGGTGTGTAGGAAGACAGCTTGCCTAAACGTACACAATTACACAGAAGAGTTTGCCTTTAATCCTTTTAGACAGAATCCTAAAG
The DNA here is from genome assembly GCF_009828535.3 of Hylobates moloch. Lineage (NCBI taxonomy): Eukaryota > Metazoa > Chordata > Mammalia > Primates > Hylobatidae > Hylobates > Hylobates moloch. The sequence continues at coordinate 111,711,039 of NW_026652282.1, forward strand.
ACTCTTTGCATACAGACAAAAAAAACATGCATGCACAGACACATATACATATAAATATAACGATAGCAGGCAGTAAGTCAGTGCAATCTATGGAAAGATCATGACTGTTGCAGTCCCGTGGAACTGTGAATCTCAGCTCTGCCGCATGCTGATTTGATGACTTTAGGCAAATTGTTGGTACTGTTTTTAGTCACGATTTATTGAGTGTTTTGTATGTGGCAGACACTTTATATACATGATTCATCTAATCTTTACATAACTCTATATAGACAGATGCTTGTAATATCTTCAATTATTTTCAAGTTAAATTAAGTGGTAAAATTAAGTGGCGATAGGTGACAGTCAAGAAGTAATGAGAAATGTGCAATTTTCTTCCTGTGCATTTATATTGCTTTATTTTATTTAAGTATAGTGATTAATAATCTTGGTTAATGCTTCCGTGGGCTCGTTTTTTATTAAAAATTTTGTATTTTGGAAGTAAAAATATTTAATGCTTATTTAGTGCTTACTATGTGTCAGACACCATTCTAATTACTTTACATGTACTTCTCAAAACAAAACTGTGAGGAAATACTCTTATGCACCTCATTTTTTTCTGAGATGAGAAAACAGAGGCACAGAGAGGTTAAACCACTTACGCAAGGTCACACAGCCAGTAAACAGAGAGACTGAGATTTGACCCCAGGCAGTCTGGCTCTGGAGTTCATGTGTTTAATCATTACACTACATTGCCTTACAAAACAGACCAATAACCATATTGAATGAGAAGACATGCTAGCTTCTCTTTCACTCCTGGTGATGCATGTGGAAAGCCTGGTTATCTGTACTTTGTGATCTAACCCAGGGCCACTACCTCTTTAGTGTCAGCACATCTGAAATGCAGACCATGTCCCATGGAGCGAATATTCCATTTCTAGAAGACTAACCTGGGAAACCCAAATTTAAAAAGTGATAGCAAAGATGACAGCATGTGTGCTCTTTGTAAGTGTGACTACCTACAAATGTGTGTGCACACATGTGTGTGTGTGTTTAGATGTGTACATGTGAGTCTAACTAGTAGTTTTGGATGTCAGCTGCTAGCCTTTCTCCCCAGGAGCCTAAAATCCAACTTTTTATGGAGCAAGATTTAGAAATAAGAAACCCTTATTTTGTTTCAGGATATATACCTGGTTTTCCAGAATCTATTTTTCTCTCTAGAGACCAGTTCTGCTTCCTCAGGCACGTAACTACCAAACAAGCATGGATGCTCCAGTAACATCAATGAAATGATTCTCTGCTTCAGTCCTAGTGTATCAGCTCTCATTTCATGCTCCGATCAAAAAGGCCAAACATAATTTGCTGTCTGGCCGGCCTCTTCTTCGAATTGTCAGCATTTAGTAAGGATTTTCTGTGGGAATTTCTTCTGTCCAAAATGGCATAGAAGATTCCAAACTTGGGCTTTTCATGTCTCCTTTGATTGTGAATTTGGGAGCCTCAACTTGTTACCAGTACAATTGTAATCTAGATGGCTACTTTAGGGATGAGGATAGATTTTTCACTGAGCCACTCCTTCTCTCATTTAGTCTCCTCATCCCTATTCCATACCCTAACCAGATGACAGGTTCAGCTGACTTCTAGAAACAGTTTTCTGAGGAATAATTTAACTGGCTATGATGAGAACCAATCCGCAAGAAATGCCGTCATCAGCACAGTGTTCTAATCACTGATAGAACTAGACTATGTGGAAAATCTAAGTGGTGGAGTGAGCTGGCATATTGGTATGGAGAAGCTGACATTTCATCAGGAACTATTGACTTCTGTGGGGCCAGAAAATACCACTATAGTGGTGACCGAGTTTATCATACTGGGATTTGGAGACCTCAAAGGTCCTTCCTGGTGTTTGGGGTTATCGTAGCCATCTTTTCTGGGAATCTTCCCCTCATGGTACTGGTGAGCACTCGACAGAGACCTCACACTCCAATGTTCTTCTTTTTGGTGAACCTCTCATGCCTGGAGATCTGTTATATAACCAACATTGTGCCCAGGATGCTGGTGGACCTGTTGATGGAAAACAGAATGATCTCTATGGTAGGTTGTATTATTCAGGTCTACTTATTTTTGGTCCTGGGCTGCACTGAATGTTATTTACTGGCAATGATGTCATATGGTGGGTACCTGGCTATCCGTCAGCCCATGCATTATTAAAAACTAATGCATGGAACCATGTGCATGGGGATAGTAAGTGGCTCATGAACAGTGTAAGCTGCATTCCAGGCTGCTGTGGTATCCAATTTGACCTTCTATGGTGACGATGAGGTTAACCATTTATTCTGTGACTTGAAACCTCTGCAGAAGCTCTCCTGCTCAGATCTCTATCTGGTCAACCTAGTCTGCATGAGTCTAACAGCTCTGTTGACCCAGCTTCCTTTGGACTAACCCTAACCTCCTACTGGAGGATTTTTTCAATGGTGTTGCATATACCTTCCATGACTAGTAGGCAGAAGGCATTCTTCACTTGCTCCTTTTGTCTAGTGGTTGTGATCTTGTTCTATGGGATCTTGATCCTGGTCTATGCTGTGCCCTTGGCTGGCCAGGTGCCGGCTCTCAACAAAACCTTCTCCTTGCTCTACACCATTGCTGCTCCCATGTGTAATCCCCTTACCAACAGCCTGAAATGCAAAGATGTTAAAGAGGCTGTGAGGAAGCTGAGGATTTGATCCTACAATGATGAGGTTCATACAACTGACAAAAATGAAGGCAATCTGGAGGTCAAGGCAATGTTTTTGTCCTCAAGAAATTTCCAATCAGATTAGAAAAACACAGGATAGGTGGGGCGCGGTGGCTCATGCCTGTAATTCCAGTGCTTTGGGAGGCCGAGGCAGGTGGATCACCCGAGGTCAGGAGTTCAAGACCAGCCTGGCTAACATGGTGAAACCCCGTTTCTACTAAAAATACAAAAAATTGGTTGGGCGTGGTGGCACGCACCTGTAATCGCAGCTACTCGGGAGGCTGAGGCAGGAGAATCGCTTGAACCCAGGAGGTGGAGGTTGCAGTGAGCTGAGATCACGCCATTGAACTCCAGCTTGGGCAATGAGAGCAAAACTCCATCAAAAAAAAAAAAAAAAAAAAAAAGGAGAGAGAAAGAAAGAAAAAAAAGAAAAGAAAAGAAAAGGAAAAACACAAGATAGATTATAATTTTTATAACCCCAAATATTGGATAATTGCCAAATATTCTGATTTTAGGGGAAGAGTTGGTACTAGTCTCCTTGAAATAATCTAGTTTTTCTTGGGCATATTTATATTGCAAGAGGGTAGAAGTACTTTTGAGTTGATGGGAGGTAAACCATTCTGGGATAGATAATAAATAATTGCTCCACACAATCCCCCAAAGGTGCAATCTTGGAAGTAGGGATTGGCAGGTAAACTTTAATTGTGTTCAGTCTCATTTAAAAAAAAATCGCACCTGGAGGTTCTGGAGGTGGAGGAAGAGTGATAACTGTGTTACCCTCATAAGAGAGGAGAGCTCCCTAAATAAATAGTTCATGTTTATTTCCTTCACTGCCTAGACTACAGTTCTGGCTATGAGGTTATGATAATAATTTTGGACTTCTACTTGATCTGAGATTAAAAAGATAAAAATTGAATCTAATAGAACATATGGAAACCCACCAGTAGGCTAGCTTTGGAGAAATGTGCATTAAGCACTTATAGCAATTTGTTAGACATGTGGATTGCCTCACGGCACTTTTTTCGAGATTGCGGTTTTTTTCTAGCATTTACCGCTACCCACTGCATTTTCATTTATTTATTTCTGTTCCCCTCCCAGGTCCTTTTCCTGCTGTGTACCTGAGTTTACCTTACTGGCCTCACTTGTGCTTCTGTTTCTTATTTTCCTGTTACCAGCTACCTAGCATTATCAACTGATATATTCAAGCTACACTCCAAGGGAGGGTAAAAGCAAAAAGATTCTGCTCTGAAAAGGAGATAATACACTTATTCATTTATTCAAGCAAAAATATTTATTGAGAGCCTAATATTTTCCAGTCATTGTGCTAGATGCTAGGAAGAGAATAGTGAACAACAGAGATACAGCTTCCAACCTCAAAAATGGTACAATGTGGTGGCCTTGGTGTTCCAGTTGCTCAGAATTTATATTTTTACATTGTTTATACAATATGTAGATCTTGAAAGAATCATTTCTAAAGAGAATCTCTGCATGTCAAATCCCAATATTGTTATTTACCTTCATTTTAAGAGTAATCATAATAATTAATGTGAAACAACCTTATGTAAAGACCTAATAATCTTTTAGTAGAACATGTAAACAGAGAAATACTCAGAATGTCCCTTGTTGAGCTAAACTCACCCTATTTTGTTCTTTAAGATTCAACTCCAGTCCTACCTTCTCTTTGAACCCTCCATAAGTATGCTGCTTATGTCATTTCTCCCCCTGAGAAGTGCTTTATTTCTCTTCATCTGACATGTAGGATGCACTGCCCTGCACTTTTTACGTATGTGTCCTGTCTTCTCATTAGATTGTAAACCCTTAAAGGACAGAGGCAGAAAGTTGTTTCTAGCTGTATCCTCAAGCACCCAGCATAATTCCTGTGCACACAGTCAGTGTTTGATACCCATCTTCACAGGATAAAATCCAAGATTCTCAGCATGGAATTCAAGGTCTTCTATTACTCTGTTCTTGTCCCTTTCTGCAGTCTCATCTCCCATCAGGCTGCACCCCACAATTTGCCACATCATACCCTGTGCGTCCTTATTCATGCCCTTTGCCTGGAAAATTCTGCCCATATTTATATTTCACCTGGCTAATGCCCCTCATCTTTTAATACTCAGATCCATCATCATCCTCTCCAGGAGGACTTGCTTGACCGTTTTCTCCCATTGAATACATTGAAGCAAATGATGCTTTTCTGTGTCTCTACGGGATTCATTGTAGATATAGTTTAATAAATTATTATTTTATCTGGTTGTTTGCCAGTGCCTAGAAGAATGCTTGGGATGTGGGAGCCACTCAATGAATATTTTTTGAGTGAATGGCTCGATTGGTTATGTGCCTTCCTCCCTCACTAAACTATTGTTATTTCCTTGTCATCAAGTACCACCTATAGCCTGACAATCCCTCAATAATTTAATACTGTGATAAATGTTATGAAGGAAATGTATAGGAAGGCATATAACAAGGGTATTTAATTTGGATTGGGTTAGGAATATCAGAGAAGGCTTATCTGAAGTTATGACATTTGAACAGAGAACTGAAAGATACACAGAAATAAGCCAGGCAAAGATAGGTTATAAGGTGAAGGGGGGGTAGCAGAGGATTTCAGTGGCAGGACTAGCTAGCAAAAAGGTCTGCTGTGGTAAAGTTCTTAGAGTGATTGGGAACAGAGAAAAGGCTAGCATGGTTAGAATGCAGTGATCAAGGGAGAGAATATCATAGATGGGACTGGGAAGGTAGGTAGGAATCAGATAACACAGGGCTTCACTAGATTTCTTTGTGAGACTGGAATTCTGGAACCATTTTTAGTTGAGTGACATGATCCATTTTATGTTTTAAGATCACTCGGATTTCTACGTGGAGAACAACTGCCGATGGGACTGGAGGGCTAATAGATGTTCGGAAATCAATTAGGACACTATTACAATGTTACCGGTGAGAGATGATGTTGGTGTGGACTAAGAGAGTAGTGGCAGAGATGGAGAGAAATGAATTGAAGTTGATATATTCAGAGATAGAATTGATATCTATCTATCAATTCTAGATAGGTTTGGTGATGGATTATAGAAGGAAGCATCAATAATAACTTTCTGGTTACTAGTTTGTGAATTAAATATGTGCTTACACCACTCACAGGGATGGGAGACTCCTGGGATAGGGCCAGATTTGAGGGAGAGAAGTAATGATCACATCAACTTTGTGCAAGAGTATTCCGATATGGCAGTGGCTGTCAAGTAGGTAGTCAAATATACTGATCTGGAACTCAGAAGAGATATCTGGGCTAGAAATACAAATTTAGATGCCATCAGCATGTAGGTAGCATTTAAAAGCATGAGAGTGGGTAAAATCATGTAGAGGAACAGTCCAGAGGGAGAAGAGAACCCAGAATGGAGCCCTGAGAATTCCTCTTTTTGAGATCATGTAGAGGAAAAATAACCAGCAAATGAGGAGGTGATAGAGAGGTAGGAGAAAAACCCTGAGTGTATAGGTTCATGCAGGTAGGGAGAGGAGAATGTTTTAAGAAGGAGAACTTAGTAAACTATGCTGAAGACTGTTGAGGGGAGGAGTAAGCTGAGGACAAAGAAGGGTTCATTGTATCTGATAACACAGAGGGCAGTGATGACCTCAGTAAAGACACTTTTGGTAGAGTGATGAGTGCAGAAGCCATACTGGAGTGAGATAAAGAAATGAATAAAAGGTGAAGAAGTGAAGACACTATATGTAGATAATTCTTTGGAGAAGCCTGGCTCTGAAAGAAAATGGATTTGATGAGAGCCGGAACAAGAAGCTTAAAGGAAGATGTTTGTTTTACAATGTAAATAAAAGAAAATGTTTGAATACCGTTAGAAGGATTCATTAAAGAGGGAGAAGTTGAAGATTCAGGGATATGGATATGTTCCCTGCAAAGGCAGGAAGGCCCATGGTCCAGAGCACATGTGAAGAGTGTGTCCTCTGATCAGAGTGACACACTGTGACAAATATGTACTGAACGCCTACTATGTTCTTGGTTTTATTTCAAGTCCTAAGGATCCAACAATGAGTAAATCATGATCCTTGCCCCCCGTGGAGCTCGCAATCTGATGAGAGAGATAAGCAATTAAACAGACAATTATAATTAGGTTGATTAATGCTATAAGCACAGGGTCCTGTGGAAGCACTAGGAAGAGGCACTGTTATGGGTTGAGTTGTGTCTCCCAAAGAAAGATATGTTGGAGTCCTAATGCCTAGTATTTCAAAATGTGGCCTTATTTGGAGGTAGAGTCTTTGCAGAGGCAATCAAGTTAAAATGACATCATTAGAGTGGGCTGTAATTCAATACAACTGGTGTCCTTATAAAAGCAGAAATTTAGACACAGACACAGACACGCACACAAGGAGAATGCCACGTGAACAGGAAGAGACTGGGAACATAGAAGCCAAGAGACACCAAAGACTACCAGCAAGCCACTAGAAGCTAGGAGAGAGGCATGGAACAGATTCTTCCTTACTGGAACCAACCCTGCCTTGATGTTAGACATCCAGCCTACAGAACTATAAGAAAATGAACTTATGTTGTTTAAGCCACTCAGTTTGTGGTACTTTGTTATGGCAGTCCAAGAAAACTAAACCAGGCATTTAAACCTATTCAGAATGTGGTGGTCAGGTTAAGGGAAGACTTCCCAGAGTAGGTGTTATTTGAGCTGAATCAAGATAAATAAGTAGGATTTCATGGGTAGAGCCTGGGGAAGACATTCCATATAAAGTGATCATTGTTTGCAATATCTAGGAAGTGAAAGGGAGTATACATGGCTAAGCTACTGCAAGTAATCCAATGTGTCTGCATGTAGAGCATGTGGGCAATGGTGGTAACAACTGAGACCTGAGAAGCTGCAGCTTCTATTCATGAAGGGCCTTCTATTCCCAGCCAAGGAATTTGGACTTTATCCCGAAGCCAAGTGGGTGGCCTTTAAATGTTCTTTCTCCCCTCCACTATTCACCCACCTTACTTCATTTTTCCGGGAAGCCTTCTCTTACATTTATTGTGGCACTTCTCACACAGAACAATAAACAAGAATTTGCTTCTTGGTTTCTTCCAACACACAGTAAGCTCCTTGAAGGCCGGGATGGTGTCATGTTTACTGAGATAGATATGTCCAGTGCCTGGAAAGTGCTTGGCATATAGTAGGTCCTCAATAAATGATTGTCTGGTATGTTATTTGTGACTGCATTGGGACTTCCTGGATCTCCTCAAGGTGATATTCCAGGACACATTTTCCCTTGACTCTGCTCTCCTCTTCCTTCCTCTCACTGATGACCCAGCACTCTCCACGCTTGGCTCTCATTTCATTTCTCCACTTGGTTTGCCCTGTGGACCAAGGCCCCTGGGAACCTTGGGCATGCTTCCCCCACCCCTACCCCAAATCAGCAGTCCCCACTTCAGGCAGCTTCTCATGCATCTGGGTTCCTATTGTCCCCAAGGGAGCTGGGTGCACACCATGCAAAGCCCTCCAGTCTACCCCTGTCACCTTGCTCCTGCCCCCATGGAGCCTAGCTCCGCCAGGGCTAGTGCTTAACTTAGCCTAAGCAGGCTCATTAGGTCAGTTTCAAGGAAGTGGTTCTGGCTAGAATGAACCAAAAAACAGGTGGCAGCTTTGTCCGGAGGATGCAGTTGAGACTACAGGATGGGGCAATGAAGTGGCTGGGTTTGACAGGTGGGCAGGGTCAGATAATCAGAGCAATCTCCAACTGAGCCAAATTTGACCCATGGGATCCCCGTTGAAGAAGGCAAAACAGGGTACTAAAAAAGGAAACCAGGAAGAATGATGGTCAAGGCAAGATGCTAGGCAGAAACCATGTGTTTTGCATTAGATTACATTTTTTTTTTGAGACGGAGTCTCGCTCTGTTGCCCAGGCTGGAGTGCAGTGGCGTGGTCTCATCTCACTGCAACCTCTGCCTCCTGGGTCCAAGTGATTCTCCTGCCTCAGCCTCCCGAATAGCTGGGATTACAGTCACCTGCCCCCACGCCCGGGTAACTTTTTTGTATTTTTAGTAGAGATGGGGTTTCACCATGTTGGCAAGGCTGGTCTCAAACTCCTGACCTCATGATCCACCTGCCTTGGCCTCCCAAAGTGCTGGGATTATAGGCATGAGCCACCATGCCCGACCAGATTAAATTTATTTTTTAAAAATGTACATCCTGCACCTGTTGTTTCCTGGCTTTTTAATGATTGCCATTCTAACTGGTGTGAGATGGTATCTCATTGTAGTTTTGATTTGCATTTCTCTGATGGCCACTGATGATGAGCATTTTTTCATGTGTTTTTTAGCTGCATAAATGTCTTCTTTTGAGAAGTGTCTGTTCATATCCTTCGCCCACTTGTTGATGGGGTTGTTTGTTCTTTTTCTTGTAAATTTGTTTGAGTTCACTGTGGAGAGGATGTGGAGAAATAGGAACACTTTTACACTGTTGGTGGGACTGTAAACTAGTTCAACCATTGTGGAAGTCAGTGTGGTGACTCCTCAGGGATCTAGAACTAGAAATACCATTTGACCCAGCCATCTCATTACTGGGTATATACCCAAAGGATTATAAATCATGCTGCTATAAAGACACATGCACACGTATGTTTATTGTGGCACTATTCACAATAGCAAAGACTTGGAACCAACCCAAATGTCCAACAATGATAGACTGGATTAAAAAAATGTGGCACATATACACCATGGAATACTATGCAGCCATAAAAAATGATGAGTTCATGTCCTTTGTAGGGACATGGATGAAACTGGAAACCATCATTCTCAGCAAACTATCGCAAGGACAAAAAACCAAACACTGCATGTTCTCACTCATAGGTGGGAATTGAACAATGAGAACACATGGACACAGGAAGGGGAACATCACACACCGGGGCCTGTTGTGGGTGGGGAAGGGGGGAGGGATAGCATTAGGAAGTATACCTAATGTTAAATGACTAGTTAATGGGTGCAGCACACCAACATGGAACATGTATACATATGTAACAAGCCTGCACGTAGTGCACATGTACCCTAGAACTTAAAGTATATTTTAAAAAAGACAAAAAAAAGTACACCCTTTAATGCCAGCCATTTCAACAAGCATAAGCACACCTCAGCCTGAGCAATCTTACACACACACACACACACACATCCCACAGATGCAAAGTGACGACACACAGACCCACGCCAGCCCTGGCAGAACTAAGTGTAGAATGGTTGGCAGATACTGTCACACCTGATCTGTTTGCGATTGGCAGGGAAAGAGTGATTCTCTTTATGTGTGCAAGTACCAAATAATAGCCTCATTCATTCAAGTAGCCAAGTACTTTTCTCTGTAATTGTTTCAAATGTATAGCTTTCTGTCTTGTAATACCAAGTGAACTTGATACAATTTAACTTTTTCTGGATGATTCCAGGACATCTTTATGCATATTAATTACTGTGGGCTGGGCTGAGATATAGAGTGCTGTTAAGTGCTATCTCGAGGTGTATTGGACTCTATTGCTCCACGGAATGCCTCAGTGTAAATATCCTATTTACACAGAGACACATTACCCTTATATATGCACAGAAACACATAGGTATAAACACACACACACACATCTTTCATGTAAATGTCTCCATACAAAATGCATACACAAATCATACTGCATAGACACACACAGTGAAGTTACTCAAAAGCTACCTATACACTCTTTGCAGCTAGGTTCATAAGTAACTCCCTTTCCTGTAGCCAGTAACCTGCTTCTTTTGTCGTTCTCCTTTCTTCCTTTGCACGCTAATTATTGGGATTAAGGAGTTAGCACCTCATTCACTGAGTTGATGGTTTTAATTGGTTGCATCTGACTTAGTTAAAAGACGGCATTTTGCCGGGCGCGGTGGCTCACGCTTGTAATCCCAGCACTTTGGGAGGCCGAGGCGGGCGGATCACGAGGTCAGGAGATCGAGACCACGGTGAAACCCCGTCTCTACTAAAAATACAAAAACATTAGCCGGGCGTGGTGGCGGGCGCCTGTAGTCCCAGCTACTCGGAGAGGCTGAGGCAGGAGAATGGCGTGAACCCGGGAGGCGGAGCTTGCAGTGAGCCGAGATTGCGCCACTGCACTCCAGCCTGGGCGACAGAGCGAGACTCCGTCTCAAAAAAAAAAAAAAAAAAAAAAAAAGACGGCATTTTAACTACAAAGAACTTCACTGGGAGATGGGCACCGGGCGAGTTATTAAAAGCAAGTGCATAACAGCTCCTTGGGAGGTCATTATTTTGTGCTTCTCCCCCCACCCCCCAGAAGTATGTTTATTATTGGTAACAAGGTGAGAAGAAATTCCCTGACTTCATTAGAAACCCAGAAAAAGAACTTTTATTTGCCAATATCTTACTTCCTTGCTGGAACACATTTCTTCTGGAGGGTGCTATGGCAAAATGGCCTGGCCCAAGCATACTTTTTGTCTAAAGGGAGCGGTAATAAACTCCCTGGAGCTTCAGGGCTCATCCTAGACAATACTCCCGCCGCTCCCCGCCTCCACACTCACACACAGCAAAACAGCCACCTCATTAACTCAAAGTTGGAAGTAACTCAGACACCACCAAACTACTTGTATTCACGTGTGCACCACCTCGGGGAGGGGAAAAGAAAAGTTTCACAAACATTTGACTAGTATCTATTTTATATGCATATAAACAATGTGCTCATCAAAAACCTTTATCTGTTCATTGAGCCAGGCTGGCAGAACCCAGTGTGACATGCCTTGGTTGGCAGATACTGTAACACCAGATCTGTTTGGCATTGGTCAGGAAGGAGATGTTTGTAAGTGCATGTCCCAAATAATAGAAGCGTCCCTTGCAGTAGCTAATTATTTCAAACAGATAGGTCTCTGTGTTTTCATGCCAGGTGAACCTGACACAATTTGCCTTCTTCAGGTTGATTCCAGGCCATCTTTAAGGATATTAATCATTGGGTCGGGCTGAGATGTGTAGTGTCTTTAGGAGCAATCTTGAGGTGTATCAGACTGTTTAATTATCCAATAAATGGCCGCAGGCTGTCTTTTTTTTTTTTTAAGAACTATTCTGTCTTATATCTGAATTTTTTACTTACTGATAACATTGTTTATGCCTCCAGTAGTCCATTGACATTTTCTCTTCTATCCTAGGCTCAGAAACTAAGCTGAGTTGCAATTGTGTATAAAGTAGGATTGTGAACCGTAGGGGGTTTTTCTATAAGTACTCTGGATGAGGTTTGGGGCATAGATTTTGTATCATCTTTTTTGGCTGTCCTAAGGTCTTTAAAGGTTATTTATTAGTTTTAGCTCTGTGAGTACTAGACAATTATGATTTCCAGGAAGGGGACCTTTAGATAAGTAATATATCAGTATAGTTAGGGTTAGTATAGATAAAGTAAACCTTATTAATTTGGACTTCACTAGCTCATGATATGGGACTGCTTTATTTATAGACTAGGCTTTGGAGTTTACCATTCCACCAGCTACAAAAAGAAAGGATATGCTTGGTAAACTAATACCTTAAACAAAATTACAGGGGAAATATAGGTTTAATTTACATGTGAAACATGGTTATATTTATCTATTTATTAATATTGATGCCATTAAGCCATCTACTTGATAATACAATTCATTGTTTATATTTGGAGGTAACAATAGCAAACAATAACATCTCAATTAATCAATCCATTAAGTAGGAAGTTCATTTAAATAAAGTTAGCCTGAGTACACAGAGACATAGAAGACTAATGGAAGCTCTCAGTCCTTGACTAGCAGGAGTGGCAGCTGAAGAAATGAGACAGCCTATCTAGTTTCTTTCAATGGAGGAAGCTAAAGGTCTATAGTGTCTTCAGGTCAGCACTAACCAGTGTAGGGTCAAATCCCAAGGAAACAGAAGTACACTTGCAAACTTGAGTGAGCCACAACCTCCCCTTGGAGTATGGCTGGAATTGAGTATTGTTTCTGACATTATTCTGTGAAGGAAGTTTCTGAATAAGAAGAGTCAATATTAATAGAGGTGTTACTTTATAACTTTGAAAGATATCCTGACTTTTCAGTAAGTCAGGCTAGTCTTCCCACTGATTAATAGTAGATAGGCCGGTACCATGCTGAGTGTGTTTTATATATATTATTTCATTTAATCTCTGTGAACTTTGCAGGTGGATATTATTTCTATCATGTAGGTAAGAATTCACTTGACTACATTAGTGAATGATCATTAAGTTTCAAGCCCAATTCTAACTTCAGAGCCTGCTTCCTTAACCACTACCATATACTGTAGTTACGCAGGAGATAGGATAACACAAATAGTCTAGAGTGCTATAATAGGTATGTGTCAGCAGCTAAGCTGAGACTTGGGGTAAGGGGCTCTCCCAAACCCTACTTACTTACCCTTGAAGCCCATATGGAAATGACCTTCAACTAGCTCAGGCTGAGATAATGATGATGACAAGATACATGAAAGAGAAAGTACAATATAGGCATCTTAATTTATAAAATAATTATCTTTGGGGTCACATATACATTGAGTTGTTACTCAATGTTGGGAACTATGACCAAAGCCAAAATGGAAACATGCTTTAACTTTTAGGAACAAAACTGTCAGAGTCAGTTAATCGGTCATGCACTAGCTAGTATTGGTGGTGAAATGCATGCTAGTTTCATATCACTGCAAAAATCAGTGGCCATTGTTTAGAGCAAAATATCAATATAAAATATTGCATAAAATGAATCTGCAAGTTAGATACTTCATATATTAAGAGATGCTTATGGGGGCATGAATAATATCAAGAGCAAAAATTGGGACTGCTATGAAAGGTTTAGGGAAGGTCTTCATGATGATGCATGACTGGGTCATCTAGTTATCCACAGGACAGATGGAAATATTGAAAAGGTCAGAGATTTGCTTCATTAAATGTCTTTATGTCTTGCAACTGTGAGAATGATGTCTGAAGGATCCAATTTGGATGAAGAAGCTGACTTGTTCTGGAAGAAACCCTAAACACAAGCAAAGTTTCTATAAAGATGTCAATTCATTTTAAATGATGAATGAAAACAGAAGGTTTGACATTTATTTTGAACTTTCCAGGGAAGCTCAACAGAACAAGATGTTCTTGAGTAAAATAGTAACTTGGGAGGAAAATGGTTTTCCTAGTGTGATTAAGAAACGAAAGTGTTAGAATCTTCAGAGGCAAACTTCGGTCTGCCAGAGACCCCAAGATAGGCGCAGAATCCAACTACAGATGAAGATAATAGATTTGTGCTATTTTTCCAACAACCATGGCACTGTCATGTAGAATTCACCTCTCAAAGGTAGTCAAACTAATAGGATAGACATTCTGAAGCACTGGCAGAATTATGTGGTTGACTTCTTCACCATCACAGTGTTATGAATGATACATCACTTGTGTAATTTTCATTGTGCCTAGGCCACTCAATAATTCTTGTGGATTCGGCTCTGTCCTAGGCTCTTGGAACAATCATAGTTTGGCACAGAAGAAATATTAGAAATTCAGGCTTACTCTGACCTTGTCATCTCATGACTTTACTTGGGATCCTACTTAATTTCCTATAACTCTTCTAGAACCCAAATCTCGTATTTGGTCCCCCAATTAACACTCGAGATCCCTGAGAGTAGGATTCTGATTTGCCTCTCTACAAGTCTGTTTAATCCTTACTTGAATACTATATTTCTATCTGCTCTTGGGTTTCCTGGACTCCCTCTGCCTATTTCTTGCCTTAACCTCTATTATTGCCACTGCCATGTCGCCCTGACAATTTGTCGCCTGCTTGAGCATGCTCCATAATACTTAGACCCATCTTAGAGTTTGTATTACACTGACTTGTCTGTTTAACTTTCAGATCCTGGCCTTCTCTGATTTGGCCCAAGGGCCTGAACTGCACTTAAGAACTTGTAACTAAAACTGATAGTTAAAGAATCTAACTTAGTTGAATGGTATGACTCAACTTAGTCTTCAAAGTTATTTATTACAGCAATCTCAGAAAGACTCTTGGCCATTTGTAGCATGCAAATCTATTCTCAAAAGATGAAAGTTAACCTCAGCTAAGGAGGACCAAAAGTCTATGTCTAAGGATCTAAAAAATATACTCGAAAAAAGTCCCAGTGTTTTTTTAAAAAAAAAAAAAGTGTGTAGTTTCCCAGGGAACTTCTGTGAGAGGAAAACTCTCATTTGGATTATAAATTCTGATGGGTTTGTCACACAATTATTCCTGTCACTTTGCTATTACTGTGAAACAGAGCTTGATATCAGCTTTGTTAGACTCCAATCTTGACCATGCAAAGAGTATTGAGACCTTATAGTCCCCACGCTCTATTTGTGTCTTCATTCATATTTATGCCAGCAATAATCGTGCACTACAGATGAAGTTGCGGATGGAAGGTAAACTTGAGGAGCCTGTAGAGCTTGAGAAGAGGAAGAAACAGATTATAGGTTAAAATTTAGAAATCTTGGAGACCCTGCCAGGATACTCTGAATATAGTTTGCCTCTTTTGGTTTGTACTACAGTTGACCTATGCACCCCACTCTGAATCCCAATTCATTTGGCTGGGGTCCTGATACCTGCCTAACTCTTGGAAGTTCCTTCTTCCTCAGGTCCTGGACTCTATCTCTAGGTCCTTTCTCCAGAGTTCTACTTCTAGGCACACTACTCTGCAATTTAATTCTAGCTTTGCACCTGAAAATGATTAGCCCTACTGCCCGGAGAGCCACTTTGCCTTCCTCCTTCCCAGCCTGGCCCTTTGGTATAGCAATGCTAATACAGACAGTCCCCTGATGTTGAGGCAGATACTGTTGGCAACTTTCTTTTAGACCAGGCCCAAAACCCACTTTGCCTTTTCTTGTCTCAGACTTGCCTGTTCCAAGTTTCCTCTCCCTCTTTCCTGAGCAGCTGCTGAGGTACTAGCAAGCCATCTGGCCAAAACAGCAGGGTTAAAGTACAAATTGAAACTGGAGCTCTTCTAATCTAGTATGACAGTTTGTACTGATCAGGTTAATGGGGATAATTTCTCTTTGGCTTGTACAGAGACATGAAAATTTAATCTGATCTGCTATTAATTACTCTGTCCAATCATTAACATAGTGTTTCACTAAATACAGAAAAATCTATTCACACGGCAGAGGCAAGCGTATCAACCAACGCACAATAATAGAAAAGTATTGCCTTTTGTGTCCAGCAGGGAAGCTGTGCTACCACTGTAAGTAGGACATGTACTTTGACACGTTTCTTACCATTAGGGATGGACTGTCCTAAGCCAAACAATCTCTTCCAGTTCCCTCTGGGGAATTACACACATTTGTGAGATGATCGGCAGGGGATACTAAGGTACACCGTGGTTTTGGGAACAGAGTGAAACTAATTGGCTCACAGGAAGATTAAATAACCACATCTCTAGTGAGAGCAACAAAATGCCCTATCAAATAAATGAAATGACTCTAGATGGCTCTTTTCCCTTCTTCTATTAACAAGTATTTATTGAACAATTATTCAATGTTAAGTGGCTGTGCTGGGTGCTGAGGATGTAATATTCAAACAAAACTGACACAATCCTACCTTTGCGAAGTTTCTAGTGCAAGTAGGGGAGAATTATATATATAATATATGTATTATATATACACATATATTATATATGTATATATGTGTACATATATACACACATACATACGTGTGTGTATATGTGTATATATAGTCAGATAATTATTTGATTGCAGTTGTGAAAAATTTATAATGAAAGAGAGTCAGGGTGCTCTAAAAGTATATCATAAAGGGACTAGATATACCCCCAAAAATTAGCCAGATGGAAAGTGGGGTGAGGAAAAAGAAAAAATAGCATGTGTGAAGGTACTGACGAGGCAAGTGGGTCAGGAACTTAAAGCCAGAGGGGGAAAAGTTTAGTGAGCAAGAAAAACACAAAAGATGAGACTGGAGATTTAGGCAAGGGTTTATATCTGTGTAGGCCATGAATGGATTATAGATGGACCACATGTCATTAGAGCTTGTGACAGGTAATCATGGCCACTTCCATGGAGCATTTGGGCTTTATTTTAAGGACAATGGGAAGTCATTGAAGGTTTCTAGGTTTAGTTGATCTTAGGCTAGTAGATATTTTTTTTAAGTTTCCCAATGGCCAACACACTAAACACACCCCTGGGCCTGTTTCAGAAACCTGGACTCAGAATGAAACAAAAGACATGTATGGATGGAGCAGGCAAGGCATTTCCACTCTGCATCTGCACAGAAGTCTAAGCAGAACCCCTGAGAAGCTGAAGAGTAATTACATTTCTACTCTGGATCTGTGTCTTAACCACAAGGAGTGTGTTCTGCAGGCTCTATTCCATAATTGAAGGTAATTACAGAAGTTAAAACTAGATTAGAGATAATTAGACCCTATACAACAGGGAACTCTGTAGGTGGTCAGGAAGGGAATAGGGAGAACCAGCTGGGAAAGTGTTTCCCCAAGTACTTGGCATCCTTTGACTCATTGTAAGCAGAGGTTTTTGAGGTGTCTGTCAATGCTTCTGGTGTCTTTTTACAACTTGAGAGTGTTGGCAGGTGAAGTGAAGTAAACACATGCACACACACACACACACACACACACACCACTGACAACCAGTCAAGATTACCTTTTTCCTCAAGCCAAAGGGCTTCATAGGCCAACAGCCAATAAATAGAAGCAAAGGGGAAAAAAATGTAAGGATTACATACAATTAACTTATTGAGCAACTATTTTTTGTCCTGTTCTGGATCTAGAGACTGTGGGGGAGGCATGGTAAGCATATGATCTTGCCTTTAAGGTGCTTCCATGTGTATTTGAGAAGTTTGATATGGCTGGAGAATATATCAAAGTGGGAGAAGGGGAATGGTGAGGGGTGGGCTCAAGAGATGTCCAGAGGCCAGGCTAAGGAGCTCTGACTCCATCCAGGAGCACTGGGGAACCAAGGAGGATGATAAACAGGGAAAGGACAGGATCGTGTTTGGACTCCAGAAAGATCCATCTGGCCACTGTGGGGTGGGTAGATGGGGAGCATGGCAAGGAGCAAGGTCGGGGGGCTCAGTTGAAGCTGCTTGTGGAGGGAACTGGGGGTGTCTAAGATCATGAGGAGGATGGTGGAGAGGAGAGGCCAGTGCAGAGAGAAAAAGGTGACTTACTTTAGTCTTTTTATTCAGTATACACCCATTGCTTTGATTAGCCATTGATTCATTTAATCAACAAATAATTATTTTGCATCTACTCTGTGTAGAGCACCATGCTAGGGAAAATTAAAAGGAATTTTATTTCAGTCTGTGATGGACCTGATTAAGTGTTCAAGTGAGTGGAATAGTCAATAACCACTCTAGGATGTTAGAGACAGTTCTGATCAGTGATTAAAGTGGATGATCTCAGAAACAACAGAAGGTGAAGTGTAGCAGTTGGAATGCACATGAACACTGAGGAGAAGCACAGTGAAGGGTGCTGCTAGACAGAAGCTAAGAAGGTGTAATAGGAAGGACTGGAGGATAAGGGATGGGTAGGGTATAGCGACTATGTGTGTATGTAGGTATGCTTGGGGAGTGTGTGTGTATACACATGGACACAAGTATATAACGCAACCAGAAAACCTTAGGACCAACAAATATTTCTATAACGTGTGTACCCACACACACATGCATGCATGGAGGTGGAGAGAGAGAGAGAGAGAGAGAGAATGAGAGAATTTTGTGCCATGTAGCTGTTGCTACAAGCTTGAGTCTTTCTAATTTCCCCTTAAAAGGCGTCTATACATGGTGGTGTAGCCTGATGGAGTCACATTTGTTTTGGTAAACTTACTCTTTCCATGCAGGGTTAAACTTTAAGATCCCAAGAGCGTTCGACTGTAGAACCTGAAGGAGGGCCCTTGCTTTGGTCATTTCCCCCGGAATGAGGGAGCAGCAGTGGTCTGAACCCCCAAGTACTCAGCCTACTCCCTGGCCTCCTTCAGAGAAGCACAGGCTGCTGGGAACAGGGACTCCCTGGGGATGACGAGGGCCCACTGACTCATGAGCCTCCTCACAACCTTTTTAATGTCCTTGCTTCTCAAGCTGTACACGATGGGATTGATCATGGGGTTGAGCACAATGGAAGCTCAAGGAAGAAGACACTAAACACAAAGAAGTATATGGGGGTTTGGAGACTTCAGTCAATGAAAATGACTCTAAAGATGAGAATGTTCCCCAGCAAGGTAACTATATAGATTCCCAGAAATATCCTCAAAATGAAAAACTGTAACGCATGGAGACTCCCACATCCCAGAAGGAGAAATCCTCCTTTAGGTCCTAAACTGTAATGCTCTTGGGATCTTCAGGTTTATCCCTGTGTGGTAAGATTAAGTTTTCTTTGATCATGGTCAGATTAGTCATATCTGTGAGATTCAGGCATCAGATGTGAGAAAAGAAAGCAATTCTAGCTAATTAGAAAAAGAGTCATGCTACCAAAGGAGAGCAGTGGCACCAGAAATGCCATCTAGCACTTACCTCAAAGGCCCTGTTTTTTTTCCTCTGGAATACATTTTCTGTTTTGTTCTACTAGGTGTATTTACCTAATAGTCATAGAGGAATCCAAAAGTATGCCCTGGAGACTGAACAGAAAGGGTGTTCCCTCTGCTCTTTTCTACTATTTCCCTTGACATAACCAGTGATGGATCTACCTTTGGGAGTTTCACAGTGGGAGGCAAGCACTACTTAACGGGGACATGGTGCAGAAGCGTCTCAGAACTTAATATTGCCTGAACTTCTGAAACTCAGCTTTTAAGACTCAGTAGAAACGTGAGTACAAATCCCAAAATAATGTCAGAATTCAGACCACCCCATCTCCCACTGAAACCCTGAATCAGGGTGGGTTTCACCAGGAACATAACTGGAGGGAGGAGGGGGATTCAGAACTATTGATCTTAAAGTATCTGTAAGAAAAACAAGAGTTTCTGCCAGGTTCTGGGGATATGTGGCTGATTGCTTCCATGGCATCAAATTCCTATGGAAATTGGGGGAAATGTATGTAAAGTTATTCACTTGAAATGTTAGAGAAAAATAATGTTCCATCCTTTATAAATGAAAATGACATTCCTGACTCACAAGCAGTAGGATGTGCATTTAGAGTTATTTTTCTTTTCTAGCAGTGATGATAGATTAGAGTGAGTCATGGATGTAGCCTCCCCTTCCCCACATGCCCCCCCGTGGTGCCCAAAGACCCATATTTGTGAAATGACTGTCTGGTCTTAGTGACTGGGCTGTGATAGGATTCGAGATCAGTCTGCCCTGTGACCTAAATTAGAGGTAAGTGTGAGGCCTGAGTTAGCGTCTTAGGTCAATTGGTGTTCTAGGCTGAAGGCTCAGTCTGTAGCCAGGGAATACAGCCAAGCCATCTTTGTTGCTTTGTTTTGGGTGATAGCAAAGTGTCCCTAAAAACTTACAGAGAAATCATATTTTAGTAAATGAAATCCCATTTTAAATCCACTTAGGGAACTGGCTATTCAAAGGAATGTTATTAAGAATGCTTCTGTGATGTGAAATAATGTCTTCGTAATTTACCCTTTTCATCAATCTGGATTGTTAATACACTGCACATGTGTAAGGGCAAGTCCACCTATAGTTGGGGCATCCAGGACATCATGGCTGCCTAAGGTAGTACTGATTATGATTACAGTGTATAAAGAAAATCAATCAGCATTCAGGGTTATCCCTGGGGGTAACAGCTGCTTTCTAATTGGGGGATTAAACTGCAGTGTCCTTTTACCATTTTACCTTGTCTTCAGAGACTGCCAGCCAGTATTCAGAACTGACAATAACATTGTTAGATTTGTATCATTCAATCCCAAGTCTCCTTAATTAGTAATGGAATAAACTTCACTTTCCCTTTTGGCTTATAGGCATGCTCCTTGGTACCTCCAAAGTCAGAGGGACATCAGCCTCCCTTAATCCCTTCCCATCTTCTCTTTTCTTGAAGTGAGGAGAAGTTAGACGCAAAAGAGAGGCTTCAGCTCAGGGCTCTATTCATTCTTTCATTCCTTCATTTATTCACTCACCACACCTTTGGACATATACTTTGTATCACCTGTTGAGCTAAGTAGGCACTGGGGGAATAAAACCATGAACAAGGAAAGCATGGCCCCAACGTTCCTAGAGTTTACATTCTAGAGGTAGAGGGAGATATTTAACATATGATTTTACAAATAATGGTGACATTACCATTGTGATCAATGCTATGAGGGAGAAATATAGGGTCCTGATACAAAGAATAATATGCATGGAGAGGTGACCTAGTTTCTGTGAGTTGGTCTGAAAAGGAAGTCATATTAAAATACAGTAGTCCAGGTAAGAGATGATGGCTTAAATCAGGCTGGGATGCAGTAAGATGGATTAATTTTAGGTCTTTTTACACAGTAGCATTGATATTTCTTTGTGTACTTTTCTGTATATATATTATACATTAATTAAAAGTTTACTCCAACAAAATAACATAGAATGTTGATGAATTGCATTAGGAGAGAGCATGGGGCACAAGAAGGAATTAAGGATGAATCTCAGGATTTGGTTTAACCAACTGCACAGATGATTATGTCTGTTCCTGAGGTGGGAAGACCAAGTAGGTAATTTAGTTGGCAGTGTGGAGGGCGGGATCTATTTTTTTCTTTTCCTTTCCTTCTTTTCTTCCCTTTTATCAGATCTAGTGGGTTATGATCTATTTCTGGGATGACACTTTCAATTCTCATATGGATCAGTAAACTGTTGACAGACACAGCTGTGGCCCTGAGAGGCAGAGCTCTCACCGTGGCCACAAAACAAGCTCTTAAAAAAAGTCTCACAAATTCTTGCCCTTGGTCTCAAAAGGGAAGAGAGTGAATAGGTCAATGTACCCTTTACTCGCTCAAAGCCCAGGGTGAATGATTCCATGTCAGGGATATCTCTTTGCATGTGAAGCACGGGAGATCACATTTCAGTGGAGACTGTTAGACTCCCTTTGACATGAATCTCTAGAAAACCTTCATTAATAGCAGTGCAACTACCCAACAATTTCCATTATCTGAAGCCTAAAAAGACTGTTTTGTTTCATTTTGCTTTTGTGTGAGACAGATGACAACAAAAAAGAGCTCAGTCAAGAAAACAATTTTCAGAGGATGTCCTGGGGTCAGAATACATTCAGTCCTACTCTTTCTCTCTCCTCCATCTTCATTTACAGTTCCGGCCAATCAGAATTAATGCTCAAAATGATGGCTGGAGGCTCTAAAAGATCCTCAATCAGTAAAGAGTGATTCAAGTACATCATTATACTCGATTTACTAAGTAGGGACAGTAGACTCCGATATCTTAATAGAATTTTTAAAAGCAAAGACAATGGAAAACATCTTTGTTCTTAACCTCCAGTTACCCAGAAAATCTAATCAACCATATCCCCTTTACCTCTTTCTTCTGATATTCCCTTCATCAGGATTTGTCTCAGTACTAATTCTCTTACATCGTTATGATCACCAGAAGCTATGCATTAGCATGGAAAGCTGTTTGGTGGGCATATAAAGTACCCCCCCTCCAGAGTTCATACCCCCACCCCCAAGACGTTAATAATTACAGAAATATGATGAAATGGAAAGTGTAGCAGCCTAAGTAGGGAGTGAGAGGCTAGCTATAGAAGCTGAAACTGATTACCTTTTCTAAAGTCAATCCAGGAAAACCTCTTGGAAAGAAGGGCAGTGAGGAGGAATCCAAAGAACAGTTGAAAGTTGGATGCTGGAAGGGAGAAAAGTACGGCTAGACAAGGAGAGTGAGGATCTGGCTGTACCAGTCAGGTACCCAGTGATCTCCCTCCCAACCTCCACCTCTATCCATTAAAACAAAAGATAAGTAACAAATACATAACACTCACGTATGCTCTTGGATCTTTATCCTCCCCTAAGTGCAAATGGCTGATATCAGGGGCAATTGTTTAATAATAAAGATCGGGGTAGCTAGTAAATACAGAAGATCACCTTGATAGCCCAAGCCTCACTATTTAGTTCAACTCTTGGTCCAAATATGTATTGCCCTGTTTCTGAAAGTGCTGAGAGAAATTAAGCTGGCGAGCAGGCAAACTACCCAGAGATAGAGACTGAAAGGGCAGAGAAGAGAAGACATCTTTGACTGGTACTATACTAGCGCTCCTAAAAAAGAGGAAGTTGATTTTGTTGGTCAACTCTCTCTAAAAGTAGTGCTTTTCTTGAATAATTCAATTTTGTGCCATGCAGCAGGAAAATCTGGTGGAAAGTTTCTTTTTTTCCTGTGAAAACAACTTGTGGAAGATAATAGACAGCTCACTTTTTAAAGGAATTGTACCTTAATGCGAGAAGCCCCCTGGTGTCCAGGGGAATGATTCTGTTATTTGTGTTTTTGCACCTTGAGACCTGGAGACAGGCATTATTGAGACCTGGAGACAGGCATTTCTGAGATGCCTCAGACAAACATTATTGAGACCCAGAAATAGACCGGAAGATAGGCATTATTGAGACTTGGTGACAGATAATTCTAATTCAACTATATTCTTTTGTGCCAAATACTTTTTTTTCCTGTTCTGTTCCATTTGTCAACACGACAGACAATGAAACAGGCCAGGAAATATTTTGGGCCAAATGATTTGTGATGTGTCATTATGTGACATACCTAGCCTAAATGTGAAGAATGACAACAATTATCCAGGTAAGTTGTGCAAAGAATAACGAGCTCATACTTTTGGTCCCAACTTTCAAGATATTTCACATAAAAATTTTGGGACTCTAAATAACCTAGATAAACACCTAAAGTTTGTCATTTAACCTACAAATGTAGACCAATTATGGCTGTTATATTATAGCAAAACATCTGAAATCGATGGAATTCAAAGAACATTCAGTCAATAGAAATTCTAGAAAAAAAAACACTTGGCCTTTACAATGCCTCATACTCAGCTTGAATGAGTTTACTTTCTAATCAGTTATATTTTTCTAATCGGCTTCTTCTGTTCATCTTGCTCTCTGAGGAAAAAATTGCATCTGCTAGATTTTCTATGCCTGCTCCATTCCCTTATAGCTAGGAGAACTGTAACATCCTGATCTATCATTCTAATACTTACTTGCTCATATCCTCATGGTGCTAGCCCTCTGAATAGTGGGGATATTTATTTGCTCGCATCCTTCACTCTTTGTCCTGGTGTTGGATGATAGAAAAAAACCTCAGTACCTCTCCTACTTGCTGCTCTCTAATCTCTACCCCATAGCATTCAAGGGCTCTATCTATCACCACTCATCATTTCTTTTTGAAGCTCCCTGCTCCTATACTCCTATTCTCTGATGATGACAAATTTTACAGTTGTTAGCAAGCTGCCATAGCCATAGGAACATGGTAACTTCGGTCTGTACTAGAGAATTTATCATATCGTGGGGAAGTAGTATATTGTAGTAGTTAAGAGCATGGGCTTTCATGTCAGACAGTTCTGAGTTCAAGTCCTGACTCTGCCACGTACCATGTGACTCTGGACAAGGAACTAAACCTCTTGGTGTTTCAGTTCTCTCAGTTGTAACATGCAGAATACTTATGAAAACAAAACTACTGCATACCTCATAGTGTTTTATTTAGAATTGAATGAGATAATCGATAAAAAGTGTTGGCAAGGTGCCAGCACTCCATAAGTGGTCAATCTCATTCTCATTTTACAATGTGTGCGCATATGTATACCATTACTTTTAAGTTGTCTCTTGTGTCGTCGCCCTCAAAAAATTGTAAGTGCCTCAAAAGTTAGGTGCAATCTCACAATTTTTCTATTGTTTTCCCCTGATTTTCTCCACATGTCTAACACAAGAGGTGAGTGCCCAGTGGGATCTTAATAAATGTTTATTGGTGTCACCTTTTCCCCATCCCAGCTAAAATCTGCAAGCTCTATTTTGGTCACTGCTGACAGAAATCCAGAGAGATTTTTCTTACCTCTCATTGTCCTTTTCTTCCCTAGAAGGACTGGCCACCATGTCCTCATGATCTGGCTGCCTTGTTCATCCTGACAGAGAGTCAGGACCCACCTTCCAGAGCATTCTCAGTCTAGCTGCTTCTCTAACTGCCCAACTTCATATCCTGCCTTAACTTCCTCCCATTAGGGAGTCAGGTCCTGCCTCTTTGCTCAATATGTTTTTCTCATGAAAATCACTTTCCCTGAAGCCTGTTTCCCAAGGGTAATATTTCCCCCTCCCCTGGGAAAGTTAAACAAAACAGTTGAGTATACAAGAGCATCCAGACTGTCCTGTGCCAACAAATTTCTCACCAAACCCCGAGTTCTGAAGTTTGTGGGTTCAGAGGAGCCAATTACTGCTCTGAAAGCCAAACTTCTCTGCCGTGGTAATGAACAGGGCCAACCCTCAGCAACACTGGGGTATTGGGAAAGATTTTTCTGCAGCTACATTTCCTCTCGCTTTAGCACATTGCACCTTAGCTGATACTCATTTCTTACTGTCTCTGAACCATTTTGCCATCTCTCCACCTCTAGGTCAGTACTCCTAGGAGTTCCTTTCAAAATATTATTTCCTCTTTAAAAATACACATTGCAGTTAAATACACATTGGTTTTTAAGGAGCTCACTTAATATAAAACCAAATATAGGCCTGTGGTGGAAATTTTGCACATAGTAGGTACTGAATAGTTGCTGACTAAACAAAATAAAGATCTAGAAATATAATTAGTTCCTCCTGAGTATGTTCAGTAATGAATCAATAGCAAACAGAAAGTGTTTCCAAACTTACACCTACTCGCCCTCAGCTCAATACTCCTAGGAGGCCCCTTCAAAATATCAGCCTACAATCAGGCTTTGATTTGTAGTTGTTTCTTGAACCCATAATGAATTTGGAATTTTTTGAATGAGGAGGTACAGAGCCTCATTACTGAACTAGCTATGAGGGAAGAGTTTACTGAACAAATTCATGCTGTAAACAAGAATGCAAGGTGTCATACTTAACCTCCCTAAGAGAACTGAACACACCTCGTATAAACCAATGTTGCTGATTACAAATTACTTATGTCTGTTCCATAAAGCAAGTACCTCAGTTCTTTGATAATGTTTTAAAGCTGTTAATTTAAGTTACTGAATATACTCAAGAGGAAAATAATTGCATTTTAGATTCCCAACATATTATTCAGTCAGAAAATATTTACTGAATGTCTACTACATGGATAATATCTCACTATGGATGTATCTTGAATTATATAATGAATGTGCTCTTTAAAAAGTATATACCTTTAAACTTTTGTAAAACTGCTTCAATTTCAAATACAGTAGAGGTGATTTCTAATAAAAGACATCCTGTAGGAAATTGTGAAAGAGTGAGGAATGTTTTATAACCACTTGTCTGATTCCTATGGCTATGTTTTATAAATTTAAATTTTTAAGATTTTCTCAAAGCGAGTCATCCCTGTAATTTAAATTGGCCTTTATCCCAATTACTTTAATTTGGTAATGTGGAACCCTATGTTTGTCTGGATTTCAGATAGCATCAGGGAAACACACCTCTACACCTCTAAAATCTCTTTGGTAAGACAAATTCAGAAAGCACACTTCCTTTTTGTCTAGTATAGTATGGCCTTTTTCTCTAAGGAAGGTCTTAGAAGCAAAAGCTGGCTTCATTCTTCTTAGAACGCATCCTTAGGGAGTTTACTAGATGTATTTTTGGGGCCTTTCCTATATATTTGTTTCTTAGGGTAAAAGCGAGGGTTTTCTTTTTTTTATTTTTTATTTTTTTTATTTTTTTAATTTTATTATTATTATACTTTAAGTTTTAGGGTACATGTGCACAATGTGCAGGTGTGTTACATATGTATACATGTGCCATGTTGGTGTGCTGCACCCATTAACTCATCATTTAGCATTAGGTATATCTCCTAATGCTGTCCCTCCCCACTCCCCCCACCCCACAACAGTCCCCGGAATGTGATGTTCCCCTTCCCGTATCCATGTGTTCTCATTGTTCAATTCCCACCTATGAGTGAGAACATGCGGTGTTTGGTTTTTTGTCCTTGCGATAGTTTACTGAGGATGATGGTTTCCAGTTTCATCCATGTCCCTACAGAGGACATGAACTCATCATTTTTTATGGCTGCATAGTATTCCATGGTGTATATGTGCCACATTATCTTAATCCAGTCTATCATTGTTGGACATTTGGGTTGGTTCCAAGTCTTTCCTATTGTGAATAGTGCCGCAATAAACATATGTGTGCATGTGTCTTTATAGCAGCATGATTTATAGTCCTTTGGGTATATATCCAGTAATGGGATGGCTGGGTCAAATGGTATTTCTAGTTCTAGATCCCTGAGGAATCGCCACACTGACTTCCACAATGGTTGAACTAGTTTACAGTCCCACCAACAGTGTAAAAGTGTTCCTATTTCTCCACATTCTCTCCAGCACCTGTTGTTTCCTGACTTTTTAATGATGGCCATTCTAACTGGTGTGAGATGGTATCTCATTGTGGTTTTGATTTGCATTTCTCTGATGGCCAGTGATGATGAGCAGTTTTCCATGTGTTTTTTGGCTGCATAGATGTCTTATTTTGAGAAGTGTCTGCTCATATCCTTCACCCACTTTTTGATGGGGTTGTTTGTTTTTTTCTTGTAAATTTGTTTGAGTTCATTGTAGATTCTGGATATTAGCCCTTTGACAGGTGAGTAGGTTGCAAAAATTTTCTCCCATTTTGTAGGTTGCCTGTTCCC
>NW_026652282.1:111738480-111740059 GCF_009828535.3 Hylobates moloch
CTTTTGCTGTGCAGAAGCTCTTTAGTTTAATTAGATCCCATTTGTCAATTTTGGCTTTTGTTGCCATTGCTTTTGGTGTTTTAGACATGAAGTCCTTGCCCATGCCTATGTCCTGAATAGTATTGCCTAGGTTTTCTTCTAGGGTTTTTATGGTTTTAGGTCTAACATGTAAGTCTTTAATCCATCTAGAATTAATTTTTGTATAAGGTGTAAGGAAGGGATCCAGTTTCAGCTTTCTACATATGGCTAGCCAGTTTTCCCAGTACCATTTATTAAATAGGGAATCCTTTCCCCATTGCTTGTTTTTGTCAGGTTTGTTAAAGATCAGATGGTTGTAGATATGTGGCATTATTTCTGAGGGCTCTGTTCTTTTCCATTGGTCTATATATCTGTTTTGGTACCAGTACCGTGCTGTTTTGGTTACTGTAGCCTTGTAGTATAGTTTGAAGTCAGGTAGCGTGATGCCTCTGGCTTTGTTCTTTTGGCTTAGGATTGACTTGGTGATGCAGGCTCTTTTTTGGTTCCATATGAACTTTAAAGTAGTTTTTTCCAATTCTGTGAAGAAAGTCATTGGTAGTTTGATGGGGATGGCATTGAATCTATAAATTACCTTGGGCAGTATGGCTATTTTCAAGATATTGATTCTCCCTACTCATGAAAATGGAATGTTCTTCCATTTGTTTATATCCTCTTTTATTTCATTGAGCAGTGGTTTGTAGTTCTCCTTGAACTACACATCCCTTGTAAGTTGGATTCCTAGGTATTTTATTCCCTTTGAAGCAATTGTGAATGGGAGTTCACTCATGATTTGGCTCTCTGCTTGTCTGTTATTGGTGTATAAGAATGCTTGTGATTTTTGTACATTGATTTTGTATCCTGAGACTTTGCTGAAGTTGCTTATCAGCTTAAGGAGATTTTGGGCTGAGACAATGGGGTTTTCTAGATATGCAATCATGTCATCTGCAAACAGGGACAATTTGACTTCCTCTTTTCCTAATTGAATACCCTTTATTTCCTTCTCCTGCCTGATTGCCCTGGCCAGAACTTCCAACATTTTGTTGAATAGGAGTGGTGAGAGAGGGCATCCCTATCTTGTGCCAGTTTTCAAGGGGAATGCTTCCAGTTTTTGCCCATTCAGTATGATATTGGCTGTGGGTTTGTCATAGATAGCTCTTATTATTTTGAGATATATCCCATCAATACCTAATTTATTGAGAGTTTTTAGCATGAAGGGTTGTTGAATTTTGTCAAAGGCCTTTTCTGCATCTATTGAGATAATCATGTGGTTTTTGTCTTTGGTTCTGTTTATATGCTGGATTACATTTATTGATTTGCATATGTTGAGCCAGCCTTGCATCCCAGGGATGAAGCCGACTTGATCATGGTGGATAAGGTTTTTGATGTGCTGCTGGATTCGGTTTGCCAGTATTTTATTGAGGATTTTTGCATCAATGTTCATCAAGGATATTGGTCTAAAATTCTCTTTTCTGTTGTGTCTCTGCCTGGCTTTGGTATCAGGATGATGCTGGCCTCATAAAATGAGTTAGGGAGGATTCCCTCTTTTTGTATTGATTGGAAT
>NW_026652282.1:111754688-111791627 GCF_009828535.3 Hylobates moloch
TTTAACATTTCAGTTTTATTCCACACTGTCAAATTGGTCTCCAAACTACTAGTGCCAATTTACACACCTGCTGGCAGTTTCATTACAACTTGATCAGCACTTGATATGGTCAGACATTTTCATTTGCCAGTCTTATGGATGAAGAAAGTTCTCTCTGGTTACTTGGAAGGTTAAACGTTTTTTCCTACGTTTCTTATCCATTTGCATTTCCTGTTTGCTGGTCAGTTGCTCATTCATATCCCTTGTCCATTCATTAGAATGGATTGTTTATATTTTTGGTATTGATATGAAGGATTATACTTTTTATATTCATATAAATGCATATGTCAATAACTATAAAATTATATATAAATTATAATTATGTTATAGAATACAATTTCATTTAACTTTGCTTGTGGCGAATACCAAACAGAACTTTAAAATTCTCAATTCTGTCAAATTTATCTTTTTTATATGATTTCTGCATTTTGAGTCTTGCTTAAAAAGTCTTTTTCCTCTCTGAAATTATTTCTACTATATTTTCTTCTAATAACTTATAGTTTTGCTTTTTTATAGAACTCCTTAATCCATTGGGAATTTATTTTTGTTTATGTTGTGACGAAGGGATCTCCATCTCCGGCTGAGTCTATGTGTCTTTATGTGTGTGTATATACATATATATGTTTTATATATACATGTATATTTACATGTAATACATATTTATTCACACATATTCTTACCAATCATGAAATGTCCTAACATTTACTGAAGAGTACATCATCTCCCCAATAATTAGAGACACTTCTTTATTAATCATATAATGAATTTCCTTTTATTTACATGGATCTGGTTTAGGATCCTATGTTCTGTTTCACTGACCTCTTTGGCTATTCCTGTGTCAATACCATATTGTCTGAATAAACTGTAAGTTTCTAACATATTTTGATGTCTGATAGAATAAATCATTTCTTGGTTTCCTTTTCCAAAATTGTCTTGACTATTTTCATACAATTTCTTTTCTTGGTGAACTTTAGAATCAGCTTCAAATTCTGTAAATATTCCTACCTCGGTTTTTATTGTAATTGAATTTAATATAAAGAATAATTTGGATAGAAATGACATTTCTATAACAGTGATTCATCCCATCCAGGAACATTATAAGTCTCTTGATTTATTAAGTTCTTCGTTTAAGACCTTCAGTAAAGTTTAGAATTTCCTTAGATAGGTCTTGAATATGTCTTCTTAGGTTTATTCAGGCTTGAATGTGTTTTATTACATTTCTTCCTAAGTATTTCATTACATTTTTCCTGCTGTGATTTTTTTTCCTGTTACATTTTCAAATCTGTTGCTTCATTTATTTTATTTTTTCAAGAAATATTACTTGGGTGCTCACAATATGCCAGACATTGTGTTTGGCCCTGGGGATTAAAATGGAATAAAACAGACTTTTTAAAATTTCTAGTGAGTTTTTTATTTTTATTTATTTGGCCTTTTCAAGGTAAACAGTTATATTGTCTCTTCCTTCCCAATATTTATATTTCTTACTTTTTGTCTCACTGAATTGGCTTGGACCTCCAGTATAATGCTGAATAAAAACAAAGATAGTGGGAATTTTTTGTTTCCGTAGTTTAGGGGAATTTTTCTGTTCCACCATTAAATGTGATTTTTTTTGCTGTAGATTTATGGTAGATATCTTTCACAAATTAAGAATATGTTATTCTTTTCCAACTTTACCCAACATCAGGAAGATGCTGTTAATTAGGTCTATGTAAAACACTCATGTATGTTCCCTGAAGATTCAGCTGAATCTAAAGTTTCATGGGATCACTCCAACCAACGAATTTCCAATCATTCAGTGATTGTGATTATATTAACATTTATGCAAACTGTTTTTAAGAAGTGATTTTTAGCATGATTCTACTCATTCATGATTATATGCATTTGTTAATCAAAGATTCAAAAGTTCTAAGAATGAAAACATGCTCGAATTGTATATATGAACTCTGAGGAACCACAGAATAAATGTTAATAAAACTTTATTGGCGAGATCAAATAAACTAAAATATAGAAACTAAACTTCAAATCAATAAAAAAAAATTGGAAAAATAAAAGAGTGAAAATCCTTAAGATTAATTAACGGGAAGTATCAGATTCAAATTTGTCAGTGAGGTGTAATCAACAACGAAGCGCATAACCTGGGAAAAATGTGTTACAACTGTAAGCTCAGTCTGCTGACTGAAAACAGTAATGTTTTATCAATACTAAAATAAGATTTGCTAGAATGGTGTATGTCATGTTGAGAATAGCTAGAAATAATTTGAGGCATCTATTTAGGTGATTATATAATTTCTATATTTTAGTATGTTAATGTAGTGAATTACATTAATAAATCCTCTCATATTAGGTCATATTTACTTCATGGGAAAAACCTCATTGGTCATGGCTCATGATGTATTTTTTAATATACTGCTGGGTTTGAATTGCTAATATTCTATTTAGCATTCTGAACCTATCTTCATAAGTGAGATTGGTCCCATAGTTTTCTTTTTTCTGCTGTTTGCCCAAATTTTTGGCATCACAATTATGCTAGACTTGCAAAATGAGTTGAAAATATTTCATTGTTTTTCTAGGCTCCAGAATACTTCTGAGAGCGTAAGAGTGATTTGTTCCTTGAGTATTTGATAGAATTTGTCTGTTTCAATTTCTGGGCCCCATGCCTTGTTTTAGGGGTAAATCTATGACTACTTTTCTGATTGTTGGTCAGTTCAGATGTTCTACCCCTTCTTGAGTCAATTTTAGCAATTCATGTTCTCCTACAAAGTAATTCATTAGGTATTGATTTTCAAAATTTTATTGTCATAAAATTATACATAATTACATTTAATGGAACATTAAATATCTTCCACATATGTAGTTATTTTAACTACTGTTCTAAGCATTGTTGACTTATATCTTCTATCTGTCTTCCTTGATCAGACATCCCTAGAGGTTTAGCTATTTTAGTAGTCTTCTCAAATCAATTGTTTCAGGTTTTATCCATCAGCACTACCCTTTGTTGTTTGTTTGGTTTTGTACTTGTCAATATTTGTTTAATTCATGCTTTTATATTTATGTTCACTTTTACTTTTTCTGAGTTAACCTTGTTCTTGTTCTAATATCTTGAGCTTTCTCATAAATTTATTTAGGCTATGTATTCTTTGAGTGCCATTTTGGCCATGCCCCATAAGTTTTGCTATACAGTGCTATCACTCTTGCTCATTTCTAAATAGTTTGCAATGTTAACTTTAATGTTTTTCTTTGACCTGGAGCCATTGAGAAGGAATTGTTTAATAATTATGTAGAAACTCTTTATAATTTTTTGGTTAACCATTATTGCTAATTTCTAGTTGTGTTAATATGTGTTCAGTGTATGCAGCCTTAATGTTTTATGATTTTCTAAATTTGCTGAGATTTCCTTTGTAATTTTATACCTAGTTATATATAGTCAAATTCTGTGCATGTCCCATATATGTTTATAGACTAACTATTTTCTGCTTGTTGGATGCATTCATGTACATAGCTATTGTATGAAACTCATGAATTTTGTTCTCTAAATTCTCTTCATCTTTATTCTTGTTTATACTTGACCTGTTGTCAGGTTTCTGAGCCAGAGGTGTGGAAAATTTTTCATTAATGTTGTGAGTTGCCATTTCTTCTTGTTTTCTTGTTCATATTTATTTTCTTTATTTCAAAACTGTGTTCTTATAAGTAGTCTAATGATTGGTGTATCTTCCTAATGGATTGTACCAATATGAAATATCCCTCTTGTCCCTTTAAATTTTTGTCTTGTTTTATTTTGCCCCACATTAATATCGCTACATTTACTTTATTTTTGTTGGCATTGTCATCTGTTTTTCTCAGTTCATTTATTTTCAAGTTTCACGTGTCATTTTGTTTAAAGTGTGTCTCTTTTAAACAGGATGTGTTTCAATCTCGTTATTTGCTCAATCTGAGATTATCTTTTAGTAAGGGGATTCAACCCATTCTGGTTTAATACTATTGTTGATACTTATGATTATCCCTGCCATCTTATTTTACCGTTTCTATTATCATGATTCTTGTTGGTTTTCTCTTTCCAGTAATTCATGGGATTGATGGTGTTTCTGTATTTTATTTTTTGTTCTCTAGTAGTTTTTTGGAAGGTTTATGTTATATTTCGTATTCCAGTGGCAATGCTTAATTTCTTCAAATTTACTCAAAGATATATTCTCCATACATTTCTAGAATTTATGATTATTTATATACTTATCTGAAAAAGACAATAACCACCGCAATATTTTACCTTCCTTTTTTCTTTTCTCTTAAACCTTACAAGTTTTCATGTTGAGATCATCTAGGATTTAGTCCATATTGCTACTATTTTTTTACAATAATAATTATTTAGATTTAGTTACAGTTTTTTACTGGTTTCACTGTTGACCATTGTTTCTTTTACTCCACATAGTCCCTTCAGATTCAGTTTTTATTTTGCTAGAGTACATCCTCTAATAATTCACTCAAAGATGAATAATGGTTGGTGAAATATTTGTTCTTGCATGTCTGAAAAATATTTTCCTTTTGCAACAACCCTCAGCGTTCCAACTTAAATTTTAGTCTTTGTTAGTATAATATTCTTGCTTCCAAATCATTTTTTCTCATAAATTTGAAGCTAATCCATTACTATTTCTGAACATGAGTATTGCTAATGAGCAATCTGATACTAGCCTGGTTCTCTTTCCTGTGCAGGTAGCCTGCTCGTTGCTTTGGAAACTTTCACAAATTTTGTATTCTTTATTCTTAGAGTTCTCAAATTTCACCATGATGTGTCTTAGGTACAGATATCTTTGTATTAAATTACCTTTTCAGTGATTGGTATGTGATTTTTATTTGAAGACTTTTGTCTTTCTTCAACTTTGAGAAATGGTATACTGTTATCGATGTTTTAGGTCAATTTCCCTTTCAATTTTTCTTTGTTCTTCTTTAACTCCTAGTTACTCTGCTTCCTTGGGCATTAGTCCTGATTCGTGAGTTTGGTGACTCCATTTTATGGTGCTGGTTTTCCCAAATGTTTGTGAATTTTATGTTAGTGCTCACCATGGGTTTTGAGAACCTCTGTTTGCTTCTAGATGACATTTCTGTTTCTCACAGCCTGCACACTCATCAAGATTTTGAGAAAGGACAGGCCATGCTGCTGAGTGGAGTGTATAAGTAGTTCATCTTCTGGGTATGAAGGCTTCCTGTTTCTCCTAGGTGTGGCCAAACACTTGGTCTTGCTTCTGCAACCTGCCTTGCTTTTCCAGCCCAAGCATCCAAAATACTTTTTCTGGCCTGAGAAACCATTTATGCTGCCCATTACCTGACACAGTTAGGCAGAGGAGAATGACTAAAACCAGTCAGCTGCTCAAAATGGGGTACCCTAACAAATATTGATTTTCCTGTGGCTTCCATATACCACCTGTTTCTCCTGTCTCTGGGCTGGGAGATCATATGGAGTCATAGCCTCCTTATTCAGTCATCCTCTACTACTTATGTTTTAGGCTGTGCTTTTCTCCATTAATTTTATTCCCTTTACCTTTTGACTCACAAGGATTTCTCAAAATGTATGACAGGCAAATATATTTCTTATTTTTAATTTATGTTGTGAATATATTAATTTTGAATATATATTTCCTGTCATTTATAGAGATTAGGGGCTGGAGAGGAAAGCAGCCATGTGAGCCTAGTCTACCTTTAGTCACTTTCTACAGGGATAGGCCTGCTATAGTCATGCTTTCTTTCTCGTTAATTAGGAAAAAATCTGGAATACACGCTGGGCGTGGTGGTTCACGCCTGTAATCCCAGCACTTTGGGAGGCCGAGGTGGGGGGGGATCAAGAGGTCAGGAGTTCGAGACCAGCCTGACCAACATGGTGAAACCCATCTCTACTAAAAATACAAAAAAAAATCAGCTGGGTGTGGTGGCACACTCCTGTAATCCCAGCTACTCAGGAGGCTGAGGCAGGAGAATCACTTGAACCCAGGAGGCAGAGGTTGCAGTGAGCCAAGATCGCGCCACTGCACTCCAGCCTGGGTGACAGAGTGAGACTCTGTCTCAACAACAAAAAACAAAACAAAACAAACAAACAAACAAACAAAAACACCTCCAATACAGAAACAACTTTATGGGAAGTACTTCATACAAACTATGAAATTGTGAGCAAAGTCTAACATCCCATAAGATGATGGTTTGTGAGGAATGCCCTGGGCCCAAAGGGAGTGATTCTAATAGGCCACAAAAAAAAAGAACTACAATCACTTTTA
Organism: Hylobates moloch; assembly: GCF_009828535.3. NCBI lineage: Eukaryota > Metazoa > Chordata > Mammalia > Primates > Hylobatidae > Hylobates > Hylobates moloch. The sequence goes on from NW_026652282.1 coordinate 111,760,985, forward strand.
AAGTTTGCTAATGTTAAATCATGAATCCACATACAGTGTAGAATGTACTAAATTCTTGAACAATATTGTAGGCTGATTGTTTTCATAGAACATTGACTTAAGATACCTAAGTTTCAAGCTGGGCATAGTGACACATGCCTGTAGTCCCAGCTACTCGGGTGCCTGAAGAGGGAAGATCACTTGAGGCCAGGAGTTTGAGGCTATAGGGCACTGTGATCATGCCTGTGAATAGTCACTGAACTCCAGCTTGGGCAATATACCGAGACCCCATCTCCATTAAAAATAAATAAATATATACACAAGTACATAAATAAATAAATAGGCTTATGTTTAAACCTTCTGCTTGAAAGAATAAAGAAAAAGGTAGTTTTAAAATGGAAAGTCATAAACATCCAAATCTTAAAAATTCATGAATTTAGATCATATTGGAAGTAGTACTGGTCAGATGGTTTGGTGGAGATGGAGAGAGAGTGTTTTGCAGTGTCAGAGTGGCTTCATTAAACACAAAGAGAGAAGTGATTTGCAGCTGGAAATTTCAGATTCACCATAAAATTAACATATGTGCCCGATGGGTTCTCATCTAATAAAACTGAGAGAGAGTGCTTGGTATCCTAAAGGCAAAACAACTTAATAAAATTAATCTATCGTGCTCCTAGTGCTTAGGTACTGCAAGGCTTCAATGATGCATTTTTCATTAAGTGACTGGGTAAATATAATTCTCTGTGTTAGAAAGTCTGAGTCCTTATTCTAATTTATTGAAATTAGAAATAAAGAACTTACTTAATGACTCATCAGTGTTGGGAAGACAAAGGAGAGTGCACCGTTTTATGGTGGCCCCTTTGACTAGAAGAGGGGTAGTATGAATTTTTATTGGGCTTGAACCAACAGGACTCTTCTGGGACTCATTTATTCTTCCCAGACACCTTTGTCCCAATTTTAGGGGCTAGACAAACTCCATACTACCCTCATTTAAATCTTCTAATGTGCATTGAACTCTCTGCCTTTATGTAAGGGGCAGACTGAGCCAGGAAAAAGGAGCTAAGCTAGAGCCTGACCTTTGTATTTCTGTCATGTTTTACAGAGTAATCCCAGCAAAGGAAAGAACTGACTCGGGGCAGGGTCAGCCTAGCTAGTGTTATCTTTGTGTGCGTTGGAAGGAGGAGAGAGGGCTAATGAGAAGGCATCTGCTTGGGTTGATGTGAAAAGAACCCTGGGACAAAGGTCTCTTATCCCAAAAGATATACCTCACCTGCCTGCCCCTTTCACCATAGGTTACTAACATTAGTTAGTCATTCAGTCCCTTGAAAAAATAAAAGTCTCCTTTTAACATGCAAGCGCTCTCAGGAGGTATAAATTGTTCGTGTCTCACAAGTCCTCTCAAGCGCTGGAGTCAAATAAGACTCATGCCCCCAATTGTCACTTATCTTAGGTAAATTCTTAATCTGTCTTAGCCTCAGCTAAACCATCTGCCAAATGGAGATGATAATCTCTACCTCAAAGGTTGTTTTGTTAAATGAAAAGCAAACGTGAAAGTACCCAAGAAAGTGCCTGACATGCATCAGATGTGTCCTTACCTTCTGTCACTTGATCTGTATCAGTCAACTGAGGGGGGAGGTGGCAAAATGGAGTGTAGAAGTGGGTCCCAAAGAATCTAGAGGAGTAGGCCCAGGCAGGAAAAGCAAAATACAGAAAGGCCAACTCTGACTCAGAATTATGTCCAGGGTTGGAATTTCTGTGAGTCAAAGTGCTGAAATAACATGCAGTAGCAGTTCAAGCCTGCTGTTAAGTAGCACTAGCACGATGGTTCAAAACAGGGCTTTGTGACTCAGCCTTGGTTCTCAACATAGTGGAGAAGAACTCTGCTTGTCATTTATATGACACTGGGCAAGTTACTAATTTGGCTGATCCTCAATTACCTCCTCTGTAAAATTAAGAGTATAATAGTGCTTTCCTTAGAGTTATTGTTAGGCTTAAATGTGTTACTATGCATACAGTGGCTGGCACAAAGTAAATGTTCAGTAAATGTAACTTGTCATTAGTATCACCAGTAACTCTACTATTACTATTATTTTATCTTCCAGAGTTAATACATTATTTGTAAGTTCCATAGCACTTAGTCCTAGGACCAGATTTCAGATGAATTTGGGAGAAAACTAAAGATTTTTTTCTAGTGCTACCCTACTTCTTATTTCAGAGTCTTTTTAGGCCTGGTGGCAGCCCACCACCCTCAAGGGTTCAGTGTCTTATTTCCCTTTCTATTATTTGCCTTTTCATAAACTCTGCCCTCAGAGTTTCTGGAGGGAAGACTCCAACACGAATTCTTGCTAATATATGAATGGGTGTTAACTCAAATCCTGCACCTTCCATTGAATTTACACTTTTAATAAAGGCAGTCTCTTAATTTCAGAGACCATTAGTTATCTTATTCCCTTCAACTCCAGGGATAGATTAGCAATAAACAAGTGGCTCATGTACAGACTTTTATGGCCAATTTTTCATACAAACTAGTAAATGAAAAACAGCTTGTGTTGGAAGAAGCTCAGACCAACTTGACCAGGGCATGTGAGGAATGACTTGGGCCCAGAGAGAGAGATTCTAATAAACCAGGAAAATGACTTTCTTAACCCCCATTGTTCATTGACGTCAAGTCCAAAATGCACAAGCCTGGGCGCTGAGCAGGCTTGCAAGTTTACTTGTCAAACCAATTTAAGACCCTTGACATTTGGGTTCCTTTTTACCCAGGCAAAATGGGGGAGAGGGAATTTTACAATATATATTTTAAAACATCAAATCAGAAGGATGCTGAGATTCATCTTGGCATTTTTATTCTACCATTTGCTTCCCCAAAGTACTTTTAATCGGGAAAATGTTAAGTTTGGGATCAGTAGAGGATGAGAAGGCATGTTGGGCACCAGAGTCAACTATTAGATTTTTTTTAAAAGGAAAACATAATATCCAAATGCTCTTTCAAGCTACAATTCTCGGAGATACTCCAAAGAAATTAGCACTTAATTGGCTCATGTGATCTTCTCTAAGTAGTTATCTACGAATATATCCAATAGGTCCAGAAAGTTTAGACTGCTGAGGCTGAGGTGAGTGGGATGATGTATTTTGTGATTAAGCAGCTTGGTATATTAAAGTGTCATTGTTAGAACATGAGTTTTAAGTGCTCTTCTCCATGTGCCCCTCTCACTCCTTGTTCCCCAGTGATCTCTCTTGTGCCCCTGGATGGTCTTTACTTCTTTCTGGCCTTCTTCTCAAAACTTGTTTTTATAGACGTGTGTGTGTGTGTGTGTGTGTGCGCGTGCGCGCTTGCATTTGCATTGAATCAGACAACAAAAATTCCCACTGTGATGTGAACGAATAAAAACCCCAGCTCAACAAGATATTTGCATTTTAATAAAGAATATAAAGTCCTAAAGATAGAATTTCAGGCACTAGTAATTATGGAGTAGGGGGCTTCTTGGCCAGACGGAGCTTTATTATGTTTCTTTTTACCATGTGCCTGCAATATTTAATTAGGCTCTACTCACATCTATCTGGCCTTTTTAATCATCTGGCTTGCATAAGAGGTTATAGGTAGCAGGCAGTAGCTGATGTGAAGAGGTCCCACTGGGTTAGCAGTAGACTTAGCAAAATGTGGCACATATAGGCTATTAATTTTATTTAAGTAGGCTTTGTTCACCAACAGAGGAAGTTGAAACAGTATCTGGCATTCATTCCACATTCTGGCATTCTATAATAGCAAGTGCTATCATGTATGAAGCACAGTGTTAAATGTTGAGCTCCAATCATTAATAAGATATGGTTTTTTTTTGGAAGAACTCAGAGTCCAGTGGGAAAGACAAGTAAACATTAAAAAATACAAAGTGATTGGACAACTGGCTAGCTACTTGAATAAAATATCTGGATCCCAAGTGACTCTTCACCGAAATAAATTCTGGATTGATCAACAATTTCAATATTAAAAGACGGAAAAACCATAAGGTACTAAATGAAAACATGGTGATTGCTTTTATAATCTTGCAATGAAAGAAACCTTTCTAAGTAAGCATGCTACAAAAACTGAATATATATATATATATATATATATATATAGGAAAAATTTGATACGGTTGACTACATAAATACTATCATTTCTGTATGGCAGTAATAAATAATTAAGCAAGTCAAAAGGCAAATGACAAATTAAGAAAAAAATATGTATTACAAAAATGACAACAGACTACTTTTAAAAATATACCTGAAGCATTTACAGTTCATGAAGGGAAAAGGCTCTAGAAATTGGATAAGGAATCTTAACAGAAAAAGAAATATAAATACCTAATGGATATAAAAATTCTGCTCAAACTTGCTTATAATTGTTTAAAGATAAAACAATGAGTTATAATTTTCCCCTATCACATTTAAAATATGATGAAGTTTTATAGAACAATGTTTCTGAGGCTGTAGGGATGCAGTAACTCTCATGCACAGTCGAAGTAAAACTTGGAGCTACATATTTGGAGGGCAATTTGACATATTTATCAAGGTTGTAAAAGGCCATAATCTTTAACCCAGCAATTTTAGTTTTAAGAATTTATCCCTAGGGCACATTTACATAAACAAGCAAATGTACATTTATAAAAGGATGTTCGTTATAACATTCTTTCTAATAGCAAACCAAAGCAAAGCAAAACAAGCACAGCAGTACCAAACCAAAACAACAGTAGAAAAAAAAGACAGTCTCCTCAATAGGTAAGTAAATCACGGTACATCCATCCTTTGAATATTATGTAACAGATTAAAAAATATATATATTTATATATATATATCCTCTGATATGGGAAGCGCTCCTAGATACATTGAATGAAAAAAGCAAGGTGCAGAACAGTATGATCTGATCTATGTGACAACAAAGCGTATGCAGATATTCTTGCATATGCATTGAACAATTCTGGAAAAATACACAAGAAACTGTTAACAGAGAGCTCACCTCTGGAGATTAAGACTGTGGTGGGAGGCTCTGATATGGACATATTCTACTTTTCATTTCATAATCTACTGTACTGTTTGCATATTTTAACCATGTACATTTATTATTATTACCGTTCTTTGTTATCACTAAATACTATTTTTTATGTAAGTGAAATATAATACACACCAACTCCAATTATAACATATATAATATGTATAAATATATAGACAGAAAGCTAGACTACTACACAGGCTACTCTAACAGCATAAGAGATGGTCACCTAAGCCAAATAATGTCACCGTCATGGTTGGGGGTAGGGGGAGGCTTACTGAAAGAAGGTGATATCCGCACTGTATTTTGATTGATGACTAAGAATTAGGTGAAGAAGAGAGTTGTAGGGGTTACTCCAAGAAAATACATATTATTCTATATTCTATATGTTATTGTAGAGAACAGTAACATAAAGAAATTATTGATTGGCAGCTGCAGCATGGTAGGGGATGTTAGGTTGGAGAGTGGGAGCAGTTGAAGTTGGACATAGAGACAGGGACTAGAGATTTTGAAGGGCTTTGCCTGCCACGCTAACTACATTAGACTAAAGTCTCAGGGACTAGTTTTCTTGGAAATGATGAACTAAAAGATTCACACTGTGGTGTAAATAAATAAAAACAGGTATTTGCATTTTAATAAAGCACAGAATGTTCCACAGGTCCAATTTCAAGCATTGGTAATTAGGGAAGAGGAATCTCCCTCATGTCTCTCAGTTCACACATTTATGAGAGGATGACACACCTGGTTGTCTGCGTACCAGACTGTTCTACTCAGTAGAGAACTTGCCACCCTTCTGGAGGTGGGGGGAGGATTCTATTTTCCAGAAACCCCCTAGTCCATCACTGAATAAGAAACTAGGGATAGAGGGTAGCTCCCATGGCAACCAGTGCCCACAGCCCTGTAAACACTTATAGCTGAGAGGGACTGGGAGGCAAACAGGTGTTCTAACCAGCTAGGTCTGCTGGTTTCTTTCCATTGGTACCACACGGTCCAGGGGAAAGTGCACAGATTCTGGAGTAAGACAAACCTGGGTTTTCATACTGGCTTTGTCACTCACTAGCTCTGTGACTCTGGGCAAGTTACTTAATCTTTCAGAATTGCAAGTCTCTTGTAGGGTTGTGTGAAATAATGTATTTTAAGCGCTTAGCACAGTGCCTGATGTGTAGGAAGAAACTGATGAGTGTTAGCTTTTGTAATCATGATTATTCCCACTTCCGCATGAACCCACTAAGGATTGCTATAGTCTTTGTCATATTTATTAAATTATCATTATCCATTGTCACCCATGAGTCTTCCAAGAACTTTTGTCCTTTCTCCAAAAGTCCACCAAATATTATTATTATTATTATTCCTTCTTCCCTATGAGCCCATTGTCGATTATTGCTCCTGTTGTCATTATTATGAAAGTCACTGATGATATTATCTCCCCTTCCCTGTGAGCCTCCTGACTCCACCTTATGACTCCTGACTCCACCTGGTGACTTCTCCAGGCCCCACCACTGGAGGGAGCAGCAGAGCTGAAGCGCTGTTCCTGAGCCGCCCTGCTTGCTTTTAGCATGTGGAGGGCCAACAAGGCAGAAATGAATGGATTTCCAAGCTCTGCCTCCTCTCCTACCTTTCCTCCTATGCTCGCCAAGGTCCCAGCGTCTCCTACAGTTTGGGGTTTGTGTTCTCTCATCTTTTCTTCCTTGTTGGAGTGATTGAAATAAATAATTTCAACCAATAGGTGGAAACAAGTCAGCTTGAGTTTCACCAGAAAGCGTAGGAGGTCCTAGGTATCAAGAGAAGGTGAAAGAATTCTTCAGATGTGGATGGAGTCTATGAACCGCAGACCCAGAATTTCTAAGAAGATATGAATGTGAGATAATGAAAGTTACTTCTTTTTCCTGAGCTCTTACACTGTGCTAAGCACATAACATCCTTAGTGCACTCATAAGAGTTTGACACTCATTATTCTCCTCCTGCAGATGAGGATGCCGAGGCGGGAGAAATTAAGGGACTTGTCTAAGGTCACAGGCTTGTCTGCCTCCTGGGCTAGGGACTTTAATCTCTACCTTAAGCTGCAGTTTAAAGAGAAAGAAAAAGAAAACAAACTTGAAGTTGAGCAAGCCTGGGGCAGAGACAGCTCAAGGTTATTTCTCTTCATATTTCAATGATAACCTCAGATTGTGATTTTTAGAATTTTTCTCTTGTATTTTCCTTTTAAATTTGTTATGGCTTTGTAGCCTTTAACTTTTGTTTGCAGTTAGTATCCTTTGAACTTCATTATCTGTTTTCTCTATGATTTCTAAGAGACAAATCTGCAGAAAAAAATAATTACAGCTACCATTTATGGATTACCTTTTACATGCTAGGCAATTTACAGATATCATAGCGAATCCTCTAACAACTCTCAGGATTAGGTCTATTATTATTCACTTCAACTTTACAAAAAGAGAGGCTGAGACTCAGCAAGTTTTCATGGCTTGTCCAAGGACATGCAGTTGGTAAGTGGCTAAGTGGAAGATTCAAACCCTGGGCTCTTTCGCTCCAAAGCTCATGTTCTTCCCCACACTATAAAACTGACTGTTTGTGTACCATGCTCCCTCAAAAGGGTTTATGGCTTGCTTTTGGTCAGACAAGGAAAAAAGAAAAGAATCACTGTGTGTTAGCCTTGGGAGGAGGATGAGTGGGAGCTGTTTAACAGAGAACACAGAACAATGCCCAGGGCCCATGGAAGAAAGAGGAGAATGGTGAGCTGTTGGCAGAGTAAGAAGCATCCCAAGGAATTTGTGTCAACAAATCCCTCACCCCAAAGTTGTTGCCTTCAGTAGTGTGACCCTTGAACCACTGAGTGGCATCTGGAACTAAGATGTGATACCAGATGGGTTATTTCCCCTCTCTCTCTGACACAACTAGGCTGACAGAAGGTTTAGAATAAAATGTTGGAACCATTTTGCGAGGTTTGAAGGGTGTGAGGAGTAGGGACAAGCTCATTTCTGAAGGAGGGGAAGGTAAATGAAATCTCATGTTTTCTTTGTCTTCAGGAGGTCTCCAGGAGGGGATGAGTCACTGGAAAATCTTTTGACAGAGCCTTTAATGAAAGGCACTCAGGAACTTCAGGAACTTCTAATGCTCCCTACCAGGTCTTCCCTTATTAAGTCCCCTAATGTGTGATCAGTGTGTGAAGCAAAGGGATTTGCCCCAAGTTGACTCTCTGATGTTGTAAAATGGTCAGTAGTGTAATAATGCTGACCCTATTAGCAGACAAAGTGGCCCTTTTCCATGTTGTCCCAAAGGATTGTCAGGCCTGGCGCCAGCAAGAATTGCTACTGAGGGAGGAATCTTGCCTAGAACTTTTTTGAGACCTGCCACCATCCAGTCTGCTCTTTGTTCCCCTTTGAGCCTGGCCTCATTTGGCTGTTCTCCCTCTGGTATGCCCCTAGCTAGGGTGCCAGCCAAGCTGTTGCCCTTCACACACCCCACCCGCAGACTGACATGCTTGCTCCCTTTGCTTGGCTGCCAGAAAGAGGATTTATATCAAGATTGCTCAACTAGGAAATGCCGAGTTCCATACAATTCCAATGCTTGCTTTCTGTTACCTTTTTGTTATTTCATAGTCTTGACCTTTAACCTTTATGTGGAGAAATCCTCGTGGATGAGTCTACCTTTGAATGATTTGTCTTTCAGTCTCAGGTTTAATATTCTGTGTCTCGAATTATTTTAGATGCCTGGGCTTGTCTGCCTCGGCTCTCATTGACCCGCTATCAATAAACACAGGGTTTGCTTAACAATAAGGCATATTCTGTTTTATGTGTGTACTCACTCTGATCAAAATAAAGATGTTTATAAATGGAATTCTCTATGGAGGTCTAAGCCAAACCACAACCTGGGCATTTCTACAGTACTTTGTAAATTGTTGTGCAAGTGGTAGTGTTAGATAAAATAACACACTGAGGGGAAAGCGAGTTTTTATTGGTATAAAACTACTTTAACCTAACCTTCCTCCCACACATTTCACCCTTCTGGCCCCTCAATTATGGTAGTAGGGAGCAGTAGGAGAGCAAAAGTAACCCTAAAATCACCAACATTGAAATACAGTCTCTTAAGTCAATACTCTTAGTCAACAACATTTTAACAAAAAAAGATTGTCTTTACGCATAGGCTTGTAGTAGGCAGGTGGGAACCTACACTTCAGCAGTTGTATGAGCCAGGGGATAATTTCTGAGGTCTAGCTTTAGAAGAGTGTGCTCAACCTTGGCTGTGCATGGGAATAACCTGAGGACTTTAGGAATACTAATTCCTGGGTCCCAACCCCAGAGATTTTGATTTAGGTAATCTCGGGGGGTGGGGCGCTATCTGGTCATAGGGATTTTAAAGAGCTCTTTCGGTGATTCTAGTATGTAGCCAAGGTCTAGAACCATTAATCTAGAGCCTTGTTGGACAAAGTATGATATGTGTGCCAATAGAATGAACATTACCTAGGAATTTGTGAGAAATGCAGATGATCAGGCCCTGCCCCAGACCTACTGAATCAGAATCTACATTTTAACAGAATGCCCTGGTGATTCATATGCACATTAAAGTTTGAGAGGCACTGCTCTAGAAGTGTCATCTCTTGAAAAGCATACTCTGGAAAGAACACTAGCATAGTCAACCAACATGCCCACTGGCATTCTGGGTTTTCTAAAATATGACAAATAAACCCTATGACATCAATTGCAGAGGGAGTATCTACATCAGTCTAAGAAAGATGAACTCTCCCGCTACAGAAAAATGAGAGGAAAGGTAGACAACTTAGCATGTAGCACTGTTTCTTTCTGGTCTATCTTGTAAGCTTGGATTCTTCTGCTGGTAGTCTTCAAAGACTCATGGATATGGAGAGAGGTGCCAAAAGACTAAATAAAACAATGATTTTCCCCCCAAAGCAAGGGGAATCTACAAATGGTAGCCTAATGAGTTTGACGTCGGTCCCCAGCAAACTTCTAGAATAGATTATTAAGAAGATGATTTCTGAGCCCTTAGAAAGAGACTTACTAATCACCAGAAACCAGCATGGGTTCATTAAGAACAAGTCATGCCAGACTAACCTCATTTCCTTTTGGATGGGCTTACAAGAGGAAGCTGCAAAAATTATTTACCTGGGCTTCAGCAAGGATCTTGACAAACACTTCTGTGGTGTCCTTTCAGACAAGGTGGAGAAATGGGGACTAGCTGAGAGTATGGATAGTTGAATGTTCAACTCATTAAACGATCATATGCACAACGTATGGATTTAATGAATTATTGTAAATGCAGAAAGACACTTGGATCAGGTTGAGATGTTGACCAAATTTAGGACTAAGACCAAGCTTGGAGGGATATTTGTATACATTGTATAACAGAAAATAACAATGTTCATTGTTGTCATCTTCAGGCCTTACACTGGCATAATACTTTTCTAATTACAGAGCACTTTCACATATATCGTTTCATTTGATCTTCACCACAACCCTGCAAAATTAGAATAGTGATTATGTCCATTTTACAGATAGGAAAACCGAAGTTGAAAGATTCAGTAATTTGCCAAGTGGACAAATACCTATAAAGATACCACATGTTCTCACGCATATGTTGGTGCTTAAAAAAAATTGAAATCATGGAGATAGACAGTAGAATAATGGTTACCAGAGGCTGAGAGGGTAGTTGGGGGTGGGGGGGATAAAGTGGAGGTAGCTAATGAGTACAGAAATACAGTTAGATAGAAGGAGTAAGATCTAGTAGTTGGTAGCACAATAGGGTGACTATAATTAACAATAATTTACTGTATATTTTAAAATAACTAAAAGGGTGAAATTGGAATGTTCCTAACACAAAGAAACAGTAAGTGCTTAAGGTGATGGATATCCCAATTACCTGGATTTGATGAGTACACATGGTATGCCTGTATCAAAACATCACATGTACCCCATAAATATATACAACTGTTATGTACCCATAATAATTAAAAATAAAAATATAAAAAGAGTTTTAAGAAATGAACATTAAAAAACCCATATATTTGAGGCAAATATAAAGTTGTATGTTTCAACTTCAAAACTAACTGCATGAACTCAGAGTGAAGGCAAGGCTTAGCAGTAATTCTGTAAAAGGCATGGTGGTTTTAGTTAATTTCAAACTTAGTATGAGCCCACAGTGTTAAGTGGTTGCTAAATATGCTATTGAGATCTCAGGGGTATGTTAATGAAAGTACAATGTCCATCACATTGGAGGTGATAGTTTCTTTGTTTCCAAAGTTGATCAGAACATCTCTAAGGTACTGTTTTAGTCTGATGGTTGCATTTCCAAAAAAAAAAAAAGATGTCTTATCTGGAAAAATGAAGACTTAAGGAAGAATTTTGTGTTACACATTTTCTGTGGGTCAATGGGTATACAAGCTGGAATAAGGCAGCTCTCAGGACACTAAAACATTTCCTGACCATTACAGTTACCTGATAATTGAAGGACAACCATTCTTTACAGTTAGTAACGCCCCTACCCCACCCCCTGCCTCTAGAAGAGTTCAAGCAGAGGCTGGTCAGCTGCTTGTTTGGTATGTTGTAGACAGTATGTGCATTGTATCATCTCTGATGGCTCTTCCAATTCTAATATTTTCCAAGTCTAGAATTCCTTCACTGTGTCTGGATAAATACGGTCATGTCCAACTTTGGGTCATCAGTTGATGAATTCCCCAAAACTGACTGTTGGGGTCAAAATGGAGCAATGGCTTGAGTAATGATTCTGCAAATTAAGGAATCATTGGCTAGTTTTGACAGGTTCCTTGCCAAGTGCCACCTTTTACAGAATTTGTCTCAAGCTCAGAATTAATTTTGGCCTCTGATGTACATTCTGCTAGCCTGTGATTTCACGTAGATTGTTCTTGGACCTTTTGCATATGGTACCAAAGATGGCCTTCTAAAGTAATCAGGGATTTCACCACAAAAGCCATCCTTTGTAGGCCAATAACTCATGAATGGCTTGAATTTCTCCACAAATTCTTACCACGCCCAGTTGAAAGCATGACTCTAGCCAGGATCCTGCAGAGTTAATTTACCACATAATATGATCATTTTGGCTTAGGGTCCATTGTTTGGGGTGGGGAGGGGCTTTTCTTCTCCACACCTGTTGCCACTAGTCCTGTGATTTCCTTTTCAGGGATTTCCCCAGAATGGGGACCATCTCATCACATTGGCCCCCTCCTCAGCTTTGGAATCACTTTATCTGTCTCAGGGAGGGAAGTTGAAAGAATTTGGTCTACAGCAGAGCAGAGTGGCTTGGACTTCTGGGAGGGAAGGGGAGAGATCGGGTCTAAATTTGGGAATGCATGAGTCTTCCTTCTCAGTGATCCTACAGGCCAGCTTACATGCATAAGTGGGGCCTGGACTAGATTTCCACAGGAGGGCTGCAGGTTTTGTTGGACAATGATGATGAGTTAGGCCAAGGCACCTCCTTCCCTTGAGAGTTGCAAGGTCAGGATCTCAGAGAAACCTGAGACAGCATAACTTAGTGGTTATAAACACAATCTTTGAAGCCAGACTGCCTGGGTCCAAATCTTTTCCCTAACACTTGCTAGCTGTGTGACCTAGGCAGCCTATTACTTAACCTCTATGTGCCTCCATTTCCTGTTTTGTAAGGAATGTGAATGGTGATAATACCTACCTCATAGATTTGTTGTGAGGATTAAGATGCATAATAAATGTAAAGCACTAGAACAAGGTCTAACAAACATAAGTGCATGTGAGTGTTTGTTCAATAATATGCATAAAAGAGTAGGCTGAGAAGGTGGTCAATTTAGTAAAAATATTTATTGAATATCTACTATGTTATAGATACTCTGCTCACCGAGGTTTAGCGTGGGAGAGTCTGGCTTTGGAAGCAGGCAAACTTGAACTCTAATTCTAGCTCTGCCGTTGCCTATGAGCTTGGTGACCTGGGAGGATGGTACTTAATCTCCCTGAGCCTCTGTTTTTTCATGTGTAATATGGGGACAATAACAGCAAGGAATCTTACACAGTGTTGTTGTTAAGAGAAAATGAGACAGTGCCTATAGATCTGACACATAGAGAGGAGCTCACTAGGTGGTAATACATGACTTCTGTAAGCTGGGATCCATAAGATTAAACCCAACAAAAATAAATGTCAAGTCTACATTTTAGTTAAAAACCCAATTTCAAAATAACACATTACTTGCGCAAGTAAAGGACAAGAAAGGATTGAACTGGCAAGCGCTTGTGTGAAAAAGAGCTGTGGATTTTAGTTGACCACAAGTTTCCTGTGAGCCAACAGTGTGATCTGGCTGCCCAAGGGCTAATGTAATTTTAGATGGCATTAATAGAAATGGTGAGTTGAGATTCTGGCCAGTGATGTTTCCCTGTCCTCTTTACTCTGTGCTGGTCAGATTGCTGCAGATGTACAGGACTTTATTCTACTTACAATATTCCTGGATGGACAATGACAAGCTCATTGACAAACTGTCCAGAAGTAGCGACTTGGGTTGGGGGGAATTGGCAAACTCTTTCTTGAGGATGAAATGAAAATAATCTGGGGAGGGAAACACTAAGGCAATATTTGAAACAGTTCTTTCTTCTAGTGAAAATGTTTACAGAACACACCCCACATCCAATCTGTCAGCAAATTCTGTTGGCTCTTTCCTCAAATTATATCAATATTCTGACCACTTCTCATTGCCTCTTCTGCTACCATCCTGACCTAAGCCAGCCTGTCTTGCCAAAATTACTACAATAGTCTCCCAGCAGATCTCTCTGCTGTCACTCTGGCCCCTCTGTCTGCTCTCCAAACAGAAGGCTGGAGGGCCCTATTTAAATATATCTCCAGTGGCTTCCTATTTCATTCAGAGCATAAATCAAAGTCCTCATAAAAACCTACAAGGGCTTTCTGGGCCTGGTTCCTGTTACATCTGTGACTTCAACTCTTACTCTCTTCCTTGCTTACTATGCTCCAGCTACACTCCTTTACTCACATTCCTCAAACCAGCCAGGCATTCTCCTGTCTCAGGGCTTTTGCATCTGCTGTTCCCTCTGACCAAAACTCACTTTGCCTAGATATTTGTACGTCTTGCTCCTTCACGTCCTTCAAATTGTAATTCAAGCATTACCTTCTCAATGAGATCTTCTCGATCACCCTTTATAAATTGTCACAATCTCCCCCACAAAACACATCTCTGTATCTCCTTTCTCTGCTTCATTTTTCATTACAGCACTTATCATCATCTAATATTCCATATACTTTATTACTGACTATATTAATGGTTTGTTTTCCACACTAGAAGGGCAGGGATTGTTGTTTGTCTTTGTCACTACTGTATCCAATGCCCACAACAGTGTTTGGCATACAGACAGCAGCCAATAAATATTTGTAGAATAAACAGATATATAAAATAAATCAAAGAGGTGCTCTGTTTAAATCTGATAGGGGTAGGGTAGGCATGAACTGTGCCATCTCTGGAATCTGAATAATTGAGAGTTAACTACATGAACACATTTGCACATGAATGCTGACCAAACTCTAGAAGCACCACTGAGTGAGCACTACGGGACATGGGGGAGACAACTCCCATCTTCCAAACTTTGGAGGATTATTATGTATAAGAAGTAGATTTCCTCGGGGTTGCAACTTGAATCAGAACTAGAGCCAGTGAGTATGAAGGGAATACACACAGGTAGATATAGAATCGATAGAATGATTTTAGATTCTCAGGTTGTCTGATGAAGTGATGAGCTCTCTAGCTTTGGAAGTGTACAAGAAGAAGCTGTATATCTCTCTGTTAGTCTTGCTATAAAAAATTTTCTGAACTGGCTGGAGGATTGATTTGTTCATACCACCTTGGCAATCTTTGTAGCTCTGAGATGCTACAGCCAAAAGTCAAAAGTGTGTGAGCCCAAGGATGAGGGGTAATATATGTTTGTTTTTTACAACTTGAGAGAGGTCTTTGGCCTTTCTTCCTTGAATCCCAGCCACAAATTATCCTTGCAAAAGTTCATTCCATCCTAATTGCGATTCCATTTCCCAGAAATTACCTGATGCTGGGCTGATGATTAGCGGCCAGCCAGGGGTAAAGGGACTGATTCCCATGGCAACCAGGTTGAAAAAACATACCATGTGGAGAATTGTCAGCAACGAGCTACGTTTGCATTATAAATAGATACTTAATTCATTGAGATAGTTTGTGATGACTTCTGCATTATAAGTAGGTACTTAATTCATATAGATAGCTCTGACAGCAAGAAGGAAAGTTAAACCCCAAAGCCACTCTTTGTCTTTAAGTATTTCAGAGTTAATTGACAGCTATTTTTTTCCTTCTAAAACATGTAGAACTTGGCTAAGTGAGAGAACGGTATATGTGAGTGTTTTTAGAAAGCCAACTAACTGTCCAGTGTCACCACATTTCTCACTATTTGTTTCTCACTGAAAGATTTTTCAGAATTTTTCCTGAGTGCAAGAGTATCTCTCTTTGAATCCTTTTGACACAGGAGACCCCAGGTTCAATGTCTCGATTTCACAAGAGTCATTTCCTGTCGTGTTTGTCTCACAGTCACCCTGCTTTTCTAACTCAGAGGCATCTCAAAATTTCAGTCCTTGGCTCTCTGCTCTTATCTTCCCATTTCTCTTTCCCTTGGTGAAAGCTAAAGCAATCACGTTATCACTTGCTAACTTACACAGCTTTACTAGCCTTGACAATATACACTTTGGAACACCCAAAGGTTGGAAAACAGAATCAGATCTGACCAAAGGACGTTTATCCTAAAACTGAGGATGAACTCTTTCCAGTGTTCAAAATGTACTGCTTGATTGAGGGTTAGGGATGGAGAGTTTGAGGGCAAAAAGTGGTGTTCAGCAGCAAGCAACAATTAAGTTTGGCTAAACTCAAATGTAAAAGTAATTTTGAAATGCAATTTTTACAAATACTATAATAAATTAGTATAAGCGACTAATAGAATCTCATCAAATGGAAATCAGAGTGGGACTTTGTACTTCTACATTCCAAAGAGCTTAATACAAATTAGTCTATAATACTCAGAGTGTTTCATTCTGTAAGGATTAAGGTAAATGGGATGCTTTTTTTTTTCATTAACTTGCTGTGTAAATATGCTTCCTAATGCAAGCATATAGAGGAGTTGCTTTCTAAACTTTATTATAACCAGGGTTAAACAACTCACCAGGTGCTGTACCCTTGTACATTGCTCTATTGAACAGTGTTAGCTTAGAATTAAACACTGCTGGGAGGCAAGTTTAACTTCTTTAGGGTCAGATTTGAAGGGGTCATTACCCCCTCTCAGACCTGTAGGTCAATTTTTCTGAGGTCTTCAACA
Organism: Hylobates moloch; assembly: GCF_009828535.3. Lineage (NCBI taxonomy): Eukaryota > Metazoa > Chordata > Mammalia > Primates > Hylobatidae > Hylobates > Hylobates moloch. The sequence goes on from NW_026652282.1 coordinate 111,777,320, forward strand.
AGCTTTGAGGAACTAGGTAAGCCACCCACCCCATTCCAAACAACCTAATGGCCTAATGTGTACTGAATTCCCACTCATGGGGCAAGTGGCCTTCTAATCCAGGGGGAAAGGTCAGTGGCTGAGAATGGGAGTTAGCCCCCCCCCCACCATTTCCCCATTTGGAATCCTGGGAGGCGACACTGGCAGGTCCCCTGTTCCAAACCATCCACCTCATCTGCTTACTGGCTTCTTGAGATCCCACCATTACACACACATTCCTTTGGGAAAATGGAACTCTCTTTAGAGAGGGACAAAGTATCAGATTTGATTAATTGTTCGTCCTTAAGAGTGAATTCATTTACACCCTGTGATTGCTAGATAAGGGTCACAAAGCACACTTTTCCAGTTTCAAAGTGCTGCTGAGGGCCAATCCCGCTGTTTGAAAGTGGATGTACTATGGACCCAAACATAACACGGTGAAATGCATGTAATGTCTGTGTTTTCCCTCCTCAGGCTCAACTTGGAGAGAGTGTTGCCATTCATTCATTCATCCATCGGATGGAAGGGCAAAAGAATACTCTGGTCAGTGACTATGTGTCAAACCAAATTGAGAAGTAGCCATTTTGGAGCCCCGAACCCACACCCATCCTTGAACAACTTTCTCTTTTCTCGTAGCCCTGCACTCTCTTATTCTGCCATCGAGATCAGCTCTAATACATCATTTCTAAGTCGAAAACAGACCAATAGAAGACCACAGCCATAGTTTTTGCAGTTAAATAGTGAATACTCTTTTTATTCAGAAGAATGCATTTTTAATAGAATTTCATGCGCCAGTAAATCAGTACAGTGAGGAGTTACAGGAGTGGGGAACCTCTCTTCAGGAAACATCTCACCCTGGCAGAGCTCTCAACTCCCAGAATCCCCTTTACCCAGCTCAGGTGATTAGAGAGAGACCAAGGAACAGCAGATGGAGCTGACTTGCAGGGTAACTAGTTGGATTTACTGAGAGCAAGAGAGAGGAAAGGAAAGCTCTCATAAAGGAGGAGATTATTATATTGGAACGGGCAGTTCCACAGAGATTCTCCGAGAGGTTGATGAAGGAGAATTGGCAGGGGTACCTGGTTCTCCTTCTTGGTTACACTCTTCGAGAGCAATGGTCTGGTCTCTTCCGTCTGTCTCTGAGCCTCTATGTAAAGAAAAAGACATTGCGTAAGGGAGGACCCACAAACTGAAAACAGATTGCACGGTGGGGCTCAGATATTAGGGGAGCATTTGTATGATTGTTTTTCTAGCACCACCTGGTTCACAGAAGGGGGCCATAATGAGGCATTTATTTACCTGGTTCGCAGTCGAGGCCACTTCTTCCACTCTATGGCTAGCACTACCCCCAAGGCTACAACAACCACCACGATTAGGCTACTTCGGACAATGTTCCCTACAGTGCACTCCTGAGCAACAGGCCCTGTGGTGATGAAAGAGGAGAAACCAAGGCCATGGAGATTAGCGTTGTGTATGTTCCCCTCGATCTGGTATTGCCCCACACTCTGGCCTTCTTTAGGGTTCACGTGGGAGCCATCTGTTCAGACTACAGAGGGGGTGGGCAGTGGCAAAGTTTATGCTGAAGCAGAAGCAGCCCTCCTTTCCTTGGGGAAAAGAGGCCTGGAAAGAAACCCACTCACTATCTTCAAATACATTTAAGGTCCCACCTCCTCACCATCCTTAGGAGAAAGATGACACACTTCAGGTCCTTGGCTCCAAAGCCCCTCCATTCTCCTGATTTGGGATGTCTCCGTGGGGACTGTCCCTGGGATCCCAGGTGTGTCACACCAGGACCGTGGAGAGATTATTCTCTTACCTGCTGCCCCCACCAGCTCCAGGGGATCACTAGGCTCTGACCAGATATCAGGGTAGGCCTGGAGGCGGTAGCTGCAGCTGTAGTTTCCAATGCCTTTTCCTTCTACGTTGTTGATGACAAAGTCTCCATCTTCTGAAAACTGCTGAGGTGCTTCTTCTCCATCATGTTCTAGGACAAATTCAACACCTGGCAGGGGTCCTCGGCACTGAAGGGTGATGTCCTTCCCTAGCTTGAACATGGTGCTGGGCCAGGCTGACAGAGAGGGTTTAGGGGGCTTATCTGCAACCAACAAGGACACAGAGTTAAAAGAAATGATCCTGAACTTATCCCTTTACCCCCTTATTGCTTACTGCTAAAAACTACAAAATCGTGACTCGTACTGAAGTCTCCAGGACCTTACCAGTCACCCAGATCTCCAGGGAGTCACTGTGATTTGAAGCTGCAAAGGGAGTGGAGTCCAAATAATAAACACAGCTATAGATCCCAGAGTCTTCACCTCTCACTGCTGGCATCCAGAAGTCAGCCCTTCTCCCACTTGGCCTCTGTTGCTCTAAAGGCTCCTGAGCCCCCTCCTTCAACAGGACAAATGTTGAGTCTGGCAGGTCCCCTTGACACTGAAGAGTCATATTTTCGCCAGGGGCCACGATGGGACCAGGCTGGGCTAATAGGCTGGGTTTGGGGAGTAAGCCTGGAAGAAATGAACTCCTGGTCAAAGAGAAGAGGTCACTTTCCAGTGCATCACCCCTGGAGTCTCTGCTCAATAAAGAGGAAAGACAATTGGTTGCCTCTCCTCGAGCTCTCTGAAAACTATCTCCCATGAACCAGTCTCTTCCCTCCTTTCTACACTTCCATGCCCACTCGACAGCCTCTTCCTCTTACCTGTGACTATGAGTTCCAGGGTGTTGCTAGGTTGTATCTTGATAGAACTGGTCCAGTCAGGGTGGTAGCAGCAGCTGTAACGCCCCATGCTAGCACCAGATATATTGGTGATGGGGAATGCCCCATCATTACTGGTGGATCCCCAGAGCTGCATTGAAGTGGCTTCTCCTTCTTTGTGCAGAATGTATCCTACTCCATGGACTGGCCCTCGGCACCAGAGAGTAACATTCTGCCCCATGGGAACCACAGAACTGGGCTCAGCAAACAACCATGGCTTAGGGAATGTGTCTAGAAAGAGACCAAGGTTGTAAAGTGGTGACTATAGAAACTTTTCAGTTCCTGCTTAAATTGACCCTCTATCTTTCTCCTCTTGGACACAATAGTTCCCCTCCATGGCCTAGCCTAGCCTTCCAGGAGGAATTACCCTCCCTAACCCCTACTCCAATAATCTCCACCCCAGTCCCATGTCCGGTCTGTCCTTACCAGTCACCCAGATCATAAGGGGCATACTGAGATATGACCCCCTGTTTGACATGGTTGTCTCATAGTAGATACAGCTATAGTTCCCAGAGTCCTCTGCTCCAACAGTGTGGAGAATGAAGTCAGCTGAGTTCCCTGAGACACTCCGAAACTGTAAGGGAACATGAGCTCCCTCCTGCAAGAGGGCGAACCTCATGCCCTGGAAAGTCCCTTGGCAGCGCAGGGTCACACTCTTCCCAGGAAACACCACGGGACCTGGTTGTGCCAGGAGAGTGGGTTTGGGGTAGAATTCTGAAATTTAAGAGACAGCAGCATGAGATAAACCCAACCCTCACATCCTGCAAATAGCCTTTTAAAGTGTTATTGTAAGACACAACATATGTTTGTTGTCAAAAATTAGAAAATACAGAAAAAACTAATGAAGGAAACACAATTCTACCACCCAAAGATAAGTATTTTTAATATTTCATTGCCATTTATTCTTTCTATATATTCCCATGTCCATGTAGCTATAACTGTTTACATAATTGGTACTCCACTTATGCACAGTTGCCTAGTTGTGTAGTATGCAGCTGACATTTCAAGGTCTTCTCCCTTTTTCTGAGAGCCATCCAGCCCACTGGTCTCTGACAGCCCAGCTAGAGAAAAAGTGGACATTGAGCCTAAAGCTCAACGCCAAGCCATAACAATGTGCAGAAATAGGGCAACTTGAACTGAGCTCTTGGGATTGGACACCCCCATCTGCCTCATTTATTTCCACAGAAGTGAACTGCTTGCCTCCCCACCGCCTTTGTTTCTTGTTCCTGTAATAATAACATGAGCAGCTGTGCATCATGGACTGATCACTATGGGCCAGCCTCTGTCCTAAGCACTTTCTCAACGTGTTTTAGAAGAAACATTTCTTCCTCTCCCACTGACAGCCTTCCACCCACCATCCCAGGGTTGGCACCACCTCTACCTGGAGTCCCCCCTCCTAACCTGTCACCACGAGCTCCACAGGGTCGCTGGGCTCAGACCAGATAGAAAAGTCATAATATCGGCAGCTGTAATTCCCTCCATCACCAATGCCCACCGAAATGATTAGAAAGTGAGCTGCACTGGCCCCCGGACTTGCCCAGGACCTGTCACTGGATGCTATTTCACTTCCATCTTTGTAAAGAATAAAGCTCATATGCTGGTGGGGGGTGGAGCAATTGAAAGTCACTCGGGCACCAGGGGTGACCACAGGGCTGGCCCATGTCTTGAAGAAGGGCTTAGGGTACATTTCTAGAAGGCAAAAAGCAAAAACAAAAACAAAAAACAGAAAACAAAATACAACACAAAACCAAATTAAGAACAAGAAAGAGAGAAAGCAAATATAGCAAATATTGGTTCTAGGAGGCTTCTCTGCTTTTAAGTAAGTGCATTTAAAAAGTAAGGTAAATCCACTTTGCAGATGGACTTCTCACACAGGGACCCTTCAGCCCCACCCCTCACTACATCCAGATGAGTCCTCAGTGTGATCAGGGCAGGCAATGGAGGCTAGTAAAAAGGTAGAATTTTTCTTGGGGTTTTGCTGATTCTCTGAGCCTCAGTTTGCCCATTTGGACAAGGGGAAAATGGTACCTGCTTCATCCACCTTGAAGAGTTGCTCTATGGTGAAGTGAGATAATTGATGTGAAAATAATTAGAAAAATTAAATCACCCTCCACGAACCAAAGCTATTAATAACGATTATGGCTATTAATATCGTGCAGCCAGAGGCCCTGGCACTCCCAGCGCCACGCCTGCCTGGCTCTAAGATTGGACACAGGCTCTCAGGACCAGCAGCAAAGTTTGCTGCAGGGAGAGGAGTGTCTGACCCAGGGCTTTGCCTTTCCCTCCACCCTGCCCCCTTTCCTCACACACCCTTTTCAGCTCTACCTTTTATGACAAGCTCCAGCGGCTCACTGGGCTCAGACCACTTGAAGGGGCGTTTTTCAGTGTGAGTGCGGCAGCTGTAATTGCCTTCGTCTTTATCCTCCATTCTCTGGATTGTAAAGAAGGCTTCTCTTCCAACGGCACCAAGTTGCTGGACAGGTTCTTGCTCTCCCTCCTTATACAGAGCAAACCCCATGCCTGCCAGCCATCCTTTGCACCGGAGTTGTAGTTCCTGGCCCCGGATTGGGGGGGAAGCAGAAATGACAGGTTTGGGGAGGATGTCTGGAAAACAGAATGGGGTGAAAAAGGAGTCAGTTTGCAGTTGCCCAGATGGGATACTCGGGGTCACTTTGTCAGCAAATGAAGACATTCATTCTGGGCTGGCCCTAGGCTCTTCCAGTCAGTCTCCTCACACTCTCTTTCCCATTCCGCCCCTCCCCCTACCCCATAACACCCTAGCATTTATTTCAGTGCCCCTCCTCTCCTACATGCAGCACAAGCCCCTTGGGCTCCAGGGTCCCTGTGAGTTCATTCCCTCACTCCCAGAAGCAGTGTTGGAGTTCCAGGGGCACTGGGGATAACTCCTGGAGACCCTCTACCTTTTCTTACCTGTCCCCACCAGCTCAAGTGCCTCACTGGGCTCCGACACAGCCATCTCCTCCCATGAATGGCAGTGGTAGCTCCCGGTGTGGCTCTGGGTCAGGGCGCCAAGGGGGAAGGCAGCCCGGACCTGCTCTGAGGCCGGGCGAGTTGCAATCCACCCGGTCCCGTCCTTCAGCAACACAAACTCCTTAGTTGAGCCAGAAGGGCTTCTGCACCAGAGGGTTAAGTTCTTCCACGGGGCCAGAGGAAAGTTGGTCTCTGCCCACAGCTCAGGCTTAGGGGTTGGCATGACTATTTCTAGAAACAGCAGAATTAATGAAGCCATCCTCCCGCCTCCCTTCCCCTCCCTCCTCCTTGCCCTTGAACCCCCTACCCAGATCACACTGCCCACCTCCCCTTGCAACCCAAATCCAAACCCTTTCCTTCTTTCCTTCCTTCCTCAGGTGCTGGGGAAAGGGGAAGCTGGTGTCTTATAGCTGAGCCTCAGAAAAGTGCAGAAGCTTGGAGGAAATTTTGCAGGCAGAAAGGCAAAGTTGGAAGCTGAATTTTGCCAGCAGCTTTAGCAAGTGCCCCTTCCTGGCTGTCCTTCCCTCCCAACCAGTCATTCCCTGGCCAATGACACTGACGCTCCGTAGTTATTTCGGATCTCCAGGGAGGAATGTCCCAGTCTGGAGCAGGAAAAACTCACCAGTCTCTTCTATCAATACCCCATTGCACAGTCCTGCAAAAGAAATTGCTGCCAGCACTCGGCCCCCTCCCCCACCAGGACTTCACCCCGGCCTTCTGCCCGGGGCCCCTTCCCCCACTTGTACTCACCACAGCAGAGAAGGGCCGTGACTATGAAGAGCATGGTGACCCCTTGAGCTGTTCCCAGCAACCAGGCTTCTCTAGTGAGACCAGAAAAGAGATGAGAGGAGTTGCTGGGATGAGGGGGAGGGTGGAGGAAAGGGGGCGGCAATTTATGTCATTGGCTTACTCGCTACCCAATGGGGACTGGATATGGCCAAGATAATGGGATATAATCTTATCTGACATCGATGACTTTTCTTTTTGAGGGCCTTACCACCTACAAACCTCTTGCTCTTTCATGACCCACGTGTCCCCCCTGCCCCCTCCCCACTCCCCAGCCTATATCATATGTCAGCTCCCCATGGCCCCTGATTAGGCTGTTGCTGGAATTGAGATGTCAGATGTGAAAATGCTTTTATATTATTTGGAGCTCTCAGAACCCCTGGAGCTCATTGTGATCGGCAGCTCTGGGTGGTGTGTGTGGGGGTGGAGGGAGAAACCGTGAGTATTTCTCAGTCATCAAGTTTAAGTTTGGAAGCAGTTGATATGGCAGTATTGGTCCTCAGACCCACCTGCCTCACCTGCCTTTGTTATGGAACGGTTGCCTAGGCAGCTGTGGTGAATTACTAGAAGATTGTCAGTGCTGAGCTAAGCTTTTCAGAGAGTAGAAACTCTCTCCTCACCCAGATTATAACTAGAAATGTGCAGCAGTTTTGGATCATGGGTCTTGTAGTATTAGATGATATTAGCCCAAAATCCATTGGACATTTTTACTTAGAAAACACTGACCATCCTTCCTGGTGAGGAAAACATGATTTTCAAGCTGCTTTCTCTGAAATCTGGTTTCTGATCTTATTCTTCGATGCAGTGTTGCTCGGCTGGGGTGGGGCACAAAAAGCTACATTTTTTTTTTTTCTAACCACTGGCTTGGAGATTACTCTAATGAGTACGGGACCCAGGTCAGGTTCCGGAAAGAAGTAGAAATTGACCCCTGCTGAAACTTTTTGAAAACTCAAAGGGTGGTGGTTTTTGCAGAAGGCTTAGGTGGCTCCCTTCTGGTTGCCCAAGTATTCTGTCCCTCAGATTCCAGTGGAAAACACAGACACATATAATCATAATCATAATCCATTGTGCATTGATTACTCCCAGACACACTGACCACAGTTGCAGGGCGGGGGGTACAGCCAGAAGCAGGGAGTAGGGGGAAGTAGACAAGGTATTCAGGAGCTAATATCCCTACTAGGTCAGAAGTGGTTATTTCTCTCCTTGTTCCCAGTAGAGTAGCCTGAGCACAAGCCATGGGGATGAGAGAGGCAGATGGCCCAGAGCACACCACAGAATCAAAGGAAATGGCAGGAGAATCTGTTTGGCCTGTAAGTTTGTGAGTCAGAGGAAACAGTCTGATTCTGTTGCCCCGTCCAATATCACATCAGATGGCCATCCAGGTCAAGTCTATATTCCCAGAATGCTCTGCACAGGTGGTTGGAGGCCACAGTGTCAGAGACTGGTTACTAAGGCAACTAGGATGTGTCGCAAGGCTTAATAGCTCTTGAGAGCTAGGGATAAGGGTGAAAAGTTGGGATAGGAGTTGGATAACAGTCTGGGAGACAGGACAGCATGGCTTCTTACGAGGGGAAAAATCCAGAACAAGTTAATGAGGGAGACATCAATCATCTCTGAGGGCAGGATGGTTTGTGGGGGAGATTTGGGCACCCTCCGGAGGGGGATGTCAGTGAATGCAGTTCTGATTACTCCTCCTGCCTCTGAGAACTATGCATTTCTCCACCCGCTGGCTTGAGTGCTGATCCCTCTGTGAGGTGAAAGAGACAGCTGGGGTGAGAAAGTCTTGTTCCCTAAGCCCGGAAGATGGGGGTTCTATAGGGTTTGCCTCTGTGGCTTGTCTCCACTAGGGCATGACTCATTCTTCAGACTCTGTTAGGTTGGGGAACAGGGGGCTGGGACAAGACAGTTACCTGATTCTGAGTCTCCGACACTTCCACCTTATCCACAGCACTACCAACAGCAAGGCAACAAGCTGCATGATTAGAGACAACCTGATAGCTTCATTCAGAATGTAATTCCAGGTGAGATAGCCTGTGGCCAGAGAAGACCAGAATCAGAGGCCTTGATGGGGACAGGGGCAGGTGAATACATTCATGGGGTGAGGACAATCTGGTTACTGAGAGTGCTTATATTGGGAAGGTGAGGCACAAGTGGCCTTCTTTGTCATGGAGAATGGGAGCCTTGAAATTATCCTGCTAACTGCCTTTGAGGAATTGTGAGACCACCCCAGGGAAAGGGTGCTGAAACCCAAGGGCCCTGATTTTCAGGCCTCTGACTCCCTTTCCCATATCTTTCTGGGCACTGATCTGGGATCCCTGGGGTATGGAGGGGCATTCCTCTGCAGAGCTATCCTCTCACCTGCTGGCCCCATCAGCTTCAGGGGCTCACTGCGATGTGACCAGATGTTAGGATGTGTCTCTACGCGATAGCTGCAACTGTAGGTCCCTGTGCCTTTCCCGTCAACATTACTGATGATGAAGTCTCCGTTTACTGAGAATTTTTGGAATGTTTCTCTTTCTTCCCATTCCAGAGAAAATTCCAGTACTGGATGAGATACTCGGCACTGAAGGGTGATGGCCTTTCCTAGCTTGAACACAGTGCTTGGCCAAGCTGACAGGGAGGGTTTGGGGGGCTTATCTGAAACCAATCCAGAGACCAGAGTGAGAAGTGACCTCAAACCCAGTACCCTCTCCCCCAGAAAATGTTTCTGAGCTCCCCATTTGATCTTCTCTTCCTTTCCACTTCCACTTGGTCAGTGGCTTCAAGATTTGACTGTGCATTAGAATTCCTTTGCCCACCCCTTGGTGATCTAAAGATTCCTGGTTCCTTACCTTCAATCAGGAAGACCTCATACCTGTAAGCTTCCCCTGGCCTAAAGAAAAATAGTTTTCCCAGGGGTTACAATGGGGCTGTGCCATACTGAGAGGTGGAGCTTGAGGAACAATCCTGAGAGATAAGGTCCCTAAAGTTTTGGAAGAAAGTTCTACACCACCTTCCTAGTGTGTGTGTGTGTGTGTGTGTGTGTGTGTGTGTGTGTTGTTCATAGCTCTCAGAGGATATGAGGCTACTAGCTCTTTCTTACAACACCACAATGATGATAAAAACAAACAGGTTGATAATAAAAACAGTTGTTAACACTTGCCTACAACCATAAGCTCCACAGTGTTGTGTGATGGCATCCTAATGGAGGTCTTCCAGGTGAGAAGATAGTGGCAGCTATAGATGCCAGTATCACCGTAGGTTACATTGCTGAGGAAGAATGACGTGTTGTCATCGATGCTGGTGGCATCCAAAAACTGAAGTGGTTTGTCTTCTCCTTTCTTATAGAGTGCAAGACCCACTCCATCCACTGGTCCTCGACACCATAGGCTCACATTCTGACCCATTTGGACCACAGCCCTGGGCCGAGCAAGTAGCCAGGTCTTGGGGAAAGTGTCTAGGACAAGACCCAGAATAAAAAGCACTAGTGATTTCACTTCTTGCTCCCACTCCTTAAGATTCTTTTCCTTCTCTTCCTCCAAACCACCCTTGGAAAAACCTGCCTACACCCAGTTTTACAAATTCTGCTCCCTTTTCTACTATTTGACCCTGGCCACGTGATTAGGTTCTCCAGGGAGCACAGAGGGAGATTTATATCCTTAGCCCTTAACCTAAGTTTCATGGCATACCCGTCTCTTACCAGTTACCCAGATTTTCAGGACATCACTAAGGAGTGAACCTCTATATGACGCATCATAGTAAAAACAGAGGTAATGTCCAGTATCTTGGATCTTCAAGGACCGGAAGAAGAAATTTGCCTCATTTTTTATTGTCTTCTTGTGGTAAAAGGACTTCTCCAAGTCTTCAACCCTCATTAGAGCAAAGGTCATTCCATAGATTGGCCCTTGGCACCTGAGATTCAGGCTTTCTCCAGGTGCCATGATGGGCCCAGGATAGGCTGTCAAAGTTGGTTTGGGGTAGAGTCCTACAAACGGAAGAGACCCTAAAGTTAGAGGCAAGATGATTCTTTCCTGTTGTCTTCTGTTTTCTCTTTCTTAATTTCTTTGAACAAGAAGTGGTAGCTGAAGTTTACCTTCTCTTCCCTATCCCTTCCTTGGATCTCTGCCTCTATAACATAATCAAGGGTAGATTCACCTATGCCCCTGTTCTCTCTCAAGAATCTGTCAGCTACACTGAGCTCTAACCATGTGTAGGGGTGTATCTCAGTAGAAGATCTACATCCATAATTCCCTGTATCTTTAGGTCCCTGAAATGCCAAATGTAGTTCTTTCAACCACCAGAAAAACCAAACCTCTGAAAATAACATTGTTTTCATCTTTGCAGAGCATGAATGCCACTGAAGTATTAAGGAGAGCTTTTGAATACATTAAGCTCATTTAAGACCCTACTTCTACAACAAGACTGAAAGAAGCCAATAAAGAGGGTTTGGCCAGTAAGCCTGCAACCCAAAGAAATCTCTGTTACGGGGCCACACATTCCTTTCCATGAATTGTTTCTCCAAGGAGATTTTACATGAAAGTGAGGGCAAATCTCACCTCCTACCACTCCTTCCTACCCCCACCCCAATGCCAGGCACACTTATCTATTCATTAAGGAAGGATCAGCTCTGTCATATGCTCACTAAGCATTTAGTATGCATCAAGCATCATGTAGGTCTAGGTGTGTATGAGTAAAGAAGACACAGTCTCTGCTAGCAAAAAGCTCATGAACTGGTTAGTGGGGGATATTGGTGAACAGGTAACTACAGAAGTGTATGTTAGTGGATTCTATGCTGAAAGGGCATGAGTACAACAAACATTCATACACTCAGTTCAAACAGGCAGTTTTTTGTTCTTTGATCCTCAATAAAAAGCTATACTAACAAAATTAGTATCTACCATTTATTGAGAACTTATATGCCAGGCACTGTACATATATATTTAGGCAAATCCTCACAACAACCCTGTGAGGTAGGCATTATTATTAAACCAATTTTGTAGATCAGGAAACTGAGGCACAGAGAGAAGCATTACACAGTAGATCAGATAGATACTGTTATCCCATTTTTAGAGTAGAGGAAGCCAAAGCACAGAAAAGTGAAGTGACTTGCTCAAGACCACACAGGGAGGCAGTGTCAGAAATGGAACTAGAAACCAGTATTACTGCTTCTAAGTCTAGAATACTTTCTGTAGCACCACAGCTTTCCCCAAGCCTATTTAGCTGGATGGAGAGACTGAAGCAAATGTGGCCAATTCCATCTAGAAACCTCCAGGCCATGGGGTGGGGGAGTTGGGGCTGGGACATGTCTGGCATTTTACATTTTGGGGAAATTTCTTCTATATTTAGAGATTGGTGCTGCTTTACTAGCTCTACTGATGGGAACCAAGGTGACTTATAAAGCCATTTCTAAAATATGAGCTATCACATTCTTTGTCATTTTTTTTGTTTTTACTCACCAACACTAGCAATCCATTCTGTTTTCCACACATAAAAATAACAATTACAAATAAAATACATTTGCAAATTTAAAACTCCATTTATAAGATTGCAGTGGCAGTGCCTGGCACATATTAGGTGCTCAATAAATACTGACTGAATTAATGAATGAATGCATGATATTCAACAAGTTGAGAACAACAAAGCTGTGATGAGCCAAAGCTGCTGACCAGTTGGCTGGGCTCCTTTACTAGCCAAATGATTGGCTCCCATACATCTGCCTTGCAGCACATGCGATTCTAATTTATATCTCAGTAAAACTTCAAACGACTCTAGCTCATGGGGCCTTGCAGGACCTAGAAACTGGCTGAGGAAAGTAAAATCAGAAACCCTAGCTCAACCAGCCATGATACCTGGGACAACAATTGCCAGATGCCAGCAGCCATAGCCACACCCACCTGCTACAACCAGCTTCAGGGGGTTGCTGGGCTCTGACCACAGGGTGGGGAGCATCTGGATATGAGTGCGGCAGATGTAAACCCCTTCATCCTCAGGTGTCAGGTTGTCAATGGAGAATATGGCCATTGTCCCAGTTGGGACTTGGTAATCCACAGGCTCTGCATATCCCTCTTTAAACAGCATGAATACCAAATCCTGCAGCCAGCCATGGCAGAGGATGTTAACATTACATCCAGGAAGAGGGGGGGTCTCAGCCTGAATCCAGAAGATGGGCTTGGGCAGTTGGCCTGGAAGGATAGAATGAACTGGAATTAGGTAAAGCAAGGATAGTACTGTCTAGGGAGCGGCGGAGGAGAGCTCTACTTTAATTGAGGTTTCCCTGTATGATCATTGTTTGCCACCCCTCCTTCTCCCATCTCTGCTCCAGAGTCTGCATCCCCCCTCTGCATTGCCCAATACAAAGTAGGCCCTTATTTACTAACTGTGGAATGCGTGCTTGCATGCATTTGAGAAACAAACTCTCCCCTGGAAGGCAAGTTTGAATCTCAGGAGCTGGAGTTGATTCTTGAGTATCACTGTCTTCTTACCTGGTGCCTCCAACTCTAGAACTTTACTGGGCTTTGACCAGCCTGTCTCCTTCCAGTAGCAGCACCGGTAAAGACCTGCATTGGACTCAGTAAGGGCACCTATAAGGAATGAAACTTGGAAGGTCTTGTGGGAAGGGCGGATCCAGGTCATCTGTGTCTTATCCTTCAGCAGCAAGAACTTGCTTGATATCCGAGAGGGGCTTCGGCACCAAAGCGTGATGTTCTCCCAAGGGGCCTGCGGGTAGTTGGACTCTATCCACAGCTCCGGTTGAGGGTCCGTCACTGTTATTCCCAAAGATCAAAAAGATGTGAGCAGTCCAACCCTCTCCTTCCCATAACATGTCCCACAGTGTCCCTTAAAATTAGCCCGGACCCAGATCCCTCATTTTGTCTTCCCTTGGGGACAGGAGTGTGCTCCTGTGGGGCATCGTATAAGAACCCCAAGATATTTTGCCAAGGGGTTCAAACGAGTTGGAGAATAAAGTCTGATGGTTTCTTTTCCATCTGAGATAAAGCTTTTTCCCCATGCCATAGGAAACCAAGTCCTCTGATTCCCAATCAGCCCAATCTATCTCTGGAATCTCAAGGCATTATGTCCAAGAAAATGGAGACACGCCAGCATCTTGGATCCTTTAGGAGGGAGGTGCCTGAGAGGGCAGGACTCACTTACCTATCGATGTCATACCCAGACTCATCCCTGAAAAGAGAGATTATGGTAAAGAAGAGCTCCCTTGTTGTCTCCACCCTGTGCTCAAACCTCAATACTTTCCTCTCCCACCCCTAATGGGTGGGTACCTATGACAGGGTCACTTGCCCCTCACCCCTTCCTTGTACTCACGAATGCAAAAGAGCAAAACAGGGAATGTCTTCAGCATGGTGGCCCCCTCCCCTGGTCTGTCCAGGGTCATGGGGCCTCTGGTGCTGGCTGTGTGCTCTGAGTCTTGAAGAATTTTTCTCCTCAGCAGGTGGTGGGATCTAAAAGCAGAATTGTTTTTACTCAGAGGACTTGTCCTGCTCCTTAAAGTTTAGTTTAGATGGCTAAATTGCACTTGACAACCCTACATTGTACTTCCTCACAGGCATCCAGGGTATTACAAGGTCACCTGCTGCTTCCTCTCCTTGCTCCTTTCCCTCACTTCCCTATCCTCCTGCTCAAGGTCTTTGTTGGTATCGAAGATGTCAGATTTGTTGAAATATGGATCTGTCTCTGGGATCTCAGAGGCCCAGAATAGCCTGCAGAAGCTCCACAGGATGGGGGAGATGGGAAGTGCAGAGTCACCTTTTCAGAGATCCATATATA
>NW_026652282.1:111791637-111798209 GCF_009828535.3 Hylobates moloch
GTGTATATATATGTATATATGTGTGTATATATGTGTATATATATAGTATATGTGTGTGTGTGTGTGTGTGTATATATATATAGAGAGAGAGAGAGAGAGAGAGAGAGAGTCCTCCAACAACTTAAGAGAGGGGGCATTACTACCATCCCCATTTTATTGATGAACAAACTGAGGCTTAGAGAGGATACATAATTTGCCCAAAGTCAAAAGATGTTAAATATTAGAGCCCAAATTAGAATCCATGTTTAACTCCAAGGCCTATGGATCTAAAACAATGATTTAAACTCCCAGAGGGACCCTTCACTCCCTCTTCACCCTCCTTTACCCCTCTCACTTGATCCCTTGGATATCCTTCCCTTCCATAGAATGCTTTAGATCCAATATTACTCTCATTCTTGTTTCCTACCCCTAAAAGCTCAATACCCCAGTGTCAAGCATGTGTTAGAAAATCAAGCTGCTTGAGTTAATTTACATAAGGTCTAAATGATTCTTTCGTTGCCCTTAACTTCTAAACAGCTTTGTTGGTTGCCTCTAAGGGAAATGGAATTGTTTGAATCTCAGGAAATACAGCAAAGATATTTGAGTTCAGGGAGGCTTTCCATTCTCCCCGACCAAAGTCATTATTTACCATAGGCCTTGCATATACACAAGGTAGACTCTTGAGCTTTCATGCCTCTCTCCACCTCCCCCCACAGTAACCTTTCACCAAGGGAAGGTATGTCCCAGCCACACAAACTCAAGCTAATTCTCTTCCACCAACTTTCTACTGGGAGTCTGAAGTCCTGGCTGACTCCAGCTGTTATTAAATCTTAGCTCAGAAGAGTAGGGAAGAGGCAGCTCCCAGAACAGAGAAAGGAACTGATTTTGCTTTTCCAGACTGACCTTGGACCTCAGCCTCTAACTTGCCCCACTGCTAACACTGGATAGGATGGAGGAGCAGGAAGAGGAGGATATTTCGTGTTCAAAATATCTGGACTGTAGGGAACAAGTGGACAGTGAGAAATCCAAGGAAGCGTAGGTCCATTGTACATTTTTCACTTTGTATCAAAGGATTTTCAGATTACCCACTCTGAATTTTCCTTATCTGTAAAGTGGGGGAGTAATATCGACCTAACATTATTGTTGTGTTGGGTTAGAGATAATACATGTACAGTGCCAGGCACACAGTGAACATTACATTTTAAAAAGATGCTTATTTTTTCTTCTTTTCAAAGGGGGCATCAAACTGGTGTAGGACCTAAAGATGCCCTCTCCATTTCAGTTCCTACAGTCCCTTGCTCCCACTCCTCTCAGGGCCAGGCCAAAGCTTGGATGCTACCCTGTTGCTTTGTTACCCTGGGGCTTTGGGCCAGGAGTTTTTGGGGGAAGCCAGGTTCCACTGCCAAGGGAGAGGTTCAACCTGGGATTACACCCAGGAAATGCCATCTGAGGTTTCAGCCTTGCCTCTTGGACCCCTAAACCAGGATCTTTGCCTACTGGAGGATTGAGGGGAGTCAGGGAAGCTGGGCTTTTTGGCATGGCTGACCCCTCCTCAATCACTAAGGAAATTGTACCATTTATATTCAGCCCAAATGATGAATCTTATACCGGGGGAACGTGAGAACAGCCCCAAGCCTCAGGTTAGTTGGCCACGCCCATTTTGGCCTTTCACCCCACCCCCACCCCCAACTTTGGCTGCCTAGCCATTTTACCCTTCCCTCCTACTCCACCTCAAGCACTTTCCCCACCCTTAGGCAGCACCGCAGTGCTTTTGAGGGTGACATATCTGAAATGTCTAATGGCTCGCCCCCTGCATAGCTTTGAGGGCTTCAGGAATCAAAGGGGTTGGGCTCGGCGGGGGTGCCGGGTACATGCTCCGCTGAGGGTTTGGAGGGAAGACTGAGAAGGAAAAGGGGAGATATCTACAGTGCCCAGAGATTCTCACCGAGGCAGGTCTGGGATCCGGGGAGGAAAGGAGAAAGGCAGGAATGAAGGGGGTGGGGGGACAGACTGGGGAGCAGTTTGATTTACGGCAATTAATTACAGCAAGGAGACTCTTTCGGGGTTTTGTTTAGGATCCGGTGGCCAGTATTTAATCTTCAGCCACTGAACTATGCGCTCATTTGTAGGTACTTACGGTAGTTGAAGGCCCGCTCCGATGTTGGAGATTCTCCAGTGAGCTCCTCCAGATGCAGCAAACTGCCCGGCATGAGAAGAGCTGTCTAAGGACAGCCTCTTCGGCTCTGAGCCCCGCCTTCCTCTCTCCCCCGCCCGCCTGCCGGCCCGCCCCAACCTCCTCCCCTCCCTGCGCCGGGCTCTGAGAGCCCACCTACACCAACTCTGCCTAGCACCTGCAGTCCTCTGACGACGGGGATTTCTACGCCCCTCCCAGCTCCCCGCCTCTCTCCGGACTCCCTGCAGAGGTTGCTGGAGCCAAATTCAGGCCCCTGCCCCCTCGCCTGTCTCTCAGAGTTTCATTGGGTCACTGTATTCTGGGGGGGGAGAAGGCCAGCTCTCAAGAAGATTTGTAGATCCTTCTCTCCAGCTCCCCAATACCTTTGTCGGGATCTCAGATCTTCCCCTGCCCATTTAACGCCCCATTTATGCATAAACATCACCACAGTTTAAGTGCCTACTATGTGCCCCTGGGCCCTGGGATCCATTATTTCTCATCTTCAGAGCAACTCTACAAAATAAATGTTACTCCCCTGAGTTTTACATATGAGGAAACTGAAACTCGGAGAGGGTTAAGTAACTTGGACAGCCTTCAAAGTCCATCTTGGGGTAAAAGCCCAGGCTTTAGAGACAAATTTATATTTTAGTCCACATTTTACATTCAATAGTTGTGTGACCTCAAGCGAGTGAATAAACTCTCTGAGTCCCAGGTTCCCCAACGGTAAAGTAAAAAACAAACAAGGAAACAAAAAACAGCAGAACCTATTTCACAAGGCCTTAATGGGATGATGTAAGTAAAACTCACAGCACAATAGGCCTAGCATATAGTAGGTGCTCAATAAATGGTAGTGGTTGCTGCTGCTACCACTACTACTACTACTATTAATCTGTAAGCCCTTCCCCAAATGTCTTAGAGTAACATGATTTTAATAATATAGAGCAACCTTTCACAAATGTTGATTATGAAAGACTTTTTATAATGATAATGTATGAATAAGACACTAATCAAAGCTCCTGACATATAACATGTGATGAGATTAAAGTATAGCATCCAATGGACTCACAGACTAATTGATAAGAAATACCAACATGACAGACTAATTGGCTAAAAAATAGCCAAATTTTTCTTTATGTACATTTCTTTTTTTTTAAGACAGAGTCTCACTCTGTTGCCCAGACTGGCGTGCAGTGGCGCGATCTTGGCTCACTGCAACCTCCACCTCCCAGGTTCAAGCAATTCTCCTGCTTCAGCCTCCAGAGTAGCTAGGATTATAGGCACACACCATCACACCCAGCTAATTTTTGTATTTTTTAGTAGAGATGGGGTCCCACCATGTTGGCCAAGCTGATCTGGAGGCCTCGGCCTCCTAAACTGCTGGGATTACAGGCGTGAGCCACCATGCCCAGCCTTTTATGTACATTTTCTACCTGCATAAATGATTTCAAATTATCTAATGAAAAACACTTTAATTCAAGAACAAACTAGGTAAAAATAAAGTAACAGCTCTTTTACTGGCCAAATTGATTATCATGTCTTCATGCATCAGGTGATATCTATTGTGGCTTCCATTATAAACTGTAGATTATTGTGTAATGAATAGAATAGGCATATGAATAAAAAGATGTGTTTCTGGGCAAGTTATTTAGCTTCCAAGCCTCAGTTTTCTTATTTGTAAAATGGAGACAATAATTGCACTTACTACAATGAAGCGTTTGGGGTAGGATTTAATGCGCCTAGGACACAGCAAGCAGCCATTGATTCAACACAAATGTTAAGTACTTTCTTTGTGGCAGGGATTGTTCTGGATGCTGACAATTCAGGAAGGATGACAGTTTCTCTTCTTAAGAAGTTTGTAATCTAAGGATAATCATACTAGAGAAGAAGTAGGAGGCAGCCAGAGAAGGAGGAGCCTTGAGAATCAAAGAGGATTGCAATACAGAAGATCATCAAGTAAGTCATGATAGTATGTGTTTGGATCATTGCAAGCACTTTGCTTGTACTGTGTGCCTAAACTAGGGAGCAGTAGCAGAGAAGGAGGGGAGGGCCAGAGTTCCCGAAACATTGAGAGGGCAACATTAGACAAACTTGATGGTTGTTTGGAAGACAACAGTAATAGTTATTATCTGTCAGGGTGAAAACATCCATGCCAATTTTCAAAACATTTACAGTATAGAAGAGCTTCAAGAAAGTGGAGCTTGAAGGATAAAGGTGAAGCACCAAGGTTCACAGGGTGTTGTGGGAAGCCTTTCTCCATAAGCGAGTCTAATGTAAGATGATGATGTTTTTTAAACCTAAATCTGTTTTATATATCCCAAACAGGAGAAGCCCAGGGCAAACCTGACCCCTTCCCAGTGTTGTATTGATGTTGGCTAGCTCTGTATGGTTCAGGAGAACCCAATGTGCACATCAATCTCATCCCAGCATTCAATGACATAATGGTAGTAGCTTGAAAGTGGCCATGGTCAGAGAATTTTCACCACAGTCAGAGAATTTTCACAACCAAAGAAGCAAATGCTACAAATCAAGTTTCTCCCAGCAACCTTCATATCTCTGGAGCTGTTTTTAAACATTTACTAGCAAACCACTTTTTTTCCAGTTTTATGTTTTAGGACAGTGATTTTTACTGGGAAACAGGAAGGTTTCCAAACTACTCAAGGATCCTGTTAAGTTTCACACACTCTCAAGAAAGTTATGAGCATTGTGCTCCATTCCCCTGTCCCCAACCTCACTACTCTAGTAAACCATCTGAGGACTGTGTCAGATCTCTGGAGAGGTCTGTGCATTCAAAGTTTGACTGTGTGTTTTAGCATCCCACCCCACTCCTCAGCCAGTCTCAGGCCCCATCCCTTTCTGCAATGGAGAAGCAGTGTGGAGTAGACCAGTGAGGAACTCAGCTGGGACTAAGCAAGTGGTGTTCTGGGGCAGGGAGGAGGCCCAACCAGACAGATTAGGTTCCAACGGCAAGACCTGATGAGGAGGGGGGTTAGGCTTTGGAGGTGGGGAGGACAAAGCTGCAAAGGAAAGCTGGGGCCAACTCACAGAGCTTGAATTTCAACCTATCTTTTGTCAAGCACTTTAATTATTAAGGGCATAGTTTGGGGCACTAAGTCATTTCCAGAAGCTATAACTGAGGGCATTTTCAGGAGTGTGCAGGAAGCTTCCTAGAATAAATCAAATTCAAGTGATGAATTAGAACTAAAACTTATTTAATCAAAACACTCATAGTGGGGCATAAGACATTAGACAGAGGGCTTGATGATCAGGCTTCTTGGTGCTTGTCACAAAGCAAACCAACAATGTGAATACCTAGGTGAATTTAACAAGTTTAATGGGTGGAGGGAGAAAATGAGGATTTTTATGTGTGTGTTTCAGTGTTAGTAGAATCACAAAGTTCTTTTGGTTTATGTACCATTTACCAAAAAAGGTAATCTACTAGTCCACTCTCCCCAAATGACAATTCTCTTAGCATCACAATACGGCTTTTGTTTATACGAGGAACAGTGTGTATCTGAGTACATGGTGGGGGAGGGTGTTCAGAGACAGATATCCAAAATGCAGGAGAGCTCCGAAAGTGGGCTGCAAAGTGTTTCAGTATTCCCTTTTCCTGTGTTGGATGAAGTTGGTGGCTCCAGAATGAAAGGAGGTAGGCTCAGCCTCACTGCCTAGAGCAGGCAGGCACAGGTTCTATAAGCAGTTTAGGCCTGATCCAGGAAGGATGCTTCCAGATACCAGTGCCAGGAAAGCCTTTTTCTGTCTCAGAGTCTGACTTGCCCCCAGTGTGTCCAAATTGTAGGCATTTGCATGGTGGGGCAGGGGTGGGAATATATTTATTTATTCGTAATCACTTGTCCAAAGGAAACTATAGAAGTCAATAATTTGGTTCTTTTATTCCTATGTATTGTATGATTAAACAATTATATAATTAAAATTAAGTAAAGATGGCTAAACTGCAAGAGCAACACAAATTAGCAATTTAAAAACTCATCATTGCAATATTACCAACTGTTTATAATCTGTTCCTAAAAACGTCAGTTTACAGGCAATTATTTAAATATACATGCGTCTCTTCCAATTCTACTTGCTTTGTGATCTAGGATATGGTCAAACTTTCTAAAAGATTCATGTACCCTTGACAGAAGATGAGGAAATACTTTCTCCATAAAAGTCTGTTAATTTCATATAATTGATTGCTTTCAAGTAGACAATACAAATTATTTTTTCTTATTTAATCTATCATATTTCAATGTCTCCCTATCCAACTCATGCTTAATTATTATCTTGCTGTTTTCATTTTCTCCCTCCTGTTTATCCCTCCTTCATTCTTTCCCATTTTCCTTTTTGTACTTTCCTTATCATCCTTTCCCATGCATTCTGTGTGTGTGTGTGTGTGTGTGTGTGTGTGTGTGTGTGTGTGTGT
>NW_026652282.1:111798219-111867413 GCF_009828535.3 Hylobates moloch
GTGTGTGTGTGTGTGTGTGTATAGCTATAGATATACACACATAATAACAACTTGGTACAACTGTAAATTTTTACTTCCTTTTCCGCTAATCACCCTGGCAAAAACGCAATTAATTATAAAAATAAGATCTACACTCTCTTAAGAAATGTGGCTTTGAAAGTGAATTTAGTCACTTATCTCCGTGAGTATCTTCTCCCTGGGCTGCAGCTGTTTTCAGCAAAACCAATAGTTTGGGAGTTTTACTGACAAATGCCTTGAAGTCATCTTGACTGCCAAAGATTTTCCTCTCATCTTGAAATAAGAAAGATCGCTTAGCTGAATGGTTCACGTGGGGCTTCAAGCCCAAGAACTTCAACTAGTAGATTTTGCTCCAAATTGGTCTCTCATCCACTGTTACTAAGGTATACTCAGGTGTCAGGCCTATATTTATCTTGTTGAAAATCACTTCTTTTTTGAGCAACTTCTGAGACAATTTCTTTATCTTTCAAGTTTAAGAATTGTACAATAGTATGCTTTGGACTTTTAGTATGAGAGATACATTTGAGTGGGAACTTACACATTTTCTCTGTATATAAGTCGAGATCTATGTTTAGCTCTGGGAAATTTTTATCAACAGTTTCCTTAATTATGGTTTCAAGGCTAATCTCTGTATTTTCTGCACCTTCAAGGATGCCAGATACATTGATATTGTACCACCTTGATGTGTTTTTGAGATCTATCATGTTTTCTTGCACCATGAAGAACTGTTTTCTTAGATGTTTTATCTTTTAAGACTGAAGCTCAATTTTGTCCTCATTTGCACTGATTCTCTCTTCCATGATATTTATTCAGCAATATTTCTTTCCTAGGGTTTCTTTCAATTCTTTGACCTCACTAGTAGTGCCCCACAGTCTTTGCTGAGCTTTTCCTGTGTGCTTTTTAAAATGTCCACATGGTCTTGCATCAACGCCCTCACCTCGGCCCTTTCTCTGGGTTCTGCCTGCTGCTCCTCCAGGACAGCCATATCTCTTGAATTCTCTGGGCTTCCTGGTTCCTCCTCAGCATCACAGTACTTCTTGATTGCTACTAAGCTTGTTTTTATCATTTTTCTCATTCTAGATCAGGTAGGTTTCGTTTTCTTTTTGTGCTACTCTCATAGCTGAGGCTTCCATTGGCTTTGTCAGTGTTCCCGAAGCCCAGCAATTTGGTTCGGAGCACAGCTGCTCCTTCTATCCTTTCCCCGAGAAGCTCAGGAGCTGAGGTCTTTTTATTGAAATGCAAGACCTATTTTAAGCTGAAATCCTCAGAAATGCTATAGGAAATTAAGATATCATCAACTGATGTTCTCATCTAACAGGATTAGAAGTAAGAGCTTCATAACCTTACAGATAAGGTAAGGAAGTACATAAGTGCATAAATAAAAATAAACACACACATATAAATATGTAAGTGCACTAACTACCTGAATACATAAATATACAAACACACAAAAGTAATATAAATGAACACACAAGTGCATAGACATAGAAATAAATATGTACGTAAAACGAGTCTCATATGTTCATAATATTTAGCTTCTGCCTGGCTGAGAGTTCACAGAATATGTTTGTGATTAAGCAACTAAGTACATCAGAATTATAAAGCAGGGAATGAGAGGAGTTTACCTACATGTTTCAGTGTTTGTGGAAAGGGATTTTGACTTAGTGTCGGGGGGGTTGAATTTCAGTCCTGGCAGAGCCACTTACTAGCTGGGTAATAGTGTGACATTTGGCAAGCTACTGAAAGTTATTTGAGTCTCCATCTCCTCATCAGTCAAATGAGTATTCAATAACTGTGAGCTAAATCTGAATATAGAACTTTCTGTTTGCCTCATCCTAATCATTACTTTTTAAATATATCTTTTTACAGTGAATATCTGGGATTTTGATTGGTGGGAGTGGAAATGGGACTTGATAGGGAGGGGGAACCTGAAAAGGTCCCAAATTGATACCATCTCAGTTCCCAGATTCTTTTTGAGCAATTAAATTGTAAATATTCCATTTGACTATACCCAAAGTATTATAGAAAGATGGAAAAATACACTCTATCTTCAAGGTTATGAATTCATGGGAGATATATTCATATTCACAGCTAAGGATGATATAATGCAGAACACAGTAAACTTTGAAAGATGGAGTGTGAAACAAAGCATTGTCATAACATAGACAGGAGAGCATTTAATTCCAATTTGCAGTGCTTAGAAGTTCTTCATTCAAGTCCCCCAGACTCAAGCATCTCTATCATTGAGCATGGTGAGGTCACCTTTATGGCCTCCTGCTCCAAACCATCTGCTTCACCCACCTGATGTCTCCCTGGCATCCCACCATATGATTCACATCTTTGGGAATACAGAGCAAAGAATCACAAAGTATTGTAGTGCATGGTGTGTGGAGATAGTAGCAGAAAATGAGGTTGGAGACCTGGACAGGAGCCAGATCATTACAAACCATGTGTGCCCTAATAGCACTTTTTAGTACAATTTCATATTTGTGCCAAATGAAAGGCCAGGTCATGATCTAGGTCCAAACAGAGGGCTTTTAACCAAGCAGAAAATGACCTTCTTTAGCTCCTAATGCTCTCCCTGATGTTAGTTATGCTATCTTGGGCACAGATCCTCAGGGACAGGACTCAGAGGCCACTTTCTGAGCTGACAGTCCACCTGTTCCTCTAATTCAGTCTCCTAGTAGTTCAGGTTTCTGTTTCAAAAGAAAACAAAAACTGGAGATGGGACAGTTTACAATTAGAGTCACATGTATTAGACACCCATGTTTGAAGATGTTGACCCTTTTCAAAGCTCTAATAATTTGTAAATCAGGCTCTGTCTTAGACTTCAATGTATCCAAGCAGACAACGTTTAATGGGGTTTGTAGGAAAACATTTTAGAAGAGGAGATGGTATGTAGGGAAAAGAAAATCAAAATTAGGTCTGGTAAATTCAAATGCAAAAAGTGATTTAGTCTGATTCTCATCTGAGTTCTCAGAAATACTCAGAATTCATATGGAAAATTAGTATAAGCACCTAATAGGATTAACCTAATAAAAATTAGAACAGGTGCTTGGTATTTCTACATTTGAAACAACCGAAAAATAGTCTTTAGTGCTTGGAGTGCTTAGCAACTGTGAGATCTTGGGAAAATGGGATTTATGTATTCCTGCATTTATTAAAAAATATTAATTGCACACCCACTTTGTTTTCTAGTTCTGGAGATATATCAACAAAGAAAACAGAAAAAAACCATATATTCATCAATAAATATTTGTCATAGGTATCTGAGTAAATACATTTTCTAGTGTTTGAATATAAGGGACTATTTTTATAACTCTACTGTTACTAAAAATACAGAACTGACTTTTGCTCCAAATTATAACAACAAAATTCTTGGACGTCATTTAGCAATGTCTGGGATTGGTTTGGGTGTAGATGACTCTAAAGAGATTTTTGAATGGCCCTATCCAATTTTCTTTCCCTTAAGCCATTTATTCAGAATCGAATGAGAAAGTAAGGCAGGAATGGTAGAAGTGTGGAAGAAAGCCCTTAGTATGTTTAAAAGGGGGTAGAGGAAAAGGCCATTTGGCATTAAACAGTCTTTTGATTAACTATGTGACCTTTACCTACAGAAAATTTCTTCTTAGTGTTTTTAGCAAGATCTTCAGAAACTTAGGATGGCATAATCCAGTTGAGGAATTGCAGTGCCAAGGAAATCTACACTACAATTGTTGTTAGGCACCACGATGTTAAAAATACATATTAACTAATGGAAATAGTGCTGGACACTAATTAAAGTATCCAAATGACTTTTCATTATTAATAACCCTGGATTTCAACAAGGAGCACTTGCTGTGGAAGTTCTGTGACTATCCTGGGCACAGTATGACAATATTTTAAAAATATGTACACCACAAAAGAATCCCACTTGAAATAGCTGTAAGATGGCACCAAAAAATTACCAAGTGGAACTTAGCATAGACTTAAAATGAGGTGGAAATTTATTCTTATGACTTCTATCTAAACTAAAAAGTAGTTTAAATTTTATATGCTTTGCAAAATATATGGCAGACAATACCATATGCTTTCTTGAATTTCAAATGGTTAACTCCAATGCTCATTTATTTAGCCAGCCTTTATTAAATGTCCATTATAAACAAGGAATACTTAAATATTTGGTGGAATAAGATGGGCAAAGAATGGATGGAAGAATGGATGAAAGAATGCAAAACCCTCTAGGCATACATTAGCAGCTAAAACATTAACAAAATATTTTCACTGCCCTTCTAGTAACCAAAAGACTAGAAAGGGAACAAAGACATGTAAGCAGATAAAAATAAAAATGTGCTAAAGTTTGTTAAGAAAAGTGGAGAGAAAGTGGTCGTGGAAGTTCAGCAAAGAGCAATATTCTCATCTGAGGGGATCAGCGAAAGCCTTGTGGGTAATGTCACACGTGAACTGAAGTATGATTGGATTCATCTGGCAGCTGTAAATACTACATGGTTAGTTCTCTGACAGTAGAGACCTATTCATCTGTGTATCTCCTGTGCCTAATACAGAAATAATGCTAATAATAGTTAGTACTTATTAAGTGCTCACTATTTGCAAGGCATCATGTTGAGCATCTTACAAACATTGTCACATTTTCTTTCACAACACTCTGGAGCAGTGCTTATAACAATAGCAGTAGCAGCAGCAAGGGCAGCAGCAGCAACAAGAGCAAACAACATTTGTTGAATGCTAACTATGAGCCAGGCACCAGTTTAAGAACTTCTTATAGCTATTAGCATCCATTTCTTACAGATGAGATAACTGAGGCTCAAAGAGGTTAAGCAACTTGCCCAGGATAATACAAGCTAGTCAGAGGTAGACCGGGGGCAGTGGCTCACGACTGTAATCCCAGCAGTTTGGGAGGCTGAGGCAGGAGAATTACTTCAGTCCAGGAGTTCAAGACCAGCTTGGGCAACATAGCGAAACCCCGTCTCTACAAAAAATACAAAAATGAGCCGGGCGTGGTGGCGTGTGCCTATAGTCCCAGCTACTCATGAGGCTGAGGTGGGAGGATGGCTTGAGCCTGGGAGGTCAAGACTGCAGTGAGCCATGTTCACACCACTGCACGCCAGCGTGAGAGACAGAGCAAGACCCTGTCTCAAAAAAAAAAAGAAAACGTTAGTAAGAGGTAGAGCTGTAATTTGAGCCCAGGTCATCTGATTCTAAAACCCCTGTTATTGTGGCTCAATACCTGTTGCTTAGAATAAGTAAATGAAAATGAAAAGAGAAAGAAAAAGAAAAAGATATTGTGAAGATAGAAACCATTGAATCTGCAAACTGTTGGGGGAGAAAGAGTAAGACCAAGAGCAAGACTGAAAGAGAGAGAGAGCGAGAAACTGTCACTGTATTTTCAGTCTAAGCTAAGAAATGTAAAGATTTTTCTCCTGTAAAAGATAAGCTCTCATATAGTGGATTTTTAAAATCATTTTATAAAGTATTTGAGAAATGTTAAGATTTTAAAAAATATCTAGAGTAATACCCCATAAAGGTTACCTAGAAAAAACTTCAAAGAAGACACACAAAATGTATATGTTGGTTATTTTCTATGTAGTGAAGAATTATTGGAGATGCTCTTTTTTCTTCATCCCTGTATTTTATATTGCTACAACAAATAATTTATGGTTAAAAAAACAAAATTTGAGAAGCTGGGTAACAATTTAGGGCAGAATTTTTAAATAATCAAAATTATTTGTTGTTAAGAAATACACAATAGGCCAGCACAGTGACTCATGCCTGTAATCTCAGCACTTTGGGAGGCTGAGGTGGGCAGATCTCTTAGGCCCAGAAGTTCAAGACCAGCCTGGCCAACATGGCGAAATCCTGTCTGTACTAAAAATACAAAAATTAACCTGGTGTGATGGCACGAACCTGTAGTCCCAGCTACTCGGAAGGCTGAGGCAGGAGGATCACTTGAACCCACGAGGTTGAAGCTGCAGTGAGTGGAGATGGCACCAGTGCATTCCGGCCTGGGTGACAGAGACAGGCTCTGTCTCAAAAAAAGAAAAACAAAACAAAAACAAACAACAAACAACAAAAAGAAATACACATTTAAATATTTAGAAATTTATGTTAAAATGAGAAAAAATACACTGGTTTGAATAGGTAAAGCAAAACAGCAGAAAGAAAATGTATATCTATACAGTGTGTGTAAGTGAATAGTTTATAGTTCATATGATGGGTTAAATTTCATATATACATATTATAATTTTAGAAATAATTTTTTAAAATCACCAGAATAATAAAGTCTTTACTCTTCCTGTAGCACTTATTTCTGTTGATTTTCCTTCTTTTAGCACCAATGCTGCCTACCTGTCTTTCCTACAGTTGCCATTTGCACCAAAAGAAACCTATTCCTAGTTTACATAACTGACCATGTTACTGATAATATCATTTGAAGAGTTTGCTATTGCCCAACTTCTTAAATATCATCTTGAAATGATCACATCTTAATGTAATTACACTATTTTTACTGAGCTAACTAGCTGTTTAGTTGAATTGACTTGGATATTTGGTTAAATAGAAAGTTGGTAGGGGACTTTTGAAGAATCAGGTAAAGAGAATTGGACAAGTGGGAGGCTAATTGCCCAAAAAAGGCCCAAATTGTGGGCCTCATATGAAAATACAGATTGCCATGGGAACAAGGAAAAAGAAGAGGAAGAAGATAGTTATGAGGCGTTTTTGAAATTGCTTTTAGTTCTGCTGTCCAATTTTCATTAGGTCAGATCTGATGGCTGTTATTATTTTTATTATAATTCTTTATCTATGTATAGCACCATTGTTTCTTTTCCCCCAAAGTGTTCATAGATCCATTTTGCTCATTTACCTTCACAACAATGCTATTATATAGAGCCTGGGTACATGGAGCCAATGCTTATTTTCTTAGCTAGCTTAGTGTACAGCACCTAATTGCAGAAAAACAATCTGTTCAGAGGTAATAGTGCTTTTGGACTGAATGTTGATACGTCATATATAATATAGCCATTATAATTGGTAATGGACACAACAGCCTTTATGATACTTTTGAAAGATGCTATGAATAGTATTCTTAGCAGCTGTAAAGGACTAGGCATACATTGAGGAGAACTGGAAATATACTAATTACATATCTGGATTGAGAAAGTTTTCTTTAAATTTGTGTTCCCTCAGAGTTTAGGGAGAGTAATAAAAGCAAACAAGAATCTAAATTTTCTCTTAAAATGAGAAGACCATTCTGTGATTTTATAAATCTGTCACCTTATAACTTGAGATCATCTGCTAGAAATCATTCATATGGAAAACATCAACAGAGAGGTTTTTCTAAGACTCATGTTTATCACAAGGTAATAAGGTTAGATTGAATTTTTTAATGTAATTTTAATTTCAGCTCTAAATAATTTGTATCTTTTTCAACATTAAAAACACAAAAAGTACACATAAACACCAAGTAAGATCTAAAAATTTCCTGAAGTTTATTAGCCACCCCATTTATATAACGAATATCTTCTTTGTTTGTGACCGTCTCAACATTAAGCTAGATAAGTAGATGCAAAAATGAAGAGAGTTTGATTTGTGACGCTGTCCATTGCCCAGCAACGAGGGATTATGGTTGTTTTTGCAGCATTGCACCATTTTAGGAGGCTGGGGACAGTCTAGGCATATGCCACTTTTTTTCCACCTTGGCTGAAACAAACAGCAAAATGAAAAAATTTAATGTATTATTTATCAACAGGTTAAATTTGAGAACATTTACATTTTAAAGATGAATTATGGAAATCTAAATGTCCTTGAATGCTTAATTATCTGTGCCTTCATTCTGAAAAAATTAATTATCAAAATGAAAACAGAACAAAATGGTACATTTACATGACTACAAAACTGATGAGAGTTATTTTCAAAAATCTCTGAAATAAGCTTAATAATGCATCAAAAATAATGTCTAAATGTTCACAAATACGGAACATAAATGTAAAATCCTGCATTTGGATCCCAAAATCACCAGATGCACAAGCAGAGGATGAGATGTGACTAAGTAGCAACATGCGTAAAAAAGATTTAGGGGTTTTTAGGGACTGTAAGCTCAATATTATTCAGTTGTGTGTTGTGGCTGCATAGAAAACTGAATCCATCTTCATCTGCATTAGTAGAAAGATAGAGTCGGAAACAAGGGAGTGATAGTGCATCCCAGCTCTGTGCTTGGCAGATGTGTACTTGAAGTATTCAATGAAAATAGCAGGATGGGGGGAACATATGGGTAGCAGCCAGAAGCTACAAGGCATCTAAAAAGGAGAGAGCAGGTTGCCTAAGAGTCTGGAAATCATGCTGGTGAGGGGCTGCTGAGAGACTTGAGCTTATTTACCCTGGAAACGTCTCCACTCCCTAACCTTTTCTTTTCTCTCTCTTGCCCCTATTTCCCATCTTCTCCATTTCTTTCTCCTATCCTTCCTCCCTAAATAGTTCCCTCTCTAAAGCTATTTACCAAATTTGGCTTTTTGAAACTGGTATTATTTCCATGCATTCCCTAAACACCACACTTCCTGCAGCCTTTTTTTCTTTCTCCCTGGTTCTTCTGCCTCCTCAATCACAGCCATCAGGACTGAACCACAGTAAGTCCCTTCCCCCTCCTCAACCCTTCTTTTTAGAAAGGGCTTCATATCCCTGGGAAAGGAAATAGAATATGAATTAACTAACACAGACCCTTAAGCTGAGGCCTTGTAAAAAACGGCCTAGGTACAAAAGAAGCAATTCTAATAAAGCAATAAAATGAACTTCTTTAGTCTCACTAATACTCGCTGGCATTAGACATGGGAATTTGAGCACAGCTCCTCATGGGTGGGCCGAAAGTGCACCTGTAACACTAATCTAGGATGCTTAAATATCAGGTTCCCATTTACCAAGAAAAAAGGAGGGGGAAGTTTGTTAATACAAAAGCTTGAACATAGAACATCACCGCCTGAATGATTAAACCTATTTCAGAGGGCTGAAATCCTAATGACACCAATTTGTCAAAACATAAGAGTTTTAATGGGGGGCAGGAAGGGTAGGCGGTGGTATGCAACGTAGGAATCAACAACTGCGTACTTTAAAACAAAACATAAAAGCTCTATCTGGCTGAAATTCTCAGAATCACTATGGGAAATTAGGTGTAATTGACTGATGTGATATCATGTAACAGAAATAGGACTGAGTGCTCAGTATCCTCACAGTTAAAACAAGTAAATAAAATGAGTTGGTAGTGCATAAAATGCTTATGGTATGTAACAGTTCATGTAAATTGGCTACATCCTTGATTTAAACATTTTTGTAAATATAAATTTCTATGCTAGAAAGTTACAGATGGAAGGGAAGATGAAACAATAAAATAGAAAGGGCAGGTAAAAAGGGAAGGGTAGGACAGATGGAAAAGAGAGGGAGGGCAGAAGGGGACAAAAGAAAAAGAAGAGGGGAAAGGAGGTACAAAAATAGAGTAAAAATAAATTTAAATGGGAAAATAAGAAAACAGGAGAGAGGGAGATAAGACGCAAATATTTGAGTGACTACGTCTTCATTTTCATAAAAATCATTAAAGAAGTGAGAAATTACAGGGTTGTTTTTCGAATTTTGATCACAACAAATCCTTGTAATAGTGCTGATGAATTAGACTAGGTGAAAAGGGAGAGAAGTGTGAGTCCTGATGAGTTCTTGGTCCAGTCATCTCTTCCAGGACCCATTCATCTCTTGCTAGGTACACTTGCTCTGAGCAGAGGGGCTAGGCAAGTACACCAGCACTGCTACTCCAATGCTCACAGCAACTTTATTACAATAGCCTTAAACTGGAAACATCTCAAATGCCCATCAACTGAGGAAAGAATAAATTGTATTACATTC
Organism: Hylobates moloch; assembly: GCF_009828535.3. NCBI lineage: Eukaryota > Metazoa > Chordata > Mammalia > Primates > Hylobatidae > Hylobates > Hylobates moloch. The sequence continues at coordinate 111,808,117 of NW_026652282.1, forward strand.
AAACTACAGAATTCTACTTAGCAAGAGAGAAAGAGGAGAGAGAGAGAGAGAGAGAGAACAAACTACTGATACATACAAGGACTTCAACGAATCTGAAAGAAATACTATGTTAAGTAAAGGGAGCCAGACCCAAAAGCTTATATACTGTATAATTCCATTTATATGGCATTTTAAAAACGGGAAACTATAGGTAGGAGAACACACTGGTGATTGCCACTGGTCAGGGTTAGAAGTACACAATTTCTGCAAAGGGAAATGAAGGAACTTTCGGAGGAAAAGGACATATTCTTTTTCTTGATTGTGGTGGTGGTGGTTATATGTCTATGTGTGTTTGTCACAACTCAGAACTGTATGCTTACAATTGGTGAATTCTAAATTATACATCAGTAATGCCAATAAAAACAAATAAGCAAAAACAAATGTCCTAGGTCAATATGCTACAGTGGTGTTGCTCTTACTTCTTTCCTCTCTCCAGGATGTGTGTAGAAAGAAGATATCTAGGGGCCCAAAACAGAGATTAGAGATTTAAGGATGCTTGTTCACAGAATTCTTCATTGTCTTATTAATCAAGTTGAGATTTCTTACTGTAACATTCAAGGCCCTCCATAATCTACCCCAGTCTGCCTCTCCAACTTTGACTGCCAACATTCTTACATACATCTTCTTGACTATTATCAGGCAGTTCTGCTCATTTCATACAACATGCCCTTCCTGCCTACTTTCCTGTAATACACATACTATGTTTATTTCAATCAATTTGCCTTGGTTGATGCTGGTTTCCCTCCATGCTCTGGCATGTCTCACCCTTATTTATTCAACAATTTGTTGAATGCCTACTATGTGCTAAGTAAAGTGCTAGTAACTGAATATACATTAAAAAGTCTGTCTAAACAAATCCGCTAAAGTCTCTGCCTTCACACAACTCACAGGCAATTAAGCAGGTCATTACACTGTAGTCTGGAAAGGGCCATATGATAGCAGAAAACAAAGAATATTAATACTGTGGACGAAAGGAAGCCATGCAAACTTGGAAAGATAATCGGGACTTGATTCTCAAAGGAAATAACATCTAAGAAGAGACTTGAAAGATACTTTGGGATGCTCTGGGCACAATCAGGAGAGTACTCCATGTAGAAAGAGCTACAAGGCAGAAAGGTCTGGAGGTAAGTGAGAGTATGGGAAGAAATTTCAGCATTTAAAATAATTTAAGTACATCAGGAACATGGAAGATAAACAAGAGAATGATGGTGGATAGAGATGCTTGAGCCAGGTTACAAATGGCTTTTAACATCATATCAATGAGTGTGAAATGGAAGAGTGGTATCCTCATGTTGTAGTTGAGAAAGATTATTCAATCTACAGTGTGGAGAATGAATAGAATAAGGAGAGGCAGGGAGACAAGTTAGTAGATGGGGCATTTTTCTAAGTAACATTGACTACAGTGGTGGCAGTTGTAATAGAAAATACATATTTAAGAGATGGGAGTAAAACTGGCATTATCTATCCATAGATTTGATAGTTTCAGTAGAAGAAATAAGGTGGTATCAAGGATGACTCTCAAGTTTTTGTTTGGAAACTTGATGCATAGTGGTACCATTCACGAAGATGGGGACACAAGAAAGAGAAGCAGATGATAAATACAAATTCACTCTTGGACATATCAGCTCATGTTTTTTACCCTTGACCACTCTTGTTCACATCAACCTCCCCTGTGGGAAATCCTAGAGCCTGGTCTGTTCCCTTGAACCTTTGTGTTTGTACAGACTCCTGAAGGAGAATGGAAATCCCTGGGGACAGGGTTTCTGTCTGAGACTTCTATCACCTCACAGGCCCTATCCAGTGCTAAGCATAGAATGAGTTGTCAAAAACACTTACTAATCAATTGAGCCCTGTCACGGGGCAATAAAATGTGATGTGCAGGTGGCCTTGTGTCATACCCACCATTGAAAATGGTTAGTGATAAAGAAGAGTTTCAGTACAAAAACCAAAGAAACATAGCAGGGAAGGGTTAAGAAGTGCCTCAGTTTACCAAATTAGAAAACAATTTCATATTAAATCCAACAGAATTACTTAATATTTAAATAAGAACTGTTGATAGATTATTTTGTAAAAGAGACAATCCTCTGGTGATCTTAAGAATCATACCCTTTGAGAATCTTCAAGTTGGAAGAATTCTGCAAGGTTTACTAGTCCAACCCCCAGTTGTTACTACAATTCCTTCTATAATATCCTTGCCTGTGGTCATCTAGCTGATACTTATATGCCATTAATGAAAGAGAACTCATTATGTTCAAACTCAACCCATTCCATCTTCAAATAGCTCTGACTGAGTGTTCTTGTTTATAATTATGTCTCCAAAATGAAAGTGTTTCATTTATGTATTATTCACATGTTTCAATGCAGAGCTTATAGCCCTTTTAGTTTCCCATTCTTTAGGCCAACTCTTACCAGTTTCTTCAACTATTCCTTATACAGTATGGTTTTGCATTCCTTACCACCCTGGTCACACATCCGGGTATGTGGCAGTTTATTTATAACTTTCATGTATTCTGGCCCCAGAAATGAGCAAAGTACTGTATTCCAGGTGTCATCTTGCAAGGACAGAGAGCAGCAGGGTTATTGCCTCTCTCATTTTGGAAATTTTTCTCCTGTAAATGTAATCTAAACAGATAGCAGCTTTTTTATCTATGGCTAATTGTGGATACCTATTGAATGAGTGTTAACTTCAAACTGTCTTTTACATACACTGCTGCTAAGCTATGATCTGTGGGAACCAAGTAAAAATCTCAAAGTGCAGTTTAAGTTCCCTCTCTTCCCGTGTATTTTATCAAATTTTAAAGTGCAAATTAATAGAGTACATCTCTCCTCACTGAGGTTCATTTGCCTTTTTCTGTTGGGTACATGAAGATTTTATATGACAGTGATTCTTATATCATATTTATCCTGGAGCTTGCTATGGAGCGAAAATTTTTGTCCCACTAAAATTCATAGGTTGAAGCCCCCAATGTGACTGTATTTTGAGATAGGGCCATTATGGGAGGTAATTAAGGTTAAATGAGGTCATAAGGGTGGGGTCCTGATCCAATAAGATTTGCATTCTTATACAAAGAGACACACTCTCTCACCCTGCAACGTAATAGTAAAAAGGCAGCTGTCTGCAAGCCAGAAAGAGAGCTCTTGCCAGAAACTGACATCTTAGACTTCTAGCCTCCAGAATTGTGAGAAAACAAATTCCTGTTGTTTAAGCCATCTAGTCTGTGGTATTTAGTTATGGCAGCCTGAGAAGATGAATACAGAGCACCAGCTTAGCGCAGGGCTTGACATGTTATCAGAGTTTAATGGAAGTCTGGCTATTTAATTGAAAGATGGACATTGTCTACAAACAGTAAAAAGTGAAAATTACTTTTCTCATACTTATCGTGCCTTGACTTTTGGCATCTGCAGTAATATGGGGCCCTATTATTGGTCATATGAAAGCCAGTTTGGGATCCTGAAATCACACTCAAAAGATCACTGACTACCTTGCTTCACCTTTGAAGGACAATTTCACTGGATATAGAATTATATATTGGTAGAAATTTCTTTAAACAGTCTAAAGATTTCACTTCACTCTCTTCTCACTTGTATGGATTCTGACAAGTCTACTATAAGCCTTACATTTTCTTCCTCTATGGATAAGGTGTTTTGCCTCCCTGCACTTTGTCTTCACTCAAGATTTTCTCTTTGCATTTGATTTTTGCAGTCTGAATCAAAATGCCCAGGAGTGTGTGTGTGTGTGTGTGTGTGTGTGTGTGTTCAGTACTTATCTTTCCTGGTGTTTTCTGAACTTACTGGATTTGTAGTTTGGTATCTGTCACTAATTTGTGATGTTCTTGGCCATTTAATGCTTCAAAAATGTCTTATGCTATCTTCTCTCTTTCTTCTCTTTCTGGGATTCTAACCAGGTATTTGTTACCTCCTTTGATATTATCTTATAGTTATTGTATATTTTGTTCTTTTTCTCCCCTCCTCCTGTCAGAGCCACTGAAAGGATTTTCCTAATTCTCATTATGAGAATATTGTGCAGTTCCTGGAGGAAAAGCCCACGAAAGTGTGGAGAGCCCCTCTATGATATTCCCCCTCATAAACTTCTCACTCTCACACTAGTTTACATTTAATCTCCAGTAATTTTTCATAATTACTAGAGAATTAATTAAATAATCATACTGCTTATGGCTTCCAGCAGGTCTTCATTAGATAAGCAGATATGAATGCGCTTATCTCTCCAGCTTTTGAGATATTGAGTTGTTCTGCCATCTCAATTCTCTGAGGCTAAGAAAAGTCATCAGTTTTCTATTCACTGTCCAGCATTTTTTTATTGTAAGGATGCGAATGGCAACTTTCAAGCTCCTTACATGTTAGGGGTGAAAGTGGAAGTCCCCTTTATTTTTTTAATTAAGAGAAAAAAGTTTTTTGTATTTGCTAAGATCTCTACCCTTTTCAATAATCTTCATTTATTCCAGAATATCTGAGTTTCTAACTGGTGTTATTTCTATTCTGCCCAAAGAAATTCCCTCAGTAGTTATTATAGCGTAGGTCTGCTGGTGACTAATGTTATTATGGTACTAATGGATGGAAATATTTTCTATTTTGCCTTCATTCTTGAAAACTATTTTTGCTCAAAGTAGAATTCTTGGATGAGTGTTTGCTTCTGCGTTTTAGTTCTTTAAGAAGTCATTCATTCCACTGTCTTCTGGTCTCCAAAGCTTCTGATTAGAAGTCCATGGACATTTGAATTGTTGTTCATCTGTATGTAAACTGTCATTTTTCTCTGGTGATTTTCAAAATATTTCTTTATAAAAAGCACCCAAATTTGAAAGGAAAAAGTAAAACTATCTCTAGCCACAGAAAATGTAATCTCATATACAGAAAATATAAAAAGGAAATATTAAAAAACTGCTAAAAGCCATTAGAGCTAATGAACAAATTAAGATTAACACATGCAAGTTCAACACGTAAAATTTGCTGTATTTCTATATGCTTTCATTGAACACTATGAAAAATAAATTAAGGAAACTTTCTATTTACAATACAACAAAAAGAATAAAATACTTTGAAGTAAATTTAACTGGGTAATTTATAAAGGACGTAATGATGTTGGAAGGTTGAGCCTTTAAGGGGTGATTAGTTTGTAAAGAGGGAGTAATGTTTCTCTCATGGGAGTGGTTTAATACTCACAGGAATCAGTGAGTTCCTGCTCTCACAGGATTGGATTAGTTACAGCAAAAGCAAGTTGTTACAAAGTGAGGCCGTCTCTTGTGTTTTCTTTCTTTTGCAGGCACCCATTTCCCCTTTCAGTTCTCTGTCATGTTATGATGCAGTAGGATGCCCTTACCAAAAACCAGCCAGATATGGTCACTTGATGTCAGACTTCCTACCCTTCAGAACCATGAGCCAAAATAAAATTCTTTTTTAAAAATAATAACCCCCTCTCAGGTATTCTGTCATAGTAACAAGAAATGGACTAAAACAATGAAAATACTACTCAAAATGATCAACAGACACAACACAATCCCTATCACAATCCCAATGACTTTTTTTCTTATAGAAAATGAAAAATGCCTCCTAAAATTGATGCAAAATCTCAAGGAATACTGAACAGCCTAAACAATTTTAAAATAGAAGAAAAAAGTTAGCTCACACTTTTTGGTTTTAAAACTCTCTTCAAAGCTACAGTAATCAAAATAACATAATTCTAAGGGCAGATACATAGATTAATGGAATAGAATTGAGGCTCCAAAACTATATGCATACACTTATGGCCAATTGATTTTCAACAGGTGTCCAAGACTATTGAATGAGGGAAAGAGTAGTTTCATCAACAAATGATGCTGGGACAACTGGATATCCATATGCAATGGAATGAAGTTGGACCCTTTCCTTACACTATATACAAAAAAAATGGATTGGAAGACTCAATATTATCAAGATAGCAATTCTACCTCAATTGATATATACATTTAACGTAACTCTTATCAAGATCCCAAGAGACTGTTTTGTAGATATTGTCTAATTGATGGAAAAATTTATATGGAAATGAAAGGGCCTAGAAAATTCAAAGCGATTTCAAGAAAAGAACAAAGTCAGGGGACTTACATAACCCAATATCGAAACTTACTACTAAGCCATAGTAATCAAGAGAGTGTGTTGTTGGCACAAGGACAGGCATTTAGACCAATGGAAGCAAATTAAATTTTCAGAAACAAATTCTCACATTTACCTCTTCAACAAAGATCTCAAGACAATTTGACAAGGAAAAGGGTAGCTTTTTCAATAACAGATATTGTGACAATTATATACTACAATACAAACAAAATGAAAAAAAACTTACATACTTACCTCACATCATACAAAAAAATTAACTCAAAGGCATACTAGACCTAAATTTAAGAGCTAAAACTACAACATTTTTAGAATGAAGCATAAGAGAAAATCTTTCTATTTGGGGGTAAGGCAATGATTTCTTTGATACAATGCCAAAGACATGGAAAAAATAATTTGTGAATTTGCATTTTATCAAAATCGGCATTTGAACACCAAAAAACATTATTAAGAAAATGAAAAAACAAACCAGAACTGGAGGAAAATATTTGCAAATCGTACATCCACTAAATCATTTTATCCAGAATTTATGAAAACTATAATATCTCAGTAATAAGAATACAAACAACACAATTGACCACTTAAAGATTTAAATAGAAAATTCACTGAAGAAAATAACCAAATGGCTAGTAAGCACATAAAAAATACTAAATATAGTTAATTGTTATGGAGATGCAAATTAAAACCATGATAAAATACCAATATACACCCTCTGGAATGTCTACCATCAAAAAAACCCAGACTACACCAATTGTTGGCATAGATGTGGAAGACAGTATGGAAGTTTCTGTAAAGTTTACTGTAAAGTTATCATGTGACCGAACAATTCCACTCACAAAAATCTACCCAAGTGAAATAAAAACATATGTTCAGACAAAGATATATACAGCAATGTTGGTAACATTGTTCATAATAGCTCCAAATTGGCAACATGGCAAGTGCCTATCAACTGATGAATGGACAAAAGCAAGGTAGTTTATCCATACATGAAAATGCTTTTTGGCAGCTTAAAAACAAGCCACCGATATGTACTATAATAGGGATAAACCTCAGTAACATTATGCTAAATGAAAGAAGCAAGACACAAAAGCTGCAGATGTATTATTCCAATCAACTAGAATATTTAATAAAAAGGTAAACTTTTTACAAACAGAAGTCTGATCATTGGCTGTCTAGAGCTTTGGGTAAGCACTAAGATTAACATTAAACAAACACAAGAAAAAGTCTTAGAGAGATGAAAATACTTTAAAACTGAACAGTAGAGATGGCAGGATAACTCTGTAAATCTAATAAAATAATTGAATTGTTACACTTACAATGAGTGAATTTTATAGTTTGTAAATTAAATCTCAATAAAACTGTAAAAAGAAAGCTAAAGGACTATAAATCATGCTGCTATAAAGACACATGCACACGTATGTTTATTGCAGCACTATTCACAATAGCAAAGACTTGGAACCAACCCAAATGTCCAACAATGATAGACTGGATTAAGAAAATGTGGCACATATACACCATGGAATACTATGCAGCCATAAAAAATGATGAGTTCATGTCCTTTGTAGGGACGTGGATGAAAGTGGAAACCATCATTCTCAGTAAACTATCACAAGGACAAAAAACCAAACACCGCATGTTCTCACTCATAGGTGGGAATTGAACAATGAGAACTCATGGACACAGGAAGGGGAACATCACACTCTGGGGACTGTTGTGGGTTGAGGGGAGGGAGGAGGAACAGCATTAGGAGATATACCTAATGCTAAATGACGAGTTAATGGGTGCAGCAAACCAACACGGCACATGGATACATATGTAACAAACCTGGACATTGTGCATACGTACCCTAAAACCTAAAGTATAATAATTAAAAAAAAAGCGAAAAAAAAGAAAGCTAAAAAGAGGATATTATGAATAAATTTATGCCAACAAATTCAGCAGATTCCCTCAAAATAGAGCTTACAAAAAACTGACTGAAGATGAAAAGATATGAGAAAAACGAATTCGAGACCAGCCTGGCCAACATGGTGAAACCCTGTCTCTACTAAAGATACAAAAATTAGCCAGGCGTGGTGGTAGGCGCCTGTAATCCCAGCTACTGGAGAGGCTGAGGCAGGAGAATCGCTTGAAACCAGGAGGCGGAGGTTGCAGTGAGCCGAGATTGCGCCACTGCACTCCAGCCCAGGCCAACGACAGTGACACTCCATCAAAAAAAAAAAAGAAAGAAAAAAAGTCATCCAAGATGACTGGAGAACCCAGAATGGAATAAAGACTATGGCAAACGTATATAACTCTATTAGAAATATGATATACCTTAATTGGAGAAGGCGGAGAGGGAAGAAGCTGACAATAACTTTGGGAAACTGGTTTGTCTTGTACTATTTTAAAGATAAAAACAAAAGTAACTACCTAAACACTGTAATCTAGTTAATAAACATATTTTTTTATTGGTATGATTTAGCAATTCTGAAACTACACTATATGTGTACTAGGGTTGAAAAAATAAGCAAGTATATTATAAATGGTAAGAGCCAAGTTCCTCTATCAGAGAAAGAAGTAACAAATAAGCAATGAAAGTGTATTAGCTTTTTATTGCTGCTACAACAAATTACATAAACTTAGTGGCTTCAAACAATGCATTTTGTTTTATAGTTCTATAGGGCTAGAATTCCAATATGTTTCTCAATGGGCTAAAAATTAAGTGTCAGCACATTGCATTCCATTCTGGCGGTTTAAGGGATAATCTGTTTAGATGCCTTTCCCCGATTTTAGAGACTGCTCATATTCATTGGCTTATGGCACCCTTTCTTTCTCTTCAAAGCCAGCGATGTTTTATCTCTCTGTGTCTTTCTTGCATAGTAGCTGACTCCCTCTTTGGCCCTCGTCATCTACCATTAAGGACGCCCTTGTGATACATTGGGTCCACCCAGACAACCCAGAATAATCGCCATATTTTATGGTCAGCTGATTAGAAACAATTCCACCTGCAATCTTAATTTCTTTTTGCCAGGTAAGGTAACACATTCACAGGTTTCAGGGATTAGGATGTGAACATCTTTTGAGGACCATTATTCTGCCTACTACTGGAGGAATAATAGAATAAACCCTGTATTATTGGATTAAAGTCAGAGACAGCAGTGTAAACTCATGTTTATTTTAATATATACACAAGTAGATACAAAATAAAGTATAGATAAGTGTATATATATACATAGATTTCCTAGCTCTTAGCACATAAAAGTAGTAACACCTCAGTAGTAACAAGCAAACTTAGGTCCAGATCTTGGTTTCTAAACACTGTCCTCTAATAAAAGCAGTTAGGGTTTCTTGGAGAAATTGATGGTTTTAGGGCTGAGGCAGGGAATATACAAAAGAGACACGGATTAACTTACAGTGGCTGAAAGTGCTCAAAAATGACAACCACAACCAAAAGGATAAGATGATGTCAAAAGGTTATAGTACCCAAGCTGAAAGAATCCTCAATGGTCAAGCCTGAACAAATTGGAACAACAAATTAAATGATGATAGTACTGTATTTTAAACCAAAGGATAAATGAGTCCATACTGATATACATAAATAATTGAATAAATGAATGGGGGAAGAAAAAATGATTCTCACTTATAGAAGAATTCCAGTTAATAATGGTAGGAGAAATGAGAGAAATAGAAAATCATCATTAGAATAGCAACATAATAATCTGCAGGCAAGCTCTGTTAATAAATGCTAAAATTAGTAGGTGAAATTTTAAGGAGACATAGGATATTTCCATCTCCCTCCCAAATATTATGTATTTCTGTGGTTTTAAAAGATATGTTAATAAACTCTTTTGTACTTCTTCCAGGAGGTGGAGTTAAATTCTTCTCTGTATAAGTGTAGGCTAGACTTAGTGACTTGCTTCTAATGGAAAGACTATGAACTGTTACTGAGTATGTATTATGTATATACTGAGCATGCATATATATATATGTATGTATATATTACTGTGAAGAGTAGTTTCAAGTAAAAACACCTACAAAACACCGCCTTGACCAAGTGGCCAAGGTTAACATCACGAGTGAAAAATCTTATTTCCTGATATTATGTGCTGAGAAGGGCACTTCCACCTCTGTGATATTCTTCTTCTTAACATACAACTCTGGTCTAATCTGGAGAAAACATAAAAGTTAAACTGAGGGACATTCCATAAAATTATTGACCAATACTTTTCAAAAGAGTCAAATTTATGAAAGAAAAGGAAAGACTGAGGACAGTCACAGATTGGAGGAGACTAAGGAGCAATGATAAAATCAATGTGGCATCCTGGATTTGATACTGGGACAAAAAAAATCCATTAGTGGAAAAACTGGTAGAATCCTAGTAAAGTCTGTAGTTTAGTAAAGAGTCATGTGCCAAGGTTAATTTTTGGTAAATGTAAGCATCATGGTTACGTAACATGTTAACAGTAGGGGAAACTGGGCAAAATTAGACTGAAACTCTCTGTAGTATTCTTACAATTCTTCTGTAAGTCTAAACTTGTCTCTAATCTTTTTAAGGGGGAAAAATGTGAACAGACATTTTCACAAAGGCAAATACACGAATGGCCAGTACACACAAAAAAGTACTCAATATCATTTTTATCAGAGAAAAGCAAATTAAAACCACAACAAGATATCAATACACACCCACCTGAGCACTGAAAATAAAGAAAACTGTCAACACTAAGTGTGGGCAAGGATGTGGAGTGATCAAAACTTTCCTACACTGTGGGAGTATAAAATGGCACAACAACTTTGAAAAATGTTCTGGCATTTCTTATAATACCAAATTATGACCAAGTAATTACATGCCTTTATATTTAGTAAATTAAAAATGTCAAAATAAAAACTTGCACAGAAACATTCACAGAGGATTTCATTATACTGGCAAAAACTGGAAAGCAGCCTAAATGTCTATCCATATGAGAATAGATAAATTTTGGTATATTCATAAAATAATTGAATACTATGCACAATATTAAGGAACAAACTAAGACTACTTGGAATATTATGGATGAATCTCAAAAACATTATTTTCTGTGAAAGAAACCTCATATATAAACATACTTACTGTCTTATTATCATATGAGGCTTCAGAACAGATAAGACTGATGTACTGTGGGAAAAAAATCAGAACATGTTTGCCTCTGGGGTTATGGGGCAAGAATTGACTGGGTTGGGGAAGGAGAGGACTCTGGGATGATAGTGGCAATCTATATTTTGAAAGGTATTTAGGACACACATATATGCATTTGTCTGAACTCTGCAAATGTGGATTTAATGTTTTTACATTTTATTGTAGATAAATTTTACATCAAAAGAAAATCTATAAGCAACGATTTAACTCTAGTTAATTATACGAATTCTCAAAGATTTAGTGAGGAGTATATTGATGTTTGCAACTCACTTTGAAATGCGCCAAAAAATAAAATGGATTCATGGATGGAGAGAAGGATGGTTGGACTGATAAATAATTGATAAAATAACTGCAATAAAACGTTAATGGTAGAATTGAGGTTGTATACTTACAGTTGTTTATTTTAAGTTATTTTCAACTTTTTTTGTGAAAGTTATTAAGATCTTTGTTTAAAAATTGGAAATAACATACTTATAAATTAACCATTTTAATTGAACCATATCCATGGAGTATGAAAGAACGATTTTTTAAAAAGCAGAGTATGTTTCGGAAAAATTTGTATCAAAACAGATTAAAATTAAAATGTGGCACTTAAAAGCCGATAAAGATGGAATCAAGAAAACAGATAAGCCATGATGTATTTGCTAGCTGGGTGCCAAAGCCTTGGTGGTGGAGTGACTGGTGGGGAGAAGGCTTAAAGGTGGTAGAAACTTAAATAGTAGCTGTAGGCATTATGGCTATTAGACAACATTCAATTGTTACCAAACTACTGCTATGTACAGGCCAGTTGACCTATCTTGAGGAAGAAATGCCTTCTTGGGCTAAAAACTGAATGGGTAGGATCAATGAGAGTGCTGAACTAGAAACAGATATTCAAGAGGCAGGAGTAGAACTAGAGTAGCAAACAAGACAGAAAAGGCTGTAGTTGGTTGCTATCACCATCAGCATCTCTACATTGTGTCTCAGAGTCCTAAGAAGGCCATCAGAACATTGGGGTATATTTTGATTGTCACAATGCTTAGGAGGTGCTATTGACACTAAGCGGATGGAGACCAGTGATGCTAGCTGTCCTGAATGTCTGGGATAATCGAATATAATGAAGAGCTGTTCTACACAGCTTTCAAATATTCCAGTGAGCTTTAATAATGTAAGTGAGAAAACGGTTTATAGTTATCGAATTTTGTCTTAACAGTAGCTTTTATCCTACTGTTTCCTGTATCTCTCTCTGCCTTGTATGTTTTCCCATCTTTTATGTGATGCCTCCCAATCCTTTTACTTTTCTTAAATATGAACTTATTCAGTATAAGTTGGTGCAATCATGTATTTCATTATGTTGTCCGATGGAGTCCTGCCCTTCATTTATATATTGAAATACATATCATTTTATTGTAAATTACTTTCCTTTCGCTCCTCATTTATATTTCAGTTAGGTCACTGTATTGATTTTTTTGAAATTATGTACGTAGGTAAGTTATACTCTCTATGTACTTCATTTAAGGATAGTGAAGAGGGAGTCACAAAATATTTGTTATTAAGAGGGAGTATTAGGTCTCACAGGAATGAGAACTACTGATCTAGAGCTAAGAATGAAAGATAAACATGGATAATAAGTGAGGCTTTAGGTTGTTGAAATCCTGACTCATTATTACCATAGTAGGAGGAACAAATATTCAGTATGAGTGAGCCACTGGAGCAGAAAGTTTCTGCCTGAGAAAAATCATTACCAGTGTGTGTCAGGCCCTTTTCATCAGCGTGTCATTTTATCTTCACAACAATCCTGTAATATATGTTCTATTATTATCCCCATTTTTCAGATGATAATTGGACCTCAGAAAGATGAAATCAGTTTCCTAAGTTCTCTTAGTCGCTGAGTGGCAGAGCCTAGAGTGGAACTCAAGTCTGTCTGAAACCAAAGCCCCATGCTTTCTATTATCCTACTCAGCCTCTACAAAAGCAAGCTAGGGAAGAAAGTGCCAGATGTTCCCTTCCCTCTACAGAAGCAGCAGCCTGTGAGGATCCATGAGTACTAATCTTTTAGCGTGTATGGAGTGCTTCAAGCTGTGCTAGGAAATCAGGAAAAAATAACATAGAAGTCCCTTGCCCGCAATGAATTTCTTGTCTAACTGGATATGTAAGATGTATAAGTATAGTGTTAACTTAGAGGATGAAGAGAAAATGGTGATAGCTGAAGAAACAGCAAGGAAAGTGTGTGTGTGTGTGTGTGTGTCCCATTGTGTCTCATGCATGTCTAAAGGAAACCTCCACAAATATTTACTAAGTGCCTACCATGTGCATGGCAAAAAGCAGAGAAAGAAATTGAACACATGGTGAAATGCTGGGACATCAAACCAGTCTTTGGGATGGTGGGAGGGGAAGAGACCAGGGCACAGAGGAAAGGACATGTCTGCTTGTCAGAGGCCGGAGCCCACAGAAGAAGGGGGCTACAGCATGAAAGAAATTTGAGAGGCCAGCTAGGGAGGCATTAGCCAGACCTGCTGTGCAAAAGCCAGGATGAGGTTATTCTTTTCCATTGAGTAAGAGTCGAGAGCGGAGTAAGAGTTGAGAGGCCGAGGAGACCAGAAAAGGTTTGGGACATGCTGTGGGCATGAATACAACCAAAGAATCAACAATAAATGAATAAAAGATTGTGGAGCTGCCTGCAGGGCTCCGGAGAAGTTAAGCTGCTGGGATTTATGCATTGGTTGATTATCCACTTTGTGCGCCACCCATAGTAAATATTCAACCCCAGGCAGCCGCCTCTGCACCTTCCCCACTCTTGGCCTGCTAGTCAATGTTCTGTCTCATTTATTTCTAACTTGTGAGCAATCTAAGCAACAAATTATAAAGACAGACCATACACACATAGGGTTTGCTGTTATAATTAAAATTTACAACAAAATTAATCTGACACATATTTAATGATATGCATAATTGTTATTGTACTGGGTGGCAATTAGGCATAAATTGTAAACAGTTCACATAAATGCCTGTAATTAGAATTACTTCCACACAGTTAAACCAAATTCTTAGTTTCTTTCCTGAGTTTGTCAGCCCTTGTATATCCCTCATCTGCATCCACGTCAGCAGTGCAGATACTGAGTTGGTGTGAATCATCGCCTTCTACAAGCACTTGTTACCATTAGAGAATAAAATCTGGGGTCTTTTTGCTCAACAGTTTCCTCTGGCTGCTACCCACAGGGCCTTCTCACCTTCAGTGCCCATGAAGAGCCAGCTCTGTCTCGTGGTATCCTCTGCCAACTCAGGGGGTGCTGCCTGTCCTCTCCAGAGGGGTTTCAGGTGGGGACAACGAGGAAAACGCTGGCTAGTGATGGCAACATAGGGGAGAAAATTAGCTCTGAATTTTAGGGGGCAGGTGGATCACAGGGCAAGAAAATGACCGAATTCAGCATATAACCCCCTTCCCCCTGTTCCTGATCCTATGAAATGACTAATACAGTCATCTTCACGAATGTCTTTAAGGGGATACATTCTCACTTAAAAGAAAATGCCATTTCATCCTAACCCTCAAAACATCCCTCCCTCCATTCCAGTGAGGCTATTTCCTGAAATGCCTCTAAACTCCAGATAGGTGTTGCTTTTACTTTGCCATTAAAAATAAATAATTTTTAAAATCCCAAGGGAGCCAGCATATCAACAGGAATACATACCTAAATTTTAGAGTCAGATAGATCTAGATGCCACAACTTTCTAGCATGGATTTCATGGCCACTATCCCCGATTTCATGGCCACTCTCCCACTTACCATTCCTCCATAACAAGCCCCCAAATTAGTGGAATAAAGCAATTGAATTATGCTCATGGATTCTATGGCTCAGGAATTTGGTCAGGTCATAGTGAGAATGGCTTATCTCTATCTCACAATGTCGGGGACCACAACTTGGAAAATTTTGTGACTGGAGGGGACTTGACAGCGAGGAAGTGGGATCATCTAGAGGCATCTGTGCCCACATATCAGGCAGCTGATGCGGGTTGTTGCTGTTGCCCTCTGTTACTGTCCTGGTCATGCTCTATTGGTCAAAGCACCACAATCCTTCTATATTAAAAAGTAGGGCACATAGATTCCACTTCTCAATGGGAAGAATATCAAAGAATTTGAAAATATGATATAGACCCTGTGGGCCTTAGATGGATATCACTTCTGTCTCCTTAGAGATTGTCAACTGGAACACCTCTACACAATTTCTCCATGTGACTTGGTCTTAACAGCATGGCGACTTCAGGGTAATTGGACTTCTTACGTGGTACCTTGGTGCTCCAAAAGCAAGTTTACAGCAGACAAGGCAAAAGCTTCCTCATTTGGTATGACCCAGCCTTAGAAGTCACTCCCACCATTTTGAGTCCTACCATTATGCCTAGGAGACCCTTTGTTGGTACTCTTGTCATGCTCTATTGGTTCAGGCAGTCACTAGAGCATCTCTCTTTGATATTCAAAAGGAAAGAATATTGATCCCACCTATTGATGGGAGGAATATTTTAAAATTTGTGGATATGTTTTAAACTCTCCTTAGCCACCCATTTATCAGACCACAACAATTGAATATCCACCCATTGACTAACCAGGAGGTAAGAATGCCAAAAGCATTTGTTCATTCATTTATTCATTAATTATGCATTGAGTACTTACATGGGACAGGCACAGATGTTCTGGGAGACAGACATGTAAAACATAAATACACAAATAATTACATAATCACTACTTTGTTAGGTGCTAAGAAGAATAATGAAATATTGAAATAGAGCCTAACTAGGTGGGGGTGATCGTGTTGGCAGGGAAGTAAATTTAGAGGAGGTGGCCAGGAAATCTCTATCGGGTGTCAAATTTAAGGAGAGAGCAGAAGTATAAGAAGGAGCCAACTACATCAAGTTTTGAGGAAGAACATGCTAAGCAGAGGGAATAGTATATGCAAACATTCTAAGGCACAAAAGAATTTACAAATTCAAGAAAGTGAAAGAGTGTCTCAAAGTGGCCAAAACATAGAGAGAGAATAATTGTACATGACGAAGTTGGAGTGGTATACAGGGGTCAAACTCTTAGCAGTTTAATAGGTCCATTCCCCCTTAGCCTGCCTTTTACTACTATTAAGCACCGCTTCATTTGCCTTCACATGACTTGTTGTTACAAGAACTTCAGTACAAAAAGCATAAGAATTAAGTAAAGAGAGAAGGAAATGTGGCTCTTACAGAAAGAGCAAGATGTATCTGGTCTGGTCATATTGTTTGGGCTGCCATTAAAGGCCAGGTATTAGACCAAAGGGTCCAACGTTTCCACAGAGCTGCTCAGTAAACTAACATATGAAAGACTTTGATGCCCAGCTTGTGTCTTGCTTGCCAAAGATGAAAGTAAACTGATACCCTGGCAAAACCAAGAAGTCTCAGAAGCCCGGCCTCCATTTTTCTAGCCTCTACTTTCAGACCACTTCACAGTTATTCAGATACCTCCCTGGTCCATACTTCTTTACTATATAAAAACAAGAAAGGACCCAATGACATCCAGTGATGATAATGATGATAACCACTAAAATAATAATTAAAGTATATCAAGTATCTCCTGAGTGCTAAGAGTTTTACATGCAATATCTCTTTTAATCTTCATTGAACGTCCTTGTGAGGTAATATAGTACTAGTATTTCCATTTTACACATAAGAAATTTGAAGGTCAGGGAGGCTAAGTTATTTGCCTAAGGTTACAGAGCGAAGGCTCACAAACCACTCTGTCAGAGTGGTGAACCCCCATTTTTAAGTACTATTGAATATTGTAACTCTTCCAGATAGTGAAATATACAGTCAGGTACCTAGAAATTTGGCATATGCAGTGCCCCTAAAGGTGAATATTTGCCTGAATTTTTCACCTGTATCCTGATGCTTGGCTTTATCTAGGCCAAACTGAACTGTAGCTTGTACAAAAATATCTACCCTTTCTCAAGGCATTGCTTTCATACTTTAATTTAGGTTTTTCCCAAATGAGTTTTTATTTGCATTCTGGTTTAAGAATCAAGTCCTTAGACTTACACAAACTACCACTTTGATCTGCAGTATCGTTGGAGAGCGTGGCATTTAATCAGCCTCATTAAGTACTTTGAATTAAGTGATATGCAGAGAACAGCTTGCCTTTAATAGATCTCCTTACCTGATCTCAATGGGGCCCTGTCTTAGGTATTAAACAGGAGAAACCCAATTATTTCTAGTTGTTGCTCTCCATGGATGTGTTGCCTTCTCATTGGCAGATGGCAGCTGGTGTTGCGAAGGAAGCAATGACTCTTAAATTTTCCAGGTGGAGATAGCCCTCCCTCTTCTTCTTCATGACACTTCTTTTTTTCCCCCAATACTTCATACAATCCACATGTCTCCAAGACCTATAACTCCAGAGTTTAAAATATGAGTATTAGAAATTGATGATCTCCTCAACAGAGGCCACTTGTATTCCCAGGCCACTTGATAATACCTTTGTTTGGCTTAGTTGAACAAACATTTATTGGGTGCAGGCTCTATATCTGGGTCTATGTTGGTGTTCCAGTGGTTAGACAGGAGAGTTTTGAAGTTAAATTCACATGATTCTTATTCTTTTTGTGCCCAGAAGAGTACTAACCAGTCAGTGTTTTTGCTTAAATTGATATTTAACATACTTATATGTTACATTTATATTTAACAAATATTTCAAGTGAATGAATGAATGCTTTAGGTCCCCTTTCCAAGGGTTCGAGATAATGCTGCTTCCTGACACTAAGAGGAAATTCTCAAGATTCTCCACCTGTCACCACAAATTCTGCTGTAAAATTTGCACCAAGACAAATATCAAACTTCTAGAACTGGAACTATCCTTAAGACATTAAGTAGTTCAGCCTCTGCTTCAGGCAGGTGAACAACTACTCTACATGTAGGATAAACGTCAGCATGAATTCATTATTAGGTGAAGAGGCAGGCATAAATTCAAAAATTTACTGTACAATGTAATTGGCATAAAATATAAATATGTACAAAGTGCTTTAATAGCATAGGAAAAAATAGGGCCTAACTTTAGAGGGATGTTGAAGGATCAGGAAGTGCTTCACTGAGTGTGTGACACTTTGATATTTGACGTTTGATATTTTAAGGATGAAAAGGAGTTAACGTGAGAAAATGAGGCAGAGGTAAAAGTAGAAACAGCATGTGTAAAGTCACGGAGTCACAAAGAATATGAGACCCTTATTCTGTTCCTAATTGTGAGTCATTGTGACAGAGGTTGATTAAACACCAGAGGGACGCAGTCATGTTTTCCTGATAGGAAGTTCACTATGGTGATAATGTAAGGAAGAGCCCAGAAAACCATTCTTAGTTCATGCCAGCCCCTTGCTAGCCTTTATGATTGCTATGGATGGAAAAGCATCAGAGATACAGCTAGCACTTTTCCCCCTTGGGTTTTTCACTCTAGAAATGGAAACACACCAAGTTGTTAGAAATTGTTATGCTCAGTGGATGTTGAGCTATGCTGTGTTGGATGATAGCACAAGTGTTAAGTCAAACATCTATGCTATACACTTTTTTTTTTTTGGCATTTAGGGCACTATGAGGGAAGTATAGAAGCAGTAAGCGACAAGATCCTTGCTCTCAGAGCTGATAACTCGCCTGTGAGAGAAAAGAAGCTTCCCAAGTATCTAGAAGTTCTTCCACACTGGTATATAAATGTGGGTTGTTGAACATTTCTGCTTTTTGTACAATTTGCAATAATTTGTTAAACTTTGATTACTTTTCAATAGGTAATTTGTTTACATAATTCCCACCTCAAAAGCTACACCTCCCCTCTATTTAGTTTCTCTACCAAAAGGCACCCAATATCACCAAATTCATATATTTCTTTCTAGAACAGTCTATTAATCTATAACTAAGTTTTAAATATTTTTCTTTTACTGTTTTTGCACAACTGGTGCCACACTGTGCACATTGCACTAATCTTTTTTTTTTTGCACTTACAATAGATTATGGACATCTTTCCATATCAACACATGAAGAGCTGATTTGTTCTTGTTTGTTTGTTTATGGATGTATTATATTCCATTGTGTGAATGTGCTTTAATTTATTGAACTAGTTAGGTTGCTTTTACTCTTTTGTTCTTACAAATAATCTTAAAAAAACTAATTTTAATCTTAGGACATTTTTTATCTCATGCATTTCCATCAAGACTTTAGGTGAAGAAAGGAGAGAGACTAGGATTTAAATTGCATTACTTTATTGTATTACTTTTTTTCCCTTCTTCTCACCTCACATTAACCCATGTTCCCCTGTGGAAAGTTATCTGCAGTAATGTCTTCTATGATCCAAGAAAGCCATTTTGGGCAATCCAAGGTCGTGGGCTCCCCCCATTTAGTGGAAAGATCATGGGTTTGATGTTAGGCAAACCTTGGGATCAAATTCAAATTCTGGTTTCACTACTTTCTAGCTGGATGGTCTTTAGCAAGTGGGTTAATCTTTGCATCTCAGTTATAACATCTGTAAAATGGGGATAATAACAGTAGCTACCTTATGGTGTTGCTGTGGGGATTTAGCATGACAATCCATGCAAAGGACTTAGCATAGTGCCTGTTACCTACGAAATGTTCGACAAAAGAACCTTTAACACACTTCTTATTCACTAATGTGGAGAAAGTTGATAGAACAAAGGAAAACTCATCAATTTCACAGTAACGATTCTTGACACTATAGAAACATTTCCACTTTTTTGAGGTTTTTCAGAAGGTGCCAAAAGCCACTAAAATTTTCAAACTCTTTTTGGACCAGTTATATGTTCCTTATTGCACCAATTTTCTCAGAACTACCTTCCCATCCTTGTTCCTTAAGGTGTAAATGATATGGTTGAGGGCAGGGATAAGCACTGCATACAGAATAGAAAGTAACTTCAATAAGTCTTCATACTGAGGTCTTGATGGGAAGACATAAACAATGCCCAGTGCTCCATAATAGAGACTAACCACAGTCTGATGGGAGGAACAGGTGGAGAAAGCCCTCTGATTTCCTGTGGCAGAAGGAATCCTCAGAACGGCAGTGATGATGTGATCATAAGAAGCCAGGGTCAGCAGGAAGGGGCCAAGGACAAATAAAGAGGTGCATATAAAAGAGGTCATCTCAGCTACTTCAGTGTCAGTGCAAGCCAGTTTCATGATGGGCTTCAAATCACGGAAGTGATCGATCACATTGGTGGAACAGAATGTTAAGTGAAAAATGAGGACCATGAGGAGAGTGAATGCCAGAAATCCAGCCACCCACGAGGCACTAGCTAGCTGTAAGCAACTCCAGTGGTCCACGATGCTGAAGTATTGCAGTGGGTTACAGATGGCTATATAGCGATCGTAAGACATTATAGCCAGAAAGAAGAATTCTGTAGCCACCAAGGCAAAAAGTAAAACTGGGAAACACAGGCTGGAAAGGAAAAAGGCGTATGAGCTGATGGCAGTCCTCAGCCTCATGGGATCAATGGTACTGGCGCAGCCAATCTCTAGGAAGAAGTGACCAAGAAAGAAAAACATGGGCGTGTGAAGGAAATAATTAGCTGACACCACAGTTAGGATCGCAATGTTGCCCATTAGAGTCACCACACAGATGGCCAGAAATATCCCAGAAAGAAGAAACTGAAGGCCATGGAGATCCCCAAAACCCAAAAAGATAATTTCTGAAATTTGAATCGTATTTTCTTCTTCAGTTCCAGCCATGATTTGGATCTAAAAAAAATATTTTGAAGAATAACCATTGATCATAAATCTGCATTTATGTATTTGTTGGGCAGGAGAAACAATATGTAGAATGGAATATATTTTTGTTAACTCTGATCTTTGTTTTCCTTATTATTTTTTTCTACAAATGTTATTGTGTGCATTGATTTTTTTTTTAGTTTACATCAGTTATGTGGATATTTATTTTCCATTGTCCAAAGTCAAAGTTGATTTTTAGAGTTCTCATCAAATTCTACGAACTCTCCTATTCCTCTTCCAGAGTAATATTAATGTCTATATAAATTGTTTATATAGGTTTGCAATTGTGTTCCCTTTGATTCTTTCTAACCCTTACTGAAACTGCTTCTTTCTTTGACCTAATCTAAAACTCACCAAACCCTTAAGGTAGACTGTCCCTTTTCTGAAATCTTGAGATGAGAATGTTTCAGATTTTACTTTATCCAATTTTGAAAATTGCATGTCATAAGAGATATTTAACGCAAAATTCATTTGTTTCATATACAAGTTATACACAATCGAAGGTAATTTTGTACAATATTTTTAATAATTTTGTGCATTAAAAAGTTGTGTTAAATAAAAAAAAAAGAATAACCATTGATCTGATACTTTTTTTAGAAAAACATCAAACTGCTTAAATGTGTCACACATACCAAGCATAATTGGCTTCTTTCTGGAAGTTCAGGATTATTACACTTAATTAATAAATTTGACCCCAGTCCTCCAGGGGCCGTTTGGAAAGTTAATCCATGACTTTAATTATCCCATCATATTTAGAATGTATAGACTCTTAAAACTGTAACTGTGACACATAAATATGTACATTTTTTCCAATACGTATTTTGGAAAATGCTCGATCCTTTCAGATCTTACCTGGTTGTTCCTACTGCTGTGCTGGTGTTATCATCAACAATGAATATTCCTAATTACCTGTATATAAATTTCATAAGAGCAATGATTAAATGTTTCTTGTTTTAGAAATTCTATATCAATTGAATTATATTTTTATTTGTGGTAAAATTATAGTGCTTTATTTCATCATAACAAAGGATGTCTAATCCTTAAACTTATTTGATAGAAAATTCGTTAAACATTAGTAGAGGAGGCATAGAAGAGCAAGGGTGAACTACTGATGGTGGGGAGATGGTATAGCATAGCAGAAAAAGACATGCCTAAATTCAAATCCCAGCTTTGCCACTTACTGGCTGTTTACCCTGGAGCAAGTCACATCACTTCTCTGAAAGTTGGTATCCTCATCTATAGAATAGTATATTAATTCAATGTCACACATTTTGCACAATTACTGGTCCATATTAGGTACTTAATACATTCATTCATACATTCAACAAATATTTACTAAATGCTTACTCTGTGCCAACTCTTAGATAGGTGCTTAGAATAAAATAGTAAAAAAAAGTCAATACTTTTTTAACACATCAGGAATACCCTCTACATTTCATGGAGTTAGCATTTCAGTGAGAGAGAAAGAAGAAAGACTAAAAACAAGGAAAGAGATCCATAAAGCTATAAAGACACATGCACACGTATGTTTATTGCGGCACTATTCACAATAGCAAAGACTTGGAACCAACCCAAATGTCCAACAATGATAGACTGGATTAAGAAAATGTGGCACATATACACCATGGAATACTATGCAGCCATAAAAAATGATGAGTTCATGTCCTTTGTAGGGACATGGATGAAACTGGAAAACATCATTCTCAGTAAACTATCGCAAGGACAAAAAACCAAACACCACATGTTCTCACTCATAGGTGAGAATTGAACAATGAGAACACATGGACACAGGAAGGGGAACATCACACTCTGGGAACTGTTGTGGGGTGGGGGGAGGGGGGAGGGACAGCATTAGAAGATATACCTAATGCTAAATGACGAGTTAATGGGTGCAGCACACCAACATGGCACATGGATACATATGTAACAAACCTGCACATTGTACACATGTACCTTAAAACTTAAACTATAATAATAATAAAAAAGAATTGTGAATTGTTTACTATGAATGTAAAGAAACAAGGACCCAAAAATGAAAATATGCTCTCTCTCTCTCTCTGTGTGTGTGTGGGGGGGGGGGGGGGCAGGGGGGGGAGGGGTATTGTGGTCAGAGTGGCCAAGAGAAGCCTAAAAATTTGAGACCTAAAAAAATGGGAAGGAGATAATAATGCAAGAGTTAGAAGTGGGGGTGAGGGAGAACATTCTAGGCAGAGGATATAAGCAATGAGCATGAAAACATTGAGTGTTAGAAAAACTAATATAAACTAAAAAAGACCAGCATATTGTGGAGAGACAGAGAAGAGAGAGAGAAAGAGAGAGTGAGAGCGAGAGAGAGAGAATAAGAGAAGATAGAAAAAATAGGAATGGCCAGATCATTCAGGTTCTTGCAGATCATGCTAAAGAATTTAGATGTTTTTAAAGACTGTAGGAATCCACTGGAGGGTGTTAAGCAGTAGTGATGAAATTTACAGCTGAAAATCATGTTTTCTGCTGTCTGATAAATGAATTAGAGAGAGAACTTCATGGGTAGAGTAAGACAATTAAAAGACTACTTCAGTGGGCCAGGTAAGAGGTAATAGTAAACCTGAATAATGTTGTTGCAGAAGAGATAGGAAAAAGAGAGATTCAAGACATATTTGGGAGGTAGAAATGTCAGGACTTACGGACATATCAGATATGAAGAGTAATGAAAACTGACTGTCAGAGATGACTCATGGGTTTCTGGTTTGAGTAAGTGGTGCCATTTACTTGGATGGTGAGATTATATAAAAAGAAAATTTAGGGGATACATAAATTCAATTTGTACTAAGTTTGAGGTGTCCATGAGAATTCTGGGTAAAGGGAAGAAACAGACAGCTAGATTTGAAAGTATGTAGCCCAGAAGAGAGGGCTGGACTAGGGTATAAGTTTAGGAGGTATCCGAATATAGATAACATTGAAATCCATGGGAATGGAGATATTATAGATAAAGAAGTATGTGCTGCACTAAGCTTTAAGAGTCTGTCTCCCTTAGGTCTAACAGAATAGGAGAAGGCAGGACAGGAGATAAAAATAGGAGGATTCAGTGAGATAGGATGAAAACCAGGAGGAAATCAAATAACAGAATCCATGTTTCAAGAGAATTGTTGACTGTGTTAATAAAAGCTGTTGTGAGATTAAGATGAAGACAAAAAACAGTCTCTTACATTTAGTTACAAGAATAACAGATTTAGTAGAGTGATGAGTGATGGGGACTGAAGGGGAGCAGAGAAATTGGGTGGTAACTATAGAGAGATGAGCATTAACCCTACCTTTTGTATGCTGATGAGAATGATCCAGCATAGAGGGGATATTGATGATGCATATGAAAATAAGAAATACATTTTTGGAGCAAAATCTTTTAGAAAGTGAGAGAGGATGGGCTAGAGAACACAAGTCAAGGCATTCACCTTTGGTAAAAGCAGAAACACTTCATCCTTTTAACAGGAGGAAAGCCGGAGAAAACAGATGCCATTGTAGATAAGTTGCCGCATTCAGTCTTAGGAAGATGACTCAGTTTGCCTCTAAGGCTTCTGTTTCCTCAATGAAGTATGAAAAAAGGTCATGATATAAGAGTGAGGGGTGGAGAGGGCATGTTGGGGGTTTGAGGGCAGAGGGAAAACTAAAATAGTCATATCTGGAAGTGAGAAGGCTTTACTACTTAGAACAAATACTATGATTTCCAGATAATATTGAGAGGAAATTTGATCATTGAAATCATGAATTTAAGAAGGTGAAACCAGATTGCTTTCTTGAGTGGTCTTCTTTGGCAATGTTTAGCTAACAGGGTAGAGTAAGCAGATATAGTTGGTTTAAAATCAAGTTTGGGATTTGCCAAGTTAAAACAATGGAAGAAAAGGAGGACAAGAAAATTGAGAGATATTTGCACAAAAAAAGTAATAATGAAAGACTACATGATAAATATGAGGTCTTTCCCACTTTTACTGATTATGAAGTCATAGGATATTAAAGACGGAAAGGACTTTTAAAGTTTCATTTGATAAACGCTTAAGTTTTATAACTGAAAAAGAAGTTTCAAAGAGGTAAAGTGTCTTTCTTAGAATCTCAGATCCAGCCAGTAATAGCAAGAACTGACACCCAAGTCTCATTTTCCAGTTCTTGCTCCTTCCATTATAACATGCTCTTATATTTTTTATTCACTTTTCATCTTCTTTCAGTGCCCTGAACAAGGATCTTAATGTATACCACATAAGTCTGTGAAGGAAGACTTACCTCTCTTTTAGTAATTTACATGTCTGGAGCATAATACTTTTCAAATAACTTTCAGATCCATTATTATTTTTAATCTTCCAAACTATCTTCTGAGGTATTTGAGAGTAGGTCTTTGATTTGTCTTGCTGAATTTACAGATGAGAAATCTGATAATAATGATTACTACAGCAGCACATTGTACTTGTATTTCAATTATAATTTTTTCTCCTGAAGATAAAAAGTTAATCTTATGCATGTTGATGTAATTTTGAATTTACAAGATGCTAATTATATTAAGAGCCAGGAGTTTTTGTCAGGTAACTGGATAATAGGAGCCATATGGAGATTACCATCATTTGAACTGAACAACAAATGAAAGAAATTGAGGGAGTTTCCATGATGGAGATGTAACAAAAAAAACTTGCTTTAGGAAAAAGGGGTTTGGAGGGCAGAATGAAATAAACTGTTTCAGAGCCATGGTGGGTATCTAGCAAAAGTAGAACCTTCTTAGGAGAAGAAGAGAGAGAATATTCCATGGAGAGGGAATAATGGTCAAAAAGGTCCAGTAACTTGAGGACCACGTCAGCCATTGATTTTGGAGTGTTTGGACAAAATGAGTAGGGGACAGAGGACAGGAAAGGCAGGGAAACTCATTTTTTTTGGAGAAAAAAAGACCAGAAAAATTTTACAAAATTGTGTCATAGAATTGGGAGAAACAGAGAGTGATGTCGTAGAGTCCAAGGGAGAAGTGGAGCCATTAGAATTGTTAATAAAGAAGGTGCCATGAATATTGGAGAGCTGGGGCAAGAATCCCAACTGAAGTGAGGTTGGTGGTGGGGGGATAAGAGGAAAAACAACAAATGTGGGTTATAATTTCAAGAAGAGTGTTGATGAAGTAAAGGAGGCAGAGAGAGCACCAAAAAGCTAAGGGTGGAAGAGAGGACAGAGGGTATTTTTATTCTTGCGTTTTGGGTCTTAGTGAAGAAGAAACTTGGCCAAGATGCTACGCAAAGAATCTAGGTCCAGAGAGAAGGAAATATGAAATACATGCAAGAGGATGAATGATGAAGCAAAGGGAGTCTCTGAGGAGGTTGGAGGAGATGGGATGGGGAAATACACAAGTGGAGGCATTATCTTCAGGCAGAAAAGAAAGATCATCATTTAGGAAAAAAGAAAGAGAGTAAACATGGATGTGGGGATTGATTATGAAGATAATTACCTCATCATTTTCCTTCCACTTGAGTTTGGAGACTTAATGAGCCCATGGTAGAGATGTTCACTTTGCTTCCTTAGAGCCTGGCTTCTTATTCCATTGATATGTGTGAAGCCCCAAATACTTAGCCTCCCCAAACTATTGCTTGGAGCTTTCAGCAGCCTCTGGAGGCCTTGGCCTAGATGGATCGTGGCTCTTACCCATGTGACATGTCAGATACTCCAGTGTCCAATTTCACACCATTAGTCAGCAGTCACTGAATGGACGTTCAGGATGTCATGAGAACCCAACATCGATCTCTCACTTAAAAAGCAAAGCTCCCCTGGGAGCCAAACTTAAAGATAATTGGTTTTCTAGTGGAGTCCAAAGTGAGTTGCTAAGACAAGTAGCTGGTTTGCTGTACCACTACTGTGTTGTTTGACCTGAAGTAGATCCAGCAACAGCATGACAGATTATCTTATTATATATTCTTTACAAAGATCTCTCATGACCTTAACAATCATAGCTTCCCAATCTTTCTTTTCATACCTGCACAATTATTATTTTCTCTCTGACTTCCCTGGAGCTCAAAAGGCTTCTACAAGGAAGAACTAAGAGTATGTCACCCAAAGGCACGTTTAGTTTTCACATGGTAGTGGCCGAAGCAATTTTAGCCACTACAGCGCCTCCTTTGGGTTTAGAAGGAGCATAATGCTTGCCACCTTATTTATCTTTTAAGCACTCCAACAACCTTCTGCAAGCAGAGACTGGCACATACAGTTCAAACAAGAAATCCAATTATCTTTAAGTTTGTCTCCCAGGGGAGCTTTGCTTTTTAATTGAGAGATCGATGTCAGGTTCTCATAACATCCTGAACATCCATTCAGTGACTGCTGACTAATGGTGTGAAATTGGATATTGGAGTATCTGACATGTCAAATGGGTCAGAGCCACGATCTCTCTAGGCCAGGGCCTCCAGAGGCTGCCGAAAGCTCAGAGCTGTAGTTTGGGAAGAGTACAATATGAGAAGTACTGAAACTAGTGACAAAAGAATCTAGGTTCTAGACCTAGATCTCCCACTGCCTGTGCAATTTCGTGTCACATATCTTCACTTAGTCCCAGTTTTTCTTGCTGTGAATGGGGGCAATAACTCCTGCCTTGCTGACCTCACAAGTTTATTGTAGGACTCAAATGAGATGCTGTATGGGAAACCACTTTATTAACTATAAAACTTCATGCTCCATGCTAGGAACATATTTGATGAACATGAGAATTATGTTGCTGACATCCACAGAAGTTGAGGATAGTTTTGTCTTAGGGTTCAAAGAGGCCTGGACTCCTAGAACTGGAAGTAGAGGTCTTCCTTTTTTACATCATTAAATATACCCTAAAACATCCAAATCCCCTTCCCTCAAAGCCTTCAGTCAACCTTAAGTGAATTCCACATCCAATTAAAAGCACAACTGCTATAGTTTGGTTTTTATAATCAAATTAAAAGTCTTCTTACACAAGCTGTCAGAGGCAGTTTTCCGAACAGTTACCTTGTCATTTTTCCATCCTTGGTAGGCAGATTGCATCTGGCCTTCTGGGTAAGTTTCCTCAGTGCTTGTCTTATATGCTTTCACTACTTTCCAGGCTGTACAGAAAGAGTTGGTTGGGGAGTGGAACCTTTCCTTAGAGCTCTTAGTGAGACTTCTCTTTCTTTGATGGCTATGTGAGCATCCTATAAAACAGAGTACTTGCACAGATATGACTGCTATCTCTGTTATCTCAGAACATCACCATTGTCGCCATTCAGTTATAGCATTCACACACAATATCAGGTCACTCCACTAGGTCAGGCTCAATGTCTAGCGGAAATGACAGACATGTAAATGAACAATCAAATTGCAACATCACAAGTGCAACAACAGGACTCTTTATAACATGTAGATGTAGCACAGAGAAAGGAATTTCTGGATCAATTTGCAGGGAGGTAGTGCCAGTGAAGACCTATTGGAGAGGACCTGCCATTGGCATTGTTCTTGTTTATTTCCCCAAACAATTTCCCATTTATTGTTTTATTAATCTTCATGATGCCTTGGGTTTTGAAGGATGAATAGAAGTATGTTAAACCAACTAGAGACAGAAAAAGTTTCAGTAAGAAAGAATAGCATGTGCTACTAAGAGGCAGGAGAGAAAACTAGAGAAATAGGCAGGCACCAGATGATTAGGAGCTGTGTACACCATCCTAAGGAGTGTGGACTTTATCGTGAGGTCAGTGAAGAGCCATTAAAGAGTTTCAAATCGGGAAGTGGAATAGTTATGTTTGTGTTTTATTTTTTACTTTAATTTTTAATTTAAAAATTTTTGTGGGTACACAGTAAGTGTATACATTTATGGGGTACATGAGATGTTTTGATACAGGCATGCAATGTTAAATAATCACACCATGGGGAATGGGGTATCCATCCCCTCAAACATCTATCCTTTGTGTTACAAATTATCCAGTTACGCTCTTTTTTTTTTTTTTTTTCTGAGACGGAGTCTTGCTCTGTCGCCCAGGCTGGAGTGCAGTGGCGCAATCTCGGCTCACTGCAAGCTCCGCCTCCCAGGTTCACGCCATTCTCCTGCCTCAGCCTCACCAAGTAACTGGGACTACAGGCGCCCACCACCACGCCCGGCTAATTTTTTTGTATTTTTTTAGTCGAGACGGGGTTTCACTGTGGTCTCGATCTCCTGACCTCGTGATCCACCCGCCTCGGCCTCCCAAAGTGCTGGGATTACAAGCGTGAGCCGCTGTGCCCGGCCAGTTACACTCTTTTAGTTATTTTTAAATGTACAATTAGGTTATTATTGACTATAGTCACCCCGTTATGCTATCAAGTAATAGGTCTTATTCTTTCTACTTTTGGTACCCATTAACCATCCCTACCTCTCCCCAGCCCCCCACTACCCTTCTCAGCCTCTGCTAACAATCCTTCTACTCCTATGTCCATGAGTTCCATTGTTTTGATTTTTAGATCCCACAAAAAGTGAGAACATGTGATGTTTGTCTTTCTGTGCCTGGATTATTTCACTTAACATAATGATCTCTGGTTCCATCTGTGTTGTTGCAAATGACAGGATTTCATTCTTTTTTCTGGCTGAATACTACTCCATTGTGTATATGCACCACATTTTCTTTATCCATTCATCTGTTGATGGACACTTAGGTTACTTCAGAATCTTGGCTATTATAAACAGTGCTGCAACAAACACAGGCATGCAGATATTTCTTTGACACCCTGATATCCTCTCTTTTGGAAATTCCTCAAAAAACTAAAAATAGAGCTACTATATTATCCAGCAAGCCCACTGCTGGGTATGTTTTGTTTTAGAAAACTATATACTTTTGGTGGCTGTGAAAATAAGTTATAAGTAAAGGAAAAGATTTGAGGCAGGCAGTTCAGTGAGAAGGTTGTGGCTTCAATCTAAGAAAGAATGGTGGCTATTGGGAAGGGAGAGGAGGAAACAGCTTCAGATGGTAGTTATATCATTGTCAATGTCACTAAGACCGTCTTCTCCTTTCATTACAATCAACTTTATCAAATGCAATTTCTGGAAGAAAATAGTTTTACTGAGTATCCCCTAATATATGGATGGATCGTAACCCTGAAATTCATGTGCAATTTGGTTATTCTATGTCAACTCACATTTCCCATAGAAATAACAGCAATCCCAAATCTCTGTCCATCCCAGAGAAACCCACAGAAAGCAGAAGGTGCTTGAAAACTGGTTGAGTTTGCAGTAAAATATAGTTGTTCTGTAGTAACATTTGTTGTCTGAATGCATATGTAAACAAAT
The DNA here is from genome assembly GCF_009828535.3 of Hylobates moloch. Classification (NCBI taxonomy): domain Eukaryota; kingdom Metazoa; phylum Chordata; class Mammalia; order Primates; family Hylobatidae; genus Hylobates; species Hylobates moloch. Next base: position 111,838,398 of record NW_026652282.1, read on the forward strand.
TAAGGAATAAACACATGAGAATAGTTTACCAACACAGGCAAGGCTCTGTACTAGATACAGTGGGAGATGCAAGGATGTCTCAGATATAACTCTTAACCTTGAAGGAAATGAGAAAACCTTTCAGCTCGTCAACCCCTCAAAGTGACATCTCCTGCCTAATTGTCAGCTTGCTGGTCATTAAGCTTCAAAATTAACTTTGATTAAAAGAAAATCCAGTAAGTGTCATGTAATGTTCCGTATACAAATAATACTAACCTAAAGATCACACAAGATGTCATCTTTGATTTTAAGCTCATGAATTTTTAAAAAACTAAGTTGAATGCACAATGCATAATTTGCACATGGTGAATAATTAAAACAGTATAACTAAGCCTCCCTCCAATCCCAGACCTCCAGTCTCTCTCTCTCGAGGCAAGTACTAAAAACAGTTTGTTGTGGATGCTTTAAGAAATTTTGTATGCTTATACCAGCGTTTATATACATTTATATTTTTCCATATTTACACAAGTGATCATACTTTTTCACTTAATATATTTTATGGAGCTTTTTCATTTAATATATCTTGGTGATTTTTCTGTATCTGCACATAGAGATCAACCTCATACATTTTAACAATTGCATAATGTTCTAGCATATGGATGGGCCATTATTTATTTATTTTTGGTTCAGAGCTTGTTTTCTGAGAAATAAATCATTATAGGTACAGTAAAATTTCCTTTCGTCCCCAATCCCATATCTTCTGAGCTCCGGGGGCAACCACTACCTTAAAAGATGGTATGTGTTCTCTATGTTCATGTTTTTTATCCTTCTATTACATATGACTGTATCCATAAACAATATGTGGTAATATTACATCTGTTTTAAATTTTGCACAAATGAAATAATAGTTTTTCATAACTTGCTTTGTTTTTCTATTTCACATTTTGTTTTTAGACCTAGCCGTGTTGATATATACAGTTCTCATTCATTCATTGTTGATTTACCTTGCTCCTCATTATACTGAATACTGGTGGTTTGTTTGTTTTTCCTCATAGCATACTTGCTAAAAATAAGAATCTTACAAGTGTAATTATTTTTCTCAGATCTTTGCTTTGAGGTTGCACTGGATACATTAATAGAAGTGTGGGAGATTCTTATAAATTGAAAGAGAAAATAAATTGAAAACATGAAAAAATTTTGGTGGTAGAAAATTATAGACTTTTTTATGTTAACATATTTTAGCCAGTACAAGTGTTGTAAGGAATGTCCTTGAACTTGTTTCCAGTATTTATTTAAGGTACCTAAGAGTTAAATTGCTGGCTCAGAGTATATACGTATTTTCAGTTTCACTAAGTACTGCCAAATTCTCTAAAGTGGATGTATAAACTCACATTCCCACAAGCACTGTATAACAATTTCTGTTTCCTCACATTCTTGTTGGCATGTGGTATTAGCAGATGTTTTTATTTGGGGCAATCTGATGGCTATGGAATAGTATCACTATGCTAGTTTAATTTGCATTTCCTTGATTATTTGTGAAGATAAGCATGTTTTTATCTACTTACTAGCCATTCAGATTTTCTCTTCTGTGCATTGTTCATTAATATATTGCCCACTGTTAATTTAGGTTGGTTGTTTTTTAACTAAATAGAGTACTTTATGTCATCCGTATTGATTTGTTATATATTTGTTACAAATGTCTTCTCTGTCGCTTGTCTATTATCTTTATCTTATAATACAGAAAGATAGAAGCTTTATTTCCCTATCAATATGCTCTAATAATCTGTAATTTACAATTTGTGTTTTTTGTGTCTTATTCAAGAAATCCTTTCCTACACTGAGATCATATTATTCTAAGTATCTTTTAAATTTTAAAAGTTGTTTTTAAGATTTAGTATTTAAATTCATCTGAATTTGATTTCTATATGTGATATAGTATAGAAATCTAATTGTATTTTTTCTGATTTGAATAAACAATCATTCTTACCCCATTTATTGAATAACCCATCCTTTTCTCCCATGATGTGCAATGCCAGTTCTGTCATATACCAAGGCTCCTTATATTCTCTGATTTGTGTCTAGGTCTTTCCTTTCTCCCACTGATCTGTTTGTGTCTCTCTGCATAAGTACTATACTGTTTCAATTATTATAGTTAGATTCTAAGTCTTGATAGCTGTAGGACAAGTCGTTCCTACTTGTTCTTCTTCATAATTTTCTTGAATATTCTTGGTCCTTCAATTACTCATATGAATTTTAGAATCAGCTTGTTAAACCTCATTTGAAATTATGTCTGGAATTGCATTAAATTTATAGGTTAGTTTTTGGGACATTGGACATCTTTAAGTTGAGTATTCCTATATTTGAAAATGGTAGGCTGGGCACGGTGGCTCACACCTGTAATCCCAGCACTTTGGGAGCCCGAGGCAGACGGATCACCTGAGGTCGGGAGTTTGAGACCAGCCTGACCAACATGAAGAAACCCTGTCTCTACTAAAAATACAAAATTAGTCGGGTGTAGTGGCACATGCCTGTAATCCCAGCTACTTGGCAGGCTGAGGCAAGAGAATTGCTTGAACCCGGGAGGTGGAGGTTGTGGTGAGCTGATATGGTGCCATTGCACTACAGCCTGGGCAACAAGAACGAAACTCTGTCAAAAAGAAAAGAAAAGAAAAGAAGAAAGAAAGAAAGAAAGAAAGAAAGAAAGAAAGAAAGAAAGAAAGAAAGAGAAAGAAAGAAAGAAAGAAAGAAAGAAAGGAGGAGAGAGAGAAGGAGGGAGGGAAAGGAAAGGAAAGGAAAGGAAGAAGGGAGGGAGGAAAGAAAGAAAAAGAGAAGAAAGAAAAAGAAAGAAAGAAAGAAAGAAAGAAGAAAGAAGAAAGAAAGAAAGGAAAGAAAGAGAGAGAGAGAGAAGGAGGGAGGGAAAGGAAAGGAAAGGAAAGGAAGAAGAAAGAAAAGAAAAGAAAATGGTACATATCTCCCTTAATTAAGGTCTTCTTTAATGTCCTTCAGTAATACATACAATATTTTCCGTAAATACTATGGGCATCATTTGTTAGACTTATGTACTTAATAGTGCTGCTTGTTATTGTGAATGGGAGCTTTATTTTAATTAGCTTTATTGAGGTATACTTTAAAACAATTGATTTTATGAGTTTTGGCAAATGTATGCAATTGTGTAATAGTCATTATGATCAAGATGCAGAACATTTCCACCACTCCAAAAAGTTCCCTCATTCTCCTTGAAGTTAGTCTCATTTCCCATTGAGTCCTTGGCAATCACTTTTATGTTTCCTGTCACAATAGTTTGCCCTTTTCTAGAATTTCATATAAATTAAGCTATATGGCATATAATCCTTTGTGCCTGTTGTCTTTGGTGCAGCACAATGTTTTTGAGACTAGTCTTTTTGTTTGTATCAGCAGTTTCTTTTTGTATTGCTGAGTAGTATTCTATTGTATGGATGTACCCCAAGCTTGTTGATCCATTCGTTAGTTCATGGTTGTTTGCAGATTTTGGCTATAATGAATAAAGTTACTATGAACATTCACATACCAAGTCTGTGAGTGGACATGCTTTCATATCTCTTGGGTAAATTCCTGAGAGTGGGATTGCTGGGTTATATAGTAAGTGTATGTTTAACTTTATAAGAAATTGTCAATCACTTTTACAAAATGACTGCACCATTTTGCATTCCCACAGCAGGGTATGCAAATTCTTGCAGTTTTCCCTTATCCTGAACAACACTTGATATTATAGGCTATTTATTTTATTTTTAGCTAGTGAATAGTAGCTTTCTAAAAAGTTATATTTTCTAATTGCTTTTCTACTGTTTAAGAATATTATTGATTTTTAAAACGTATCTCCCATGCATCACTATTGATGGACTTTCTTAACAGTTAAAATAGTTTTTCTGAAACATCTTTTTAGCTTTCTATGTGGTCAACCAAATTATTCATGAATAATGACACTCTCGTCCTTTCCAGTGCTTAAATCTATTTCTGTTTCTTGTCTTAATGAAATGATAGTGATCTCATGGATACAATGTTAGATACTAGTTTTGAGAGTAGATATCTGGTCTTACAACTCTAATGAGAATGCTTTTTAAGTTTCTACATTAATTATAATGTTAATTGTAGGTATTTCATATATATCCTTTGTCAGATTAAATGCTTCCCTCTATTCTTGATTTGTTTACACTTTTTTACAATACAGAAGTGTTGAATTTTATTTATTTATTTTTTCTGTATCTATTGAGGTTAGTATGCATTGCTTTCTCTTTAATTAGCATAAGTAGTGACTTGTAATAAATTTTCTAATGTTAGACTATCCTTTAATTCCTGGAATCAAGCTCGTTTGGTCACACTGTATTTTTTTTGTAGATTTGCTGAGTTAAATTCACTAATATTTTAATTAGGACTTTTTAAGACTTTTTATGAAGAATGATATTGGTGTATAATTTTTCATCTTTCTAACAAGTTTATCTGGTTTTGGTATCAAGATTTCACTAGCCTCATAAAATGGGCTGGGCACCTTTTCCCTTTTTTCTGTTCTCACACCAGTCAGAGTGGTTATTATTAAAAAGTCAAAAATTACAGATTTTGGTGAGGTTGCAGAGAAAAGGGAATGCTTATAGGAATGTAAATTAGTTCAGCCCCTGTAGAAAGCAGTCTGGAGATTTCTCAAAGAACCAAAAATAGAATTACCATTCAACATAGTGATCCAACTACTGGGTATATTCCCAAAAGAAAATAAATTATTCTACCCAAAATACACCTGCATTCACATTTATCACAGTAGTATTCACAATAGCAAAGACATGGAATCAACCTAGGTGCCCATCACTGATGGATCGAATAAAGAAAATGTAGTACCTATACACCATGGAATACTATGTGGCCATTAAAAAAGAATGAAATCATGTCCCTTGCAGCAACATGGATGCAGCTAGAGGCTATTATCCTAAGAGAATTAACACAGAAAGGGAAAATTAAATTCTGCATGTTCTCACTTATAAGTGGGAGCTAAACATTGGGTAGACACAGGCATAAAGATGGGAACAAAAGACACTGGGGATTCCAAAAGTTGGGAGGGAGGAAGGAAGGGAAGGGTTGAAAAACTACCTATTGGGTACTATGTTCACTACTTGGGTGATGAGATCAATAGCTAAGTTCAAACCTCAGCATCACGTTTAATATACCCATGTAACAAACCTGCACGTGTACCCTCTGAATGTAAACTTTTTTTAAAAAAATTAAAGAACAAGAAAAAAAAGTATGCTTTGGCTTGATAAAGCATTTTTATTTTTGTTATTGTTTCCTATTTTATTAACTTCTGTGTTGGTATTTATTTCCTTTCTTTAACTTTCTTCTGGTTGGCTTCCTGGTTATTATTCTAACTTCTTGAGTTGAATGTTCAGCATATGTATATTCAGTTATGTTGTTTCATATTTCATGGATCATATTCTCTTATAAATATGACATTAGTTGCACCCTACAATGCAGTATATGTCATTAAGTAATACTTGTTTATAATTTCCATTATCTTTTCTTTATTTTGTTTAGAAGAGTTTTTGTCCAAATTTATGGAAGTTTCTTAGATTAAAAATTATTTTTGATATTTTCATTAATTTCTATCTTATTAAAGTTTGATTAAGATGTTATTAATATGATAGTGAAGTAGCTTTAAGTACATATTCACAGTACTTGCAAAATCATCATTCTTATTATGAACAGCATATATTGAATGTCAACTTGTTTCCAGGCAACTAAGGTGGTTACACAGGTCTGAGACACGTTGGTCCTTCACTCAAAGCATAAAATCTAGTAAAGGAGGCAAAATAAGGATATAAGAAAAGTAAAATAGAATAAAGCACAATAGGAGTATAGAATGATTGCATGCTGTAATCATTGGTCCTAAAGTTCCGAGAAAAGAGTGTTTAGAATGTTCATAAGGTGGCAGTGTGGAGGACAAATAAATAAGGGACAAGTTTGGAGGCAGTGAGACTAGTTAGGAGGCTACTGTGTAGTCCAGGCAAGTGATAAAATAGAGAAAAGCCTCCTCTTGGACAGAGGAATCTCTAACAAGGAAGCCAGCAGCAGGAAGCAAGATCCTCCAGTAGTGGGGCTAGATGTACCCTACCCACCTAAGTCTGGCTGCCTTTAGACTTGAAGCTACTTCACTTAGACACACTTGCTTAGATTCTGCCCAAACGTACCCTGGCATGAGTTTTGAGTCAGGAAGTAATTTCCTGATGGCCTCTGTGAACAAGGGCTCAAATTTGCTGGTCATCTGGTCTATCTGAAAAGCCTGGACTCTAGACAGAGAACAGAGTAAAGCCATGGGTCTTGGTCTGCAAAACACTTTACTCTTACCACAACTCTAAGCAGCCATATACTCAAAGCCATCTTGGGTCAAATTAGGGAAACTAGGAACCAGTTAAGATCTTTTTCACAAATGGTGGTAAATAGTGAGGTCTATAAAGAAAGTTACTGTAGATATCAGCCCTAGGCAACCATCTTCTCATTTCCCCAGTATCTTTTACTTCTAAATATGCCTTCTGCCCTGCTCTAGACAAACCAGGCCTCTATGCGTCTAAATCCTTCTATCTCAGCCTATTATCTCTATTTCCCCCTTTTCACTACTCATCTCCAAGCTGATCCCTTTTCACTTTTTCTAGATTTTATTCAAGCCACCTACCTCTTCATAGGTACTCTCTTATGAACCCAATCTATCTTCCGTCCCTTCTCATGAGTCCCAGCCTCACAGTTTAAATCTAGAAGGTGCTTGTTGGTTGGCACTTCAATAATCCAGGAGGTGATACGCCAGAGTGGAAAGAACATGAGCTCTTTAGACAAACAGATCTGGATTCAAATCCTGTATTCACCATTCACTAGCTGTGTGACCTTGAGTGAGCTACTTAACCCTTCCTAACTATAGCATTCTCACTGGCAAAAATGGAAGAAATAATAGCAACTACCTCACAGAGTTCCTGGGAGGATTAAATGAGATAACTGATTTAGCATTTAGCACATAAAAAGCATTAAATCCATGTTAAATAAAAGGTCATAGTTCAGCTTTCTTATGGGTGGGATCTTCACTCTTCCCTAAATGGGTTGGAAGTTGACAAAAGGTAGTGACCACAGCTTTCTTCTTCCTGATACCTCTTCAACTTTGCATCTGGTGTAGGGTTTTGTATACAATAGGTGTCCAATTTATTTTGTGGCCTGGTTGGGCATGATCTAAAGCCACATGTAGGAACCAACTATGGGAAAGGGAGTGGGTCTTAGGAGGCTGAATTTATTATAATTTGAGAGTCTGGACTGTTAATTCTCATGATTAAAAAGAGACCAGGATGATTGTCAGGGATACAGATACATGAAACCTACTATAGGCAAATTTCTCAGAGGGAAAAAATGTGGAAATCACGGACTCTAAGAGTATGGAGAGAGGGTGGCATCTTGCCTTATACTGAAACAGGGATATATAATATAAAGAGAGTTACAGAGTCAAATAGTCCTGAATTGAAATCCAAATTCTACTGCAGAGAAGTTGCGCGACCTTGGGCAAATCACCAAATCTTTCAAAGTCTCAGTTTCCCCATCTCTAATGTGAAGATAATAACTCCGGACTTCTAGAGTTGTGAAGAAAATTCAATGCACGACCTGTTTTAAATTCCTAGAATAATGTCTGAGACACATTTGGCTACCAAAATATATCACCTCCATCTCTTTCCCTTCCCTTTCCCTCCTTTACTGTTTTGGACAGCGTGGGGACCTGGGCATGGGGAAGGAGAGGAATTGTAAACCTTCATGAGGAAGTCTCAAATGTTTTCTTCACATCCTTGTTCCTCAGACTTTGGACCATGGGGTTGAGCATGGGAATAGCCACTGTGTAAAACAGAGACCAGCATATCTCTGTCTGGTGAGCACTTTGAGGGTAAGTGCAGGTGAAGGAACACTGTGGTTCCATAGCACAGGCTGACTGCTGTCAGGTGGGAAGCACAAGTGTTTGCCTCAAACCGAGGGCATTCTCATAATTAAATGGAGACAAGGAAGATTGTCAGGGACACCGATACATTAAAGCTACTAGAGGCAAAGGTAAGAAGTTGAAGGCCTTGCATGTCAGAGGAGGAGAGTTTTTAAAGCCTCGGTGGGGGAGGAAATTACAGAAGTAATGAATGATGGCACAGACTTACAGAAGATCAGATGAAAGATTGTGCTACTAGGGAGCACCATGTTCGTAGCTGGTGGCCACCAGCTGCAAGCAGAGCTTTGGGGACATGGTGATATGGTAGAGCAGAGGATTGCAGATGGCCTCTTACTGGTAATAGACCATGGAGGCCAGGAGGAGGAACTCAGTGTCAGCAAAGATTTTAAAAGCAGCTTAACTGGGCCACGCAACCAGAGAAGGAGATGACTTGGCAATCAGAAAAGAACCCCATTGATATTTTTGGGACTGTTACTGAAGAATAACAGAAGTCGACAGAGGACCGGTTACTGAGGAAGAAATACATGGCGGTGAGGAATTGGGGACTGACCACAATGAAGGCAAGGAGGCCCAGGTTTCCCATCACCATGACTACATAGATGGGGAGGAAGAGGGCAGAGAAGGTGGGATGAAGCTGAGGATCATCAGTCAAGTCCATGAGGAAGAATTCACAATGCATCACAGTGGTGAGACACATAGAGCTCAAGTCTTTAAAGAGAGACCTATGGGGGCTGGGCCTTGCTTTCCAGGCCATGACACCTCATATGTGTTTACTATGGCAAGTGCTGCATCTGGCTCACTCTTCTCTTGCCACCCTCCAGCCTATTGGCTACAAGGTTTAAAAGCATGAGGATGAACTTTGGGGTCAGAAGAATGGATCAAAATCTCACCTTTGCCACTTACTATCTGCAACCTAGGGCTGCTATCTTAAACTCTCTGAGTCTTCTCTGTAAACAGGGATAAAACACCTATTTTGTAAGACTGGTTGTGAGGATTGAAGGTGGTGGTGAGTGTATGTAAAATGTCTAGCATGGCATGAGAAGAAGAGCAGGTTACTCAATGAGTTCTAATTATCTTTTTCTTTCCACACTCTCCTTCTTCCCAACATTGAACCTGTCCTCAGGTAATGCCCAGCCTAAACACAAAGTCAAGGACACAAATATTACACATAGGAAAGACTCTAGAAACTTCTTAGTCTTTTCATTATCATATTTCATATTGGTTGGCAGGGAGCAGGGGGTAGGTTGAGGGGCAATATCAAATACTATATAGTACAGAAGTAAAAGGACAAGCTCGAAGGTCAGCCATGTGTGGGTTAGAATCCATTTCTAACTTACTAGCTGTGTGACCTTGAGCAAATAACAACCTGTGTGTTTCAGTTTCCTCATCTGTAAGATGAGAGTACCAAGTATTTCCTATTTCATTAATTTACGTGAAGATGAAACGAGATAATTTGTATAAAGCACCTAGCAAAGTATCTGGAAAAAAATTGCCCAGAGTTGCCCAGGGGAGTTTGTGGAGTGCCAGAAACTGCAACCAACGTTCCCTGACTACAGTATTCTTCCCACTAGGGATCACAGCCTCCGACTTCTCTTCTTTTAGAAATATGGAACCTTTGTCCTCACCAGAACACAGGGGACTGTTTCACCCATGGTTTCCTAAGAAATAGCAATCTTGAATTCTGCTTAAGTTCATGTCTACCCTTTCTCTTAATCAAGGAGAATGCCAAAGTCTGACTGTACTTTATTTATTTTATTTTTTTATTATACTTTAAGTTCTAGGGTACATGTGCACAATGTGCAGGTTTGTTACATATGCACACATGCGCCATGTTGGTGTGCTGCACCCATTAACTCGTCATTTACATTAGGTATATCTCCTAATGCTCTCCCTCCCCCCTCCCCCGACTCCATGGCAGGTGTGTGATGTTCCCCTTCCTGTGTCCAAGTGTTCTCATTGTTCAATTCCCACCTATGAGTGAGGACTGTACTTTATCTTAATGTTTTTTTTTTTTCTGTTAGAACGTGGGATAGTGAAGGACACACTATAGCACTGCAAAATGGTTTTTTATCATTGGATTTAGAGTCAGAACACCTAAGTTTGAGTTCCGATATATACTATTTGAGCTCTATGGTGTTTAGTAAATTCTATCTGAGTCATAGGACCTTCATCTGTAAAATAAGAATAATAACACTTGCCCTCTAATCTCACAGGTTTGCTGCAAAGATCCAATGAAAGTCTCTAGAAAAATGCTTTGTAAACTATAAATATAGTCAGAGCAGATACTCTGAGAGTATTACTGAGAACCAAATCACCTTTAGAAAACTTTTGATGACAACTGTTAAATTACTGCTCTTGAGTCCTCTCCTTCCTGGCTGCTTCCCTGGTACCTGCCAGCCCACTTTGGATTTCATAAAACTGGCCTCCATCTTCTTCTGAGCTCCTGGTAAGACTATAGAAGATAAAGTTAGATTTTTCTCTGGAAATTTTGGGTGCCCCTGCCCCTCTGAGTCTGTGATTGCCTGTTTTTGGTTGGTGTTCTATTACAACGACCTTTATGGCTGCCTTTGGAAAGTGAAGTTTCCACAGAGTACAATAATACTGGTTGTTAAAAACTTATATTTTATCCTGAATGTAGAAATTGCTACCATTAATAAAGTATCTAATAGGTGCCACACATTATATTGGGCAATTGCCATAAATCATTTTATTTAATAATCCTAACAACCGTAAGAAGTAATTACTATTATCACTGCCATCTTTCAAACCAGGCAACTGAGACTTAGAAAATTCCAGTGCCTTACTCAAGGGCTCATAGCTGGGTGCATGGCAGAACTGACATTCAAGCAGACATCTGCAACATTCGAATACTATTGTTTTACCCATGTTGACTTTTCTGAACATAGTGTCATACACTTAAGGTTTATGAAGGTTTTTTTCAAGAGATTTACAAATTTATCCTTTCTTTTTATCATGCTAATCTTGGAAACAATCAAGTGGTTTCTATTAATTTTACAGATGATCAATCTAAGCTACAGAAAGTTAAATGCATTGTCCATGGGCATACATTTGGGTCCTTGGTGTGTGTCAGGCAGTGCAACAGGCACTAGGAGTAAAGGAGTAAACAAGACTGATGAAGTCTCTATTCTCTTGGTCTTTACAATCTAAAGGAAGAGATAGACAACAAACAAATAAAGAAATGCTTTTACATCTCAATAAAATTGCAAAGAAAGTAAAACAAGCTAACGAACTAGAGAGAGCTCAGGATTTCAAGAGCAACATTAGGTAGAGTGGGAGGGAAAGACTCTCTGAGGAGGTGACATTAAAAGCTGAAATCTGAATGGTGAGGAACTATCCATAAAAAGATCCAGAGTACACACAAATGCTTAGTGACGAAGTCAAGGATAGAGCCCAGGTCTCCTAAATTCTACACAGGGCCACTGTTCCCAGTTGGAAGTGTGGCCAAAGTAGAGGTTGACTACGGATATGGAGTATGTGTGACATTCAAACTCTTGTCTACGAGCATTCCTTTCCTTTATCACCCACCTTCCTTCTTTGAATGTCTCTAGAAGTTATGAGTATTTACTAGCCACTTTCTTGTTTCTGTACTCATACAAAATGCTTCAGGCCAGCTTCAGTAGTTGGGCTTTTTCCAGATGTTCCCTTGGCAGGCACAGAAAAGTTCATGTGCCACAACAGTAAAGCCTCTGGAACTAAGCTCCAACGTATAATCCTTCCCCATTTCCTCCTCCAGGCTTGGCCATTTCCCTGTAATTGACAGAATCATTAATATAGCAAAGTTTCTGCCTTCTTGACTGGTCCACTGGGATGCCCAGAAAAGTAAGCCCAGGGGCTGAGCAGCTGTGACGTCCAACATGACTGGAGCATTAAGCAGAGCCATCCCCAATGGGGTGCTTTCACTGACTCACACTGAGAGTGTGGGGACCTGTAGTCACCACTGAGATGTTTTAGGAACAGTTGGAAGAATAAAATTGAGTATGAGATATATTGTGATAGAAACTTTTTATCTAAAATGCCTTCTTAGTCATATTAAAAAGTCTCAGCCACAATTAAAATACCAGCTCTCTTCCCAAAAATAGGGATTCTAGGATTTATGTGCAAAATGGCCAATACAGAAGATCTACTAAGAATATATTTCATTTTATGACCTCTCATATCACCTTGTTTATGCAACCCTTTATAAACTATAAATTACTTTTAAGCATCAAAGAATTATTTAATTAGTTTTTATGAGGTCAGTAAAGTTCCTTAGTGCCATTCAGTGTTTTAATAAATATTCTTGTACTTTGGGTGTATGTGGCTGCCAGTTGCCTTGTACCATCCTTTTCCATTTTTCTCAAATCAGATTTGAGTTGTGCAAGACTTATTTCCATGCATTTGCTTTATTTTGTCCATTCAATAAATGTTTATTAAGCATCTCTCATGTACTTGTTATTATTCTAGGAGCCAGGGATACAAAATCAAAAGTAAATTAATTTGTATCTCCTATATACACTCCATTTCCACTCCTCAGTACATGCCTGCATGCATACACACATGCCTAAGTACACACACACACACACACACAACATATACACACAAAGTCTTTCGTTTTTTGAAAGGCAAAAGCAGCCTCACTCTACTTTAGTGCTAGGTCATTAGCAGCTTTTGTAGAAAATATCAAGTTATTATGCATTTTAAGGGCTCGAGCTATTGATTTTGAGGCAAGAAAATTGCTTAAAAAGTGGACTTTATAAACATCTCTCTTGTGGACTGATTCATTTAATTTTATTGCTTGGCTATGCAGAATTTTGTAGTCATTTTAAGTAGAGAAGTTATTCTTTTTCTCAAGTTAAATGTAGTACATTAGGTGATATTTGAACCAGTTTATGGGCTTCTGCTGTAGCATGATGAGCTGACTTTATGTATTGAAGAACTCTGTCCCCAAATTTAATTATCTGGAGACATCACCACCACATAGGATAAAATGAGCCATTTTGTTCATTGCATCTGCAGCCTTTGTTGAAATGGAGGTTATGGGATAACAACTTAAAGGCTAACTCATTAATGCTCAGGGATGAATGAGGTAATGTGTCAGCAGACCAAATTTGTGCCCAAATGTTTTCATCTAGAGGCCCGTATCTCTTTCCCACATTGTGATATATTAATGGGGATGTCTTGATCCGTTGTCGCTGCCTGTAGACGTTTGAATAACGTAGAAGTAATACCTTCTGGGCACTCAGGCCTGTGCACTATCAATTTTTCAAACTCCAAAGGTCTCTCAGTGGATAGAAGCAAAATTCTGATAGTGCCATAAAGTGCCTAATTTATCAAGATTCAAACCACGGCATCAGTGCAGTCCCTGCTTTTTTCTGATAGGTGTTTTCTACTGAACACGGCACCATTCCTATTTGGTGGGGGTAGTGGAGTAAATTAGTCCTCCAAATTGTGAAGCCTGTGGATTTATGCATAGTTGAAACCATTTCCGTTCTAGCAATGTCTAAGTGGGTGACCTTACTGACGTTAATTTGTTTCTCCATCTGTGCCATGCATTTTGAGAGGACGTGAGGAACAGGCTTGATGACACCCAAATGCATTCCCCCTATTTTGTATTGCTGTGCTGATGGCTTGAAGGAGGAGTTACCTATACTGGGGACAGATCCTGGAGATGTCCTTTCACCAGTGTGCACTGAATGAGGCCAGAAAATTCATCTTCATGGAGCCTGGAACATGGAAGGTTTTACTGTCCTCCTTGAAATGAATGTCCTCTCTTAGTTATGATGTCATCTGGCCATTTGCTGTCCCAAATTAAATTTTCTCCTGCTCTTCCCTGGCTCTTGAATGTGTTTTGTGTAGCTTGGAGGTTACAATTTCATGTTACATATTTTTAAAAGATTTATTGAGCCAGTCAGTAGAAGGAATTGTACTAAATTTAATCACAAAATTTCATGTTATTCTTACAACAACCCTATGAGATATGTACAATTTTATTTCTATTTTACAGATGAAGAAAGTGAACCAGATAAAGTAAATAATTTTCCCAGGATCAAATGGGTGGTGTGTAACTAAGCCAGGAATGATTATTGAAGTCCTTCTGACTGTACAACGTATGCTATTTCTGCCATAGCACACTGAAATCATCTTTTAAGAAAATGTATTTGCCAATCTACTCAGCATTTTTCTTTAAAATGAATAGTTCTCAACACTGGGTGCACATTAAACTCACCTAAGAGCTTAAGAACATACTGTACACAGGTTCCATTTTCAGATTCTGCTGTCTGGTGTGGGGCATGGGCATCCATATTTGCAAAAAGTTTCCCAAGTGACTCTAATAAATTACCAAATTGAAAACTGAATTTAGAGTTTGGGGTAATGAGTTCCTTTTCCTGTTTCCTGTTCAGAAGCAGCATATTTAGCTCTAGTTGCCTAATTCCTCACACGATCTGAGCAAGAATTTATAGTTTTTACTCAATACGACAGTCAGGGAGTGGTCTTTTCACAATGGCTAGGGACTGTTGTCTTTGCATTCTCACAAGTGCCTCCTTATCTATAGAATCTTGGCCATCGTTGCAATGGATTGAAATAGTGACCTGCAACATAGGACAAACTCATGGAATCTTATGAAGTAAAAGGCATTTCAGGAGTGACTGTAGGCACCATCTTCATCCCTTCCCCACAAAGAGATTAGGAGAGCTACATGCTCTGTCATAATTTTCAAAGATACATGGTACCTTCATTGAGTGGTACTCTTTCTGTTTCTTTTATGTAACAAACTTTTATCAAATGTATATGTACCAGGCACTGTTAGTTGTTCTTGGCTGAGGTGATATTCCCCTTATAAAGGATGTTTGGAATTGTGTGGAATTTTTTTTGATTGACAAAATGATCAGAAGAACTATTATTAAACCACAGCAGTCCAGGGATGCTAAATGTTCCGTAGTGCTCAGGACTGCCTTGAGCAATTCTTATAATAAGAATCATCTCACTCCACATGCCAATAGCACCTTTATTGAGAAATAATAATAGATAATCTGGATCTGGAGTTCAACATGTTGCCCCTTCAAGGACAGTGGCTACCATCACCATCATCCTGCTCCTCCTGAGGCTTTTGGAAGGACTTTTCAGTCAGTTTTTCAGTCAGCAACTATCATGTCCTTATTGTACATTGAAGCCTTAACAGGCACTATGTAAAAGGAAAAAAAAAGACAGTCTTTCTTTAACTTCAGAGAGCTTGCAATCTAAGTGGCAAGACAAAATATACACTTTTGAATAAGATGAAGAAGATTCCCCAAACAACATGCCAACTAGTACATATACCAAGCCAAAAGTGGGTGGCATAATGAAAAGAACACACTATTCAGAGTTCAACAGAACTTAGATCAAATATTGGTCTCAAAGTTTTATTTTTGTCCTATCTTAGGCATGGTACTCAACATCTCTAAGTGGCAGTTTTCTAATCTGTAAAACGAAATATTTACCTTGTAGCATTTAAAAAAGTATTACAAATAATGCATGTAATTATCTAGTACAGCACTAGTAACATAGAAAGTACTCAGTAAACAACATTTTCTGTTAAGATCATAATATAATAAAATGTATTTGACTGAATAACATCATCAGCTAAGTGGAACTAATTGATATTTGTAGAGCACTCCATCCAACAATAGAGGGATACGTTTACCAAAATAGGCTATATCTGAGATCATACAGCAAACCATAACACACTTGAAAATAATTGAAATCACATATAGTCTCTGACCATAATTGATTTAAACTAAAAAGCAATAAGAGAAAGATAGCAAAAAAATCTTTAATCACTTGGAAATTAAACAACATCCTCTTAAACAATCCATGAATCAAAGAGGTGATCTCAAAGGGAATTAGAAAATATTTGGAATGGAGTAAAAAAGAAAATATACCATATCAAGAAACAATAGATAACAAGCGTTGGCAAAGATGTGGTGAAACTGAAACCCTTGTACACTGCTGCTGTGGATGCAAAATGGTGCAGCCACTATAAAAAACGGTATGGGGGTTTTTCAAAGAATTAAAAATATAGCTACTATATGATCTAGCAATCCCACTTCTGGGTACATATCCAAAGGAAATGAAATCAATATGTCCAAGAGATATCTGCCCTGTCATGTTCATTGCAGCACTATTCATAATAGCCAAGATATAGACAAAACCCTAGTGTCCATTGACAGATGAGTAGATGATGAAATGTAGTAGTATATCTATGCAATGGGGTATCACTGAGCATTAAAAAGGAAGGAAATCTTGCCATTTGTGACAACATGGATGAACCTGGAGTATTTTGGCATAATGAAGCACACCAATAAGTTAAGTGCCATATTTAATGAGATAAGCCAGTCACAAAAGGACAAATATGCATGATTTCATTTATATGAGGTATCAAAAATAGTCAAACTGATAGAAGCAGAGAACACAATAGTAGTTGCCAGGGGCTGGGAGGAGAGAAAAATGGGGAATTGTTTAATGGGTTTAAAATTTTATTTATATAAAATGAGAAAGTTCTAGAGATTTGCTGTACAACATAGTGCCTATAATTAACAATACAATATTGTGCACTTCAAAATTTGTTAAGAGGGTAAATCTCATGTTGAGTGTTCTTATCATGACAACAAAAGCAAAAACAAAGGGACACAAAGAAACTTTGGGAAGTGGTGGGTATGTCTAATACCTTGATTGTGGTGATGGTATCATTGGTGTTTGCATATGTCTACATTCATCAAATTATGCACATTAAATATGTGCAGTTCTTTGTATATCAGTTATAGCTCAATAAAACTGTTTAATGATAAAATTTAAAAAATAAAATTAAGTTAATAGAACAGAATAAAAGAAAAAAGAGGGAAGGGAATAAAGGAAGGAAGGAAGAGGGAAGGAAGGACATACTGATAGAAAAGGAAGAAACTGTCTCTATTTACAAACAACATGGTTGTCTATGTAGCAAATCTCAGGGAATGTAAAAAGAAGACTTCCTAGAACTAATAAATGAGTTTGCAGCGTCATAGGATGCAAGGTCAACACAAAATTTAATTGTATTTCCAAATACAAGCAATGAACAATTGAGAATCAAAAGTATAAAAATATATATACATCACCTTTTAAAATGGCTCTAACAATGAAATAGTTAAGTATTAATGTAACATAATCTGTGCAAGATCTGTATGCTGAACACTATATAATGCTAATGAAAGATATCAAAAAAGACTTAAATAAATGGTGGGACATACCATGAGTATGGATTGGAGGATTCAATGTAATAAACGTATCAATTATCTCTAAAGTGATCTATAGATTTAATGCAATAGTAATAAAACTCCCAGCAGGCTTTTTGTTGCTATTGTTGCTGTAGACAACAGGAATTTCTAAAACTCTAAATTATAAAATTTGTATGAAAGGACAAGAAAAATAAAATAGCTAAAAAAATTTTGAAAAAAAAGAACGAAGTTGAAGGACTCGTACTACTCATTTTTAAGACTTACTATAAAGGTACAGTAATGAATACAGTGTGCACTGACAAAGAAATAAACACATCAATGGAAAAGAATGGAGAGTTCAGAAATAGACCCACACAAATATGGACATTTAATCTTTGAAAAAGGTGTAAAACCAATTCACTGGGGAAAGAGTAGTCTTTTCAACAAATAGAACAAGTAGTCATTCATATGCAAAAAATTGAAAATGAACCTTGACTTTAACCTCACACTTACACAAAGATTAATTGAAAACGGCACATATATATAAATATCAAAGCTAAATCTTTAAAACTTTTGGATGACATAGGTAAAAACCCATATAACCTGCATTTAGATGAGAAGTTCTTAGAAAATCAAAACACAATACCTAAAACCAAAAAAGTACATACATAATTCTTTATTAAAATTAAAACCTTTTTCTTTTTCAAGGGCACTGTCATGAAAATAAAAAGGCAAGCTAAAAACTGAGAAAAAATATTTGCCATTCATATATCCAACAAAGGATTTTTATTTAGACTATATAGATAACTACAAAAACTCAACAGTAAAAACATCAAATTAGAGAATGGGCAAAATGCATGAACAGACATTTCACTGAAGAGGGTATACAGATGGCAAATACATGCAGGAAAGGATGCTCAACATCATTAGCCATTAGGTGAATGCAAATTAAAACCAAGATAAGGTAACATTATGCAACTATTAGAATGTCTTAAAAATACTGGAGTACAAGTGCTGGTGAGGATGTGGAGCAACTGGAATTCTTGTACATTGCTGCTGGGAATACAAAATGGTACAGCCACTCTGGAAAATAGATTGGTAGTTCCTTGTTATGTTAAACATGCACTTAACCATATGACCAAGTCATTGAATTCTCAGTCATTCTTCCTAGAGCAATGAAAACATATATTCAGAGAATAACCTGGACATAATTGTTAATAGCATTTTTGTTCATAACAGTGAAAAACTGGAAACAATCTAAATGTCCTTCAAAGGGTGAGTGGTTAAACAGACTGTGGTACAACCATACGTTGGAAAATACTCAGCAGAAAAATGTTTATGCCTTGGAGGCTCTTAAAGCATCAGACAAATGCACATAAATGTAAAAGGTATACAGATAACATAATAAAGGTATTTCACTAATTCAAGGAAAGTCAAGGTGATTCTACTGCTATGTTGTGGATGAGGACTTCTAGTGGTGGAATGGAAGGGCTTGGGAAATAGAGAAACATGATTCAGAGAGGCAGTCATTGGACATTTATTGAGTGCCTTCTGAGCTATGAAGTGCACTAACACAGCAATGGGGACTAGTACGCTTAAGATTTATTATACAACAAGGAAATGTGTAAGTAATTGCAATAGGAAATCGGGTCCCAGTCATGCAGGGCTTATAGATAAAGTGCATTCATAACAAGTTGGGTGTAAAGAAAATAGCCTGCCATATATAAAATCATATTTTCTGACTGACTGCCATTATGACTGGAGACAGGTAGGATTTTTATTTCACTCCAGCTAACATAAACATCACATTCCAGGCTGCAAATTTTTGATTCAAAAAACATGCTGACTTTGTTGCTACATGTAAGGTTTAAGTCTCTCATAATCTCTGTCAGAAGCAAGTCAAATGGTCAATCAAGCCACTTTAAATTTCAAACTCTTTTAAAGCACCATAGGATGATATACCGCCAAGCTAATTCTCATTTAATAGGAATCTTCCTGATCTCAGGTCACAAATATATAGTGGAAAAGGCACACGCTCTGGAACTATACATAGGATACCAGTGGTGCTGTAGCTCCAGCATCATACCATTTGTGTGACCTTGAGATTTAACCTCTCTGAGCCTCAGTTTGCTGTACGATGGACTGATTCATGGTATCATGATATATAAGAAATAAGCTATGTCACTGAAGAAAATGGTACAAGTTTGTACCTATGCAAGTCATGCAGAGATTTCTTTTTTTAATTTAATTTTTTTTATTATTATTATACTTTAAGTTTTAGGGTACATGTGCACAATGTGCAGGTTTGTTACATATGTATCCATGTGCCATGTTGTTGTGCTGCACCCATTAACTCATCATTTAGCATTAGGTATATCTCCTAATGCTGTCCCTCCCCCCTCCCCCCACCCCACAACAGTCCCTGGAGTGTGATGTTCCCCTTCCCGTGTCCATGTGTTCTCATTGTTCAATTCCCACCTATCAGTGAGAACATGCAGTGTTCGGTTTTTTGTCCTTGTGATAGTTTACTGAGAATGATGTTTTCCAGTTTCATCCATGTCCCTACAAAGGACATGAACTCATCATTTTTTATGGCTGCATAGTATTCCATGGTGTATATGTGCCACATTTTCTTAATCCAGTCTATCATTGTTGGACATTTGGGTTGGTTCCAAGTCTTTGCTATTGTGAATAGTGCCACAATAAACATACATGTGCATGTGTCTTTATAGCAGCATGATTTATAGTCCTTTGGGTATATACCCAGTAATGGGATGGCTGGGTCAAATGGTATTTCTAGTTCGAGATCCCTGAGGAATCGCCACACTGACTTCCACAATGGTTGAACTAGTTTACAGTCCCACCAACAGTGTAAAACTGTTCCTACTTCTCCACATCCTCTCCAGCACCTGTTGTTTCCTGACTTTTTAATGATGGCCATTCTAACTGATGTGAGATGGTATCTCATTGTGGTTTTGATTTGCATTTCTCTGATGGCCAGTGATGATGAGCATTTTTTCATGTGTTTTTTGGCTGCATAAATGTCTTCTTTTGAGAAGTGTCTGTTCATGTCCTTTGCCCACTTTTTGATGGGGTTGTTTGTTTTTTTCTTGTAAATTTCTTTGAGTTCATTGTAGATTCTGGATATTAGCCCTTTGACAGATGAGTAGGTTGCAAAAATTTTCTCCCATTTTGTAGGTTGCCTGTTCACTCTGATGGTAGTTTCTTTTGCTGTGCAGAAGCTCTTTAGTTTAATTAGATCCCATTTTTCAATTTTGGCTTTTGTTGCCATTGCTTTTGGTGTTTTAGACATGAAGTCCTTGCCCATGCCTATGTCCTGAATGGTATTGCCTAGGTTTTCTTCTAGGGTTTTTATGGTTTTAGAACTAACATGTAAGTCTTTAATCCATCTTGAATTAATTTTTGTATAAAGTGTAAGGAACGGATCCAGTTTCAGCTTTCTACATATGGCTAGCCAGTTTTCCCAGCACTATTTATTCAATAGGGAATCCTTTCCCCATTTCTGATTTTTGACAAACCTGACAAAAACAAGATAGTTGTAGATATGTGGCATTATTTTTGAGGGCTC
Source organism: Hylobates moloch (assembly GCF_009828535.3). Lineage (NCBI taxonomy): Eukaryota > Metazoa > Chordata > Mammalia > Primates > Hylobatidae > Hylobates > Hylobates moloch. Next base: position 111,859,174 of record NW_026652282.1, read on the forward strand.
TGTTCTGTTCCATTGATCTATGTCTCTGTTTTGGTTCCAGTACCATGCTGTTTTGGTTACTGTAGCCTTGTAGTATAGTTTGAAGTCAGGTAGTGTGATGCCTCCAGCTTTGTTCTTTTGGCTTAGGATTGACTTGGCGATGCGGGCTCTTTTTTGGTTCCACATGAATTTTAAAGTAGTTTTTTCCAATTCTGTGAAGAAAGTCATTGGTAGCTTGATGGGGATGGCATTGAATCTATAAATTACCTTGGACGGTATGGCCATTTTCACGATATTGATTCTTCCAACCCATGAGCATGGAATGTTCTTCCATTTGTTTGTATCCTCTTTCATTTCATTGAGCAGTGGTTTGTAGTTCTCCTTGAAGAGGTCATTCACATCCGTTGTAAGTTGGATTCCTAGGTATTTTATTCTCTTTGAAGCAATTGTGAATGGGAGTTCACTCATGATTTGGCTCTCTGTTTGTCTGTTATTGGTGTACAAGAATGCTTGTGATTTTTGTACATTGATTTTGTATCCTGAGACTTTGCTGAAGTTGCTTATCAGCTTGAGGAGATTTTGGGCTGAGATGATGGGGTTTTCTAGATATACAATCATGTCATCAGCAAACAGGGACAGTTTGACTTCCTCTTTTCCTAATTGAGTACCCTTTATTTCCTTCTCCAGCCTGATTGCCCTGGCCAGAACTTCCAACACTATGTTGAATAGGAGTGGTGAGAGAGGGCATCCTTGTCTTGTGCCAGTTTTCAAAGGAAATGCTTCCAGTTTTTGCCCATTCAGTATGATATTGGCTGTGGGTTTGTCATAGGTAACTCTTATTATTTTGAGATACATCCCATCGATACCTAATTTATTGAGAGTTTTTAGCATGAAGGCTGTTTAATTTTGTCAAAGGCCTTTTCTGCATCTATTGAGATAATCATGTGGTTTTTGTCTTTGGTTCTGTTTATATGCTGGATTACATTTATCGATTTGCATATGTTGAACCAGCCTTGCATCCCAGGGATGAAGCCCACTTGATCATGGTGGGTAAGCTTTTTGATGTGCTGCTGGATTCGGTTTGCCAGTATTTTATTGAGGATTTTTGCATCAATGATCATCAAGGATATTGGTCTGAAATTCTCTTTTTTGGTTGTGTCTCTGCCAGGCTTTGGTATCAGGATGATGCTGGCCTCATAAAATGTGTTAGGGAGGATTCCCTCTTTTTCTATTGATTGGAATAGTTTCAGAAGGAATGGTACCAGTTCCTCCTTATACCTCTGATGGAATTCGGCTGTGAATCCATCAGGTCCTGGACTCTTTTTGGTTGGTAAGCTATTGATTATTGCCACAATTTCAGAACCTGTTATTGGTCTATTTAGAGATTCAACTTCTTCCTGGTTTAGTCTTTGGAGGGTGTATTTGTCAAGGAATTTATCCATTTCTTCTAGATTTTCTAGTTTATTTGCGTATAGGTTTTTGTAGTATTCTCTGATGGTAGATTGTATTTCTGTTGGATCGGTGGTGATATCCCCGTTATCATTTTTTATTGCATCTATTTGATTCTTCTCTCTTTTCTTCTTTATTAGTCTTGCTAGTGGTCTATCAATTTTGTTGGTCTTTTCAAAAAACCAGCTCCTGGATTCATTAATTTTTTTTTTTTTTTTTTTTTGAGACGGAGTCTCGCTCTGTCACCCAGGCTGGAGTGCAGTGGCACAATCTCGGCTCACTGCAAGCTCTGCCTTCCAGGTTCACGCCATTCTCCTGCCTCAGCCTCTCCGAGTAGCTGGGACTATAGGCGCCCGCCACCACGCCCGGCTAATTTTTTGAATTTTTAGTAGAGATGGGGTTTCACCGTGGTCTCAATCTCCTGACCTCGTGATCCCCCTGCCTCAGCCTCCCAAAGTGCTGGGATTACAAGCATGAGCCACTGCACCCAGCCGATTGATTAATTTTTTGAAGGGTTTTTTGTGTCTCTAATTCCTTCAGTTCTGGTCTGATTTTAGTTATTTCTAGCCTTCTGCTAGCTTTCGAATGTGTTTGCTCTTGCTTCTCTAGTTCTTTTAATTGTGATGTTAGGGTGTCAATTTTGGATCTTTCCTGCTTTCTCTTGTGGGCATTTAGTGCTATAAATTTTCCTCTACACACTGCTTTGGATGTGTCCCAGAGTTTCTAGTATGTTGTGTCTTTGTTCTTGTTGGTTTCAAAGAACCTCTTTATTTCTGCCTTCATTTTGTTATGTACCCAGTAGTCATTCAGGAGCAGGTTGTTCAGTTTCCATGTAGTTGAGCAGTTTTGAGTGAGTTTCTTAATCCTGAGTTCTAGTTTGATTGCACTGTGGCCTGAGAGACAGTTTGTTATAATTTCTGTTCTTTTACATTTGCTGAGGAGAGCTTTACTTCCAACTATGTGGTCAATTTTGGAATAGGTGTGGTGTGGTGCTAAAAAAATGTATATTCTGTTGATTTGGGGTGGAGAGTTCTGTAGATGTCTATTAGTTCTGCTTGGTGCAGAGCTGAGTTCAATTCCTGGATATCCTTGTTAACTTTCTGTCTCGTTGATCTGTCTAATGTTGACAGTGGGGTGTTAAAATCTCCCATTATTATTGTGTGGGAGTCTAAGTCTCTTTGTAGGTCACTCAGGACTTGCTTTATGAATCTGGGTGCTCCTGTATTGGGTGCATATATATTTAGGATAGTTAGCTCTTCTTGTTGAATTGATCCCTTTACCATTATGTAATGGCCTTCTTTGTCTCTTTTGATCTTTGTTGGTTTAAAGTCTATTTTATCAGAGACTAGGATTGCACCCCCTGGCTTTTTTTGTTTTCCATTTGCTTGGTAGATCTTCCTCCATCCCTTTATTTTGAGTCTATGTGTGTCTCTGCACGTGAGATGGGTTTCCTGAATACAGTACACTGATGGGTCTTGACTCCTTATCCAATTTGCCAGTCTGTGTCTTTTAATTGGAGCATTTACCCCATTTACATTTAAAGTTAATATTTTTATGTGTGAATTTGATCCTGTCATTATGATGTTAGCTGGTTATTTTGTTCGTTAGTTGATGCAGTTTCTTCCTAGCCTCGATGGTCTTTACAATTTGGCATGTTTTTGCAGTGGCTGATACCGGTTGTTCCTTTCCATGTTTAGTGCTTCCTTCATGAGCTCCATGCAGAGATTTCTGAGATTCAGCAAAAACAATAAAGTAGGCCCAATTTGCATATTGACATTTTAATAACCAAGATTTGAACATGCCTCTTATTATCAGGTAAGTCTTCCATTGCTAGTAGTGTATTAAATTTAATGCTTATAAAATGATAAAAAATCTGCATTAAGGGAATATGTATACAATGTTTACTTTTAATGAACTAGTCAGTGATACCTCAAATGGTTTAATAAATGTTTTCATCTGAACAGAAAATAAAGAGCAATGAGTGGAATTCTGAAAAAATAATGATTATCAATACTTTGTTTTTCAGATTAGTTATGGGATGATAATGACCTTAAAATGATGGGGTGGCAGCAGATGGTTGCACAGCACAGGCTTACCAAATTCACATTGGAGTTAGAGGAATCACGGAGTTTAAAGTTGGGAGTCATGTTTCAGAGAAGGCAACTTGACCCAGAAAGTAATGTCACTGAAGCGAGCACAAGAGGGAATTGAAGAAGGGGAGGTGGAACAGAAGAGCTGGGGGAAAGGCTGAGGTGAAGGCTCTAAGATACAGTTTTTCTCAAACAAATGCCAGTTGAGTCTCTTAAACTGTTGAAAGGGTGGAATAAAGGGTCACAAGTGGCAACATTGTCATCATAGGCCATTGTGGCCAAGGGAAAGAACTCTGTGATACACAAGATGCTGAAGAAGTTAATCTGTGCTTCAAGACTCCAGAAAGAGAAGGGCAGCACTGTACTTTTAAAACATTTTACTAGGACTCTGAGCATGGAAAAAGTGAATAGCAGAAATCTAGACAAGACAGACCGATAAACTGAGACTGATCCCAATGAGAATGACCATGCCCAAATTCCCTATCATAATGATAGTGTACAAGAGGATTAACAGCCTGAAGAGAGGGAGTTAAGCTAAAGATAATGGTGAGAGGAATAAGTCATCCCTTGAAGGCACTTTTCTGCTACACTGGGATTTCTCTCCCATGATTTCCAAAACGCATCTGGGAGAGAACTCCCAAGTCACAGACTCAGAGATCCAGGTAGAAATCTAATTTGAGAGATCTTCTTGTCTTTAGATTGGTGAGGGTCTCAGTTTATGATTGTCAATCCTAATTCTAATGTCTCTGTTCAACCTCAGTGATCTCTTATGGCATAAGAATGTTTTGAACTCCACATTTATTTATATTTATGGTTTATTTTTAATTCCTTCTCGGAAGGGCAGGCCATAAAATTATGGGAGATGACAGTGAAATTAAGTGAAGCTGGGAGAAGACTGCAGAGCCCAGGAGGCTGTAAAGAGACCAGATATACTGCATCCTCACTCTTGCCTTTCTTCCTTGCTGTAACTTCTGTCTTGACGTAGATAGCAGGAAAGGGGTCAGATCTGGGGCTCAATCTCGCTGTGGCTTTCATGTAATAATCCAAACCTAAAAGTTAAGGACCCTCAAAACCAAAGTTTCCCAGTTCTGAATCACAGTTCTCACTGTGCCATTTCCTTCTCAATAGAATTCAAAGTCTCCCCACTCTTACAGGATCAAGTACCAATTTCACAGCCTGACATTCAAGGCTCTCCTTCCACAGCCCTTTCCAAATTATTTCCAGCCTTGACACTTACTGCCCATATTTAGAAACCCAGAGTGGGGATTTCAAGCAGTAAGAATTGTATTCGCTCTGGCTGAGGGAGTGCAATAATTAAGGCCTGAGGGGTAAGAAACTCCACCATCCTGACTCTGTGTAAATGTTGGGGAGCAGAGCCTGGTGTGAGAAGAGAAGAACAGGATTCTAACCAATATTACAATTTTCTGTTGATCAGACTGGGACATTAAGCCAATGATGGTGCCACAATGGGTCTGCCTGGTTGTATGTGAGGTTTTCCTAATCCAAATATTAAGGAAGTTCCAACTTCTTACTCTCTTGAGTCAATTCCAGCCTCTGTGCCTTTATGCGTACCAATTCACTCATCTGTGTTTTCCTTTTCTTTCCTCTCAGCAGTTCAATCTTCTCCTCCTTTAAGTTACAGTCAGAACGATCTCCTTCAGAGGAAGCTTCACTGCTTGATGCTGTCTCAGTATCCCTTCTCTCCTTTCCTTATTGTTTCTGGAGTTTATTAATGATCATGTTAATTGTATCATGTTAATCATGTATGCTGCTATCATGAATGATTGAATTCAGGCCCTTAACTAGATCCCAAGCCTCTTAAGGCAATTGTTCATTGCCGTTTTATTCTTCTCTTCATCCAGTTCTAGTCTCAAAATTTTATTCTCCCTTGGCATGCACAACTCCATTTCCTGTAGGAGGATCTACTTCTTTCATTGCCCTTTCTCAGTCTTTTTCTGGCTCCTCTTCTACTCAATCTTCAATTGTTGGGGTTCTTTTATTCACTCATTTGTACATTAATTTAATTTACAATTGCATTTGTTGTGTACTTACTACGTGTCATAACGCAGTCTATGCATGTTATCCATGACTGCTTTCCCTTCCCTTCCCTTCCCTGCTTTTCCCTTCCAATCCTCTTTTCTCCCTTTTGTTTTTCTCCCCTCTTCTCTTCTCCCCTCATCTCTTCTCTCTTCTCTATCCTTCCTAAAACAGACTCAGTATTCTTTTTTAGTTTCAACCAAGAGCTGATCATTTCAAAACTCTTACTTTTACGAAATGTTCCTTTTCAACTTCAGTACCATTTCTAGCTGTACTGGACTTTCTATCTGGGATATTATAGAATCATCTCAAGATCAGTGTATCCCAAGCCACATAGCATCTACCTCCTTCAGCCTGGTCTTCCTTCTGGATCTCCACTTTCATTAACTGTCAAATGTTTTACCAATCTGACATCATCATTGACTTCCTTATGTTTAACCCATATGTCTAATCAGTTACAAAGTGTTACTTATTCAACCTTCCAAAAAGTTCTCATGTTTGTTTATCCCCATGCTTGCATATTTCTACTGTTATTGCCTTATTTCTGGCCTTCATTTTCTCTCATATGAGCTACTACAATCCCCACTTTAGTGATCTTTCTTCCCAGCTTCCCCCAGTTGATCCTCCACCTGCTTCTAGAGTTATCTTGTTAAAAAGATTTGACCATGCCATTCCTCTGCTTTAGAAATGTTTATAATTCTCCACTGTATACAGCGCAAAGTCCACCCAATTTGGCATAGCACTGTCAGACCAACAAAATCTGGGCCCAAATCAATTTTCCAGATGTACTTCCCATCATTCTCTCCATGTGTCCTATACTTCAGCTCCAGTTAAAATACAGTTCTTTACCACATAAGTATGTAACATAATGTGAAGACCCCTATTTTAACCCCGACTGCACTGTTTCAAGGTATTTATAAGCATCTTTAGGGCAAGGACTGTGTATTATTCATCTTTGTAGCTCTGGTGCTTACCATAAGTAGATCTCAATAAATATTACATAAACTCATAAAGGAATGATGACCTGGATTCATAGTTTTATATTCTTACATATTTTTATTGACACATAATAGATTTACATATTGAGTTTCAATTTCATTTCTGCCATTCCTTAGCAATGTGACTTTTGTCCAGTTCTAATCCTCAGTTTCCTCATCTGTAAACTGAGCCTAGCAATAATTGCCACCTAGCCCTATAGATTTTGAAGGGAATTTTCATGTTCCTTTTCTGTCTTGTCTTCTCAAGCTTCTCAGGGCCCTACCCTGACTTTGGCAGACAGTGGCACAAGGAGTGAGAAGAGGGCTTTGGGGCCAAGCTCTAAGCAGCAGCTGCAGTGGGCCTGCCTCACAGCTGCTGGCCAGGCTTTTGGGAATTTTGCACTGTTAACCCTTTGGGTCTAGCTCTTCAGAACCCTATGGATTATTCAGCCTTTAACTCAGCTTCTTGTTTTCTGGGTAACACAGACTATTTACCTATGCACCTGCTTCTCCCTTACTGAGCAATCCTTCTCATGCAGACAAGTAGTTAGACACAACATTCTCTCCCATGTCTAAAATTGGATGACTTCTTAAACTTTCCCCATTTTGTTGACTCACTTGTCAGTAAGTTCTCCTCTTTCAGTGAATGCAATGTTCCAGGTATGGCTTGACCTGCACGACAAACTGTTAGACTCAAATATCTATTGTTTTGGACATTCAGAGTCTATTGCTGATAGCTCAACTTGCATAGCTTTATTTAGCAACTGTGTCACACCCTTGCCTCATCCCAGGCTCAGAGTAAGTGAAAAACCCCAGGGCATTTTCACACCAATTGCTGGCATGACAAACCAACCTCTACATGTGCAGTTGATGTTCTAAGCCTTTAAGCAAGACTAAGAAATTGTTCACTTCCACTCATCTTACCAGTATACTGATATTCTTTAGAATGATGATTCTATTATCCACCTTTTCCATTCCCATACATGTGTTCCTCTCTTTTCATACCCAGCTTTGGGTCATCAGCCCATTTGCTCATTTGTCCTTGTCTTCATCCACATAATCTGTATTTCCAAATTTTTTATTGTGGGAAAATACATGTAACTTAAAATTTACCATTTTAAACTATACAGTTCAGTGGCATTATCAACATTTTAGGTTAAAAATTTTCAAACCTATGGAGAAGTGCAATAATGCCCATATACCCTCTACCTAGAGTCACTCTTTATAAACATTTTACCATGTTGCTTTCCTGCTTTCTCTCCCCGCACCTCTCTCTCTCTCTCTCTCTCTATATATATATATTCCTATACATATATTCCTATGTGTATATATTCCTATATATATTGCTATGTATATATATTCCTATATATATATTCCTATATATATTCCTATATATATATTCCTGTACATATTCCTATATATATATTCCTATATATATTCCTATATATATATTCCTATACGTATATATTCCTATATGTATTCCTATATGTATATATTCCTATATGTATTCCTATATATATTCCTATATATAGAGATTCCTATATATATAGATTCCTATATATATATTCCTATATATAGAGATTCCTATATATATAGATTCCTATATATATATTCCTATATATATAGATTCCTATATATATATTCCTATATATATAGATTCCTATATATATATTCCTATATATATATATTCCTATATATATATTCCTAT
>NW_026652282.1:111867779-111924461 GCF_009828535.3 Hylobates moloch
TATATGTACATATATAGGAATATATATATATAATTCCTATTTACTGGAGGTGTGACATTTAAAAATATATTATGGCTCTTGTATACACCAATGGATTCTAGGAAGGAGACATGAAATCACACTTAGCAGTATCCAAGTAAGTGGAGCAAGGGAAACAGAACAAAAAAACATACCAGTGGTAAGTGGTTAGTGTTTATTGGTTATCAATCTAGTAGAAAGTTTTTATTGAGTACCTACTACAGTTATAAGCCCAACACTGAAAAATTATGAAATATAGTCCCAGTCTTTATGAAGCTAATGATGTGTTTGGGGAAGGTAACAATTGATTTTTTTAACATGTCACCACCTTTTTGTCTGCTTACCTCTAGCCTTGCCCTTTCTGGAACTTCAACGCATCATTCATAGTATCATCAAAGTTATCTGTTGAAAACTCTACACTCATTTTCTTTTTCTTTTCCTTTTTTTTTTCTTTGAGATGGAGTATTACTCTGTCGCCCAGGCTGGAGTGCAGTGGCGCACTCTTGGCTCACTACAAACTCCACCTACTGAGTTCAAGCAATCCTCCCACCTCAGCCTCCCAAGTAGCTGGGAGTCCAGGCACACATCACCATGCCTGACTAATTTTTGTACTTTTAGTAGAGACGGAGTTTCACCATGTTGGCCAGGCTGGTCTTGAATTCCTGACCTCAGGTGATCCACCCGCCTTGGCCTCCCAAGGTGCTGGGATTACAGGCGTGAGCCACAGTGCCTCATTTTCTTAACCCTGGATACACCTTAAGAATGCCATAGGACAATTTTCAAAAGCCAAAATATTTGCTTTAACACAGATTGGTTATGTAAGAGTCTCATGGGTAGGCCCTGAACATCATATTTCTGAGGATCCCCGGGTAATTCTTATGCATGGTGAGGGCTGACAACCACTGCCGTGGACTGATTACGCCTCTCTCTTTTTTGAAATGCTTACTCTCTTGTCATTCCCTGTATCCACACCCATTAGCATAGCTACAGTGACTTCCATAAACTGGCCTGGACTTCATCTCCTAACACTCCTTCCATAACTCTTCATAATCTTGCTATACCCAGTGCTGCTTCACAACTTTGTACCTTTTCATATCTTGTATCTTCTGTATGGAATATCCTTATCTTCCTTATCTGCCTATCAAAATAGTATACATCCTTTAAAATTTGAATGACACCTCCTTCAGGAAGTTTTCCTGAACTTACTGTTTCCTTAGCTTGTAAACATTTTTATTATTATCCTTATCACACAAAATGAATCATAAACATCTGTTTATGCATCTCTCCCCTACTCAACTGTGAAGTCTGAGGGCTGGGAATGTACATTATTTACCTCTGTATCCCCAAAACTTAGCCAACAGAACTGGCAAACAGTAGGTGCCCAATACATATTTGTGGACTAAGTAGATTAATTATTTTTTTTTTTTTTTTTTTTTTTTTTTTTTTTTTTTTTTGAGACGGAGTCTCGCTCTGTCGCCCAGGCTGGAGTGCAGTGGCGCAGTCTCGGCTCACTGCAAGCTCCGCCTCCCGGGTTCACGCCATTCTCCTGCCTCAGCCTCTCCGAGTAGCTGGGACTACAGGCGCCCGCCACCACGCCCGGCTAAGTTTTTGTATTTTTAGTAGAGACGGGGTTTCACCGTGGTCTCGATCTCCTGACCTCGTGATCCACCCGCCTCGGCCTCCCAAAGTGCTGGGATTACAAGCGTGAGCCACCACGCCCGGCCGATTAATTATTTTTTTAAAAATGTTTCAGCATGTCTGAGACAAAAAAATAGGCAAGAAAGAACAAGGCAGATTCAAAAGAAGAGGTCTGTCAGTTGAATACTCAGTGAGATATCTGTCCTTGGGAAGAAGGGATTTTGTCTGGAGAAAACTAGGCTGTGCTAAGAAGAATAACTAATTCTATACAGACAGGCAGCCAAGAACAGGCTGTGGCCAAAGTGTTGATGGATGACAGCTGGAAGTATGGCTTGTGAACCAACTAAAAATGACACATCAATCTGAGCTGTAAAATAAATCATTGGGACTCCAAAGGCTTTTGTTCACTTTAAAATCTCACTCTACATGAACATTTAATAAGAACACTTCAAATTGTTATAGCACTTTACTACTTTACACTTTACACATTCACATACATACTCCCATGTACACTTCCCAACACCTGTTACAAGAACAACATTATCAACCCAATTTTAGGATAGAAAACTGAGCCTCTAAAAATTTCATTAATTAACCCAAGGTCACACAGATGATAAGTGGTAGAGGCAGAGCATGAATAGATTTTGAGATAAGAAAAGGAGAAAGAATAAGAAAGCCACAAAAAAAGTGAGCAAAAATGAAAAAATCTACAATATGCACATTATATTTCATTCTGGGCTTTATTAACTACAAGTTTTTGTTGTTCTTTTCTCAATAGTAGTAAAGGGGTTGGATCAGAGAAGGGGGCGCTCCTAGGTTAAGAGTTGTTCATCTATAATGTACGAGGTATGGTGCAAGTCACTTTACATTTAGTATCAATAATAGCCCTATATGGTAGGTGCTGTTATCCACAGTTTCAACATGTAGAAATTGAGATGCAGAAGATTTAATCAATTTGCCTAAAGGTCTGTAAGAGTTGGAAAAAAAATTGCACCCTGTTCTGTTTGACTCTAAAACCAGTGTTATTTGTATAACATCATATGCTTAATTCCTGTGTTGTGTTAGTTACATGTAAGAAAAATGCTGTAATGAAAGTATGATTTAGAATATCTTAAATATTTTTATGAAAGTAAGACAGAAAGAGAAAGAAAAAAACAGTGTTCTGAATAAGGTTGAAGTAATCATGAAAGTCAACTTGGAAGAAAAGTGAGACTTGAGTCTTAAGAGATGGGTAAAATTTGAAGCACCAACTAGGCAAGGGAGGGCATTCTAGAAAGGGATAAGAACATGGAGAAAGGCACTGAGGAGAGTAGCATCTGCTGGAAAGTCAGAAAAGAACCCAAGAACTGTGGGTGTGGGAGTTTGCTACCATCGAAGAAATGCAAAATGTCCTAAACTTCAGTATTGGAGGGATATATTCTTCCCCCTAAGATTTTCGGGTTGGAGGAAGTTACATTCTTGGATGCGAACATCAACTGGGGACCTTTCTGGCACAAGCAAATTGAATTGCTGATTGCTGGGATGTGTTATGAAAGGGAGCAAGCCACCAGTTATCATCAGCTCCCTGCGGGGCCTCACTGTCACAACAGTGATAACTGGGAAATAGATCTTGAGATAAGAACAAGAGAAGAAATGAGAGATGAGTTCAGCAAGCTTTAAAAAAAGACCCCAAATAGGTATCTTTTATAGATTAGGTTTTTTATTGAAAAAGTAATACATGCAATTCATACAGAAAGCTTCAGAGTACAAAAGGGTATAAAAAAGCCAGTCTACTTCTGCACATACAAACATATGTACATATATGCATCTTTCCTTATAAAAAAAAGGACGTACACCTGCACACCATTGTGAGTCTTACTTTTAAAAATTTCAACAAATTAAACTGGGAAATAATTTTATTTCCACACATGTAGATCAGTTTTATTTTTTAATTGACAATATTATTTCAATACATGAATACGCACTAAATTTTTTATCCTATCTCTTATAATAGACATTTGCCTTAGTCCCATTTTTCATTAACACAGATAATACTGCAATGGACACCCTTATACTTGTATACATTTGCATACTGTGCAAGTAGTTTCATAATATACATTTCTAGAATGGGAATTACTTAGTCAAGGATAAATACATTTTTCATATTAAAAGATACTGCAAAATCGTGCCCTCCAAAGAGGTTGCACCAATTTATAATCCCATCTACAAGTTATGAAATGCCCATCTCTCTATCGCCATCAATACTAGGCATTATCTAGCTTTTAATCTTTTTCAATATAATGAAGGGAAATGATGTTTCATTATTGCTTTAATTTGCATTGCTTTAATCATCAGTGAGGTTAAGCCTCTTTTTCTGTGTGTTTATTAACTTGTATGGCTGTTTTTCGGTGAAATGTCCATTTATAGCCTTTACTCATTTTTCTATTCATGATTTTGCTTTTTTTCTATTGATTTGCAAGAGATTTTTACATATTAAATAACTTAGTCTACCCTGAGTGAGATAAATTGAAAATGTTCCCCTAAATTGCTTTTTGACTGCATTTATTATATTTTCTACATGAAAAAATTTTTGAAAATTATATGTAGCTAGATTTATGAAATTTTTCTTTTTACTTCCTGGATTTTGCATCTTCCTTAGAAAACTCATTTTCGCTTCAAGACTACATATAATTATTCCATGCTTTGTCTTGGTGTCTTTACAATCGCATTTTCCATTAGACTCCTTTATATTTCTAGAACTTATTTTGGAGTAAAGAATTGGGTAATCTCTATCCTATGGCGTTAATTTATCTACTCACATACTAGAACCAAACTGTTTTAATCAGTATAGATTTATAATACCTTTTAATACATGGTGGGTAAAGTTTCTCCCAACACACTCCTTCCCACCTCCCACCACTGACTTTTCGTTTTCAAAATGGTCCTGGCTAGTCTCACACTAAATTATGTATATATATACAACATAATACATAATTATATATATGATAGAGGACACATTGATAACCAAAGTGATAGATAGCTGTGGTCTCAAGAATGAGAGATGCTCCAGAATCTCCATTCTGAGAGGCACGCACGCACACACACACACACACACCACAAAACATACAAATAATGTATTTGAAAAATACAATAGTTTAGAGGTGAAATCCTGGGAATACCCACAATGGATCAAGAATAGGGTTGCCAGATTTAGCAAATAAAAATGCAGGATGTCCAGTTAAATGTGAATTTCAGATAAATAATTTTGGGGGCATAAGTATGTCTCAGTTATTGCAGGGGGCATGCTTATGTAAAGACTATTTGTTGTTTATCTGAAATTTATGTTTTACTGGGTGTCCTCTGTTGTATAGGCAACCCTAACCAAGGGGAAAACGAAGAGTAGCTTAAAAGTACAAAGGAAAATTGTGTGCAATGATGAATTAACACATTATGGTCAGTGGGAAGCCCTTAATACAGGCACTTAGACATTGGCTTGAACAGAGAAATTACAATTCTGGGGTGTGAATTAAATGAGCTTGTTTTGTCTTCCCAGCTTTGGTTTGAAAAATGAAACCTCTTAAATAAAATGCAAGAGGCTCAATTGATTTGAAGCCTTTTTGGCTTTCTGGCTCCAGTTTAAAAGAAAAATCAGTTTAACAGAAATTGGAAATTAAGATTCTGTTTTATTTGTGCCATACTATGAAGAATTTTGATATATAGATTTTCTTTTCAGATTAGTGTTTCAAGTTTAAATTATTGGGAAACTTCCCAAATTGATTTTTTCATTTGGGATTGGTGGGGAAATGTCATTCTTATTAATCACTTTAGATAATAAGTCAAGTAGAATCCCTTATGATTTATTGTCTTTTATTTTTAAGTGACCAAGTGATTTGGATCTGAAATTAAAGACGCTCTCTAATTCATGAATATTTGCTTACCTAATTCTTTCCTAAAAATTAACTTGACTTTTGGAGCAAGATCCTGTGCTTGCTCCTGTGGCATATTAAGAAAAGCTTTGGCTCTGGAGCTAGAAAACCTGGATTCAAGTCCCAGATCTTTGTAGCTCTGTGCTGTAAATGTGTGGCAAGTGGCTCAATGTCTTTGACTCCTAGTTAGTTCATCTATAAAATGGGCATAGCAATTCTTACTTCATAGGGTTGTTGTGAGAATTAAATGAGATAAACAGGTAAAGTGCATGGCACTTTACAGGTATTTAATTATTATCAATTTATTTGTAGATACTTACATATTGAAAAGTGTATATATTTGCAAAATCATTTTCATTGATGCTTTTCTAGAGGGTGAAATTTTGTGTGCATTTGAGTTCTTTTTAAAGGCTGATGAGTTCTCTATTTCTATGAATATAGGAGAATGCTAGATAAAAATAATATTGATATAATGTTATATGCTCAGTACGAAACAAAAGAACCCAAAACACACAACATGTATCAATGGGGTTCCTTATGGAAATTTACTGAATTGTAATAATAATGTTTGCCTTTCTGTTGGAAAGAATAAGACACAAATAAAGTCCTTTTAACTGCCTATGGGCGGGATAAGCACCAGCTAGTCTTGGAGGGGTTGAGTCTTATGACTTTTCTATGGTGCACTCTTGGAAATAAGCCTGTTCTTGGCCACATCAATTCACAGATGGAGGGTGTATGGTTTCTGCTATTTTTTTCCACTGGAAATTTGTCAAGGATTTGTTATATGCTGTGGAATGGTTAGATGTGGGGAAAAAAGCCCAAGCACCATGGCTGGCCCCAGGATTTTGGGACAGGTGTTGATAATCTGTAAGAGTAGGAAGGTTGCTGGTGAGAGTGCGTGATATCCAAGAAACAACCAGAAAAAGGCAACTAGAGACAGGAGTTTGAATGTTTCATAGATCATCCCTTGTCCTTTTCTCCTTTATGGGCTCTCCTCCCAATAATTGGTAGGAAGTTAGAAGACCTGGGTTCTAGTCATTAATTGTCTGTGAGTTCTGGAGCAAGTCATTTCAGTTTGTTGGACCTCATTTTCCTGATCTGTTCAACTGAGTTTGGGGGAGGAGATGCCTCAAATATATCCAAGCCTGGTGTGAGAAGCAAATGTGAGAACAGACTTGAGTGTTCTTTGAAAAAGCAAGCAGTGCTGTATGCAAATGCAAGTGTAGAGATTATTTTTTACCATCATTTACAGTGAAAGCAAGGATAATGTGATAAGGACAAGCAATAATTCTCTCTGGTTTACATAGAGGAGAGTGGGAATGGCCTTAGGAAACATCCAAACCTGGAATTTCTCAGGAGACTGAGAAAACAGCAAACTCCTCCTTCAACATCTCTTCTCCCACTTTTATCCAGTCAGTTTCATGGCCCAGACCCAACAAGAACTCTTTTTCTCTGCTAGTGTTTCTCATAAGGGTATAGTTGTCTGCATACCAATAGCTGGATATACACTAAAGCTCTGTTGAGAGGAAACGTGAGGGAAGTTTAAAACCATGAATAATATGGAGAAGATGAACATTAACTTTTACATTTAATTTAAAAGTAAAACTCTACTTCACAATTAAAAGAGACATCTTAGGAGGAAACTTAGGATCCATGAAAGGAAAGTCGTGTCATCAGTCAAATGAAAAGCTTGGACCATCAGATTATTTTTAAAGGTCCTTTCCAGCTTTGACATTTTAACTGAGAGTTCTTGTGACAAAATCTCAGCTACCTTTCCAATACAAAGTCCCCACTACTCCCAGCCTCCCACTACTCCCAGCCTCTCAGTGTAAGCTAATTTTTCTGCCTTTCCTTCCTAGCCTGTCTCAGTTGCCCTTGGCACTACCTTCCAAATGCAAACTCTATCCCCTTCTCCTTCACCTAGATAAAGCCTATGGAGCCTCCTTTGACACTGAGTTACCAATGATGAAAGGGGTAATTATTGACACAGCAATATGCTTGGTGTTTTATGTAATTTTTAACCCTCACATAAGCCTTTTGAAATGAACTTTAGTCTTCCCTGTTTATAGGAAAGGAAACTGAAGCTCATAAAGTTTAAGTAACTTGCTGAAGATCACACAGCTAGTGCCAAAGTTAGGATTTGAATTAAAATCTGTCAGACTCCAGAGTTGGGCTGTCAATTTCAAGACTCACCTCACCCAGCCCCAAAGACCTTCACTCTCCTCAGACAACCTCCAAGTCTTCGAACCAAGCCCTGCATTTAATGCTATCATGTTGTAGACTTACTTGATTTTCTATCTTCTTTTCCCAATTCCTTTTTTGGTTCCTCACGAGAAAGGACCATAGCAAATTCAACTCTCTATACTCAGTGGTTAGTTCTCTGACTTGCACACAGTAGGAGCTTAATAAATATTTGTTGATGAGTAGACATCAGATTAATTTGCTGTTGAAAACCTGTGTTTGAGTATTAAATATGTTTTACCAGCGGAAGAAAACCATAGCTAAGGTAATTTGTGAGCCAAAGCCATTGTTACTTCTGTTGCTAAGGAAAGTCAGTTACCCTGGGATACTAATTAACTGCAGCTATTGTGGAAATTAAGCCAGCAGCCCCCAGCGAGTTCAGAGAGCTGATGGGAGGAGGGAATCTAGAAGGTGTCAAGTAAGAAAGTATATTTTCTGATTTGAAGCAAAGTGACTAAGGGAGGGGGTAGCTTGTACACTTTCAGCACCATCACACGTCTGCGAAGACTATTTCTCTTCCTTAGTGGGCAAAGAGGTTGTTCTCTATAATTAGCTCAAACAGTCGAGGCAAGGTGAATAGACTGCCTGTGGCTGAGACCTACACTTCAGGCTTTGCTAGCATTGAGAGATACGCATCTGAGGGGCTTTGACGTCAAAGTAGCTCCAAGGCTGAATGAAAAGTACTGAAGAGACTCTTGATGCTAAGTTAAGATTCCAGTTGAAATGATGAAGGGAAGTGAAGAGATCAATAAAGAAAGGTAACAGACTCTACCTGGGGTGCTCGTTGCATTTAAAAGAATTATCTACTCTGCTGTCTAAATTGGAGTTCAACAGTTTTAATAAAGGGATTTATTTATGATTCTAGAAAAAGTCTGAACAGTGCACTTATTTATCTGCAACATAGCCAGAGCTCAAACTTGGACTTAAGTTGCTCTAATAGACTAGTTCCACCTAGTGATAGTGTACCTAAATTGCAGTTTGTTTTTCTGAGAAAACGAAAACATGGTCTTTACAAGTGGTCACTGCAGCACTGAAGTCATGACATTATTCAACAGCTGAGCACCAGCTTTGTGAGAAGCCCTGGGCTAGAGACACTGACGCGTGTCTGGGGAAGAGGGAGTGAGTGCTTTGCAGATTGGCTAAGTGAGGCAATAATAAAACTTCTGATTAACAGCAGGAGGTGAGAGCACCAAGCCTACAGGAAACATATAAAATAATATTTAGAGACCAGGGCAGGTGGGATTAACTCTGTCCCTACTGACTCTTGCTGTTGAAAGATCTGTATACGAACTCAAAACCTCCCTTCTGCGTGACAGAGGGCCATGAAAGGGTGAGGAAGAAAATCCCAAGGAGATTCTGACCAGAAGGACAAGAGGACACAATAAAATTCAGCAGCAACCTGGTACCCTTGTCTTTTCATGCAATAATTCTATAAGGAGATTATCCAACTTCACCAGAGCGACACTGAAATCTTCTTGCCTTTAGACTCACATATCCAAATGCCTACTTAGTTAAGCACCTTCCACTCTGAGCATCCAAAGCTATGAAAGCAACAGGTAGGCCAAAATACAGGTCTACAAGTCTGGCAAACCCTAATCAGCGCTGCCCTGCCCTAGGAATTAGTACAGCAACCACACCCATCAATGCCAGAGATATGGCGGCAAGTGCTGAGCCTAAAATGTTCTGGTGAATCAAGCCATCTGTGATTCAGATAAAAGCAAGTTTGATAGCACATCTTGTGGGCAGGTTTCACCAAGCTCACTGGCTTGCATTTGGGGCTGTTGCACCGATATTTGGGTAACAAGACCCTAAAAATACTCCTCAAAATTCACAAGCCTTTTATTCTATCTTGGATAGATGCAGCTCCACTTGAGGCACAGATGTTTACCCATCCAGTATTCCCCACCTCCACATCACTCTCCTTTGCCCCACAGTTTCCTGCTCATGCCAAGACTCCACCTCCAACTCATCTCTGGGATAGCCAATGAGCACCTGGGGCCTTCATGCTGTGTCCCAGGTTTTCTGTCAAGGAACCAAGCGTCTAGTGACTACACAGATTTCAAAGTGAATCTTTTAGGTTCCTCCTAAATTACATTAGGAGGATGAAGGAGTAAGGCTTGGGAATCTGTATCTTAATGAAATCCCTACAGTTTGTTTTGATTCAGCAAATCGGCAGACAAGACCCCAGACTGGATTTTGTCCCAGAATTTCCATTTCCACTTCCTCTAAGAAGTTTCCCAGTGTTGTCAGCCCTCATTGATTTTCTCCTCCTTTTGAATTCATGTAACATAAAAGCAAAAATTGTTTGGGAGGCTGAGGCGGGCGGACCACCTGAGGTCAGGGATTCGAGGCCAGCCTGGCCAACATGGCGAAACCCCGTCTCTACTAAAAATACAAAAATTAGCTGGGCGTGGTGGCGCATGCCTGTAATCCCAGCCACTTGGGAGGCGAGGCAGAAGAATTGCTTGAACCCAGGAGGCAAAGGTTGCAGCAAGCCCAGCAGCCTGGGGGACAGACTGAGATTCCATTTCAAAAAACAAATAAACAAACAAAAGAATTGTGTGCTTTTAAAGGGCTCCCAAAAACCAATCAATACAAATGGTTACCTGGAGCAGGAATCCCCTTCACAAAACCCCAGTACATGCTTATCTAATACCTGCCTGGCCAGCCCTCCCTACTCTTTATAGAATATAGAACCCACCACCCACCAGGTAGCTATTTCAACCCCCATCACCTTTCTCAGGAACCCTAGTAGCCAGAAAAATCTCCTCCATCTCACTGATCCCAAATCTTCCCATGCTGCAGCCAGAAACCACCTGGGGGGTTGGTAACATTTAAAAAAGAACTGTTTAAAACATTTGCAAAGTTTTCTGTTGTAAAAGTACTGTGCTTTGAAAGTGATGCTCTCTCTTTCAGAAAACAGTTCGTAGGGATTCTTTTGCTAAAGCAGTTTGTAGTTGCTCCCCTGGGTGTGTGTCTTCCATTAAGGCAATGATCTCAGAATTCTTGCTACAAAAGCCCGAACAAAATGCTAAATCCCTTCAAGCATCCCTGAACAGGCAGATATATTGGTGGTCAGCTGCGGAGGGCAGCTTGGAAACTGAAATCAATCTGCTTTAGCTTCTGTGCTTTAGCAATATTTTCTTAAATTGCTCTTCTCTGTTGCTAGTTGCTTTAAGGCACCTTCTGTTGAAGGGAAAATTTGTGCATGTAAGCCCCAAGAAACCCCTACCTAGTATGGAAATCTGAAATCAAAAATTCATTTCAAAGGAGGAAATAGAAAGGGGAGAAATTTGTGGATGAAAATAATTCTCCCTTTTACCTTGCAAAAGTCACCAGGCAGAGTCTTCACTTAGGCTGGTATCAAATAATGATTCTTATCAGGATTGAATTGAAAACTCTTGAGTGCCAGAAAGGATTCCTGAAAAAGGAAAGGGATGGTGACTGCCATGTTTCATAACTCCAGTGGGTGCCACTTACAATTGGAGGGACATGGAGAAGGCTCCAAAGGATGGTTCCCTGGTAGCAAATAAAACAGGTGGCAAAGAGGAGGTCTAGCAAACAGGTTGAAACCAGAGTAGGGCATGAATTTGCTCTGGATAATAAAATTAGGTAGCATTGAAGGTGCGGGTGTCTGTTTGGAGCTCCAGTTCTGCAAGGTCCAGGAAAGCAAATCCAGCAGAAGACAGAAAAACCCAGCTCAGTCCCGGGTACTGATATATTGCTAAGGAAGCAGGGGATGTTGATAGGAAGTTAATATAGGGACTTGGGGACCCCATACCGTGAGACCAACTTATAATGAGGGGACTAGAGAGAAAAGCAAGTCTGGAGTGGAGAAACGGAGGCAGAGCTTGCAGATGGGGGATTTAGTTGTCCTAGATGGAGGAGCAGGAAAAGGTCCACGTATTGAGTTGGGAGCTTATGGGACTGATGCTGCTTGCATGTCTCAAACTCCTATTGTACTTCTTACAAACAAGCTTGAAAACCTGGAATTTTCAACTTTTTGACAATAGAAAGTACCAAACTGACTCCCAGAACACATAGACAATATAATCAAACCAATTACCAAATAAGAAATTGAGAAAATTGTTGAAGACAAATTCTCCCCTAAAAGCACCAGGCCCAAATTGTTTCTTGGGGAAGGAGTGGGTTGGAGAAATGTTGGTAAAATGATACAAAATTCCAGTTAACAGGAGGAATTAGTTCAAGAGATCTATTGTACAGCATGTTAACTATAGTCAATAACAAGTACCAGATTCTTGAAAGTCACTGGGACAGTAGATTTTGAGTGTTCTCACCACAAAATAATGATAAGTATGTGAGATAGTATATATGTTAATTAGTTCAATTTAGTCATTCCACAATTTATACTCATTTCAAAACATAATGTTGTATATAACAAATATGTACGATTTTTATTTGCCAATTAAGTTAATTAATTTAAAAGGAAACATAAATTATGTAACAGTGAAAGGCAGAAACTGATAAATCTGTAACACATGTGGAATTAAAAATGTACAAAGGCCTAAAACAGGGAGGAAGATCCCTTCCAATGAGAGACCCTTGGGGATGTTTCATTAACAAACTAACATGTAGTATTGGTTATTGATTCAACAACAGCAAAAAATATTCTGGCTTTACCCATTCAGAGCTCTTTTAGTTGGCTCCCATGTCCCTTTGACATGTACCCATTTTTGTAGGGAGTTTTAAAAGCACTTTCCTATTTTCTGACACTGCAAGATGCTTCAGTCTCACTTTATATAATTCCTGCCTTGGTCCTAGAATCAGCAATTTCTTCAAGGAGTCCTGATTCCTTTTACTGGAGAATACTAAAAGAAACCATTGACAAATCCCAGGTCATGCAGATTTCCCCATTTGCTTCTAAAAGTTTTATAGTTTTAGCTCTTAAATTTAGGTCTTTGGTTCATTTTGAGTTAATGTTTATATGAGATTAAAGTTAGGAGTCAAACCTCATTGTTTTGCATGTGAATATTTCAGTTTTCCAGCATTTTTTGATGAAGACAATTGTTCTATTTCCATTCAATGGTCTTGAAACCCTTGTCAAATATAAATTGATATAGATGTGAGTGTTTATTTCTGTGCTCTCAATTCTCTTCCATTGGTCTATATTTCTGTCCTTAGGCCAATACCACACTCTTTTGATTACTGTAACTTTAAGTAAGTTGTAAAATCAGGAAGTATGAACGTTCCAACTTTGTTTTCTTTCTCAAGATTGTTTTGGCTATTTTGTCACCCTTGCAATCCCATATTAATTTTAGAATCAGCTTCTCCATTTCTGCAAAAACAAAACAAAACAAAACAATAACAGGGCATTGGCATTAGGTTTGAGATGGCATTAAAACTATTTTTTTTTTAGGTAGTATTGCTAACAATATGTAGTCGGCCAATTCTTGAACCAGGTGTCTCCCATTTATTTAGGTCTTCTTTAATTTATTTCAGCAGTGTTATGTAGTTTTCAGCAGGCAAGTCTTGTGTTTTCTTGGTTAAATTTATTCCTAAGTATTTTATTCTTTTTGATGCTATCGTAAATGAAATTGTTTTCTTAATTTCCTCTTTGAATCATTCAATACTAGTGTATAGAAATATGCTAAAATCACCCAATACATTGTTACTGTTATTACTGGGAACAATTTTAAGTCTATTAGGAAGGGATGACTTTCAAGCTCTTTAAATATTGGAGCTGAAACTACAAGTCTTCAATTCTATTAGATTTTAAAGGAACAGAGTACTTTAATGCTATTTAATCTGTTTCAGAGCATAGAGAAAGAAGAAAAGCTTCCAAACAGATACCAAAAACTGACAAAACTATACCCAATTCTCAATTATTAACACTAATGCAAAAGTACTAAATTAGATGTTAGCAAATAGAACCCATCAACTAATTAAAAGAAAAATACACCAAGAAAGTGGGTTTTATACCAGAAAGTCAAAGAAATTTCAATATTAGGAAATCCATTAACACAATTAAACATGGAAAAAATTTATAATCATTTCCATAAACAACAGTATTCATTTTATGAAATTAAATGGTCATGCTTGATTAGTAAATGGAAGCTATTACTAACAAGACAAAATAAACTAAGAAAGATTGAAAAAGAAACAGAAAGTGAGGAAGGAAAATACTAGCATCCTGCTAAATGGCAAGATACTAGAAGTATTACTATTAAAGTCTGAAATAAGGCAAGGATATCCACTATCATCTCTATTATTTAACATTATTTGTGGGCACTTCCTAGTACAAATAGATAAGAATTTTAAAAAACGCCATCAACATTGGAAAGTAGTTAAAATTTTCATTTTTCATAGATGATATAATTGTTTACCTTAAAGCAACAGAAGAAATACATGTAAATTATTAAAAACAGTAAGAAAATTCTCTTCTTTTTCCTTCCTCTTCTCTTGGAGTTGGTGGTGTAATAGATTTAGAAGGTGGCAAAGTGAGAAGGCAATGGGCTGAGGAAATGGCAATAGGTCCATTAGCTGAGGAGGTCACTAATATAGTCAGGAAATTGATTATATACAAGAGTATTGAACATATTAGTAAATATATTGAGAATAATAGGAGCTAGCTTTCTCGCTGTCAGAAAGTGATTTACAAATGTGGGGAGGGAAAAGGCTAGAAAGATTCCTGGTGTTTGGGATTTTAATTGGAGCTATCAATAGGTACCCATGCTTTACACACATACACACACACACACTCACACACACAGAGAAATATAGATATGTGTGCAGTGTGAATGTGTTGTGTACTCACACACATATACAAACACATATTTCCTATGTCTGTTAGAGGCCACTAAGTGAACAGATCTTGGGTTCTAAATATCACCCCCTCTAAAAGGACTTAGGGATCCTTATAAAATGATTGATTCTAGAACTGGAGCAGGGAAAGTACATGATCCTGGAACATGTTGTTGCTTTTGAAAGTAAGGAGGAGATCAAAGAATGATAGAGATGTGTGTAAAGAACACTGGAGCAGGTCTGAAAGGTCTCTCACTAGCTCCTATATCCAAATATAGGATAATTTTAGTGTCAAAATAAATAATGTTAGTAAAGGATAACAATCAAGTGAATAATATAGGAATCCATCCATGAGTCCATACCGAAATTTCAAAATGAAAGAAATAAAAAGAAAATGAGGACGTGAAACTTCTTTTTTTTTTTTTTTTTTGAGACGGAGTCTGGCTCTGTCGCCCAGGCTGGAGTGCAGTGGCGCAATCTCGGCTCACTGCAAGCTCCGCCTCCCGGGTTCATGCCATTCTCCTGCCTCAGCCTCTCCGAGTAGCTGGGAGTACAGGCGCCCGCCACCACACCCGGCTAATTTTTTGTATTTTTGGTAGAGACGGGGTTTCACCGTGGTCTCGATCTCCTGACCTCGTGATCCTCCCGCTTCGGCCTCCCAAAGTGCTGGGATTACAAGCGTGAGCCACCACGCCCGGCCGAAACTTCTTTAGAGTGGAATGTTAACTAATGAATGTAGAAGGAATGATATAAAGATAAACATCACCACTTAAGAATGACCATAGTAGTGGCTGATTTAGGCAGCGATCATCATCAATGAATGCTAACGCAGGTGAGTGAGTGTTTGAAGAACAGAATAGTAGAATAGACTCAGAGGAACTCCTTACAAAATACATAACAATTACAAGGAGAAAAAATATGACTCCTTGTTGGGGAAACATGGCAGACACCATCTTGCCCAGGTAATGAACATTATCATCATCACTGGTGCAAAAGAGTTGCCATAATATCCCCCATGATGCATTACTCAGCTTACAGTACGGTATCATTACTACAGTCTTCTTGCCAGGAAACACGACCTGAGTTTGGACAGGAGTAGTTACCCAATAAACAAGGGTTGAGGGACATCATGCAAAATGAAAGACATGTACTCTTTATACTGTCAAGATCATGAAAGTCAAGGAAAGACTGAGGAAATGTTCTAGAATTTAGGAGACTAAAAATACATGAAAACTAAATGTAACACGTGACTCTGGATTGGATCCTGGACCACAGAATAGAAAGAGACATGGTTGGGATACTTGGAAAAATTTGAATGAAGTCTTTGGGTTGGGTCGTAGTGCTGTATCAGTGTTTATTTGCTGATTTGGATATTTCTATTTGTGACTATGAAAGATATTGTCCTTGCTTTTGGGAAGCACACAGTGGCATATTTTGGGGTGGTTGGGCATAATGTCTGAACCTTGCTCTCAATTCAATTGGTTTTTTAAAAGAATTTTTTTAAGCAAGTAGTGGTTTTGTTTGTTTGTTTTTTAAAGAGCAGTAGTACTCATTTTAAAAGAGTTGTGTGTGTGTGTGTGTGTGTGTGTGTGTGTGTGTGGAGAGAGGGGGGAAAAAGAGAGCAAATATGCTAAAATGCTAGCAGTTGTCTAATATGAGTAAAAAATATGTGAATTTTTTATTCTGTTTTTTCAATTTTTAATAAGGTTGCAATATTTCAAAATAAATTATATAAAAAGCCCCACCACACAATGTTGTAATTTGGACCTAAGAAAATCATTGAAATAAATATACTGTAACTAGAAAAAATGATTACTATAAATATTTTCCTAGCACATAAGGTGATTATCATTTTAATATTAAGATTTTGATATCATTCAAAATTAATCCAAATAAGCTGAATGTAGTGGCTAATGCTTGAAATACCAGAAACTCAGGACCCCATCTCTTAAAAAATATTAAAAATTAGTTGGGTGCCTGTAGTCGCAGCTACTTTGGAGGCTGAGGCCAAAGGATCACTGGAGTTTAAGAGTTCAAGGCTGCAGTGAGACATGACAGTGCCACTGCACTCCAGCCTGGGTGACAGAATGAAACCTTGTCTCTAAAGAACAAAAGAAAAAAAATAAGAAATTAATCAAAATGTATAGTTCATTTATGTAAGATATAGGCTTACATATATATTTAGTTCTTTCTTTTTTTTAGACAGGATCTCACTCCGTCAATCAAGCTGGAGTGCAGTGGTGCAATCACAGCTCATTGCAGCCTTGACCCCCCAGGCTCAAGTGATTCTCCCACCTCAGCCTCCCAAGTAGCTGGGACCACAGGCGCATACCACTACAATTGGCTAATTTTTTTATTTTTTGTGGAGATAGGGTCTTGCTATGTTGCCCAGGCTGGTATATTTAGTTCTTTAAAGGATAGCAGAAATTAGTAAGATGGATGACATAAAGATAAAAATTTAAAAATGCATGCATTGCTACATAAATACATCTTTTAGATGTCATGAAAAAAGACATTACATTTACAGTTGCAACTGTAACAGCAAACACCAAAAAAATGAACTCTAGGAATAAAGCTACTGAGAAATGTGCAGGGCCCACATGAAAAATATTTAAAACATCAGGTTGTGTCATAAAACTACATTTAAGTAAATGGAAAGATATACTTAAAATTTAATTATAATATTAATATCATCCTATTAAAACAGGTAACATTTTAAAAAAATTAATCAAGCTTATTTAAAAATTTCTCTGGAAAAAACCTGAAGAACACAACCAAGGCCTTTCTACAAAAAAAAATCAATAATGAAACAATAATGAAATACAACATTTCATGTATAATAAGGCAAAGGTAAAACAAATCTCAATGACACTGGTTTATGAGATCAATGAGACAAAATAGAGAGCCAAAAAGAGACCCAAGTCGTGTTAGAATTTGGTATATGAAAAAGATGGCACTTAAAATAAGTAGGAAAAATAATAGATGGCTTTATCAACAAATGTGGGGGAGACAAATGGATTTTCCAATGGAAAAAATAAAGTTGGCTCCCAATCTTACTCCATACGCCAAAATAAATTTGAAGTGGATCAAAGGTGTGAGTTAAAAATGAAAACAAAGTACTAGAAGCCAACATGGGGTATCTTGTCTTCAATTCCAGAGTGGAGAACTTTTTAAGTATGATACAAACCCAGAAGCCATAAAAGAAAAGACAGATAAATTAATTATTCAAATATGTATGAACTTCTGGAAAAATGGAATGTATGTATTGTTTCCTATTTCTCCTGCAAAGTACAGATAAAATCCCTGGAGATTATATATGAAACAACCAGAAGAAGACAGAAAGGTGAAAAGAAAAAGGCAGACAGGATAGAGACCTCAGGACCAAGGAATGGCATTGTGGTGAGTTCCTTGGGTATTCTTTTTGCTTCTTATTTCCAATCCAGGTAACAAAGACACTGTAAATATAAAATCATCAAAGGCCACTACCAAAAAAAGAAGTGGTAAGAAAAGCCTATTCTCTTTAGCTAAAAAAGAAAACTTTTAGACAATAAGCAGTCTCTGACCACATACCACAGAAAATGTTTTACCCACTCCCACTCCTGCGAGCAAAAACCAAATGAAGAACTTAGACTTGAACCTTCCCTGCACTAAAACAAGGTGCCCTGACATCCTTGTCAGGGTGATGTCATAGGCCAGTGGGAAGTAGAGACTTCCACCACTGTTGGCAATAATGAGACATAATGATAATATTGGCCACATAGGGAGCAGTAAAATTTAAATAAAATCGAGAATATCATAACTGAAATATCCAGATTTCAACAAAAAATTATACCAAGAACTAGAAAAATCTCAACTTGCAAAAAGTAAGACAATCAAATCAACAGATACCAACCCAATGTCGACAGATATATAATTATCTTATAGGGACTTATCATCATACATTATAATAATGTTTCAACAGAAAATTACAAACACACGAAACGAATAAAAAAGTAGAAAATCTCATCAAAGGAATAGAAATTCTCAGCAAAAATTAAAGATATAAGAAACAGCTCATGGAAACATTAGAACTGAACAATACAATAGCTGATTTTAAAAAATGAATTAATGGGCTCAGCAGCAGAACAGACAGGACTGAGGAAGAAATCATTAAACTTGAATATAGAACAATAGAAATTACTCACTTTGAATAACAGGGGAAAAATGCAAAGAGTCCAGGGACATAAGGCACTATAAAAAAAAATTTTCTCCCATTCTGTAGGTTGCCTGTTCACTCTGATGATAGTTTCTTTTGCTGTGCAGAAGCTCTTTAGTTTAATGAGATCCCATTTGTCGATTTTGGCTTTTGTTGCCATTGCTTTTGGTGTTTTAGACATGAAGTCCTTGCCCACGCCTATGTCCTGAATGGTATTGCCTAGGTTTTCTTGTAGGATTTTAATGGTTTTAGGTCTAACATATAAGTCTTTAATCCATCTTGAATTAATTTTTGTGTAAGGTGTAAGGAAGGGATCCAGTTGCAGCTTTCTACATATGGCTAGCCAGTTTTCCCAGCACCATTTATTAAATAGGGAATCCTTTCCCCATTTCTTGTTTTTGTCAGGTTTGTCAAAGATCAGATAGTTGTAGCTATGCGGCATCATTTCTGAGGGCTCTGTTCTGTTCCATTGATCTATGTCTCTGTTGTGGTACCAGTACCATGCTGTTTTGGTTACTGTAGCCTTGTAGTATAGTCTACTCATCTGACAAAGGGCTAATATCCAGAATCTACAATGAACTCAAACAAATTTACAAGAAAAAAACAAACAACCCCATCAAAAAGTGAGCAGAGGACATGAACAGACACTTCTCAAAAGAAGACATTTATGCAGCCAAAAAACACATGAAGAAATGCTCATCATCACTGGCCATCAGAGAAATGCAAATCAAAACCACAGTGAGATACCATCTCACACCAGTTAGAATGGCCATCATTAAAAAGTCAGGAAACAACAGGTGCTGGAGAGGATGTGGAGAAATAGGAACACTTTTACACTGTTGGTGGGACTGTAAACTAGTTCAACCATTGTGGAAGTCAGTGTGGCGATTCCTCAGGGATCTAGAACTAGAAATACCATTTGACCCAGCCATCCCATTACTGGGTATATACCCAAAGGACTATAAATCATGCTGCTATAAAGACACATGCACACGTATGTTTATTGCGGCACTATTCACAATAGCAAAGAGTTGGAACCAACCCAAATGTCCAACAACGATAGACCGGATTAAGAAAATGTGGCACATATACACTATGGAATACTATGCAGCCATAAAAAATGATGAGTTCGTGTCCTTTGTAGGGACATGGATGAAACTGGAAAACATCATTCTCAGTAAACTATCGCAAGGACAAAAAACCAAACACTGCATGTTCTCACTCATAGGTGGGAATTGAACAATGAGAACTCATGGACACAGGAAGGGGAACATCACACTCCGGGGACTGTTGTGGGGTGGGGGGAGGGGGGAGGGACAGCATTAGGAGATACACCTAATGCTAAATGACGAGTTAATGGGTGCAGGAAATCAACATGGCACATGGATACATATGTAACAAACCTGCACATTGTGCACATGTACCCTAAAACCCTAAAGTATAATAAAAAAAAAAAAATAACTAGCATTCTGGTTGTTAGAATCTCAGAAGAGTGGGGAAAACCTAAAAAGTTTGAAGTTTTAGGTAAAAAGGAAAAAGAGTGAATATATAATGGCCAAGAATTTCCCAAATTTGGGCCCAATGTAGTGGCTGATACCTGTAATTCCAGCACATTAGGAGACTTTGCAGGAGGATCAGTTGAGGCCTGGAGTTTGAGATGAGCCTGATCAACATAGCGAGACCCCATCCCTTTCTGTAAATTATAAAATATATAATAAAGATTTTGAAAGAATTTTCCAAATGTGGCAGAAGACACAAACCAACAGATTCAAGAAGTTGAGCAAACCCGAAACAAGATAAATTCAAAGGTGCACATCATAATTAAACTTCAGAAAACTAAAGTCAAAGAAAAAAATTAAAAAGCCACTAGAGAAAAATGACATCTCATCTATAGGGGAATACCAATTAGAACTAAAGGGAGTTCCTCATTAGAAACTACGGAAGGTGCAAGAAAGTGGCACAATATTTTTCAAGTGCTGAAAGAAAAGAACTGTCAGCTCAATAATCTATATACAGTAAAAACATCCTTCAAGAAAGAAAGAGAAATCAATACCTTCTCAAATGAAGAAAACCTAAGAGATTTTTTTTTACCAGACCTACCCTAAAGAATGGCTAAAGAAGTTCTCTAAAGAGAATAGAAATGATTTTTTTAAATCTTGGACTATCAGGAAGGAAGAAAGAACAAAAAGAGAGAATATATGGATAAATATAATTGAACACTCTCTAATGTGTTTGTGGTGGAGAAAACATCTAATACAATTATATATTATATGGAGGAGGATAAAAATATGTGAAGAGAGGTAAATTTTCTATACATCACTTGAACAGGTAAAATACTGGCACAAGTATAATTACATAAGTTATGTATATATAATGTAATAACTAATGCAACTAGTGAGGAAGTTATACAAAGAGATACACTCTTTGTATATAGAAACACTATAGATACTACACTTGATCTTAGCCAAAAGGCCAAGAAGGGATAAAAATACTACAGATAAATAAAAATTGAATTCTAAAAAAAGAGTAAAAAGTTAAATAAACACAAAGGAAGTCAGGAAAAAGAAAATAGAGAAACAAAACACAGAGAGAACAAACAGAAAACCAACAGTAAAATAGCGTAATTAAGCCCTAACATAGCAATAATTACATTCAACATAAATTGTATAAATACACTAATTAAAAGAGATTTGCTAGTGGATTTTTATTTTATTTTATTTTATTTTATTGAGATGGAGTCTCACTCTGTCACTCAGGCTGGAGTGTGGTGGCCTGATCTCAGCTCACTGCAACCTCTGCCTCCTGGGTTCAAGTGATTCTGCTGCCTCATCCTCCTGAGCAGCTGGGATTACAGGTACATGCCACCACACCTGGCTAATTTTTTTTTTTGTATTTTTATTAGAGACGGGGTTTCACCATGTTGGCCAGGCTGGTCTTGAACTCCTAGCCTTGAGTTATCCACCTTCCTCAGCCTCCCAAAGTACTAGCGGGTTTTTTAAATCCTCAATTACATGCTGTTTAAAAGACACTCACTTCTCTTGTAGTAGTATAGGTAGGTTGCAAGCAAAAGGACAGAAAATATTAAGCCATGCAAAGATTAATCAAAAGAAATCAGGAGAAGCTATGTTAATGTAGCCTCAGAGCAAAGAAAATTACCAGTGACACAGAGGGACATTACATAATGATAAAACAGTCAATTCACAAGAAAAATGTAACAATATTACTTCTATATACACCAAATAACAGAGATACAAAATGTGTGCAGCAAAAACTATAGAATAGAAAGGATAGTCAAGTCCACAATCATATCTGGAGATTTCAACACCCCTGCCAGAAATTGATAGAGCAAGCAGGCAGAAAATCAGTAAAAATATAGATGATCTGAATGGTACTATCAATTTTATCTAATTGACATTTATAGAGTATTCCACCTAACAACAGCAGAATACACATTCTTTTCAAGCACTCATGGAACATTCACCAAGATAGACCATCTCCTGGACCATAAAACAAATATCAACAACTTTTTAAAAATTGAAATCATACAGTATATGCTCTCTTACCACAATGGAATATAGAAAAAATAACAGCAAATTTTCAAAACAGATTGGAAACTAAACAACATCTTTCTAAGTAATTCATCAGCCTAAAGAAAGCCTCGAGGGAAGTAAATAAATGCATTGAAGTAAATGAAATGAAAATACAATGTATCAAAATTTTGGGGATGCAGCTAATGCAGTGATAAGCAGGAAATTTACAGCAGTAATTTTTTATTTTAGCCAAGAGGAAATAGTCTCCAATCAATAATTTAAGCTCCCACCTCAAGAAACAAGAAAAAGAAGAGCAAAATAAATCCAAAGCAAGCATAAGGATGGAAATAATAAAGGTAAGAGCAGAAGTCAATAGGGTTGACAACAGAAAAACAATACAGAAAATCAATAAACAAAAATTTACTCTTCGAAAACTTTGAAGACTCTTCATAGAAAAAGAAACTCTACTATAATCAATGTTTAAAATATAAAACTTTGGTGGGGGGGAGAATATCTGCAACACCTATTACAAAGACTAAGTTTCTTAACATATGGAAAGTCCCTAGCAGTCAATAAGAAAAATGACCAACAGCCTATTCAAAAAATGGGCAAAAGAAAATGGGCAACAGTTCACAGAACACTGAACATGTCTTTAAATACTCCAAATGTTAAGATTAAGAGGTTTGATAATATATTAATTTATTATAATATAATAAAAATATGAGAAAATACCCTCATATGTTGTTGATGGAGCTGTAAACTCTCTGAAATCACATTTTATTTGGTCCAGCAACTCCAGTTTGATGAATTTACACTACAGATATACCTACACATATTTTAAAATACTTACACAAAAGGATATTTATTGTACATTGTTGCAGTAGCAAAAGATGGACTATAACCTAAATGTCCATCAATAGGAGACTGATTCAATTATTGTGCATTTATGCTATGAAATATCATGCAGTCATTACACAAAAAATATTTGATGTGGTGGATTGAAAACGTGTTCACAAATCCTTGCTACTCCATTCAAGATGTGGAGTCTGACTGTTTACTACCATTTTGAAATGTTTTCTTACATGAATGTGGTATTTAAACATAATTTAGAATTTTACCTTGTATCACTAAGAAGCAGAGAGAGTTTGTTTAGGGGTAGATCTTGCTTCTATGAAGGCAATGCTCCATTATTTCCTTCTGGTTAGAAGTATCAGTCCCAGAGAATGATTCTACGGCTCCTAAAATGACACTACTTATAATGACACCTAGTCAGAGCTAGATTGACTGATTATTTTCTTAGATAACAGCCTTTTTGAGAAAGATCACATATTTAGATCAAACCTGGCTGTTTACATTGTACAAGTTAATGGTTTTAAGTATATTAACAGAGTTGTGCAACCATTACCACAATTTTAAGATATTTTTAACATCCTTCCCCAAATCTTACATCCTTTAGCAGTCACTCCTAATCTCTTCTTCCCTAGCCCATGGCAACCACTAATACACCTTCTCTCTCTATGGATTTACCTATTCTGAACATTTCATATAAGTGGATTCATACAATATGTGGTCTTTTGTGTCTGGCTTCTTTTACTTAGCATAATGATTTCAAGGTTTATTCATGTTGTAGCACGTAGCAGTACTTCATTTTTTAATCACCAAATAATATTCCATTGTATGGATATGCCATATTTTGGTTATCCATTCATCAGTTGATGGACATTTGAGTCATTTTTGCCTTTTGGTTACTATGAATAATGCTGCTATGAGCATTTATGTACACGTTTATGTGTATATCTATGTATTATATTTAAGTACACGTTTATGTGTATATCTATGTAATATATCATTTATATACACACGTTTACGTGTACATCTATGTATTGAATTATTTTAGATATATACCTAGGAGTAGAATTGCTGGTCCACATGGAAATTCTGTTGAACCTTTTGAGGGACAGTCAGGCTATTTCCCGAAGTGGTTGAACCATTTTACATTCTCACCAGTAATGTGTGAGAGTTCTGTTTCCTCCAAATCCTTGCCAGCACTTGTTATTATATGTCTGATTATAACCATCCTAGTGAGTGTGAAGTAATATACCTCATATACCTTTATATATTTTAGATATTTATAAGAGCCTTATCAGACATATGATATTCAAGTTTTTTCTCCCATTCTGTGAGTTGTTTTTTTTTTTAATTTCTGTTTTGTAGCAAATTATATAGATTGCTTTTTAAGGAAATCTAATTATTTATTTGATAATTGGCATATAAAAGAAGTGAGAGCATAAGGAGTTAGGAGTGCAGCCTCTGAATTCATATATATCTGGACGTCCAAACTTAACAGACTTTTTCCTGCTTAAAATCATGAAAGTAATTTTGTTTAGGTAGCCATTCTTCTGGCATGTTTGTCCAACCATACTCTTAAGGGAAACCTTAAATATTAATCCAGTCATAGTGACTCAATTGACATTGTCATTGATTGCTAACAGTGATGATGTGACAATTTTTTCCTTTAATAGATTTATTGAGATAAAATTCACATGCCATAAAATTCACCCATTTAACCTATACAGCCATTTAACGTATAGATTTGACCTATTTAACATAACACCCATTTAACGTATAGATTTTTAACGTATTTACAGAACTGTGCAACCATCACCACAATTTAGTTTTAGAACATTTTCACCATCCCAAAGGGAAGCCCTGTATCCATAATCAGTCACTTCCAATTCTCTCCCTGCCCTAGCCCCTGGCAGGCACTAATCTACTTTCTGCCTTTATAGATTTACCTATTCTGGACATTTCATGTAAGTATAGAATTATACAATATGCAGCCTTTTCTATATGGCTTTTTCCATTTGGTGTGGTGTTTTCAGGGTTCATCTATGTTGCAGGATGTATCAGTACTTCATTCCTAGATATGGTTTGGATTTGTGTCCTCGCCCAAATTTCATGTTGAATTATAATCTTGTGTTGGAGGAGGGGCCTGGTGGGATGTAATTGGATTATGAGGGTGGATTTCCTCCTTGCTGTTCTTGGGATAGTGAGTGAGTTATCATGAGATCTGGTTGTTTAATGGTGTGTAGCACCTCCCCCTTGGCTCTCTCTTCCTCCTGCTTCTGCCATGTAGGACGTGCCTGCTTCCCCTTCACTTTCCACCATGACTGTAAGTTTCCTGAGGCTGCCCCAGCCATGTTTCCTGTACAGCCTGCAGAACTGTGAGTCAGTTAAACATCTTTTCTCTATAAATTACCCAGTCTCAGGTAGTTCTTTGTAGCAATGCGAGAATGGACTCATACATGCAGCATGTATCAGTACGTCATTCCTTTTTATGATTGAATAATATTCCATTGTATGGATGTACCACAGTGTGTTTATCCATTCATCCATTGATGGACATGGATAAACATGTTGGGTTCTTTTCAACTTTGGGCTATTGTAAATAATGTTTCTGTGAAAATTATTGTACAAATTTTTGTGTGGACATATATTTCCATTTTTTCTTGGCTATATACACCAGAAAGGAAATGCTAGGTCACATTTTAACCATGTTTAACCTTTTGAGGGACTGTCTGTTTTATACAGTGGATATACCATTTTGCATTTCCACAACGGGAAATTGAACTTTCCAGTTTCTCCACATTCTTGCTAATAAACTGATTCTTAATGGAGATGACAGGAACCTAGAAACCAAAGAGGATCATGAGAAAGAGAAGTAGTTAGGGAATCAGCTCAGAGACAAGGAAACAGACAAAGAGGATTGGAAGGCTCATGGACTCATAGCAACCAAAACTTCAAGTAGTTTAGATATTAAGCCTGCCTAGATTCAGAGCCCCTGCTCTTCCCACTATATTATATTTCTCTATGAGAAATTTCAAAAATGGAAATGAGGGAAAAGTGAGTTAGAGGAAGAGGATAGGAAAGCACTTAATGAGATTGAAAGCTACCAAAATTATCCTTTCTCTGTTGAAGCAGAAGTAACAAAGTCCCAACTTCAGGCACTGAACATTGGAAGTCATATCTGATCCTCGAAGAGGATGGCTCTTCCTTTACCCCGAAATGAATCTATGTTCATCTGCCACCACCGTGCCATTTATCACTTCCAATCACATTCAAAGAAGTAGCGATATCTCATTCCCAAGGTTCTGCATCCCCCTGTTTAGCCTTTCCCACCCACATGGGCTCTATGGTTTTGAAGATGTCTTGTTGGTTTTTCTGCAGCCTGAGACCAGGACACCACATGCTCAATGGATGTTGTAAGGAATTACAGGTGACGTTTGTGTCTTGTGAGTATGGATGTGGAGATCATACCCTTCAGTTAAGAATAATTTTAATTCTACTATCCACTAGTCTTTTTCATAAAATGGAGTTGCAAAGCCTCCCAAAGCTATCTCCTGTTAGTGGTCATTATCCTTATCGCATTCTGTTTTTTCCATTATTTAAATGAAGACATACCGCCCGGCATCTCCCCCAGGCATAAGTTCTACTAGTAATGACAATTTTTTCATTAATACCAATTGTATACATAATCTTATTGAGTTTCCACAATAACCTAGAGATAAAGAAACTGTGATTACCTTTAGGTTTTATATGAGGAAACTGAGACTATCTTGCCTTTGGATTGATCAGAGGCTGAATTTAAAGATAAGTGAACATTATTGGACAAACAAAAGAACTCCCAGCTCTCAAGAGAATATCTACTGGAGGTAGGTGGAAGAGAAGGTGGGTAGAATTAGGGTTTTCAATGTGGACAATAATCAAGTACAAAGGAGACAGTTATCTATCCAAATGGTTTAGACTAATGATTCCCAACATGCTTCATGTTGTGACATGCTAATTTTGTCTAATTTTATTAATTCCCTGAAGCAATATGTGGGTTCTTAAAAGTAATTAAAGTAGAATTAAATGTTGTGTTAATTAAACATGGCTTTAAATGAATTTTAGATGATGTGAATTGGTTTTGCCCCTTGGGATAACTGCAAAGTGCCTATCCTGATTTTGTGATAACTCAGAGTATTAGGAACTGAAATCTTCAGCAGCTTGAAAGAGGGGACTGAGCCAGAATATCTATCAGGCCCCCGAGTTTGTGTCTTAGAAGTTTTGTCCTAGTTGTCATTTGGTAACTATGGGAGGGAATTCCAGTGTTATGGTAAAGCTCATTCTAGAGATGAATAATCCTCCTCAGATTTACCTTTCTTTTTATCTTTTTCTTTTGGGCTGCTCCTTCTCCTTTATGCTATCACTACAGTAAGGTAACTGGACGGCCATGCTTATTAGGTTCACTCCCCATTTACCTCTCTGTCCTGCTTAGATTTCTCCCACTTTCGGTTCCCATGGCCAGGGTCCTGTCTAACCTATTTTCCAAACATCAGAAGGGTCATCAGTTCCAGTGTCTTTACAAATCTGTTCTGCAACTCCCACTACTGATCACTTCTTCTGTGATATTCCTCCTTTGGTCAAGTTGGTCTGCTTTCTTCCTCCTCTGTGACTTGGAAGCCTTTAGTTCCCACTGTACCATATCCATAAGGATCCATTATTCTTAACATCGTCGGTTGGCCCTCTGCTCCGATCATGCACATGTCCTTCTACCCCTCACCTCCCACCTGACTGCTCTCAGCCTGTGCTGTAGACTCAGGGCGTTTGCCTGATTCCCCTTGACCCCCATCCTTGGTGTAGACACTTACTGGGCTGAGATAGGCTGGTTTCAGTGCCCATGCCAAGGTAGTCTACATGTTCCACTGCATAATCTGAGGACAAATGTCTGGTAAAATCTTTCAGAATTCCAGTCATTTCTCTTGTCCGCCTATTCAAGCTGAAGTTTCATTTAAAGCCTTTGTGTTTACATGAGGTTTGATCATAGAAGGCAAATCTTCCCAGTAATGTCATTTAGCCTATGTTTTTATTTCTGCATTTAATAAAATGCAGTCAAATTCCAAATTGTGTATTTCACTCTCGCTTGAGCATATTGATAGAAGCTGTTGTCAGCTATGCGTTCTTCCTATCAGTCTTTTCGAAGTTCTTTGTTAACAATTAGTCATCAGGGTTCATCCATACATTATTGTATTACACAATCATTAAACTCAAGGGGAAAATGCTTATTGATGTGCATATTTTTCCATATATATTTTAAGTGAAAAGAGCATGGTAAAAAACAGTATTACATTATTATTTTATTACAAACACATTTACACACACAGACACCCATGAATATATTTTTAAAGGAAGATTAAAAAGACACCAAAGTGCTAACAGTGATTGTCTCTAGGTGCCAAGATTGATCAATTTATATGTTCCCCTTCCTTCTCCATATTTTCCAATTTCTCAATAATGAGTGTGTAATTCTTTTATAGTCAGGAAAAAGTAATTTTAGATAATTCAATTAGTTATCAAGGTCAACCAGCATGTGTGGAAAAGGTGACAATTCTTACTGAAGAGAAATTAACACCTTTATTGTTATGAATTGAGGTTACTTTTTAAAGTAGGAACCTATCTCTAAAATTAAAATGGAAGTGGAAACTTACTGAGTTTGAAAGAATCATTTTACATATCACTTTTCAAGTAAAACCAATTTCTATTTTGCTTTTTCTTCAAGTGCTTAAACATTTTCTCTTCTGGGGCCCTTATTTTATGCTCCCCAAGAGAAAGAGCCATGTCTCCTGTTTCCTTTGGCATCTCTCGCCCCCTCCCCACTCTCTTTCCTGTACTGCTATACACCCAAGAATATGTCAGTGTACACGATGTGCACGCAGAAAATGTTTGTTGATGGACTTGGTTATTTCTGTTTTCTACTAAATCTCATCCTAGTCATGTTTTCGGAATTATAGAACATGGCTCCTTACTCCTCAGAAGCCTGGTATCTCTCCCTACTGCTCTTGCTTAGTGCCCTGGGTCCCAGAACTCTACCTTTAGATCTTCACTCTTGCAGTGTGAGGTAGACCTCAGCCAGTTCCGAGCTCCAGGGCCCTTGCAAGGATGCCAGGTTTATGCCAGCCATTTTCCCTGACTCATGGAGGCTTGGCCAGCAGGCCAGTCACTACCCAGGAGGCCAGTCTTGAACATTCCTCCCTGAATCAGGTGCCGCTGACTGGATACCTCCAAGAATCCCAGTGGGTTGACAGAAGTGTCAGCTTTGGGCCAAAGGAGTCTCTGGGATGTCCTTGCCTTGGGCAGAAGCTGGGGACCACACAGCCAGCTGACTCTGCTGCCCTGCCTTTGGGGTTATAGCATCTTGCCACTGGGCCCCCCCAAACTATCTTTTCCCCCAATACCTGCTCATTTGCTCAGGTCCCCGGATCCAGCCTAGGGACTATCTCGGCAGGGTCCTTCCATCAGAGAGCCCAGGACCAGATGCTGCTCTGAGCACCACCACTCAGAGCAGCACCAGGGAGGGATGCCCAGCCCAGAATAGCTGGAGCAGCCCCCCACCCCGCCCCCTGCCGACCAGGGAAGCTGACTGAGCTCACCCTGAGTGTGTGCTGGGGGGCAGAGGAGACCATGCAGATGTGCCGAGAGCTCCCTGGAAAGCAAGGCTCAGCTTCTCCTGCTACTGTCACCAGCAGATGGAGAGAGGGGTCAGTATTTATCCTCTTGTAACACCTGAGGGGACAGAGTTGCTGACATATCTCATAGAGTCCTTGTCCCCCACCTCCCTCACCCATTGCCCACACTCCCTCATCCTCTCACTTCAAGAGGCCTTGTTACCCCCCCCCCCGCCAAAGGCCTGGATTAGGCTCCACTGGTTAAAAATCTTGCTCTGACTCCAAGTCCGCTAGAATGTCCATGCCTTTAAGGGCTGGCACTGGTGCAGCAGGACTGAGGTAGAGACCCCAGAGATTCACTTACATTGCTGTTTCCAGTAGTCAAATGACCAGGGACCACTATTTATGAGACAATAGGGTATCCCTTTCCTGAGAACCTGTTGGCCAAGCAGCAGAAGTGGGTGTGTTGTCCCTGAGGCTGAATTTGGTGGTCTTGAGACCCAGCATAGTGAGGCCAAACACTGACTTGGATGAGTGCTGAGCCTGTGAAGGAAAAAACTCTACCAGAGAAACCTGACTGGGTTCGCTTTGTTTGTATAGATCTAGTGGAGTTCCCCTTAAGCCTGAGAGGCCACTGGAGCCTGAGAGGCCACTGGAGACCAAGTCTGGTTATACGCTGTAGAAGCTGGGTAAATACCATTTGTAACACAGGTCTGCAGGAGCTCCAGAGTAAATAAAACCTGACACCTGCGTTGGACATCTAAAAAATGTTGAATCTGGCAAGCTATAAATGATAACACGAAACAGTTATTGAGTGTGTGCGATGTCTGGGTACTATTCTAACCAATGTGAATGCATCATCACATTTAAACCTCGCAGCAAATTTAAGAAGTGAGTAATCTTATTATTCGTATTTTACAAACAAGAAAACTGAGAGATAAAAAGATTAAGTAACTTGTCTAACATCACAGAATTTGGAAGTAAGGGAAATGGGTTTCAAAGTCTGGCAGTCTGATTCTAGAGCTTGTACTCCTAACCACTACACTATACTGCCTGACAAAAATAAAAGAAACCTCTCTCTGTGAGCAGGGCTGGCTTCATGAGCATGTGATTAGGGCAATTGTATAAGACCTTGAGCTTAGGAGTGCTCTGCACTTAAAGTTTAATGTTGCTGTCTTGAAATTTTAAATAATTTGAATATTAGTGTAAGTGAAATGCAAAATCCAATGGGACAATCGAGTATTCACTGGGAGTTTGGAATATCTGGTAACACACAGTCCCACTTTTCACCACCTCTCCACTTCCCTGGGGTAGGTTTTTAGCTGTCACTCGCTTCTTCCTTAGTACCCAGGACCCCATCCAGCCTCCCCTTCTCTATCCTGCCGAGTAATAGCTACAACCCTCCACACAAGGGAACTGAGCCAGGGCACAAGGAGGATTGGGGTCACACACACATACCCTGCAAAATCTCACAGTTGGACATGATAACAGCAATCTGGCCCCAAGTGAGCAGTGCCATGGTGCATGTGGCAGGTTATCCAGCAGAGCCTATTGCCCACTCCAATCCAGACACCTAGTGCATACTGTGCAGAAGTTGTAGTACTCTTGGTGGTTGCCTGACCACAGTGGGTTGGGGCAGCCTGCCCATGGGAACGGGATATACCTGGTTTCACTTCCTCCATGCTGAACAGAGCATGATGCACCTATCTGTGGAGAAGCTGAAGTAAGGAAGAATCCAGTAACAAGTGAGTCATGCACATGGGCAGCGAGTCACTGGGCAGAGTCACTGCCCACTTATGAAGTTCTGCACTTGCTCCACAAATATCCCTGTGCCTGTGCTGGTGTGGCATTAAATAACAAAAACAGCATGGCAGGTTGAGAGAGAGACTGCAGAAGAGAGAAAAACAAAGCTTTATATTTGAGCACCTTTAATAGCACTTCTTCCTGTTTTTTTGAACATGGAGCTTCACATTTACATTTTGCATTGGGCCTACAAATTATGTAGCTAGTCTTGCCTAGAAGGACACTCTATTACTAAAGAATTTTGCTATCCTCTGAGATCTACCATTTCCCATATAGAAATGGTGAAGGCTGATGAGGCTGTAGTTGTCTCTGGTATTTCTAGGGCTGTTTGGAGGGTGGGGGACACCTCTACTAGCCAAAGAGATAGATGCTAAGTCAGTGTCTGAAATTCAATCTGATAAGGCCCATTTTGCTCACCTCACAACATGAAAGGGCTGTAGTAGACAGTATTCCAAGGTCGTGAATCAGGAAATCTGAATGCTAATTCTGCCTCTGCCACTGACTAGCTGAGTGATCTCCAGAATGATGCCTTTCCTTGGGGATGCTGTTTTCTCATTTGTGAAAAAAAGCATATTTGATTACTCTAGTGTTTTCAAACTGTCCTTGAGTTTCTGTAGAGGTGCCTCAGGGATGGAGAAGTGAGTCCTAGGCTATGGGTGCCCCATACTTTCTTCAGCCAAACATCTTCCACTTTCATATTTTGTAAATTTTTGCTCCGTATTCAAAATTCTTTTTAAAAAATCATTCCAATGCTTAAAAAATTAAAATCCATCAGTCTAAATTCTCACTATGGGCCCTTTCACCTCTGACTTCGGATTCTGAGAGTTTCTAATCATGAACCTCACAAAGGAAACAAATGCACTTTTATTCCAGGAAAAAATCTGCCACATCCTCTAGCCAGTGACCAGAGAAGAGCAGAAATCCAGGGAGGACAGGGATTGACCTGGGTAGTATTGAGCTGGAAGGTAAAAGCAATGAACAAAAAGAGGTTCAGATTCCTTATTTTGGAGTGACAGTGTCAACAAGAAACATCTGCCAAACCATGAGGACCAACTAGAAGCTGGTGTCCCAGGAGGTAAGATTTTCTACCTTTCCTCTATTACACAACAAGCTATAACCATGCCTGGTGGAGAAAATGGATGAATAAGGAAGGTTAGCTGTGAGTGAATTTCAATTCTGCTCATGTTTTTTGAACCATTACCAGATAACCAGGCCCTGTGTGGGACCTAGGTGGGAGCCAAAAAAAAAAAAATGGCTCTATCCACTTAAAGGGTTTCAATCTAGGCAGACAAAACAGAATATCAGAAAACTGCACAAAGAATTTCATAAGAAGGGCAAGCGTCATAATGCTAAAAAAGGCATGCAAAGTGCAATGGGAAAACAGAATATACACACTCACTTTCCTCTGAAATGTCAGGAAAAGCTACCTAGAAACGAAGATAGGATTTAAATTTGGATTTAGAAAATGAATAGAACTTGGACAAACAGGGCATGGAGAGATTTACATGTCATATTTACGAGTTTTGAATTTATCTTATAGGCAAAGAGAGACGTGGAAATTTTAAGCAATTTGGAGGGCAGAAGAAGGCTGATGTGGTCGGATGTACATTTAAACCTCTGTGATTGTTGTGTGAAAGTAGATTTCACAAAATCCGGGATGGATTCAGGGAGAAGGGTTAAAGGAAGCTAATCCTGGCAAGAAAAAAAAAAAAAAAAAGAGTGTGCCAGTGATAGTGGAGGCATTTGCGAGGGAGAATTGACAGGATTTGGTGATTGACTGAATGTAGTGAGTGGAGGGAAAGGAAGTGTTAAGGGTTGACTCAGGTTTAGGGCTCAAAAAACTGGATGGTGCCATTCACTTAGGTAGGGGACAAGGAAAGAAGAGCATCAGGTTTAGAAGCGTTCAATTTTTGAGATATTAAATTTGAAGCGCCTGAGAAACTACCAATTGCAGGTTCCAACTGGTAGTTGGATATAAGGATCTGAAGCTCTAAGGGAACTGGGTTTCACATGACTACCAAGTAAACCGCACTGCCACCCTCAAAACTAGGGTTTAGGGTTTTTTGGAAGATGGCTACTAAGGCTATATAGTCTCTGGGAGTAGTAGAGGCAGAAGAAAAACTATTCTTAGGACTCAAAGATCCCTAGATATAGATTAGGCACTAACCTAGATATAGATAAATGCTACTTTCTGCTTTTCCTTGCAGCTTGACCAGTTTGATTATTTCTCTCCAATTAGTTGTTTGATTGTGGTCACCTTCTCTTCTTTAGGCATTAGTTTTCTCATTTATAAGAGAGCTTAAGGTTTTCTATTATTCATATATAGGATTGTAAGCTTTTAAGAATATCTTGTTGTTCAATATATTTACACAAAATAGCAATATCCAGGAATTTCATGCAACCTTACAAATTCTGAGAATGAGTTAGCCATGGACTAATGAATTAATTGGGGTTTTATTTACACTTGCACTGTATGTTAGAAGTATATTCAAGAATAGCAGTGGACTTGGCCCTGGTCCACTCAGAATTTGCATATA
The DNA here is from genome assembly GCF_009828535.3 of Hylobates moloch. Lineage (NCBI taxonomy): Eukaryota > Metazoa > Chordata > Mammalia > Primates > Hylobatidae > Hylobates > Hylobates moloch. The sequence continues at coordinate 111,901,893 of NW_026652282.1, forward strand.
GAAAAATTATAGCTGCAATTCTGGCCTGGAGTTCCTACTAACCAATGATTCATTGTTCTTTACAAAGGATTTGCAAACTCTAATTAGTGAGCCCTATCTATTATTTAGCTATCACCCTATTTTAGATTTACCCCTATAAATCTCAATAATTGCACACGAGAATTCATGTATATGCTTACATTTTTCAGTCTCACAGTGCAGTGGTGGTAGAGCATTTGGAATAGAAACATTTAGAAGCGTCCTGAATCTTTATGACAGATATGTACTGAACTTAATTCAGTCTTTGGAGCACTAAGTAAATCCTCAATATAAGGACATACATGGTACAGCAAAGTTATTTGCATCCCAGTTGTCATCCATGTTCTCTTCTATAACTTATAGTCAAATTATATAGTTTCCTAACCTTGTTATCTTGGAATTATTTTAACTCATGACTAGGGTTATCACACAGGCTTACCACTCAAACTGACATATTTATACCCACATACATATTTCCCTCCTAAATATTTCTTATCAGACAATTGTTTCATAAAATATATATTATTTTGTTTATATAATTCCCGCCTACTGTGTTGCTGTTTATCTAGACAACTACTTTTAAACAATTAGTTAGAGTAATTCAGTTTTTCTTAACAAGACTTCATTTGCAGGCAAGAAAAACACTGTGAATAAAACAGTGAGCAAGTCTTCACAGAATATTTTGCATTTTTGAGACACTCAATGGAAGATTAAGGACTGTGTCTCAATGTTTTTCATAGGGCAACTTTCACTTCCTCATTTCTCAAACTATAGATGAGAGGATTTAACATGGGGATCACCATTGTATAAAATACTGAGACAATCTGATTTCCTGCCCCGGATCCATGTCGCGAGACGGGCAAGTAAGTGTACATAGTTGTTTCATAGTACAGGCTAACAGCAGTCAAGTGGGAGGCACAGGTGGAGATGGCTTTCTGTTTTCCAGAAGCTAAGGGAATTCCTAGGATAGTCATGAGGGAAGACACATAGGAGACAAGGATCACCACAACGGAGGTGACCAGGGTGAAACCCCCACAGCCAACCATAAAGATCGGGGGGTGATCCAAGGATCTGAGCAAACCAGCACCAACAATGAGGGAATGTCACCGAAGAAGTCAGGGAGGACACATGGTTGACAAAACGATAGTTGTGTGGTGGAAGTTGTCACAGTGACCATCTTAACTAACCCACCAAGGTAGCATCCTGCTACCAAGAAAAGACAATGGCCTCTTGACATGGTAATGTGGTAGAACAGTGGGTGACAGATGGCAGTAAAGTGGTCATAGGCCACGGAAGTTAAAAAATTGCATTCAGCAGAGGCAAAGATTACGAACAAGCTCATTTAAGTTATACGGGAAAAGGAAAGAATAATACTGCAGCTTAGAAAACAAATTTGCTAAATTCTGTGGAATTGTAATGGACGAGAAACAGACATCAAGGAAGGACTGATTAGAGAGGAAAATGTACATGGGGTGTGGAGGCGGGAACTGACTCTGATCAGAACCACGAGGCCTAGATTCTCCAACACAGTGATGATGTAAGCAATAAGAAAGACTCCAAATAGCAGGACTTCAAACTGAGAGTTATCTGTCATGCCAAGAAGGATGAAGACAGTCACCATGGGTGAATTTTCCACTGGCACAAGCTGAGAATTATCCTTAAGTAGTTAAAAGTTCTTTAGACATGCTTTAAGAGAGAAAATAAGAGAAAACTGGATGATATGAATAAAATAATACCACACAAAACACACAAATCCACAAAATTATCCAACCTTGCCTCTCATCTACATTCTTACTTTAAATAATTTCTCAAATATTATCACCATTTTCTAGATATAACACTGAAAATGTAAATGCTGAAGGAAAAGGGAAGGGTGGGGAAAGAAGGTAAAAAAAATCAGAAATAAAAGAAACAAAGGGAAAAAAGTAAAAGTCTAGTCTGCAAAAGGTGCTTGATAATATTCATTGAAGGAATGAATAAGTGAGGGAGAAAGAAAATGGGTGTCGTCAAGAGATGCTCTTTACTGAAACAGGACTACAAACTCTTAGGAAAAAAATCCATACTATGGAATTATATATCACTCTCTGCCCCTTTTCCAAATCATGCCCAAGGAATTATTGAAAATGAGGTAACAATAGGGCAAAAATGTTAACTCATTCCATCTTCACAGACAGTTTCCCCCCCCTTTCAGTATTTGTGACATTATTTCTGAGACAGCAGAAGTCACCAATACTCACTATTCTGCTTGACCAGTAGAGTGCTTTCCAAGATCTTGATCACCATTTCACTGGTAGATTATTGCAGAAACTCTCATACTCCTAGACGACCATAACAAACTGAGCTCAAGTTTGAAGGCATGACTTGTATCCTGGGAAAGAGAAACCAAAGAATGACCAAATCCCTCAGAAATTATGTAGCTCCTGGCTGATCGTCACCTGCTAATTCCTCTAACCATGCTTGGGGCAAAGGTAATGCAGCTGCAAACTGGCTGTGAATTCTACAAGGACTTATTGAGCAGACATGTCTGAGCAAAGGACCAGATTGCACAATGGTTGACGTCAGGTGCCACTGGGGCTAAGTGCATGGTCACTGTTCCTCTCTCCTATAGTGATAGATTATCTCTGATGCTGGCTTGCTGCCTCGAACAAATGCTCTGAGTGAAGTGCCAGATAAGAGAAGGGATGAGTCCACCTCCATTTATAAAATCTAAACTAATTCAGAGCCCCTATGGCTCACTGGACGGCCATCGGTAAGTGGTGTCTAGAAGGGATTGCTGTATTTGGCTATAGGTAGACAAGGGGACCTTTGAGTCTCTGACCATTGGTTAAAAGGACAGTCTTGGAAACAATAGACACTGGGGACTCCAAATGTGGAAAGGAAAGGATTGGAACAAAGGTTGAAAAACTACCTATTGCATACGAGGTTCACTAACTACATGATGGATTCAACTGAAGCCCAAACCTCAGTGTTATGCAATATACCCATGTAACAAATCTGCATATGTACCCCCAAATCTAAAATAATAAAAAAAGAAAAAAAAGAAAGCCATTGCTGTTTCCATTCACCATAAGACACAGGTTCTTTACTTGGCAGTAACATAACCAATTCTGGTGCTATATGAATCTCTTTGAATCCTGGATCAGGAGATCACTGGCTCTGTAACCTAGGACTTAACGTATCTAAATTTAAATTTACAAATCTGTAAGAGAGGGGCACTAGTAGAACCTATGTCACTGGGCAGTTGTGAAGATTGAATAAAGTATTGTAAGTAAAGCACTTGGCACATATTAGATGCTCACTGATTCCTACTTTCTCCATTCCTTCATGACCACTCCCATTTACTACTTTTTTTCTCCCTCTCTACTTTACCAAATGGAAGCAGAGGTATTGTGTGTCTACATTATTATTATTTTAGATGGACAGAAGTGAACCTTTGACAGACTAGCTGAAATATACTGAAGTATAATTTCCATGCTCCACTCCCTATTACACACACAGACACGCGCACACACACACACACACAGAGAGAGAGAGAGAGAGAGAGACTTTGCTCAGAATGGATGAAAGAAGGGTCTTTCACTTGTGATGGTAATTCACTCATTTTTGCTCTACCCAAACTGTGAGTGTTAACTTCCGCTACCGCTGCAGCTGCTGCTGCTGCTACTCAACACAGCACCCCACCCAGGGGAACATTCAGCAACTTACACGATTAAATGGAGAGACTCAGGGAGAAAATTTGGGGCTGAATGGAGGTTATGGAAAGAGAACTGTTTTCAGAGACAAAGACATGAGTTCTAGTCCTGGCAGTAATTTGTATTGTCATTCAGCTATAGAAAAGCCTCTTAGCCACTTTGAGCCCCATATTTTCTCATCTAGAAAATGGTAAAAAACAATACCTACTATGCCTCTCTTTTAGGGTTGGCATGATAAGATAATGAATGTGAAAGCACTCCGTAAACTCTGAAGGGTGATACAATACACATGGAATGGATCCCTATTATTATTCCATCATGGAAGGTGGGAGAGGGAGGAGGAAGATGGCAAGATGATAATTTTCTGTTGCCTCCTCCAGTTCCTGCTTACAGAGCTGCACTCTTTGCCCTCCCACTCACCCCCTACACACACATCATCTGCTCTGCCTCTCTACTGTGAAAGTTTCAACCCGGGAGGCTTGAAACAAACAGCTCTAAGCTGTTCACTTATATTGTATCGTAAAAAATAGTTTTTAATGTTAGTTTCATGTTCTTGTATCATTTTTAAAATTTCCCATTTTAGGATAACTCTATTTCTTGATGTTCCCATGCTCTGCAGGTATTTCATAAATATTATTTCAAAGAGTAAGTGACTCTCTATTAGACGCTAAAACATGACGAAATCTTTTTTATTCAAAATAAGACAGAATTTCTTGTTCTTTCCAAAGGAAATAAGTAGACAAAATTATGACTTTATGAAGGAAATGATTTGATACTCCCATTCCCATGAGCCACTGCATTCACTAGTGTGATGATAGCAGCCAGAACAGTTTTATTATTATTTTGGCTAATGTATCTTGGATGTTCACCTGTTGGAAATAATCAAGCACTCCTATTTATTAAAGAAGTGACCCTTCATGTTTTTAAAAAGTGAATTTGTCTCTGGAAGCAATTATATTTTCAGTACTGGTTCTTAAAAAAAATTGATTACCCCTTTATCAGTTCTTTAGTTATGTAGTTCACTGTGAATCTTCCGAAAATAGCCTAACATTTAGAATTTAAGTAAAGGTTCACTTATTTACCTATTCAATAAATGTCTTTAGTGGTTAATAAATGTCAGGCTTCCAAAATATCATCTATTCCTATCCACCCATTTCCAGGTGAAGAAACAAACAAGTCCAGAGAGGTCAAGGGACTTGCTGAAGACCTCACAGTGAATTAGTGACAGAGCTGGTGTTGGAACCCAGATCTCCTGACCTAATTCAGTGACTTTGTAACACTCTCTCTCTTCTTTCTTAACTTATTTTCTGAAGTTATTCTGGAGGGGACTTTCACCTTTGGTATATTTATTCTTCCAATAACAGATAAAAGGTCATTCTTTGTCACTGTGTTTGAGCTATATGATCTTGAGCAAATTGCTTGCTCTTTTTGGGTCCTAGTTTCTTCATCAATAAAATGGAGCAACTAGACTAGGTGGTCTCTGAGGCTCTTTCCAGCTATGAGTTCTAATTTCCCATGGCTCTGTGAGTCATACTGTACACAGATCACTGATTATTCTCAATACCTAATAGAGAGAAGCTGGGAGAGCAAATTTCTGTGGTCTATGCTATACAAAACACTCCACCTTTCTCTGCTCTTTCAGCCCTCACTGCATCAGAACTGTCATATTTACTTTTGGTCTCTGTTCAAGGAACTAAAGACCACTGAGGGAAGAGCATGGGAGGGATGTTTTCCGAATTTCCTAACTACCTTAAGGCAGAAAGAACATGGTCAAAGATCTGGTCAAAGCATCCAGGCACATCCTAATAGTATGATTGGGCAAACTGCTCAACCTCTTTGCCATCAATTTGCTTGTCTAAAATGGAAATAATGTTACCTAATTTACATAATTATTTTGATGATTAAGAAAAAATACATAAAGTGCTTAACTGATATCTAGGTGCTTAATAAATGTTGCCTTTGCTGCTCCTTAGAAATCCATTTTTATGGTATGATTCAACTTAGATAAGATGTCCAGAAATAGACAAATCTACAGAAGCAGAAAGCAGATCAGTGGTTACCAGGGTCTTGAAGAGTGGTACAGCAATGGGTGGCATGGAATTTCTTTTTCAGGTGACGAAGATGTTCTAAAATTGATTGTGATGGTTGCACACCACTGAATATACCAAAAACTATTGAACCACATACTTTTTTTTTTGAGATGGAGTCTCACTCTATCACCCAGGCTGGAGTGCAGTGGTGTGATCTCGGCTCACCACAACCTCTGCCTCCTGGGTTCAAGTGATTCTTCCACCTCAGTCTCCTGAGTAGCTGGGATTACAGGTGCCCGCCGCCAGGCCGGCTAATTTTTGTATTTTTAGTAGAGATGGGGTTTCACCATGTTGGCCAGGCTGGCCTCAAACTCCTAACCTCTAGTGATCCACCCACCTCGGCTTCCCAGAGTGCTGAGATTACAGATGTGAGCCACCATGCCTGGCCTGAATTGTATACTTTAGATGTGTGAATTGTATGGTATTTGAATTATATCTCAATAAAGCTGTTACCAAAAAAGAATCATGATGAATATTGGGGGAAAAAAGGGTTTATTATAGATCAGTCATCCTTGGATACATCTAATCTTACTACTGACCTACAGCAGAGTTCTGGTAAGCACTGAATGAGATTATCAATTTAACAGTACTTTGAAAAATTTAATAGTGACAAAAGAAATGTATTCAGATGACAAAATCATAATTGGAGAAATAAAGAAAGACATGAATAAATGGAGACACAGTACTCCTGATGGGCAAGGCTAAAACTGTGAGAAAGACAATACTCTTTAAGTTAATGTATAGACTTAATGCAATACCAACTAAAAATTCTACAGGATACTTTACAGACCATGACAAACTTATAGTGAAATTCACCTGGAAGAATAAAAAGACAAAGATGCCAAAATATCTTCTTTTATGTAATGACGGTAGATAACCTCTTAGGTTTTAAACTTTATTACAAAGCCACACATATACAAAGACTCTTTGGCATTGGGTCAAAAGCAAAGATTGATCAAGGAATAGTGTATTTTAGAGAAAGAGAGCCAAACTCTTGTATTAAGAAAATTTCTTCTGGTAGGCTAAAACACACACATAAAGGGAGCAAAAACAAGTAAATGTTATTGGGAAAATTAGTAAGAAAAGTGAAGCTGAATATGTAACACATCATATGCTTTAATAAAATTCAGATAGATTAAAACTTAAACATAAGAATCTAAGCATGAAACTAGGAAAAGAAAAACAGGACAGCATTGTTTCTCTAGCTATCGTGGCCATTGAAAAAAATGAGGTGTCATCAAAGCCAGAATGATGTGTTCAGAGCCAGGATGGTGAGTTCAAATATATGACTAAAAATCTTTTGCATGCTGTACTACAGTAAAATGAAGATCAAAAAAGAAATAATCAAAAGGGAAAAATACGCTGTGAACAGAACTTTTATTAGGCTGGTGCAAAAATAATTGTGGTTTTTACCATAAAGTAGTGGCAAAAACTGCAATTGCTTTTGCACCAGCCCAATAAAACACACTAGTCAAAACAAATAAAGAAATAATAAAACATATAAGATCAATGTATGAAGCTCACTTGATACATTCTCATGGTCAAAGAGAATGGATAGCATGCACAGTAGAGAACACATTGAGTATAAAATTACATAACAAAACATACAACTTCAGCAAAACACAAATTAAAACACAAAGCTTTCCCCAACTTGGCAGGCATGTATATAATAAAGACAACTATTTGTTAGGAAATAGGTAACCATGTAAATTATTACTGTCAATGTTCATTTTCAGAACATATTATAACAATTTGCTCAGGTAATTTCATTTAGATATTATATCTTTCACTTCCAAAGATATAATATAAAATAAATGAAAATAAATTATGCAAAAATGTTCATTATGTTGCTATTTAAATATTCATCTACTGTATACGTATATCTGTAAATCACCATGTTATATGCTTAGGGGATTCATTTATGTATAAGGCACTGCAATCACTGCCCTCATGGAACCTATAATATAACAGGAAAGGCAATGTATGTTTAACTTTCTCTTTCATGGAAATAGAGGCAAAGTACTACAAGAACAAAAAAGAGGGACTGGGGAGTGGACCAGGGTGGGCGTGGGGAGAAGAAAGGTTTCATGGAGGAGGTAGCACTGAACATAGGCCTTGAAAGGTGAGTAGAGTTTGATGAAGAATGAGAGTGGTTAAAAGAGGAAAGGTCATTCCATGAAAAATTCCAAATATCCAATAACTGGGGGATGGATAAACACACTTTTGGATATTAACAGGCTAGATGTCTATGTAATCACCAGAAACAACCAAAAGAAATACATTTGTGAACTAACTTCAAGACACATAAAACCATGCCTGTACATTAAAAAGGTTAGGCAGGCACTCAGAGTGCTGGATATCCACAATGTTTGATTCAGTAAGGTTGCTCAAGTTCCACAATTTAAAAAAGTCAACAACACTGTACAAAGGTGAGTGCTAAGTCAAACTTACAGGCATTTGCTCTGATCTTTCTCTGGGATTAAACTCTCAGGGTCAGGAGGGCTGTGAGCACTGGGTTCCTGCAATGTCTTCAGAAAGTAAGAGTGGTAGTTGTTTGTGGTTACTGCAGGGGGCTGTATTCTGTGCTTCCTCTGCTCTTATATCTCATATGAACACAAGTTATCTGCTTGATGTGTCACTTTCTCCCCCCACCCCACCACACCTTCAGCCTCTCTCCCCCTCATACCCTAGCCCACTAAATCCTCTTCTATTTCAACAAAACAATCACAATGTCTAGTTTCCCAAATCCCTGAGTAATGGTACAGGAGTTAGGAGTGCTCAGAGCATCTGTCTTGTTTTACTCAGTCTATTGACGGGGAAAAAGAACAGCAGCCGGGATTGGGAAACTTAGTTTATGTAAGTTGGAATTCATCAGCTCTGATTTCTGCCTGCTACATTCTTACCCAAATTTATTGTGTGTTCCCTCTGCAAACATAAAATAGAAATGTGAAAAGCAATTTAGAGTTACTCAAAGAAAAACTTGTCTCTCTGCCTGAAGTTTTTCAAGTTATAGGTCCCAGGCAGACACGTGAAAATAGACCAGTTTTTATTGTACGGTCAAAATCAGTGGCTCTCAGTGAAAAGGCCCATCCCACTGTTGATGCCCCCTCCACACTTTGTGGGATTTCAACAAATTGCACAAGGCTATTATACTCATCTACAATTTCTTGTTATTTTTTTAAGGAGACCTTCAGCATTTCACCCATCTCCCCCAATTATTTCTCCTAGAAAGACTGAGGCATTTAGCTTATTGGACTTCTCTCCATATAAATGGCCAGTCATGGGCCAACTGTGTGGTGTTCAAGACAAACAATATACCTCGTGTAATAAAGAATCATTCTCCCCTGAGGGAATCTGAGACTAATTGAAAAGTTACTGTGTAATAGGCTCCCTTTTCTTAATCATATCTTGTGTTTGTGCAAATGTTAATAAAAAAGCCTCCCACCAATGTATTTTTATCCAAATGTTGCTCAATTCTATTATAATAATTTTATTGTCCTAACATCCCTGTGAAATCAGTAAACCAGTAATGAAACAAACAGATCTGCATTGGTTTAAATCAGGCACTATGTTCAGTTTCCCACATTAGAAGGAGCAGTGGTCAGATTGTCTGAAGAGATGGACACTGGCCGTGGCACTAACTAGTTATCTAACCATAATCTAATAATGGTTCTCATTTCCTCTTTTGTAAAGCGAGAGATTGGAGAGACAATTTGCAGAAGTTTTTTTCCACTTCTAAGATTCAATGAGTCAAAGTTTGGAGACTTATTTCAGAGGCAACCAGCTATGTGCAAAATATAGTATTACAAAATAGAAAATATATTGGCTTTGTAGCAAAAATACTTGGGCCTGAATCTTGGATTTACCACTAACTAGTAGTGTTACTTTGGCCGAGTCACCCTCCCTAATCCTCACCTTTCCTCTATAAAATGGAAATAGAAATCCCTTATATACTTATTGTGATGGTTAAATAAGAAAACATACATAAAGCAAATGGCATGTGATGGATTCTCCATAAATGGTAGCCACACTTAACTGCTTCATAGGCCAACTGGAACATTGTCTCCAGAACATATTTGTATATTTCTTATCTATAAATATTCTTTCTATATCTGAAAATAAATATGGATCTTCTCCACTTTTTCAGTTAAAGAATGGATTATCAAGAGTGTAATTACTATATTAACAACTTGATTTTACATATGAGGAAAATGAAGTTTATATGACTAGTCCAAAGTCATACAGCGAGTTAATGACAGAGCTGTCTAGGATCCAGGTCATCAAATCCCAGGATGGTATATTTTACACACCCAACTGATATTCTTTCCAATAGGCCATGTTGCTATTAACAGTTTGTGGTGTCAGACAAAAATAATAATGATTTTTATACACTATATTACTTAGCTAAGTCTATCAAGAACAGAAAAACAGAATACTGGAAATCTGAGTAACTCAAGCTAAACCACTTTTTCTAAATTTCAAGACAAAATAACTAAACAGAAACATTTGAGTAATTGAGGGAGCAGCAAGACAGATGAATGTCACTATTTGTCTCCCCATATCTACCTTTGTCTCCCTTCAAGTTAGTCTGATCATCTGAATGAAGGGTATCACTGTTTAGCTAGAAACCTACAAGAAATCCTTAATAGCTTTATATTATATCTCCTTCTATTTCACCTCCTCCCTTACCTAAATGTAACCAAGTCCTTCTATTTCCATCTTCTAAATTCCTCTTAATTCTGGTCAATTCTTTGTACCTTGCTTTAACAGGTCATAATCTTTTCTCACCTGGACTGCTACAACAACCTGTTACTTCATCTCCATTTGGCTGTTCTTAGTACCTAAAAATCAATTACGTATAGCTAGTTGATCTTTTTAGATGAAAACAACAATATGTACCGAAACTTGAAATTTTATGAAGTAAAATTTTATTTGTGTAACTTGCCTTGTACACCACTTTTCTTCGAGTTGCTTATTATCTCATTTTTATTTGACTAACTTGCTATATGTATATATCTATTTTTCCACAAATGCTATCAGATGTTATGACTACAAATATATTTTTCAAAATAATAAAATATGCAAAATTAATTTATTCAAAAACTTACTGGATGTCTATTATGTCCTAGACACTAGGGAAGTATAGTCAACAAGACAGACAATGTCCCTATTCTCATAAACATGTATACTAGTGGACAGAGAAAGATAATTAGCAAACAAATAAATATATAATACAATGGCAATGCTATAACGAAAATGTTAAATGCCATGATGAAAAATAAATAAGAATTTATACTTAAAGAGAGTGAACCAGGCACTCATGCTTAACTATAAATGACATAAAATAATTATTTTAGTGGCATAAACCCATGAGGAAAAAGAAAAACAGGAAAGAGTATGAGACAGCAACTTTTAGGAATAGAAAGGCAAAAGAGCAAATATCAACTGATTAGCAGGCCTAATAAACTGGAATCTTAAACCAGCATTGAGGAAATTAAGAACAATTTGCACCAAGGAAGCATCAGGTACTTCTGTAAGTGAGGGTGAAAGTGGAGCTAAAAACAGAGAGATTGGTTGAAACATGGTTTAAGAACCAACAGGCCTCCAATTCCCCTCCTTCATTATTCACAGCTGATCATTCCCCTACATACTTTTCTCTTACAGAAGAGTGGAGATTTAGTCTCTGATAAATAAAATACAGAGTGTTAGGATTGGGTGTCTCATACAGAGCTGAGTGTGAGATTAAGTGAACATCTAGCTATATACTACATATTGAGATCACCAACCGTCTTTTCTTACATGGCTCCCAAAAACATAGAACCAAGGTCTATATTTCCCATAAGGAAAAGTGTAAGATTATTTACTGAGAAAATCTGAGCAACCTTATAGTAAATTATGTAAAAATAATTAGAAGATCACCAAAGGAAGAGAGCCAGCCAAATCATCCTATAGTGACACTCACCACGACAAAAACTTTTAATCAGCTTCTTTGTGTCCCATTCAAACATAACCAAACATCTAAGGATTCCCAGACATGATTTTTAAAAATTCTATGATGAAATGAAGACAAGGAAATAAAACAATTTAAGAAAAGAGATTGCAGTGAAAAGATCACTTACAAATCACTAAGATTATTAGAAATATGAAAGAAGATATTGTAGTCATTAAAAAGAACAGTATACTATTAAAAATGAACATTAAATAAAAGAACTCTTAGATATTTGAAATGATAGCAGAAATGAAATTTCACTAGAAGTAGTAGAAAATGAAGTTGAAATTTTATGGAAAAACCAGACCAAAGAGACAAAAACATAGAAAATGAGAAATAAAATATTTTTAAAATTAGAGAATCAAACCAGGAGGTCCAACATAGGAATTGTAGGTTTTCATGAAAGAGAAGAGAGCAAATGGAGGGGACAAAATTATGAAATAAGTCAATCAAAAAATCCCAGAACTAAAGAAATGGTTTCTAGATTAAAAGGGAAATTGAGTTCCTAACAAAATTGATAAAAGTAGACCCACACTAAAACACACCATGTTTAAAGTTAAGAACACTAGACACCAAGCAAAGATTATATTTGAATGATGGAAACTGAGCAGAAAGGCAAAGGTAAGTAAGGGCCAGAGATGACCATAATTGCATGGGAATGTGTACCACTTACTATATCTAACCCATCGACGTTTACCTGGTTTACTCTGAAAGGACATTCAGTATTCAAAGGCTTCTCTCTATTTTCACTGTTCCATCTTAGTCCAATCCACTATTATCTTTCTCTTGGATTACTACAATAGCCTGTAACTGGTCTCTCTACCTTCACTCTGGTTCCCTATAGCCCATCCCCCAGACAGCAGCCAGAAGTGTAAATTGCAGTGTAAATCAGACCCTTTCTCTCCTCTTCTTAATCTCCCAATGGCTTTTCATTTCATCCAAAATTAAAACCAAATTCTTCACATTCGCCTTCTAGACTCTCCATAATATGGCCCTTGACTGCCTTTTGACCTCATCATTAGTCTTTTTCACTACTTTTACCCACACTGATCTTCTTCATGTTCTATGCACATGCCCAGCACATTTACAACTTAAGTTGTAACGTGCTTAAGGAAAAGACCTGCAAGTCTTTTCCTTAAGATCTTTTCATGGCTAGCTCCTTCTCATAACTTAGGTCTCAGCTCATTTGTCACTTTCTGAGAGAAAAATTTCCTAATCAGCTTATCTAAAGTACTCACTGAAAATTCTAGCAGGAGCTTCAACATAGCTAACTAGAGGCATCTTGTGCTCACCTCCTCCACTAAGAAGAAGGAAAATAATGAGTAAATTGTCACATTTCAAATAAATCATCCAAGAGAGAATGCTGGAATTCAACAGAAAAGTGACAGGAAACACCTAAAGCAAGGACAGAGAGGGAAGCAAGGCAGCCTGCTCAGTTGAGATTGGCTGAAAGCCTAGAGATACTCCCCAATGTGTGGAAAGAGTAAGTGAGGGACCCTCAGCAGACTACATTCACACTGTGAACTCCTGAAATCCTAGCCACAGAAAAACTCCTAGACTCTCACGGGCCTGAAATTAACATAGGGAGCTGCCTGTAGACAACATGAAGGCATTGTTTTAGGGAATGAGCTAGTTCTGGGTCCCACAATCACCCCAAATCCTAAGCAGCTACAGCGAGGAACCATTTTCAGAGCACAGTCTCTTTAATAAATGGTGATGGGAAAATTGGATTGCCATGTATGGAAGAATGAAACTGGACCTCTATCATTCACCGTATATAAAAATCAACTCAAGATGAATTAAAGACTTGTATTAGTCCATCTTGTGTTGCTACAAAGGAATACTTAAGACTTGAGACTAGATAATGTACAAAAAAAAAGGAGATTTATTTGGCTCCCAGTTCTGCAGGCTGTACAAGCATGGCACCAGCAACTGCTCAGCTTCTGGTGAGGCCTCAGGAAACTTTTACTCATGGCAGAAGGTGACTGGGGAGCAGGCGGGTCACGTGGATCATCTCCATGATTCAAACACCTTCTATTAGGCCCCATCTCTAACACTGGGGATCACATTTCAACATGAGATTTGGAGGAGACAAACATCTCCACTATATTAAGACTTAAGTGCAAGACCCAAAACTATAAAACTATGAGATGAAAACATAGGGAAAACACTTCAGGAAGTTACCCTATATGGGCTAAAAAGGGGAGGAGACTTTTCTGGAAGCTGCCCACCCCTTTCCAGGAAAACTCATGAGTAATCCACTCCTTGTTTAGCATATAGTCATGAAATAACTATAAATATAATCAGTTGAACAGCCCATGCCACTGCTCTGCCTATGGAGTAGCAATTCTTCTATTCTGTTACTTTCTTAATAAACTTGCTTTAACTTAAAAAAAAAAAAAACACTTCAGGACCTTGGTCTAGACAAACATTTTATGGCTAAGACCTCAAAAGCACATACACACACAAACAAAAATAGATAAATGAAACTATATTAAAATCAAAAGCTTCTGCACAGCGAAGGAAACAATCAACAGGGTGAAGAGACAATCTGTTGAATGAGAAAATATTTGCAAACTATTCATCTGACAAGCAACTAATACCCAGAATATGCAAGGAACTCAAACAACTCAACAATATTAAAACAAATAATCCCATTAAAAAGTGGGCAAATGACATGAATAATTTGTCAAAAGAATACATATAAATGGCCAACAGGTATATAACAATGTTCAGCTTCACTAATCATTCAGGGAAATGCAAATCAAAACCACAATGAGATATTGTGATACACCAGTTAGAATGACTAGTATTAAAAAGACAAAAAATAACAGATGCTGGTGAGGAAAATGGAACTTATACACTCTTGGTGGGAATGTAAACTAGTACAACCATTATGGAAGACAGTATAATTTCTCAAAAAACTCAAAATAGAACCACCATACAATCCAGTAATCTTGCTACTGAGTATTTATCCAAAGGAAGAGAAATCGGTATGACCTACACTTGCATGTTTATTGCAGCTAATAGCAAAGACATGGAGTCCACTACTGCAATTGCAGTGGTACCACTCTAAAAGCACTCGGGCCGGGGAAGGAACAAGAGGCCTAGTCAATACGTTGGTACCTCCAGCACTCTGTAGCCACAATATAGAGACGAGTCCAGCTCCTTTTCATTGGGAACCCCTACCTCCTACTCCAGCTGGCAGGGCCCCTGGTTCATGACGACAGAACTGTCACCCCAACCATGGCTGAGCATACCTACTGGTAGTGGCCTGGAGTTTCCCTAGGGAGAGGTTTTCAGAGGCATCCAACAGCCCCTCTGCCACTGCCACGGCAGCATTTCCTTCCCTGCTGCAATCATTCTGGGAAAGAAACAAAGAGCCTGAGGGTTGGCTCTTTTCAAATATTTTTTGAAATCTTTGTTCCCCTGCCAGCTGTCTTTAAGGACAGCATGCTCCCTAAGTCCCACATCACAATAAATATTATTTAACACAGACCAATAATTCCATATCACATTTGAAAATACACCTGAGCATCTAGCATGCCATAGTCACCATATGAACAGGAGACCAATCTCTCCTTTCTGTGAGCCTTCAACACCCTACTGCCCAACAAACTATGCCAGCAGTGCAGCTACCCCACCCCACTGACTGAACACTCCCAGTAACTGTAGCTCCATGTTTCTTAGAGGTGGAGCCCCTAGGGGACATGAAAACCTCTCTGCCACTGCCTCTGCAGTGGTACTGCCCCTACTGCCTTCAGACACTGTTCAAAAGAAGATATACAAGCAGCCAACAGGCATATGAAAAAAAAGCTCAACATGATTCATCACTAGAGAAATGCAACTCAAAACGACAATGAGATACCATCTCAGATCAGTCAAAATGGCTATTGTTAAAAAGTAAAAAAATAACAGATGCTGGTGAGGTCGCAGAGAAAAGGGAACACTAGCCAGGCACAGTGGCTCACTCCTGTAATCCCAGCACTTTGGGAGGCCAAAGCAGGTGGATCACTTGAGGTTGGAGTTCGAGACCAGCCTGGCCAATGTGACGAAACCCCATCTCTACTAAAAATACAAAAAATTAGCTGGGTGTCATGGCGGGTGCCTGTAATCCCAGCTACTCGGGAGGCTGAGGCAGGAGAATAGCTTGAACTCAGGAGGCAGGGGTTGCAGTGAGCTGAGATCACACCACTGCCCTCTAGCCTGGGCGACAGAGTGAGACTCCTTCAAAAGAAGAAGAAGAAGATGGAGAAGGAGAAGGAGGGGAAGGGGAAGGGGAAGAGGAAGAGGAAGAGGAAGAAGAAGAAGAAAGAAAAGGGGACGGGAACACTTACACACTGCTGGTGGCAGTGTATATTAGTTCAGCCACCATAGACAGCAATTTGGAGATTTCTCAAAGAACTTAAAGCAGAACTACCATTCAACCCAGCAATCCTATTACTGGGTATATACTCAAAGGAATATAAATCATTCTACCATAAAGACACATGCACGTTTATGTTCATTGCAGCACTATTCATAATAGCAAAGACACGAAATCAACACAAATGCCCATCAGTAGTAGACTGAATGAGAAAATGTAATACATATACACCATGGAATTAATGCAAATGCCCATCAACGACAGATTAGATAAAGAAAATGTGGTACATATACACCATGGAATGCTATGTAGTCATAACAAAGAACAAGATCATGTCTTTCGTGGGAACATGAATGGAGCTGGAGGCCATTATCCTTAGCAAACTAATGTAGGAACAGAAAACCAAATATCGCATGCTCTCCCTTGTAAGTGGGAGCTAAATGATGAGAACCTATGGGCACATAGAAGGGAATAACAGACACTGGAACTTACTTGAGGGTGGCAGGTGGGAGGAGGAAAATAAGCAGGGAAAATAACTGTTGAATACTAGGCTTAGCACCAGGATGATGAAATAATCTGTACAACAAACACCCACGACACAAGTTTACCTATATAACAAAACTGCATGTGTACCCTGAACCTAAAATAAAAAAATTAAAAACAAAGTCACGGAGCCAACCTAAGCGTCCATCAATGGATGGATGGATAAAGAAAACATGATGTTACACAAAGTGGAATACTATTAGGCCATTCAAAAGAATGAAATCATGTCATTTGTAGCAACATGGATGGAACTGGAGATCATTATGTTAAGTGAAATAAGCCAGACAGAAAAAAGACAAATACTGCTTACATGGAGGTTAAAAAAGTTTATCTCATGGAGATAGAAAATAGAATCATAGATACCAGAGGCTGGAAAGTGTGTGTGCATTGGAGGGCAGATGGAGAGTTTGGTCAATGTGTACAAACATACAATTAATTAGATAAAAGAAATAAGTTCTAATGCTTAATAGGAGAGTAGGGTGATTATAGTTAGCAACAATGTATTGTATTTTTCAAAGTAGCTGGAAGAGAGGGCTTGATTGTTCCCAGCACATAGAAATAGTAAACACTGTGGTGATAGATACCCCAAATATGCTGACTTGATCATTATACATTATATGAATGTAATGAATATTCACTATACGGAATTAATAACTTGTATTGCCCCTGCAAAATAGACCCCTGGAGATACAGACTCTCCTGGATTACCAAGAACATTCAGATTGGTGATAATAGATTTCCTTTTCTTACAGGTCTTACGACAGGCCTTGTTAGGGAGGTAGTAATTGTCTTAGTCTACTTAGTTGGGCTGCCATAACAAAAATACCACAGATGGGTAGTTTAAACAAAATGAATTTAGTTTTGCAGCGTTCTGGAGGGTGCAAGTCAAAGATCAAGTTGCTAGCATGGTTACTTTCTGGTGAGGGTTCTCTTCCTGGCTTACAGATGATCACCTGCCTTCTCATTATGTCCTCCCCTGGTTGGGGGGTAGGAGGGAGAAGAGAGGGCTCTCTAGTGTCTCTTCTTATAAGGGCACTAATTCTATCATAAGTGCCTCACCCTCATGACCTCATCTAAGCCTAAACAAAGGTTCCATTCTCCAAATACTATCATTTGTGAGGTTAGGGCTTCAACATTTGAATTTGAGGAAACAAAATTCAGTCCACAGCAGTAACGAAACTGACAGGAGAAAGTGGCAACATGGCAGGCAGGATTATTAGGGATGCAATTGACTGAATAGAGGTCCTAATCACATTTTCTTCTAGATTTGTATATCTGTGGAGCTCACTGAAGAACTCTTATGTTTCCAATTTGTCAACTCCCAGCGCTCCCTTCTCCATTCTACTATCCTCCCAAACTACTCTGTGATAAATCAAGGATTGTCATATTCTAAAGTGTTCCAATGGGATTAAGTTCCATAGACAGGGAAGGAATTTCTTCGTGTTTAATAGATAAGAAATCTAGTACCCATCACAGGGAAGTAATATGCTCATAGTATCACTGAAAACAGTATTTCAAGCCAGATTTGTGACACATAGTTCTTATCTTCCAGCAGAAAGCTTTTCCTTCTGAGTAGTTGTCTATTTCTGAATAGACCCAGGCCTCAGGTTGGTTATGAGATAATTCAACAGAGATTTATAGGCTGCTAAAATGCTGGGTCACTGTAATCCATACTCTGTACTTCACTGTTATTTCCATCTTTCTGGATATTCTATCCCAGTAACTGAAAATTAGAAAGAGCCCCCCCGCCCCCAACCTTGTCCACCAACTTCCAAACATCATTAGGGAAGAAGTACAATGTGTACTTGTTCCCTTGGCACATCAGGTGGCAAAATTTTATCCTTTCTCAGGCCAATTAAAAGTTTGCCATCACTTTGTTCCCCTGCCAGATGTCTTTAAGGATAGCATGCTCCCTAAGTCCCACATCACAATAAATATTACTTAACATAAACCAATAATTCCATAGCACATTTGAAAATATCAAGATTACTACTGAGATTGAAACATTGACTAGAAAAGAGCCCCAATGATTTCCCGATTATTAAGTAATTATGGATGTGGAAACTGCCACCTTCCCAAAACTCAAGTCCTCCAGGAAGCCTTTCAGGACTAAAAACCCACCCAACATTGACTACTCAGTTGCTCCACTTTGCATTCTATTGTTTGACCTTGTTTAGCTGTTGCTTTGAAAACACTCCTAAAGCGGGACCCTGACCCCTGAGCAGCCTAACTGGGAGACACCCCCCAGTAGGGACAGACTGACACCTCACTCGGCCGGGTACTCCTCTGAGACAAAACTTCCAGAGGAACAATCGGACAGCTGAATTTGCGGTTGACGAAAATCCACTGTTCTGCAGCCACCGCTGCTGACACCCAGGCAAACAGCGTCTGGAGTGGACCTCTAGCAAACTCCAACAGACCTGCAGCTGAGGGTCCTGTCTGTTAGAAGGAAAACTAACAAACAGAAAGGACATCCACACCAAAAACCCATCTGTACATCACCATCATCAAAGACCAAAAGTAGATAAAACCACAAAGATGGGGAGAAAACAGAGCAGAAAAACTGGAAACTCTAAACAGCAGAGCACCTCTCCTCCTCCAAAGGAACACAGTTCCTCACCAGCAACGGAACAAAGCTGGATGGAGAATGACTTTGACGAGTTGAGAGAAGAAGGCTTCAGACCATCAAACTACTCCGAGCTACAGGAGGAAATCCAAACCAATGGCAAAGAAGTTAAAAACTTTGAAAAAAAATTAGACGAATGTTTAACTAAAATAACCAATGCAGAGAAGTGCTTAAAGGAGCGGATGGAGCTGAAAGCCAAGTTTTGAGAACTACGTGAAGACTGCAGAAGCCTCAGTAGCCGATGTGATCAACTGGAAGAAAGGGTATCAGTGATGGAAGATGAAATGAATGAAATGAAGTGAGAAGGGAAGTTTAGAGAAAAAAGAATAAAAAGAAACAAACAAAGCCTCCAAGAAATATGGGACTATGTGAAAAGACCAAACCTACGTCTGATTGGTGTACCTGAAAGTGACAGGGAGAATGGAACCAAGTTGGAAAACACTCTGCAAGATATTATCCAGGAGAACTTCCCCAATCTAGCAAGGCAGGCCAACATTCAGATTCAGGAAATACAGAGAATGCCACAAAGATACTCCTCGAGAAGAGCAACTCCAAGACACATAATCGTCAGATTCACCAAAGTTGAAATGAAGGAAAAATGTTAAGGGCGGCCAGAGACAAAGGTCAGGTTACCCACAAAGGGAAGCCCATCAGACTAACAGTGGATCTCTCGGCAGAAACTCTGCAGCCAGGAGAGAGTGGGGGCCAATATTCAACATTCTTAAAGAAAAGAATTTTCAACACAGAATTTCATATCCAGCCAAACTAAGTTTCATAAGTGAAGGAGAAATAAAATACTTTACAGACAAGCAAACGCTGAGTGATTTTGTCACCACCAGGCCTGGCCTAAAAGAGCTCCTGGGGGGTGGAGCCAAGATGGCCGAATAGGAACAGCTCCGGTCTCCAGCTCCCAGCCCCAGGGACACCGAAGACGGGTGATTTCTGCATTTCTGCTTGAGGTACCGGTTTCATCTCACTAGGGAGTGCCTAACAGTGGGTGCAGGACAGTCGGTGAAGCGCACTGTGCGCGAGCCGAAGCAGGGCGAGGCATTGCCTCACTCGGGAAGCGCAAGGGGTCAGGGAGTTCCCTTTCCTAGTCAAAGAAAGGGGAAACAGACGGCACCTGGAATATCGGGTCAGTCCCACCCCAATACTGCGCTTTTCCAACGGGCCTGGAAAACGGCACACTAGGAGATTGTGTCCCGCACCTGGCTCGGA
The DNA here is from genome assembly GCF_009828535.3 of Hylobates moloch. Classification (NCBI taxonomy): domain Eukaryota; kingdom Metazoa; phylum Chordata; class Mammalia; order Primates; family Hylobatidae; genus Hylobates; species Hylobates moloch. The sequence continues at coordinate 111,922,435 of NW_026652282.1, forward strand.
GGGTCCTGTGCCCACGGAGTCTCGCTGATTGCTAGCACAGCAGTCTGAGATCAAGCTACAAGGCGGCAGCGAGGCTGGGGGAGGGGCGCCCGCCATTGCCCAGGCTTGCTTAGGTAAACAAAACAGCCAGGAAGCTTGAACTGGGTGGAGCCCACCACAGCTCAAGGAGGCCTGCCTGCCTCTGTAGGCTCCACCTCTGGGGGCAGGGCACAGACAAACAAAAACTCAGCAAGAACCTCCACAGACTTAAAGGTCCCTGTCTGACTGACAGCTTTGAAGAGAGTAGTGGTTCTCCCAGCACGCAGCTGGAGATCTGAGAACGGACAGACTGCCTCCTAAAGTGGGTCCCTCACCCCTGAGCAGCCTAACTGGGAGGCACCCCCCCCAGTAGGGACAGACTGACACCTCATTCAACCGGGTACTCCTCTGAGACAAAACTTTCAGACGAACTATCAGACAGCTGAATTTGTGGTCTCACGAAAATCTGCTGTTCTGCAGCCACCGCTGCTGACACCCAGCCAAACAGGGTCTGGAGTGGACCTCTAGTAAACTCCAACAGACCTGCAGCTGAGGGTCCTGTCTGGTAGAAGGAAAACTAACAAACAGAAAGGACATCCACACCAAAAACTCACCTGTACATCACCATCATCGAAGACAAAAAGTAGATAAAACCACAAAGATGGGGAAAAAACAGAGCAGAAAAACTGGAAACTCTAAAAAACAGAGCACCTCTCCTCCTCCAAAGGAACGCAGTTCCTCACCAGCAACGGAACAAAGCTGGATGGAGGATGACTTTGATGAGTTGAGAGAAGAAGGCTTCAGACGATCAAACTACTCTGAGCTACGAGAGGAAATTCAAAACAATAGCAAAGAAGTTAAAAACTTTGAAAAAATATTAGAAGAATGGATAACTAGAATAACCAATGGAGAGAAGGGCTTAAAGGAGCTGATGGAGCTGAAAGCCAAGTTTCGAGAACTACGTGAAGATTGCAGAAGCCTCAGTAGCAGATGCGATCAACTGGAAGAAAGGGTATCACTGATGGAAGATGAAATGAATGAAATGAAGAGAGAAGGGAAGTTTAGAGAAAAAAGAATAAAAAGAAATGAACAAAGCCTCCAAGAAATTTGGGACTATGTGAAAAGACCAAACCTACGTCTGATTGGTGTACCTGAAAATGATGGGGAGAATGGAACCAAGTTGGAAAACACTCTGCAAGATATTATCCAGGAGAACTTCCCCAATCTAGCAAGGCAGGCCAGCATTCAGATTCAGGAAATACAGAGAACGCCACAAAGATACTCCTCGAGAAGAGCAACTCCAAGACACATAATTGTCAGATTCACCAAAGTTGAAATGAAGGAAAAAATGTTAAGGGCGGCCAGAGAGAAAGGTCGGGTTACCCACAAAGGGAAGCCCATCAGACTAACAGCTGATCTCTCAGCAGAAACTCTACAAGCCAGAAGAGAGTGGGGGCCGATATTCAACATTCTTAAAGAAAAGAATTTTCAACCCAGAATTTGCTATCCCGCCAAACTAAGCTTCATAAGTGAAGGAGAAATAAAATACTTTACAGACAAGCAAACGCTGAGTGATTTTGTCACCACCAGGCCTGCCCTAAAAGAGCTCCTGAAGGAAGCACTAAACATGGAAAGGAACAACCGGTACCAGCCACTGCAAAAACATGCCAAATTGTAAAGACCAGCGAGGCTAGGAAGAAACAATAGCAACTAACGAGCAAAATAACCAACTAACATCATAATGACAGGATCAGATTCACACATAACAATATTAACGTTAAATGTAAATGGGCTAAATGCTCCAATCAAAAGACACAGACTGGCAAACTGGATAAGGAGTCAGGACCCATCAGTGTGCTGTATTCAGGAAACCCATCTCATGTGCAGAGACACACATAGGCTCAAAATAAAGGGATGGAGGAAGATCTATCAAGCAACTGGAAAACAAAAAAAGGCAGGGGTTGCAATCCTAGTCTCTGATAAAATAGACTTTAAACCAACAAAGATCA
>NW_026652282.1:111929461-111967901 GCF_009828535.3 Hylobates moloch
CCCTAAAGTATAATAAAAAAAATTATGGAAAAAAAAAAAAAAAGAGCTCCTGAAGGAAGCACTAAACATGGAAAGGAAAAACTGGTACCAGCCGCTGCAAAAACGTGCCAAATTGTAAAGACCATCGAGGCTAGGAAGAAACTGCATCAACTAACGAGCAAAATAACCAGCTAACATCATAATGACAGGATCAAATTCACACATAACAATATTAACTTTAAGTGTAAATGGGGTAAATGCTCCAATTAAAAGACACAGACTGGCAAATTGGATAAGGAGTCAAGACCCATCAGCGTGCCGTATTCAGGAAACCCATCTCACGTGCAGAGACACACATAGACTCAAAATAAAGGGATGGAGGAAGATCTACCAAGCAAATGGAAAACAAAAAAAGCCAGGGGATGCAATCCTAGTCTCTGATAAAATAGACTTTAAACCAACAAAGATCAAAAGAGACAAAGAAGGCCATTACATAATGGTAAAGGGATCAATTCAACAAGAAGCGCTAAGTATCCTAAATATATATGCATCCAGATTCATAAGGCAAGTCCTGAGTGACCTACAAAGAGACTTAGACTCCCACACAATAATAATGGGAGATTTTAACACCCCACTGTCAACATTAGACAGATCAACGAGACAGAAAGTTAACAAGGATATCCAGGAATTGAACTCAGCTCTGCACCAAGCAGAACTAATAGACATCTACAGAACTTTCCACCCCAAATCAACAGAATATACATTTTTTTCAGCACCACACCACACCTATTCCAAAATTGACCACATACTTGGAAGTAAAGCTCTCCTCAGCAAATGTAAAAGAACAGAAATTATAACAAACTGTCTCTCAGACCACAGTGCAATCAAACTAGAACTCAGGATTAACAAACTCACCCAAAACCGCTCAACTACATGGAAACTGAACAACCTGCTCCTGAATGACTACTGGGTACACAACGAAATGAAGACAGAAATAAAGATGTTCTTTGAAACCAACGAGAACAAAGACACAACATACCAGAATCTCTGGGACACATTCAAAGCAGTGTGTAGAGGGAAATTTAGAGCACTAAATGCCCACAAGAGAAAGCAGGAAAGATCCAAAATTGACACCCTAACATCACAATTAAAAGAACTAGAAAAGCAAGAGCAAACACATTCAAAAGCTAGCAGAAGGCAAGAAATAACTAAGAGCAGAACTGAAGGAAATACAGACACAAAAAACCCTTCAAAAAATTAATGAATCCAGGAGCTGGTTTTTTGAAAATATCAACAAAATTGATAGACCGCTAGCAAGACTAATAAAGAAGAAAAGAAAGAAGAATCAAATAGACTCAATAAAAAATGATAAAGGGGATATCACCACCGATCCCACAGAAATACAATCTACCATCAGAGAATACTACAAACACCTCTACGCAAATAAACTAGAAAATCTAGAAGAAATGGATAAATTCCTCGACAAATACACCCTCCCAAGACTAAACCAGGAAGAAGTTGAATCTCTGAATAGACCAATAAGAGGCTCTGAAATTGTGGCAATAATCAATAGCTTACCAACCAAAAAGAGTCCAGGACCTGATGGATTCACAGCCGAATTTTACCAGAGGTACAAGGAGGAACTGGTACCATTCCTTCTGAAACTATTCCAATCACTAGAAAAAGAGGGAATCCTCCCTAACGCATTTTATGAAGCCAGCATCATCCTGATACCAAAGCCCAGCAGAGACACAACCAAAAAAGAGAATTTCAGACCAATATCCTTGATGAACATTGATGCAAAAATCCTCAATAAAATACTGGCAAACCGAATCCAGCAGCACATCAAAAAGCTTATCCACCATGATCAAGCGGGCTTCATCCCTGGGATGCAAGGCTGGTTCAACATACACAAATCAATAAATGTAATCCAGCATATAAACAGAACCAAAGACAAAAACCACATGATTATCTCAATAGATGCAGAAAAGGACTTTGACAAAATTCAGCAGCCCTTCATGCTAAAAACTCTCAATAAATTAGGTATTGATGGGACGTATGTCAAAATCATAAGAGCTATCTATGACAAACCCACAGCCAATATCATACTGAATGGGCAAAAACTGGAAGCATTCCCTTTGAAAACTGGCACAAGACAGGGATGCCCTCTCTCACCACTCCTATTCAACATAGTGTTGGAAGTTCTGGCCAGGGCAATCAGGCAGGAGAAGGAAATAAAGGGTATTCAATTAGGAAAAGAGGAAGTCAAATTGTCCCTGTTTGCTGATGACATGATTGTATATCTAGAAAACCCCATTGTCTCAGCCCAGAATCTCCTTAAGCTGATAAGCAACTTCAGCAAAGTCTCAGGATACAAAATCAATGTACAAAAATCATAAGCATTCTTGTACACCAATCACTGACAAACAGAGAGCCAAATCATGAGTGAACTCCCATTCACAATTGCTTCAAAGAGAATAAAATACCTAGGAATCCAACTTACAACGGATGTGAAGGACCTCTTCCAGGAGAACTGCAAACCACTGCTCAATGAAATAAAAGAGGATACAAACAAATGTAAGAACATTCCATGCTCATGGGTTGGAAGACTCAATATCGTGAAAATGGCCATACTGCCCAAGGTAATTTATAGATTCAATGCCATCCCCATCAAGCTACCAATGACTTTCTTCACAGAATTGGAAAAACTACTTTAAAGTTCATATGGAACCAAAAAAGAGCCCACATCGCCAAGTCAATCCTAAGCCAAAAGAACAAAGCTGGAGGCATCACGCTACCTGACTTCAAACTATACTACAAGGCTACAGTAACCAAAACAGCATGGTACTGATACCACAACAGAGACATAGATCAATGGATCAGAACAGAGCCCTCAGAAATAATGCTGTATATCTACAACTATCTGATCTTTGACAAACCTGACAAAAACAAGCAATGGGAAAAGGATTCCCTATTTAATAAATGGTGCTGGGAAAACTGGCTAGCCATATGTAGAAAGCTGAAACTGGATCCGTTCCTTACACTTTATACAAAAATTAATTCAAGATGGATTAAAGACTTACATGTTAGTTCTAAAACCATAAAAACCCTAGAAGAAAACCTAGGCAATACCATTCAGGACAGAGGCCTGGGCAAGGACTTCATGTCTAAAACACCAAAAGCAATGGCAACAAAAGCCAAAATTGACAAATGGGATCTAATTAAACTAAAGAGCTTCTGCACAGCAAAAGAAACTACCATCAGAGTGAACAGGCAATCTACAAAATGGGAGAAAATTTTCGCAACCTACTCATCTGACAAAGGGCTAATATCTAGAATCTGCAGTGAACTCAAACAAATTTACAAGAAAAAGAACAAACAACCCCATCAACAAGTGGGCGAAGGATATGAACAGACACTTCTCAAAAGAAGACTGTTATGCAGCCAAAAAACACATGTAAAAATGCTCATCATCACTGGCCATCAGAGAAATGCTAATCAAAACCACAATGAGATACCATCTCACATCAGTCAGAATGGTGATCATTAAAAAGTCAGGAAACAACAGGTGCTGGAGAGGATGTGGAGAAATAGGAACACTTTTACACTGTTGGTGGGACTGTAAACTAGTTCAACCATTGTGGAAGTCAGTGTGGCGATTCCTCAGGGATCTAGAACTAGAAATACCATTTGACCCAGCCATCCCATTACTGGGTATACACCCAAAGGACTATAAATCATGCTGCTATAAAGACACATGCACATGTATGTTCATTGAGGCACTATTCACAATAGCAAGGGCTTGGAACCAACCCAAATGTCCAACAACGATAGACTGGATTAAGAAAACGTGGCACATACACACCATGGAATACTATGCAGCCATAAAAAATGATGAGTTCATGTCCTTTGTAGGGACATGGATGAAACTGGAAACCATCATTCTCAGTAAACTATCGCAAGGACAAAAAACCAAAAACCGCATGTTCTCACTCATAGGTGGGAATTGAATAATGAGAACACATGGACACAGGAAGGGGAACATCACACTCTGGGAACTGTTGTGGGGTGGGGGTAGGGGGGAGGGACAGCATTAGGAGATATACCTAATGCTAAATGACGAGTTAATGGGTGCAGCACAACAACATGGCCCATGGATACATATCTAACAAACCTGCACATTGTGCCCATGTACCCTAAAACTTAAAGTATAATAATAAAAAAAAGAAAAAAAAAAGAAAACACCATTTTGGGATTCAAAGTTGTCAATGTGCATGTGTATGCTCTCTCCAACTAACCTGTGTGTTCCATATAGCTGCTTCTCAGTATAGTCTTGACTGCCTGTGCTTTATGTGTTCTAAATTTCATTTTCACACATCTCTTTTCACTGATACAATAATCAGAAGTTGTGGGGAAGCATAAGAACTAAGATTTGACAAAATATAGCTCATGCAACAATTATCACATGCTGAATAGTAAAATGTGATAATTCTGCAACACTGGGAGCTAAATGGTTTAACTTTGATGCCCAAATATCTCGCTTCTAAATACCCTTTAATATTTCCCCATGTGCCAGTTTCTCCCTTATGTTGATGCCAACAAAACCTTAATAAGGTGATCATTAAGGTATGACCTCAGAATGAAAGAAAATATGATTCTTCTCCAGGACAGCTACATATAAGAACTCTTTTATAGGAGACGGTAAGCAATGAACTTGATGCGTGAGATTAGATGGAACAGGGATGCTGTAAGTAATCTGGTCTTTGCTGTCCCACTCTTCCCAGCATTTCCTTTCATTGTTGTTAAGGATGTTTGTGGGAGAAGAAGAGAAAAAAGTAAGAAGGGGCATCATGGGGCCCTTGGCTGCCCTCTGCCAACTGTGTGAGAATTGGAGGAGAGAGGAAGCCTATAGGCTGCTTCTGTCATTTCATTTCCTGTTCCCTAATCCTGAAGAAGAACTGAAATATTGTCTCTTTCTCCCATTAATGAAGCAATGAATAGGTGGATAGCCTGGTGGCCCACCTCAGAGAGGTTGCCAATGAAGCAGTAGAGACTGGCTTCAATTTACTTGACAAGCTGTTAACTGTTTCTAGTGTTTTTCACAAACTTTTATTAGACAGATTACTTAAAGCTGTTTTATGCTTTTTCTCCCTATTTTCTCATTTCTTGATCTCAAACAAGAGTGTACCTCCACCACTAACTCCAGGTGACCTCTCTTAGCTAAACACTCTTCTGTAATAAGCCCCTTACCCACACATACAACATAGGTGAACTGATTCGGCAGAATGTAATTTTATTGTCATGAACTCTCTTAGCTGGAAATTGGGAAACTTCATGAATTATATATCAAAACATATATACAAAATACACTATGTTCATTGAAAAGAAATTGTACTATTTCTACTACCCACCTTCAAGTCATATGCAATCACGTTTCTGCCACAACATGCATAAATGTATCCGACTGGAAATCATAGAATTGTCAAATATCAGAGCGGGAAGGGAATGTAGGGATAATTTAGCCTAATCCTCTGATTTTACAGAGGATGAGGTGAATAACCAGAGAGAGGACTTTACAAAGGTCACTCAGGTAGTTGAGAACAGAAGTGAGACTAAAACCATGGGCATGTTTATGAGTCTCTGTGTCAAAACAAACATGTATTCAACCAAAAACTCAAGAACTACCAAATGAGGAAGCACCAATCTTTTCAAAGCAACAATGATCTCATTCATCATGTTTGAATATCCCTTTTCCTTTCTGAACTGTTTTGCTGCTTGTCGTCAATTCCCAGGACACTTCCCTTCCCCTGCTTCTGAACAGCCCCCACAAATGAGCAATTCCTAAATGCATTTGCTATGACGTATGCAAAGGCCACCACTCAGAGAAAAGGTCAGTGTCAGTGTCCTCTGTTTCCAAATATGCCTCTTTTTTAAAAATCAGGCATAGCAATACTGAATACCAATTGCCTAAAGATTCACAAATCTCCTCTATGAAATTCCAAGGCTCCTAAAGAAATGGCAAATCCAATGAAAGTTGTTATGTGATTTACCAAGCTTAAAAAGGAACATAAAAGGGGCATGAATAGACACCATTTTTCTACTGGCCTAGGGAATTGTGCTGACGGGTCTGCAAGAGTCAGACATGATGCCTCATTCCTCTGTCTTTATACTCAGCCATCTCTCCAGTGCCTTAGAATGTCAAGCGGGTCCCAGGCATGCTCTCTGATCATGAGACATAAGGAGTCAGGTCTCTAGGGAGCCTCCAAAGAGAGAAGTGAAGACACTAAGGAAAAAAGTAATTATTTATGGCCATTTTGCTTTGTATTTCTGATGTTAGTCCTTTTCTGGTATTTCTCAGTCTGCTCTGAATTCTGAATTTTCCACAACACAAAATAATACTTGCTGTTTTTTTTTCAGATGCTACCAGACATCATTAATCAGATGGTTCAAACAGACTTTCCTGTCATGAACACATCTTGCTAGTCTTACCTTCCACCACCCTCTTCTGTGCTATAGCCATACTGGACAATTCTAAGTTCCTGCATACATCTTGTACTGTGAGGCCTCAAAATTTCTACCACTGTAACTTTACAAATGACTTTTCTAATTCTAGAATGCCCCCAACCCTTTTATAATTCTTCAAGACTCAGTTCAAAAGTCATTTCCTCCTTAAAGTCTTCCATGATCCCCTACTGCCACCCCAGATTAATTCTTCTATATATAATTTCTATTCTCCTATTAATTAAATTATTCAAAAGTTATTGAATACCAACTATTTTTCAGGCACCGTGGTAAGCATTGGAGATACAGCAGAAGAAAGACATGGTCCCTATCCTCATACAATTTACAAAATAGTAGAAAAGATAAGTAGTTGACATAAATATTTTTTGTAAGAGATGTATAGGTGTCTATGGGATGTCACTGCAAGTGATCTAACCCAGTCTTGAGAGGTCAGAGAAAGTGTACTTAAAGAGGGAATATTTAAATTAAGACCTAAAGTCAGAACATGAGTTAGCAGATGAGTTATTGCCTTCCAGACAGATAATACAGGCATAGAAAAAAACAATGAGGCAAGAAAAGACTTGAGGCTCTCGAAGAAACCAAAAGAAGGAGAAAGTAGCACAACATAAGGATTTGGAAGAAGACCAGGCATTATAGGCTTCTTTAATAATTGAGGATCTTTTGATTATTAATAATTCAAAAACATGCTGGGGAGGTTGTGCAGAAAAAGGAACACTTTTAGACTGTTGGTGGGAGTGTAAATAGGTTCAACCATTGTGGAAGACGGTGTGGTGATTCCTCAAAGCCATAGAGGCAGAAATACCATTTGACTCAGCAACCCATTACTGGGTATGCCCAAAGGAATATAAATCATTCTGTTATAAAGATACATGCCCGTGTACATTCATTGCAGCACTGTTCACAATAGCAAAGACATAGAATCAACATAAATGCCCATCAATGATAGACTGGATAAAGAAAATGTGGTACATATACACCATGGAATACTATGCAACCATAAAAAGGAATGAGATCATGTCCTTTGCAGGGACATGGATGGAGTTGGAAACCATTATCCTCAGTAAACTAATGCAGGAATGGAAAACCAAACACTGCGTGTTCTCACTTACAAGTGGGAGCTTAACAATGAGAACACATGGACAAAGGGAGGGGGACAACACACACTGGGGCCTGTGGGAGGGGTGAGGGGAGAGACAGCATCAGGAAAAATAGCTAATGGAAGCTGGGCTTAATACCTCGGTGATGGGATGATCTGTGTATCAAACCACCATAGCACACATTTACCTGTGTAACAAACCTGCACATCCTGCACATGTACTCCTGAACTTAAAGTAAAAGTTGAAGAAGAAAAATAATGAAGGACCTTAAACTACAAGGAACAGGAAGTCACTGAAAAGCATTAGCATAGAGACGGTTTGGAAGGAAGAAAAGTACAAGCAGAAGCATCATTGGTGGCTTGGAATAGAATGATGGAGAAAAGTGACTACATTTGAGAGATATTAAAAATGGGGAATCTATAGGACTTAAATAATTGCATCTTAAGAAAGAAAAATGGGAGATGTCAAAAATGACAAAAATTGATAGTGCTATAATTCTCTGAGGTAAGGAAAAATTGAAGAGGGCGAAGATTGGTTTCAGGCAGTGGGATGGGTAGATAACAAGTTTGGTTTGGAAAATACTGAAATTGAGGTGCTTATGAGATCTACAAGTGAAGATAACAGCAAATAGTAAATTAGGTTTATGGCTTTGAAGCTCAGAAGGGAGAGCTAAACCAGAGATAAGAAACTGAGAGTCGTCAGCATAAATATGGTAATTGAAGTCATGAAAGTGGATAATTTTATTCTAAGGAGAGTAGAGTGAGCAAGGAAATCTCTTTGAAATCAAAACAAACATTTAAGAGTTATATAGAAGAGCCATGAAAAGAGGTAGAGATAGAATGGTAAAAGAGATAGAAGGAAAACCAGGGGAGTAGGGTTTGCAAAATCCAAGGAAAGAGAGTATATTAAGTAGGAGACTAATCATCTGAGGTGAATGCTGTTGAGTTGCCAAGAACGAAGAATTTAGCAATGTGAGTGTCATCGTGACCTTATCCAAGAGCTATTTCAGTGAAGTTGTGTGGGGCAAGCGACAGATTGGAGTGGGTTGAAGTGAAGAAATGGAAACAGAAATGTAGACAATTCAAGAAATTTGTGTTTAGTGGTAGCAGTGTGATTGTTCAGTAACTGAGAGGGCTAAATAATCCAGAGTGTTTTGTTTGTTTATTGGAAATACTAAAACATGTTTAAAATCCTAAGCAAGAACCCAATAGAGAAATATTGGTTGAAGATATAGACAAGCAAGAAGTTAACTGATAGCATAAGTCTTTGGGGAAGGCAAAAGGGTATGGGATCTAGAATACAGGTGGAGGGATTGTCTTTTAATAGAAGGAAGTATATACCTCCTTGGTAACATGAAGGAAAAAGAGAATAGTCAAAATGTCTACATCTAAATTTGGAGGTAGAATTGTCTCTAGATTTAGTGGTGGAAGTTTGGAGGTAGAGTTGAGTAGGTGGTAAAGCAATTTGCTGAGATTGGAGGGAATGAGAATAAAACGGAATTTTGAGAAGATAATTTTTAGCCAAACTCTCTGGATGGAAGTTTTTTTCTAGAACTCCCTCCTGATTATTAAGAGATAGTTTAATACAGTGGTTAAGAACCTAGAAAGCCTTGGGTAAATCACTTAGCTTTTTTCTATCCTCAGTTTCTTCATTGTGAAAAAAGGATCATAATTTTACCTACCTCATAATTTTATAGCAAAAATAAATAAGTTATTACACATGAAGGGCTTAGAACAGTGCCTGACAAATAATAACTCCAGTGCTGCTTTCATTCTTTTTGTTTGTTTGTTTATTTTAAGACAGTTATGCTCTTGTTGCCCAGACTGGAGTGCAATGGTCTCGGCTCACTGCAACCTCCACCTCCCGGGTTCAAGCGATTCTCCTGCCTCAGCATCCCAAGTAGCTGGGAACAGGCACCTGCCACCATGCCCGACTAGTTTTTATATTTTTAGTAGAGACGGAGTTTCACCATGTTGGCCAGGCTGGTCTCGAACTCCTGACCTCAGGTGATCCGCCAGCCTCAGTCTCCCAAAGTGCTGGGATTAGAGATGTGAGCCACTGCACCCAGCTGCTTTCATTCTTAACGCTCTCTAAATATTACCTGAGTCAGTTTGTTATTGGATTACACGGAGATGCTAAAGACAAACTATTAGGTATAAAGGAGGGTGACATTTTTCTTTGAATGTTGATGTTTTAGTTTTCTAACTAAAGTATAAATGTAACAGAGATGTAAGGTTTGCTTTTATTCTTAGTTATATATATTTTTTACATCTCAGGAAATCAGTGAATACCAATATATCCCAGTAGAGGGGTCTTGGTCCATAGAGGATGGAGTTGAGAGTTGTTTCTAATAAGGAGCCCTGAGGATTCTGTTCTAAGTCCTAGGGTGATTCTTTTTCCAAATTCAGGTGCGGAGACAACATAAGCAGTTGAGGTTTTCAATCCTGTTCCAAACCTCTTCTCTGTCTTTTCCTGTATTAGAAGGAGGAAAGGTTTACATCCATAGCTGGGAAAATCAGCAACGATTTTTTTAAGCCGAGGAAGTGAAACTGTTTCGTAGCTATTAGCTACAAATATTAGTACAAATAGCTATTAGCTACAAAACATCTGGAAAGTTCCATAGGAGGGAAACCTCAACCCCAAAATACAAACATTTGCTCCCCACATTCATTGCAAAAGTATTGTACCAACTTAATGACCTGAGTATGAAGGTTGAAAGACTGAAGATAGACACACACTTAATTGTAAAAGATGGTGTAAGTTTGGGCAGAGTAGATGAGAACAATCAAATGAAACTAGCTGATATGGTGCCTTGAAGGTCGGATCAGGAATGTGGGCTGCCATACTTTGCTAATACAATGTACATTAATGAAAAGCCTAGATTACATCTACATAATAACATGCCACTTTATCATTTTCAGTACTTTCTGTACAGACAAAATGGCTAAGTGTTGCCAAGTAGAGGTCCCACCAGACCTGATCCTGCCTGATTTATAATTAGCACATTTACTTGTTAGTATGCAAATGAGTACTGCTATAGTTCTTAGAAAAAAAATGCGCTATTAAATAAGTGCAACATTCTTCCAGCAGTCTTGCCCTAACTATTCATTAGTGATACCAACCTCTTTTATCATAGAAGGTATGAAGTAAAACAGCAAACTTGCAAAAGTATGTGAGTTTACACAATGTCAGTTTAGTGTTAGGCAAGGAAGGCGGTATGAAGACATGGCAGGCCTCTGTGTAAGTAGCCATTGTATAAAATGGATCTCACAGTAGCATATATAACAATTTAGATAAGGTACAAAGTGGAATAAGCAAGACAAACCTTCCCATTTGTAAGCCCATTTGCTCTAATATGGATTTATACAGATATGGCAAAAACACCTTCAAGTTAAGATTCAAAGCCTAGCTCCACCACTTATTAGTTTTGCAACTTTGGCTGAGCATGATCTTATGTCCTAGAACATCAGTGATTCTCAACAAATATTATTTCTTGACCCCCTCCTTCACATATCTGAAGACATAGTAGTATAGTAGCAATATAGCAAAGTAGTTCAGCAAGAGAGCTCTGAAATTAGACTGACTGAGCTCAGAATCCTGACTCTACTACACTGACTATATATCAGTTTAATGAACTTATTCAGCCTCTTTAATCCTTGATTTCCTTATCTGTAAATTGAACGTCTTAGTAGTCCTACTTAACTCATAAGGTTGTGGTGAATATTTGATAAGATAAGCCATGTAAAGCACTTAGCAGAATGCCTACAACGTAGTAAGCCCTCAATAAACACTTAACTCTTGAAGTGTTAACCCTAAGCTTTCTTCATTTTGGTTTATGCCCAATGAACTCCCTACAAATGGTCTTGTTAAGGACACTAAGCCCTACCTGTATGTTGCTTAATTCAGTGGATTTTTTATATTATTTTTCTGCACCGTTTAATAGAGATAACTACTTTTTCCTTGTTGAAATGTGAAAACAAGGAAGATTTCAGGAAGAAGTGAAATTCATACATGATAAAATTTTGGATCAGATGCTGGAAGAGGATTATGGAGTCTCTGTCTCTGGAGCACTAAAAAGTGATCAGCAGTGTGTTTGGGCACTCACATGCCCAAAGGCAGGAGCTGGTTCAGATCATCTCTGGAGATTTATTTTTGCCTTCAGAGTCTGTGATTCTCCTAAATTAGTGAATGACAGCAGCTACTATTTGTGCAGTAATAGCTAAAATGCAGGCCTGGGCATTTTACACGTGTCCTTGCAATCCTCACAAAACTCCTGTAAAGTAGATATTCTCCACACTTTAAAATTGATTAAATAGCCTGAGAAAAGCACAGATAACAATTGTATGAAGATAGTGAGCTATAATTCCTGATATTCTTTTTTTCATTTATTCACTCGTTCTTGTATAAATCAATAAATATTTATTGATCACCTACTATGTGACAGGCACTGTCTTTAGTACTGATGTACAGCACTGAACATAAAAGATAAAATACATGCCCTTATGCAACTTGTATTTTATTAGGGGTATAATATGACCCAAGAGTTTCTGGTTCCAAGGCCTCATTCTGTTCTATAAGGTAGTATAATACACTGATGGGCTTTCATGTCATGTTACCATTTTACAATGAAGTTGAATTTTTTCCCCTTTTAGACACAGCAGAACCATGCACCAAGGAAACTGAACTACTATCTCTAAATTCCTTCTCCTGGGACTCACAACGAGGTCTAAAGAGCAGCAGTTTATCTTCATGCTGTTTCTATGCATGTATCTGGTCACTATGGTAAGAAATTTACTTATCATCCTGGCTGTTATCAGTGATGCTCACCTCCATGGCCCCATATATTTCTTCCTTGCCAATCTATCTTTCACTAACGTCTGCATCACAACCACTACAGTCCCCAAAATCTTGGCAGATATTCAAAGCCAGAATTCAACCATATCCTTTGAAGGATGCCCTGCACAAATGTAGTTTTAAATGTTCCTGGTGGATCTGGATAATTTCCTATTAGTAGACATGGCATATGACTGATACATTGCCATCTGTCACCCATTACACTATATGTGGTATTACTGAGTCCCAAGAACTGTGCCTGTTGGTTGTGACTCCATGGGTTATCTCCAACCTTGTCTCAATACTGCATCTCAGTCTGCTAAGCCACTTAACTTTCTGTGATTTCACATATCTTCTATGACCTGGAACCCATTTTAGGGCTTGCTTGCTCAGACACCCAAATCAACAACTTGATAATTACTGCCACTGGGGAAGTAGTTATCTTCATCCCCTTTACCTTCATTCTTGTCTCCTATGTCCTTATTGACAGCACTATGTTTGGAGTTCCACCAGCCAAGGGGAAGTAGAAAACATTCTCTACATGTGGTTCCCATCTATCAGTTGTGTCTCAAGTCTTCTATGGGTTCATCATTGGAGTCTACTTTCTCTCCTTTTTTGCCTATTCAGCAGAAAGGGATGAGGTAGCTGCTATCATGTATACAACTGTAACTCACTTGATCAAATCCTTTATCTGTAGTCTAAGGAACAAGGATATGAAAGGAGCACTGAGGAGACCACTCAGCAGACAAGGTTTTTCTGGAGATGGTCAGCCCAGCCGTAGAGATTCTTGTATTAACCTTTTAGATTTGGATGAGCACAGAGAGGATCCAGAGTCTCAAGCTAGTGTGCTTCCTTGGCAGTTTCCTTCCCATCCATTTCCTGCCCCTAATCCAGACCCAAGACTCTAGATCAGACTCATTTTCCCATTTAAAAAACACAACAACAAAACAAAACAAAATGCTCCTTTATTTCACAGTCTTCACCACTCACATACAGAACTTTCCCTGAATAAGCTCATGGTTGTATCATGCTTAACAATTGTTCTCTATTTTTTAGTTTCTGTCTCCTCCCTCTACCAAACCCTACATGCTAGATTATAGATAAAGAAAGAAGGAAGGAAAGAAAAAAGGAAGGGAGGAACTGATGGTGATATCTCAAAATAGCTTTTAGATAATACCATGTCAAAGTTCACAACTTCCAAACTATAACTTGATTCTCACAATAACACTTTAAAGTAAATATTATACTGTTCCCACATACTAGGCAAGAAAAATGATGTACTAGGAGAATAAAAAAATAAGGTGAAAACAGTCATGTCACTTATCTTACTCCGAGCCCTACTGAGGCTCCCCACCAAAGTCAAAGTTCTTCAGCACTGAAGATCCTCTATCACTTGAACCTACCTATATTTTCAGGAGTATGAATCATCACTCACTAACTCCCACCATCCTTGGCACATCCTACTTTCTAGCTACACTGAACACTTTGTCATTCCTTGAGCAGTCTATGAATTTGCTATGAATTTTTAGTCTACATGTTATGTCCAGTCTCTGTTCCACTCTCTCTTCCTACAGACATTCAACACTTTCTTTAAGGCTCCATCTCAAGTGTTACATCCTCTGTGAATTCTTCCATAATTCTCACATCTTTCTAGGTAAAATTACTTACTTTTCTCCTCTATAGCACTTTACTTTGTTATTACATCACTTAGCAAATGAATTATAATTATCAGGATATGTGTGGTGTTATCCAACATGCCCTGAGCTGTTTTGGGGAATGATGCAGAACTATGTTTTATTAATCTCTGTGGTTCTAGTCTGAGTATAATGCTGAGAACAGAGTGGGTGCTCAGTAAGATAAATTGAATTAAAAAGTTATCATTTTCAGAATGAAAATATTAGTTTCATTCAGAATGAAAATATTAGTTTCATTCAGACTGAAAATATTTGTTTCATTGCCTACCTGTTAAGTCATCCTAGATGAGTAATTAATGTCACTGTCCCACTGATATAATCCATGACTTAGTTATACTAACATCTGCCTCCCAGCTGCCCCCATTGGCCATATATATAGGACACTCTGGGGTTAAAACCTTTTGAGACAGGAGGCTAAGAAAGTGACATACTGGGTAGGTACAAGGAGTCCAAAATAATCAAGAGGGACAAAGAAAATAAGTTACAAAACATACACAAGAATAGAAGGGCTTGAGGTACATAAGGATTTTTGTATGACTATGGAAGTTAAGGCATGATACCAGGGCCCTTTTATGCCATATCTGTATAATATCCTAACGTTTGGTCATGGAGTATATTTTAGGCTATTCATGCACCTGGTACCACAAAGATATATCCCACTGAGTTATATGGCCCAGGTTGAAAGAACCTGGCTCATTGTTTATGACATCTTTCAGGGCTGGATTCAGGGCTTTGTGATTACACAAGCACCACATTGGGTCTACCCAGTGCTGCTCAAAGTGTAGTTTGCAGACCTACTCCAACCACACAGCTATTTGTTACTGGCCAATAGAGATATTGGGTGTGACATAAGTTTAGAAACTGAGACTGAGCATTTAGAAACATGGAGAGATTTCACTTTCCCTGAAATTTTTATTTTATAAAAGGATTCATCTATGAAAACTTGAAAATTTTAAAAAGCTAGTCATCTCATACAATTAGAGAAACACTGGATGATTTTCTATTTCTTCTTTTCCTCCTTCTCTTCCTCCTCCTTCTTCTTTTTCTTCTCCTTCTTCTCCTCCTTCTTCTTTTTCTTCTCCTTCTTCTCCTCCTTCTTTCCTCCTCCTCCTTCTCTCCTCCTCCTTCTTTTCTCCTCCTCCTCCCTCCTTCTCATCCTTCCTCTTTGTCTTCTTCAAGAGAAAATCTTAAGCAGGATTCTGCCTTATGAATGAGTTTTTAGCCAATTCAATCAGGATTTCATATTGCTTAGCTAATTTTAAAAGTCAATTAAAGCAAAGAGTCATTAAACCTCCTTACACACATAACCTTAATACTTTTTTTCAGAATATGCTATCTTGACTTACTCCGTGTAAAGATATATTCATTAGCTAATCTTTGGATGTAGGGCCAAGACCTTTTCCTTGACTATGGGTCAACTGATTGAGTTCTGCATAACCATTTCTACATAAATCCCCCCAAAAAATATATCATTCAAAAGGCGTCAGCTTTGGCTTCCAGTTTCAATGTTTTAACAAGGGAAGCAAGAACTTAAAGACAATCACAAAGCAAGCTAAATGTTTAATCCTCCTTAGGTAGTTTTCAATTTTGTCTTCAATCTTTCACATCTGATTTAATACAATATTTTTAGTGACCTGCCTATTGTGAGTCTTTTCAATGCATGCAACTTAGTTTTCATAGAAATGACTTTCTTTTGTCTTCATATTTTATTGTTTCATATAATTTTAATTAAACTTAATTTAGGTTTAATTAAAATTATGGAGGGTGGCTGGCTATATGGCTGAATAGGAACAGCTCTGGTCTGCAGTGAGATCAATGCAGAAGGTGGGTGATTTCTGCATTTCCTACTGAGGTACTCGGCTCATCTCATTGGGACTGGTTAGACAGTGGGTGCAGCCCACAGAGGGCAAGCTGAAGCAGGGTGGGGTGTCCCCTCACCTGGGAAGCACGAGGGGTCAGGGAATTCTCTCCCCTAGCCAAGGAAAGCTGTGAGGGACTGTGCCATGAGGAATGATGCATTCCAGCCCAGATACTACACTTTTTCCATAGTCTTCACAAACTGCAGACCAGGAGATTCCCTCGGGTACCTACACCACTAGGGTCCTGGTTTTCAGGCACAAAACTGGGTGGCCCTTTGGGCAGACACTGAGCTAGCTGCAGGAGTTTTTTTCATACCCCAGTGGCGCCTGGAATGCCAGCAAGACAGAACCATTCACTCCCCTGGAAAGGGGGCTGAAGCCAGGGAGCCAAGTGGTCTAGCTCAGCAGATTCCATCCCTATGGAGCTCAGCAAGCTAAAATCCACTGGACTGAAATTCTCGCTGCCACCACAGCAGTCTGAAGTCGACCTGGGATGCTGGAGCTTGGTGGGGGGAGGGGTGACCTCCAATACTGAGGCTTGAGTAGGAGGTTTTCCCCTCACGGTGTAAACAAAGCCACCAGGAAGTTCGAACTGGGTGGAGCCCATCACAGCTTGGCAAAGCCACTGTAGCCAGACTGCCTCTCTAGATTCCTCCTCTCTGGGCAGGGCATCTCTGAAACAAAGGCAGCAGCCCCAGTCAGGGGCTTATAGGTAAAACTCCCATCTCCCTGGGACAGAGCACCTGGGGCAAGGGGCGGCTGAGGGCACAGCTTCAGCAGACTTAAATGTTCCTGCCTGCTGGCACTGAAGAGGGAAGTGGATCTCCCAGCACAGTGCTTGAGCTCTGCTAAGGGACAGACTGCCTCCTCAAGTGAGTCCCTGACCCCTGTGACTCCTGACTGGGAGACAGCTCACATCAGGGGTCGACAGACACCTCATAGAGGAGAGCTGTGGCTGGCATCTGGCAGGTGCCTCTCTGGAATGAAGCTTTCAAAGAGACGAACAAGCAGCAGTCTTCGCTATTCTTCAGCCTCCGCTGGTGATGTCCAGGCCAACAGGGTCTGCAGTGGACCTCCAGTAAACTCCAGCAGACCTGCAGCAGAGGGGCATGACTGTTAGAAGGAAAACTAACAAACAGACAGGAATAGCATCAACATCAACAAAAATGATGTCCACACGAAAACCTCATGCAAAGGTCACCAACATCAAAGACCAAAGGTAGATAAATCCACGAAGATGAGAAACAACCAGTGCAAAAAGGCTGAAAATTCCAAAAACGAGAATGCCTCTTCTCCTCCAAAGGATCACAACTCCTCGCCAGCAAGGAAACAAAACTGGATGGAGAATGAGCTTGACAAATTCACAGAAGTAGGCTTCCGAAGGTGGGTAATAACAAATTCCTCTGAGCTAAAGGAGAATGTTCTAACTGAATGCAAGGAAGCTAAGAACCTTGAAAAAAGGTTAGAGGAACTTATAACTAGAATAACCAGTTTAGAGAAGAACATAAATGACCTGATGGAGCTGAAAAACACAGCACGAGAATTTCGTGAAGCATAAACAAGTATCAATAGCCAAATCGATCAAGTGGAAGAAAGGATATCAGAGATTGAAAATCAACTTAATGAAATAAAGCATGAAGACAAGATTAGAGAAAAAATAATGAAAAAGAATGAACAAGGCCTCCAAGAAATTTGGGACTATGAAAAGACCAAACCTACGTTTGATTTATGTACCTGTAAGTGATGGGGAGGATGGAACCAAGTTGGAAAACACTCTTCAGGATATTATTCAGGAGAACTTTCCCAACCTGGTAAGACAGGCCAACATTCAACTTCAGGAAATACAGAGAACACCACAAAGATACTCCTCAAGAAGAGCAACCCCAAGACACATAATCGTCAGATTCACCAAGGCTGAAATGAAGGAAAAAAATGTTAAGGGCAGCCAGAGAGAAAGGTCGGGTTAACCACAAAGGGAAACCCATCAGACTAACGGCAGATCTCTCTGCAGAAACTCTACAAGCCAGAAGAGAGTGGGGGGCAATATTCAACATTTTTTTAAAAAAGAATTTTCAACCCAGAATTTCATATCCAACCAAACTAAGCTTCATAAGTGAAGGAGAAATAAAATCCTTTACAGACAAGCAAATGCTGAGAGATTTTGTCACCACCAGGCCTGCCTTACCAAAGCTCCAGAAGGAAGCACTAAATATGAAAAGGACAAACCAGTACCGACCAGCCACTGCAAAAACCTACCAAATTGTAAAGACCATCAACACTGTGAAGAAACTCCATCAACTAACGGGCAAAATAACCACCTAGCATCCTAATGACAGGATCAAATTCACACATAAAAATATTACCCTTAAATGTAAATAGGCTAAATATCCCAATTAAAAGACACAGACTGGCAAACTGGATAGAGTCAAGACCCATTGGTGTGCTGTATTCAGAAGACCCATCTCACATGCAAAGAGACACATAGGCTGAAAATAAAGGGAAGGAGGAATATATACCATGGAAATGAAAAGAAAAAAAAAAAAACACAACAGGGGTTGCAATACTAGTCTCTGATAAAACAGACTTTAAACCAAGAAAGATCAATAAAGACAAAGAAGGGCATTACGTAATGGTAAAGGGATCAATGCAACAAGAAGAACTAACTATCCTAAATATGTATGCACCCAATACAGGAGCACCCAGATTCATAAAGCAAGTTCTTAGAAACCTACAAAGAGACTTAGACTCCCACACAATAATAGTGGGAGATTTTAACACCCCACTGTCAATAATGGACAGATCAATGAGACAGAAAATTAACAAGGATATTCTGGACTTGAGCTCAGCTCTGGACTAAGCAGACCTAGTAGACATCTACGGAACTCTTCACCCCAAATCAACAGAATATACATTCTTCTCAGCACCACATCACACTTATTCTAAAGTTGACGACATAATTAAAAGTAAAACACTCCTCAGCAATGCAAAAGAACAGAAATCATAACAAACAGTCTCTCAGACCACAATGCAATCAAATTATAACTCAGGATTAAGAAACTCACTCAAAACCGCATAACTACATGGAAACTGAACAACCTGCTCCTGAATGACCACTGGGCACACAACGAAATTAAGGCAGAAATAAATAACTTCTTTGAAACCGATGAGTACAAAGACACAATGTACAAGAATCTCTGGGACAGAGCTAAAGCAGGGTTTAGAGGGAAATTTATAGCATTAAATGCCCACAGGAGGAAGCAGGAAAGCTATAAAATTGAAACCTTAACATCACAATTAAAAGAACAAGAGAAACAAGAGCAAAGAAATTCAAAAGCTAGCACAAGATGAGAAATAACTAAGATCAGAGCAGAACTGAAGGAGATGGAGACACGAAAAACCCTTCAAAAAAAATCAATGAATCCAGGAGCTGTTTTTTTTTTTAAAAGATTAACAAAATGGATAGACCATTAGCCAGAATAATAAAGAAGAAAAAAGAGAAGAATCAAATAGATACCAAAAAATATGATAAAGGGATATCACCACTGATCCCACAGAAATACAAACTACCATCAGAGAATAGTATAAACACCTCTACAAAAATAAACTAGAAAATCTAGAAGAAATGGATAAATTCCTGGACACATACAACCTCCCAAGAGTAAACCAGGAAGAATTAGAAACCCTGAATAGACCAATAACAAGTTCTGAAATTGACACAGTAATTAGTAGCCTATCAACCAAAAAAAAGCCCAGGACCAGAAGGATTCACAGCCGACTTCTACCAGAGGTACAAAGAGGAGCTGGTACCATTCCTTCTGAAACTATTCCAATCAATAGAAAAAGAGAGAATCCTCCCTAACTCATTTTATGAGGCCAGCATTATACAGATACCAAAACCTGGCAGAGACACAACAAAATAAGAAAATTTCAGGCCAATATCCCTGATGAATATCAATGCAAAAATCATCAATAAAAAATTGGCAAACCAAATCCAGCAGCACATCAAAAACCTTATCCACCACGATCAAGTCGGCTTCATCCCTGGGAAGCAAGGCTGGTTCAATATACACAAATCAATAAATGTAATCAATCACAAAAACAGAACTAATGACAAAAATTGCATCATTATCTCAATAGATGTAGAAAAGGCCTTCAATAAAATTCAACAGCCCTTCATGCTAAAAACTCTCAATAAACTATGTATTGATGGGACTTATCTCAAAATAATAAGAGCTATTTATGACAAACCCACAGCCAAGATCATACTGAGTGGGCAAAAGCTGGAAGCATTCCCTTGAACACTGGCACAAGACAAGGATGCCCTCTCTCACTACTCCTGTTCAACATAGTATTAGAAGTTCTGGCCAGGGCAATCAGGCAAGAGAAAGTAATAAAGGGCATTTAAGTAGGAAGAGAGGAAGTCAAATTGTCTCTGTTTGCAGATGACATGGTTGTATATTTAGAAAACCCTATCGTCTCAGCCCCAAATCTCTTAAAGCTGATAAGTAACTTCAGCAAAATCTCAGGATACAAAATCAATATTCAAAAATCACAAGCATTCCTATACACCAATAATAGACAAACAGAGAGCCAAATCATGAGTGAACTCCCATTCACAATTGCTACAAAGAGAATAAAATACTTAGGAATCCAACTTACAAGGGATGTGAAGGACCTCTTCAAGGAGAGCTACAAACCACCACTCAAGGAAATAAGGACACAAACAAATGGAAGAACATTCCATGCTCATGGATAGGAAGAATCAATATCGTGAAAATGACCATACTGCCCAAAGTAATTTATAGATTCAATGCTATCCCCGTCAAGCTACCATTGACCTTCTTCACAAAATTAGAAAAAACTACTTTAAATTTCATATGGAACCAAAAAAGAGCCCATATAGCCAAGAAAATCCTAAGAATCCTAAGCAAACAGAACAAAGCTGGAGGCATCACAGTACCTGACTTCAAACTATACAAGGCTACAGTAACCAAAACAGCATGGCACTGGTACCAAGACAGATATAGACCAATGGAACAGAGCAGAGGCCTCAGAAATAACTCCACACATCTACAACCATCTGATCTTTGACAAACCTGACAAAAACAAGAAATGGGGAAAGGATTCCCTATGTAATAAATGGTGTTGGGAAAACTGGCTAGCCATATGCAGAAAACTGAAACTAGACCCCTTCCTACACCTTACACAAAAATTAACTCAAGGTGGATTCAATATTTAAATGTAAGACCTAAAACCATAAAATCCCTAGAAGAAAACCTAGGCAATACCATTCAGGACATAGGCATGGACAAAGACTTCATGACTAAAACACCAAAAGCAATGGCAACAAAAGCCAAAATTGACAAATGGGATCTAATTAAACTAAAGAGCTTCTGCACAGCAAAAGAAACTATCATCAGAGTGAATAGGCAACCTACAGAATGGGAGAAAATTTTTGCAATCTATCCATCTGACAAAGGGCTAACATCCAGAATCTATAAGGAACTTAAACAAATTTACAAGAAAAAAAAATCATCCAAAAGTGAGCAAAGGATATGAACAGACACTTCTCAAAAGAAGACATTTATGTGGCCAACAAACATTGAAAAAGCTCATCCTCACTGCTCATTAGAGAAATGCAAGTCAAAATCACAATGAAATACCATCTCACGCCAGTTAGAATGGTGATCTTTATAAAGTCAGGAAACAACAGATGCTGGAGAGGATGTGGAGAAATAGGAATGCTTTTACACTGTTGGTGGGAGTGTAAATTAGTTCAACCATCGTGGAAGACAGTGTGGTGATTCCTCAAGGATCTAGAACCAGAAATACCATTGGACCCAGCAATCCCATTACTGTGTATATACCAAAAGGATTATAAATCATTCTACTATAAAGACACATGCACACATATGTTTATTGCAGCAGTATTAACAATAGCAAAGAGTTGGAACCAACCCAAATGCCCATCAATGACAGATGGATAAAGAAAATGTGGCACATATACACCATGGAATACTACGCAGCCATAAAAAACATGACTTCATGTCCTTTGCAGGGACATGGATGACGCTGGAAACCATCATTCTCAGCAAACTAACACAGGAACAGAAAACCAAACACCACATGTTCTCACTCATGAGTGGGAGTTGAACAATGAGAACATATGGACACAAGGAGGGGAACATCACACACTGGGGCCTGTTGGAGGGTGGGGGGCTAGGGGAGGGATAGCATTAGGAGAAATACCTAATGTAAATGACGGGTTGGTGGGTGCAGCAAACCACCATGGCACGTGTATACCTATGTAACAAAACTGCACGTTCTGCACATGTATCCCAGAACTTAAAGTATAATTTAAAAAAATAAAATGTAATAAATTTTTAAAAATAAAATAAAATTACGATTAAAAAACAAGTGCAAGTAACAAAAACAGGTTTTGGGAAAAACACAATTGTTACTTTGTAAAGTAAGACAGGATTGGTGGCATAGGACTATAATGATGTGGGCATATTAGAGAATAGCCAACGAGCTGGACGCAGTGGCTCATGCTTTTAATCCCAGCAATTTGGGAGGTTGAGGTGGGATGATTGCTTGAAGCAAGAGTTCGAGACCAGCCTGGGCAACATGGTGAGACCCCATAGCTACAAAAAACAATTAAAAAAATAGCCAGGTGTGGTGGCAGACACCTATGGTCCCAGATACTTGGGGGGCTGAGGTGGGAGGATTGCTTGAGCCCAGGAAGTCAGGGCTGCAGTGAGCTGTAATCATGCCACTGCACTCCAGCCTGGGAAATATGGCAAGTCCCTGTCTCAGAAGAGAGAGAGAGAAAGAAAAAGAGAGAGAGAGAGAGAGACTAGCCAACTAGTTACAATTATTCACTGGGGCATTGCCACTGGCCTGAAAGTTTTGCACAGAGAATGGACAGTGTCTTTAATTTAGAGCGTTTACATGAAGATCAGTTAAGGGAAAGGTTAGTGCATATTAAAAAGATAGAAGCAGAGCTGTTGTGATTAAAGCTGAGGTAAGGGACCTGGGCGCCTGCCCTTTAGTCTACTCCTCACTTTAATTTTGGTCATATGTAGAAATTTGGTCTCTAATAGGATGCAAGAATTTATACTAGTGACTGACTACAGGTTGCCCATGCCCTGAGGAAGATCTCCTTTCCTCCCTAGCCCCTTCTAAACTACTCAAGATTCTTGTTGTAGGACAAATATATGCAGTTTCTAAACTCACTCACCAAGTTGATGACAGACAAGCAAGAATAAAGGTATACAAGAAAGGAAGTAAAGAGGTGGACTGGTGCCATGCCAAGAAAATAAGATTTCAGTTCCCAGGACCTATCATAAGGCCAGAAGAGGCCAGAGCAGATTGTGTTCAGCCTAAGATGTTGGTGAGATGACAGAAAATCCTTTTCTGTAGTGCCTGTATTGCAAATGGAAATACCAAAGAAAAGGCCCTGCCTCTATGCTGCTGATTTTGCCATTTTGGAGGGAAGGGAGCATTTCTGAACATGTGGCTTCCAGAAGACAGAGACTATATCTTCTTCATTTCTGAGGCCCTACTCTCCATCCCGGACACTTTCACAGAGTAGGGGCTAAAACTACTTATGAAATGAATGAATAAAAATTTGCCCTTAAGTCCAAGATCTTGGGCAGAATTATGCCTGATCTGGAATTTTAGGTAAATCAATCACCTGATCCCAAAATATCTGGATCTTCAGTAGATCTGATTGCATATTCCATAGCCAGAACAAATTCATTTATAGATTAAGTCAACAGTTGCCTACAGCATATAATTTGAGATGCCTCAAAAATATGAAAAAGAAATATGTGACATAGTTATGCGATTTTGTATGAAGAAATGAGGAAACTTGATGCCTTTATTACAGATGTATCTGCTCACGATGCTCTCAACACTAGATAAGGAAGATAGCTCCTGTCCCTGGGAGCTTACAGTGTAATGTAGTCTTCTATACACCATTTAGCAACCAAAGAAAAAAACACATAAATACATTGAAAAATGAATGATGCTTTTGCATTTTGAATGAGAACAGAATGCAATGCCTACTGGAAATTACGGTGAAGCAGTTTTGTAGGGTAAATTGATAGACACAGTATCCGACAGACCTGATTTTAATTCTTAATTCTTTAATTCTCAATCCAATTCTTACCTGTATGATTTAGGGCAAATCATTTCATTTATTTGGTCCTCAATTTCTACATGTGAAAAGTGAGGTTAATAATAACTATCTCAATGATTAGTTTTATAGACTAAGTAAAATATTGGGTATAAAGTGCCTGTCACATAATACATTCTTATTACGTGTGAGTTTCTCTCTCTTTTTTCCTTCCTTTCTTCTTTACATGTTTAGATGCTGAAGGTCCAAAAGGACATTACCTATATTGCGAGTTATCTGGAAGTTTACCTCAAGAAGGACAGGGATTTAAAACGCTGTCCAAAAGAAGTAAAGAAAATAATTTGAAAATAAATACAGATGTGGAAAAAACTAAAAGAGTATGAGAAATCAAAGGAAAATTTCAGTTCGAAGTAATATATTTATGTATCAAACATTTTAAAAAATAATGTTTCTTAAGCATCTTCTTCTGTAGTTCTTAAGAAGACTGGCCTTGAACTTTATAAAGGAGAATTTTCTTTCTTTTTGGGGGGTTTTGAATTTTTTTATTATTATACTTCAAGTTCTAGGGTACATGTGCAAAATGTGCAGGTCTGTTATATATGTATGCATGTGCCATGTTGGTGTGCTGCACCCATTAACTCGTCATTTACATTAGGTATATCTCCTAATGCTATCCCTCCCCCTGCCCCCAACCTCACAACAGGCCCCGGTGTGTGATGTTCCCCTCCCTGTGTCCAAGTGTTCTCATTGTTCAATTCCCACCTATGAGTGAGAACATGCGGTGTTTGGTTTTTTGTCCTTGCCATAGTTTGCTGAGAATGATGGTTTCCAGCTTCATCCATGTCCTTACAAAAGACATGTACTCATCAAAAGGAGCATTTTCAAGAAAACAAATCACTTGCATTTTTATTAAACAATAGCTAATGGGGCTTAACAAAAGAATTCTTACCATGTAGAAAATGTATACAGTCTGGCCTTGATCCAGAAAATAGTTTGAAGAATGTCACATATATAAATATAATGTCCCCATAGAAGAGAATGATAGCAGTTAAATGTGAAGAAAAAGGGGGAAAACCTTTGGATTCGACTACAACTGAGAAGATCCTCAAGAAAGTGACAATGATGAACATGTGGGAGACAAGGATGACTGGTCAAGAGCTCATCCAAATGAAGCACCCAGTGAAAAAGAACAAATAATTCATTATGTGGGTGTCTGAGCAGGAGAGGACCAAGAGTGGGAAACTGTCACAAAAAAAGCTGATGATGGTTTGAACTTACAAAAGTCAAATACAGAGATTGAACCTCCTAAAAACATAGTATAGATAACTCCATGCCTGTAACATGAAGCCACTAATTGGATACAACAAACTTGGGACATAGTGACAGGATAGAGCATGGGTTGTCTGATTGGCATATAAATGTCCTTGCCCAGGGAGGCTAAAAGATTGCATTCAGTAGTCACAAAGAACAAAAATACCAGCATTTGTATCACACAATAGGAGAAGGAAATTGTCTCTGCCAAAAATTTCACCAGTGCCTTGGAGACTGTGGCTGGGAACAAACAGAAATGTCTGAAGATAATTTTCAACCCCCACTATCTCAACACCCTCCCCCATTTTGGAGTCACCAGTGTATATTATTTCCATTTTATGTCCATGTGTACCCATTGTTTAGCTCCTTGAATCCATAATAGAACATATATTTTGAAATATAATAATATAATTTCAAAAAAACTAAAAAATAAATCTATGAAGGATAAACTTTAGAGGAAAAAGTACATGGTGGTATTTTGAAATATAATAATATAATTTCAAAAAAACTAAAAAATAAATCTATGAAGGATAAACTTTAGAGGACGAAGTACATGGTGGTATGGAAATGGACTAACTCTGATAAAGATCAGGAAGCCAGTTTCTTACAAACAGGACTGCATAACTATTCATAACAGCAAAGACATGGAATCAACCCAAATGCCCATCAATGATAGACTGGATAAAGAAAATGTGGTAAATATACACCATGGAATACTATGCAGCCAAAAAAAACAAGATCATGTCCTTTACAGGGACATGGATGGAGCTGGAAGCCATTATCCTCAGCAAACTAACACAGGAACAGAAAACCAAACGCCATGTGTTCTCACTTATAAGTGGGAGCTAGACAATGAGAACACATGGACACAGAGAGGGGAACAATGCACACTGCGGTCTGGGCAGAGGCCGGGGAAGGAAGATAATCAGGATAAATAGCTAATGCATGCAGGGCTTAATACCTAAGCGATGGGTTAATAGGTGCAGCAAACCACCATGGCACGTTTACCTATGTAACAAATCTGCGTGTACTGCACATGTATCCCAGAACTTAAAAGAAAATAAATTTTTTTAAAAAAAAAGAAAAATAAAAGTCATCTTAGTGCACAGTTATACAGGAGGGGTAGTCATTAAAATTTTGGCAACAAATGATCAAAGAATACAACTCATAAGAGAGTATATATAAGAACCCAGAAATGCTCTACATTTCTATGGTAGTAAATTTCAATGTTTCTAGACATGAAAAATACTTTTTCTTTTTTCTTTTTGAGACATAGTCTCACTCTGTCACCCAGGTTGGATTACAGTGCAGCCTCGACTTCCTGGGTTCAAGTGATCCTTTCTCCTCAGTCACCTGAGTAGCTGGGACTACAGGCGTGCATGACCACACCCAGCTAATTAAAAAAAAATTTTTTTTGTAGAAATGCAGTCGCACCATGATGCCCAAGTTCACCTCGAACTCTTGAGCTCAAGGGATCCTCCCACAGAAAAATAACTGCATATACCAAGACAAGTGCCCAAAGGGGATCACTTGTATTTGTGGATCGTATGTGATTCCAGATGAAACAAATTTTGTCATCAAATTTTATTAGCAAACTGTGATTCTTTAGTGCATCCCTGATCACAGCTGCTGCATCTTATTAGCTCAACAGAAGAATGTTCCATTGATAAAAATAACAACAGTTAGAATTTCTGTACACACACTGTAGTCAGTGGAGATATGGAGTTACTACCTCGGAATATGGAGTGTTAAATACAAGAATGCAAGTCTTTATTTTTAGAAGCCTGGAGCACAGACCTTCTTTCAGATCTCATCCAGGAAAACAGTGATTAACCTGGTATGTGACGTCAGTCAGATCATTTCATTGTCCCACTACATTAACTCTATAGCCTCTCACTACTCCTACATAGAACATAGCCTGATATTTTGTATGCAGTAGATGTTTTGAGACATTTTCATACTCTTTAGCTACGCAGCAACTTTGAAGAAAATGACCCAAAAAATAACCCAAAAGAAGGAAACAGTGTTTAGAACAAAGGCATTAATTGTGAAGGTCACTGCATTTTCTATATTTTCTGTAGAAATACACTGTATTTTGTATATTTCAGTATGTAGTTACGAGTGTTTGGCTTCTGAAGTTCATTAACTCATTCTATGACCTAGGACCTTGGCTATGCCATGCAATGTTTTATAAACTGATGACACAGGTATGAAATACATAATGCCTGCCCTGAATGAGCCCACAGGTTAAAGGTGAAGATAGTCTCAATACAGGGTAAGAAGTACATGTAGGGAACTGAGTACTGAGTCCAGATAAGCGCTGAATACCTCTACAGCTCCCGGGTGGGACTTTGGGACCCAGTGACTTAAGACTCCTCAAGATCTCAAGCTGACATTCTCAGTGCTTTGGAAGATACCATTCTGAGACAAAGTATTATATCTGCTAATTCAACAATACCATAGAATTGAAATTCCCAATGTCCTCTAAGATGTAGTCTCACTTTGCTTTCCTAGACAGTCAGTACTCTACTTACTTAGGCTGACATCTTACACTTTCCAAAGATGCGAATTTACTTAAAATTAGGCATTTCTTGCACACCCAAAGAAAGTGTCCCTCAAGCACTCAGCACTCACTTGTGTGCTTTTTTAGTAATACAGGCAGTGATAGGAACACAAAGCAATGGAGATGAACCAATAATCCAAGACAGAGAAATTGCTTACATTCCCGGGAGGGAAGCACAAAACTAAGAAAAAAATACATATGTGTTCACTTTACATTTCACAGTCATTAAAGAAATCTTTGCTAATACTATCAAGGCAGGTCAATTAATTTAAACATGCCTTTGAAAATGGTATTTTATAATGTTATTTGAAATGAAGGAGATAAAAATGCTTGGTTTGAAATCTTACATGTCAATTACAGAAAGCTCACCTTAGACTCTAGTATTTACAAGAGAAGTTCTTAACCATGATTTCTCATCTGAATCTCATATGTTGATAGTGGAAACCCACGCAAAATCCACTTAGCCAGAACCTCTGCATGTAGGCCCTCATCACATATTTTTTTGGTTTGAGAGGTAATCAACTTTATTGAAGTATAATTATCATCTAAAAATGCACCCAATTTAAGTGAAAGTTCAAGGAATAGGGACGAATATATACACCTATGTAACTACCACCCCGCAATTAAACATAGAACATTTCCACCACCCCAGAAAGTTCTCTTCTGTCCCATTCGAGTCAATTCATCCCATTTTTGGTCCTAGACAGCCACTGATCTGCTGTCTGTCACTATAAATCAGTTTGCCTCAAATTTCATATCAGTGAATGAATTCATATAGTACCCAGCACATATGATCTTTTAAAGTATCCACAAGTGATTCTGACGGAGTCAATGTTGGGAACCACTGATATAGAGGCTCCATAAAGGACAGAATGAAAGATGACCATCATCAGCTGAATATAAACCAAAAGGTTTAGACTCTAGAGCATGTGTTTAAATCATGCTTACAAAATTCCTATAGTTCAAAACTGAGGTCATTGAAAATTTTTTGGATGAAGATTAAGATTTATATTAAATTACAGTTTGGAATCCTGTTACATGTCTATTGCTACATAGCTAAGTGAAACACTTGTCTCTCAGATCCACTGTCAAATCCCAAACCCTCCTCTTTTAAATTTTGCCTCAAAGTGAAATTAACCAGATACCAAAGCATATTATTTAGCAGTGTGAGTCTACAGTGTGAAAGAGGAACGAGGACTGGGGCTGAGGAAGCATTTTAATAGACTCAACCATGAATACCATAATAGGGCTTATTGGTATGACCTGAATCAGTAAGTATGTACACAAGGCCAATGACTTGTTGTTATGGAGCAATGGTCTGGACTTTGCGACTATTTCCATGACTGCCTTCTCCTTTGTTCTCAAGATTCTCCATTTGCAAAATAAGGAGCTTAAACCATATGCTTTCAAAGGCGGCCTCTGACCTCAACATTCTAGGGTTCTATTTTAGTGAATTTGTCGATGAAAATATTGCTTAACACCAATGCTTAGCGTTAGTCTGCAACATTTGTAAGAGTAAGCTAAACAAAAATCTCATAGGAAGAGTTTGTATATTAAGATTATTCCAGGATAACCACAATATTTGAGTCAGGAATAAGACCTTAAAATGGACTCTTTCTTACAAAGCTAAATGTGTTTAAACATTATGTGGTGTAATATTTTAATATTCTTTTGAGAGTGAGGCAGAAAGCCAAAAAACAAAGCCCCTGACCCAGATCCTTCTTGTTCTCTGTTCCGAAGAGGAACCCAGTGACATCATGTCCATATCTTCAACTTTATCTGAAGAAATTGTACCATCAGGCAGTTACCTTGGCTTTACATCTTTTCCTTGTTACCATGAAAAAATAAGGAAAGATCTACAGAAATAATGTTAGTTCAGCGTTTTGAATGTGTATAGGCAAGAGCATTCTTCTCTTTTCTCCATAGTGAAGCAGAGTGAACCACTTACATAATAAACGTTTTACACCTAAATCCAGATTAATTTAATACAGATCTTCTTAAAGTATTCAGTAATTCACTGGGTCATAAAATTTACTTATTTAAAAAAAGTGTATGTAACCCAAAAAACTATGCCTATATTTAGGCAACCATCTCAGAGATGTGTGTTCAGAGTAAAAGAAGGGGCCGATCTAGAGAATTTGGCCAGCTTTTGGCGGAAAAAATCTCGTGTATGCTTAAGTCACAATGTAAAAAATACATTTCAATGATAGTTGTATTACAACATTTAACTGTATTCATACTGATGAGAATATCTCACAACTATCAAAATAAAAAAACATTTTGTGGAATACATCTCAAAAATGCTTTGTGGAAAAACAGTAAAATATGATGCCATTGAAAACTGTTGGAAATACGATAAATACGTATAAATCTAACTTGTTAAGATATTAAATACCTGAAATGCAGGGAATTCAGAAACACTTGTTGTGAAATAAGACTTCTCAAGTAAAAGGACATCAAAAATATCACAGAAGGTTAATTATAAACATGGACACCTCCCCACATGTATGGAATGTGAACCAAAAGATTAAGGGCAGCTTCCACTCATATAAGAAAAAGAACAAGTCATGCATTTAAGCTTAAAGAACACCCCAATTAAAGACACAATTGAAAAACAAATATATATGTGAAGGGAAAATAAGGCCCCTAAGGAAGAGGAATTGGAAGAAGGGGCCAAGGCAAGAGGATGCAAGTGCTCGGCGCTGCTCCCAGGTAAAGTTATGACTCTGGGCAGGTGGTCTGAGGATTGCCCATTTGCAGCTTCATACCCATTTCCCTCTGACATCTCTCCCTGCCCACTCAGGCTCCTGCTCTGACCCTAGCGAAACCCTGCTTTTGGGTGAAAACCTCTAGATCATGTTCACCACAGTGCAAAGACTAATCCAGCTCCATGGGACTCCTGGGAGTGGCTGGGGCTAAGCAGGGGAGAAGGGGAGGAAGATGGTGTGCCTCTTAATGGCTATCACACCAGTGAGTTCACTTAAAGGCGTCTTGTGCCCCTGAGAAAAGTTGCTGCATGATGCCTCTCCTCTCTTCCTAGATCTGAGTGGGGCTGTGCCTGGTGATGGCCGATCTCTGAAAAAAATGCACTGTTGAGAACAAGCACCAATTTTCTGGCTACGCTAACAAGAGCTAAGTGACGCAGTGGACAAAGCAGTGATGCTGTTCCTGGCTCAATCTCTCTCTTCGACAATGATAATTTGCCACATCAACTTACCTTCCCAGACACGAAGCATCAGAGGATTAGCTATTAAAAGAAAGACATTTTCTCGCTCATTACAGCCTGCAATGTAAAACGTCCAGAAATACAAGGAGTCCTGTTTTCACCATTAAAGTAGAAATTATTTCCGGCAGCTTTGGGAGAAAATGCAATTATTTTCCTTCCTGTCGCAGTGTTTCCAAACTCACCTAGAGATGAGAGCACCCTATTAAAATGGACTCATCATTCGAATGATGCCAGTGAATGCACTTGTCTGACCTGGGGGTGGGAGACTGGCTCCTGAGTCCTCACCCCTTGGGATTCAGGGTCACTAAGGGCAGAGGTAATTAGACAGTGCTGAGCCACTGCCACTTACATTCTAGTCACAGGAAGAGGAAATTTTTCAAGGAAGAAAGTGAGGAGTTCAGGTAGAGCCCACCCATTTTGCTAATAGCCAGAGCTCACTTTGCCGGTTTGCTGCAGACTTTTTTGGTTGCTCTATTCCTGGAAGTCCAGTGGCTCCCTGCCCCTTGTGAGACCTCACAGTTCGAATCTGCTTAGCCACGGGTCTTTCTCCACTTGCCTGTTGCCACAGGGAAAGAAAGACACCCCTAACTCCATCTGCACTGAAACTGAGCTCATTGGCTTTGGGCAGAGCTCTCAACCAATTTGGCTGTTAAGCAAAGTTGCTCGAGGTGGCAGGTTGCCTCCCTGCAGGGTCCACTAGACTTTGTTCTGGTCACTGGGCTGGTCACAGTCTCAGTCTTCGACCCAGGTCCTCTTGTTCTCTGTTCCTAAGAGGAACCCAGTGAGATCATGTCCCTATCTCAGTACAATCTCCTCCTCCGAAATTCAGAGTCAACATTCTGAAGATGACTAATTGACACCATCTGGCCTCATGAGCTATCATATCACCATCCAAGATGAATCTCCAGAATAAATGAGTAAGGAGAGCCCCCCCCTGCCACCACCACGTCACACGCCTTCTCACTATGTTTTCATTTTAGTATTGCTTCTATAGCGCAATGGCAATTCACCGCTATAATATAAGCATACCACTGATGAACTCTGATTTATAATTATTTAAAGATTGTTCTTGTTTTGGAGTGGAAAATAGATTGAAATGGAAGGCAAGGGAAAATTAGAGCTTCAGTGGTTGGGGTATACATAATAGTGTGAGAGAGGTAATAAGAGAGGAATATAGAGAGACATACAAGAGGAATTTTATGTGTAAATACGCAGTGTTTGTTAACAAATTTCAAATAAGAAGTAAAGGCAAAGGAGGGTAAAAAGACGACTCCCAGTTTTCTTGTTTGAATAACTTACTTCATGAGAGTTTCCTTGACCGAGATAGGGAAGACTAGACTTGAGAACAGAGTTCGGGGGTAAATCTGGAAGTTTCATGAAGCAAATCGCTTTCTGGCCATTCCCCTCCACTCTCTCCAACTCTCTGATTTGACCTGGTAGAAATCAAATCTACCAGGTCAACCTTATCTTGTTAAGGCCAGCCAAGCACGACTCAGTGTTCACAAAGGGTAGTTCTGTATTCTTATTTTTATGTGGACCCAGCATAGACTGTGAAAGGAATCAGTTACCATACTGGTAATTCTTATACAATGGCAAATATCTTTTTTTGAACATTTAAAAAACTATATTTATTTTTTAAAGGCAAAATGGTGACATTTTTGTATATACAAAGATAATTCATCACCAACAGAAATACTCTGTAAAATATATTCAAGGAAGTTCTGCAAGAAGAAAAATAGCTGGCGGTCATTATCCTTGCAGACTAACCCAGGAACAGAAAACCAAATACCTCATGTTCTCATTTTTGTAAGTGGGAGCTAAATGATAAGAACACATAGACACATAGAGGGGAACAACAGACATTGGGCCTATCGGAGGGTGGAGGGTGGATGGAGGGAGAGGATCAGGGAAAATAACTAATGGGTACTAGGCTTAATACCTAATAGTCTGTACAACAAACACCCCTTGATACAAGTTTACCTATGTAACAAACCAGCACACGTACCCCTGATGTTAAAATAAAACTTTTAAAAAAGACAAATATCTTGATGTGAAATTGAACCTACCATCCATAAATTTTCTTTTTCCTTTTCCTTCCTTCCTTCCTTCCTTCCTTCCTTCCTTCCCTCCCTCCCTCCCTCCCTCCCTCCCTTCTTTCTTTCTTTCTTTCTTTCTTTCTTTCTTTCTTTCTTTCTTTCTTTCTTTACTTTCTTTCTTACTTTCTTTTTCTTTCTGACGGGGTCTTGCTCTGTCACCCAGGCTGGAGTGCAGTGGTGCAATCTTGCCTCCCTGCAACTTCTGCCTCCTGGGTTCAAGTGATTATTGTGCCTCAGCCTTCTGAGTTGCTGGGATTACAGGCACACGCCACCACACACAGCTACTTTTTGTATTTTTCGTAGAGATGGGGTTTTGCCATGTTGGCCAGGCTGGTCTCAAATTCCTGGCCTCAAGCAATCCTCACGCCTTGACCTCCCAAAGTGCTGTGATTATAGGAGTGAGCCACAGTGCCTGGACCAGAAATTTTCAATTAGAAAATCACAGGTGTGTAATTCATATATTTAGATGTTTGAGATTTTTCGCTTTTTTTTTTCAATTTTGCAGACCTTTATTTGTTGCTTTTTTAATTTTATTATTATTATACTTTAAGTTAGATGTTTCTCTTTTGATCCAGATATTTCACATCCTGTTGA
This sequence comes from Hylobates moloch, assembly GCF_009828535.3. Classification (NCBI taxonomy): domain Eukaryota; kingdom Metazoa; phylum Chordata; class Mammalia; order Primates; family Hylobatidae; genus Hylobates; species Hylobates moloch. The sequence continues at coordinate 111,963,376 of NW_026652282.1, forward strand.
CCACATCTTGAGCTCACCAAAGAAACTGAAGAATTGCATGGTCATTCTAAAGACCACTTGGTGAGGTGATGTTTTCTTCCTGGGACTCTCATATAGCAAAAGATCAGAGTTATTTGACCACCTGCTTCACTGGTGATGCAAGTGCCATAACCTTAGGCATCTGAGAACATTATTACACTTTTCCCTGCCAAGGGAGGATTTGTCATGGCTGTCATTCTTGAAGACATGTAATGAAAATGTCATGATGTGCTTCTGTCTTAAGAGAGAGACAAACCCTAGGTTGCCATGACACCAAACAATTTAATAACAAGTGGAAATTTCAATCAATCCATTGATCAGTCAATCCTTTCATTTCCAGAAGGAACAGACAATATATCCAGAATAATATGCCTTTTTTAATATCTTGAAAGGACAACCAAAACATTTTCATCAACTTTCCATACAATGTTACAAATCACTGAAGCAATTATCCTTCCAGTTTTTCATTTAACTGGATAGTTCAAACAAAAATGTTAATTTTGTTGAAATGAGTTGACACATGTTCTGAAATCCCCATATCACCTGACACCTCTGGGCAATTTAAGTTGCTTTCATATTTCAAGCTCATAATACTAATGGAAATCATACCTACAATAACATAGATTAACTTTCAGCCCATAAGAACACAGCTTTCCATCGCTGACAAATAGGGTATAAGAATAATGACTGTAGGACATGTGTGTGAGTTGTAACTCCTGCCATGTAGATTTTGTGTGTGTGTGCTGAGTCAGTCATAGACTCTTTTCATCCCTTTTGGGCAACAATATAAATTTGTGAAATGCTTTTGTGCAGTAAGAGTAAGTTTGTGGTTGGCATAATGAATGGCTCTGATGTCAAGGCCAGGATCTGTTTGACCACCAATCTTTCCTACTCCTAAATCAGTCTATTTATCCACTATTATATCGCTGGAAGTTGTTTGAAGCAGACTACAGAGCTAAACATAATGCAAGATACACATAAAGCAATGAGTGAAGTTAATATGCAAGTTTATATAACAACCTATGTACAGTGGTAAGAAATGACCCACAAATTTAGCTTGGATCTACACAGTAGCAAAAGCAAAGGGGCAAATACAATCAGAGACAAGAGCTCCAGTGTCAACAAAAGTATTATGAAACAAAATTTTCATGGGAAACAGTTTTCCTGGTATAAAATGCAGAGAGAAATTTGTGCGGTAGGTCTTTAGAAAATTGGAAAATGTGTCATAGAGAACAATCCTCAAAAGCATTCTGCCAGTAAAGTACAATAAGTAGCTAGTTTCTTGGAATCGTTTTAATGATGTACTTCAGTGTAGGCTGAGAGTATATGTCAAAGGGTAATTTCGTTAAAGTAATTCAACAAAAAGACAGAATAATGTGGTCTAAATATACATCCCTCTGATGATTCAGTTTGATTGCTAAAATACAAATCTGGAGAAGCAAACGTAATATATTTCATTTAAGCTACTATACATATCACTTTTCCCTCTCACACCTCAATTTTAGGTAAGATATGAGCAGCAAAAATTAAGACTGTAGTCTCTGATGACCAATTGAGCTAAAGATTTTCCGGGTTGCCAATTAAGGGCCACCTTTTAAGTATTAATAGTTTCCTAACTAGCTTTGAAGTAGCTATCATGTCATGAAAATTACATAGATTACTTAATTATTTCTGAATGGATGCCACTTATTGCATATTCTCCAAAATATAAGCAAATCGGCTGACAAAGTCCCAAAGTTCTATGACATAGCCCAATATATTTCTCTTAATTAAAAAAAATAACCTGTACCATTCTGTGGTTTTAAATATATTCACGACGTTGTGTGACCATCACCAGTATTTAATTTGACAGTATTCTCATCACCTCAAAAGCCACCCCAGACACATTAGCAGTCATTCTTTTTTCCTCCCATCCTTCCAGCCATTAATCTACTTTCTGTCTCTATAGATTTATCTATTCTGGACACTTCATATAAATGAAAGAATACAATATCTTGATTTTTGTGACTGACATCTCATAGTATTCACATGTATTCAAGGTTTGTACATATTGTAGCATTTATCAGTAATTCATTCATTTTTACGGCTGAATAATATGCCACTGTATGGATATGCCAAATTTTGTTGATCCATTCATCACTTGATGGACATTTTGATTTTTCCCAATAACTAGTATTATTATGATTAATACTACTATAAACATTCATGCACAAATTTTTCTGTGAACATATGTTTTAAATTATTTTGTGTATATACCTAGAAGTGTAGTTGCTGAGTCCTGTGATAACTTCCTGTTTGACTTTTTGGGGAACTGTCAAACTATGTTCTAAAGTAAATGCACCATTTAACATTTCCACCAAAAATGTACTGGGTTCCAATTTCTCCACTCTTGCTACCAAATGTTATTGTCTGTCTTGTTATTATAGTCATTCTAGTAGGTGTGAAGTGGTATCTTGTGGTTTTTATTTGCACATCCCTACTGGCCAATGATGTTTAGCATCCTTTCTTGTGCTTACTAGCCATTCACATATCTTCTTCAGAAAAGTGTCTACTCAAATCCTTGGCTTATTTCTTTTAAGAGACAGAGACAGGATCTCACTCTGTTGCCCAGGCTGGAGTGTAGTGGCATGATCATACCTCACTGTAATCTCAAACTCCTGGGCTCAAGTGATTTTTCCACCTCAGCCTCCCTAATAACCAAGACTACAGATGTGTGACACCACACCTGGCTAATTTTTTAATTTTTTGTAGGAGATGGGATCTCCCAATGTTATCCAGGCTGGTCTCAAACTCCTACTTTGCCCATTTTTTTCTTTTAATTTTTATTTAAGCTTCAGGGGCACATGGACAGGTTTGTTATATAGGTAAACTCGTGTCATGGGGGTTTGGATGGCCCATTTTTAATTGGGTTATTTATCTTTTTATTATTGAGTTGCAAAAATTCTTTACATATTCTGAATGCAAGTTTCTTATCAGATATATAATCTGTTAATATTTTCTTCCAGCCTATTCATTGTCTTTTCACATTCTTGATAGTATTCTTTGAAGCATAGTTTCAACATTGACAAAATAGAATTTATCTTTTTGTTGTTGTTGTTGCTAGTGTTTTCAGGGTAATATCTAACAAATCATTGCCTAACCTAAGGTGATGAAGATCTACACCTAGGGTTTATTTAAGACACCTATATCATTTATACTTATTTATGTAGGACACCTATATTATTATACTTTTAGCTTTTATAATAAGGCCATTGATCTCATTTGAGTTAATTTTTGTATATGGTGTGAGGTAAGAGTCCAACATCATTCTTTTGCATGTAGATATCCAGTTGTTGCAGAACCAATTATTGAAAGACTACTAATAAGAGCTATTTATGACAAACCCACAGCCAATATCATACTGAATGGGCAAAAACTGGAAGCATTCCCTTTAAAAACTAGCACAAGACAGGGATGCCCACTCACACCATTCCTATTCAACATAGTGTTGGAAGTTCTGGCCAGGGAAATCAGGCAAGAGAAAGAAATAAAGGGTATTCAATTAGGAAAAGAGGAAGTCAAATTGTCCCTGTTTGCAGATGACATGATTGTATATTTAGAAAACCCCATGGTCTCAGCCCCAAATCTCCTTAAGCTGATAAGCAACTTCAGCAAAGTCTCAGGATACAAAATCAATGTGCAAAAATCACAAGCATTCTTATACATCAATAACAGACAAACAGAGAGCCAAATCATGAGTGAACTCCCATTCACAATTGCTTCAAAGAGAATAAAATACCTAGGAACCCAACTTACAAGCGATGTGAAAGACCTCTTCAAGGAGGACTACAAACGACTACTCAACAAAATAAAAGAGGACACAAACAAATGGAAGAACATTCCATGCTCATGGATAGGAAGAATCAATATCGTGAAAATGGCCATACTGCCCAAAGTAATTTATAGATTCAATGCCATCCCCATCAAGCTACCAATGACTTTCTTCACAGAATTGGAAAAAATTACTTTAAAGTTCATATAGAACCAAAAAAGAGCCTGCATTGCCAACTCAATCCTAAGCCAAAAGAACAAAGCTGGAGGCATCACACTACCTGACTTCAAACTATACTACAAGGCTACAGTAACCAAAACAGCATGGTACTGGTCCCAAAACAGATATAGACCAAAGGAACAAAACAGAGCCCTCAGAAATAATACCATACATCTACAACCATCTGATCTTTGACAAACCTGACAAAAACAAGAAATGGGGAAGATTCCTTATTTAATAAATGGTGCTGGGAAAACTGGCTAGCCATATGTAGAAAGCTGAAACTGGATCCCTTCCTTACACCTTATACAAAAATTAATTCAAGATGGATTAAAGACTTACATGTTAGACCTAAAACCATAAAAACCCTAGAAGAAAACCTAGCCAATACCATTCAGGACATAGGCATGGGCAAGGACTTCATGACTAAAACACCAAAAGCAATGGCAACAAAAGCCAAAATTGACAAATGGGATCT
>NW_026652282.1:111968001-112024569 GCF_009828535.3 Hylobates moloch
CCATCAGAGTGAACAGGCAACCTACAGAATGGGAGAAAATTTTTGCATCTACTCATCTGACAAAGGGCTAATATCCAGAATCTACAAAGAATTCAAACAAATTTACAAGAAAAAAACAAACAACCCCATCAAAAAGTGGGCAAAGGATATGAACAGACACTTCTCAAAAGAAGACTTTTTTTTTTTTTTTTTGAGACGGAGTCTCGCTCTGTCACCCAGGCTGGAGTGCAGTGGCGTGATCTTGGCTCACTGCAAGCTCCTCCTCCCAGGTTCACACCATTCTCCTGCCTCAGCCTCTCCAAGTAGCTGGGACTACAGGTGCCCGCCACCACGCTTGGCTAATTTTTTTGTATTTTTAGTAGAGACAGGGTTTCACCATGGTCTCGATCTCCTGACCTCGTGATCCACCCGCCTCGGCCTCCCAAAGTGCTGGGATTACAAGCGTGAGCCACCACGTCCAGCCAAAAGAAGACATTTATGCAGCCAACAGACACATGTAAAAATGCTCATCATCACTGGCCATTAGAGAAATGCAAATCAAAACCACAATGAGATACCATCTCACACCAGTTAGAATGGCCATCATTAAAAAGTCAGGAAACAACAGGTGCTGGAGAGGATGTGGAGAAATAGGAACACTTTTACACTGTTGGTGGGACTGTAAACTAGTTCAACCATTGTGGAAGTCAGTGTGGCGATTCCTCAGTGATCTAGAACTAGAAATACTATTTGACCCAGCCATCCCATTACTGGGTATATACCCAAAGGATTATAAATCATGCTACTATGAAGACACATGCACACGTATGTTCATTGCAGCACTATTCACAATAGAAAAGACTTGGAACCAACCCAAATGTCCAACAATGATAGACTGGATTAAGAAAATGTGGCACATATACACCATGGAATACTATGCAGCCATAAAAAGGGATGAGTTCATGTCCTTTGTAGGGACATGGATGAAGCTGGAAACCATCATTCTCAGCAAACTATCGCAAGGACAAAAAACCAAAAACTGCATGTTCTCACTCGTAGGTGGGAACTGAACAATGAGAACACTTGGACACAGGAAGGGGATCATCACACACCAGGGCCTGTCATGGGGTGGGAGGAGGGGGGAGGGATAGCATTAGGAGATATACCTAATGTAAGTGATGAGTTAATGGGTGCAGCACACCAACATGGCACATGTATACCTATGTATCAAATCTGCACATTGTACACATATACCCTAGAACTTAAAGTATATAAAAAATTTTTGAAATCTAAAAAGGTAAGCCTCTAACCTTGTTCTTTTTCAGGTTGTTTTGGTTGTTGTCATCCCCTTGTACTTCCATGTGAATTTTAGATCAGCTTTCCAATTTCTGAAAAACTGGTAGGTGAAATTTGATAAGTACTGTGCTGAATCTGTAGATCAGTTTGTGAAGTATTGCCATTTTAATATTAATTTTTTTGAGGCAGAGTTTCACTCTGTCGCCCACGCTGGAGTGTAATGGCATGATCTCAGTTCACTGCAACCTCCGCCTTCCAGGTTCAAGCGATTCTCCTGCCTCAGCCTCCTGTGTAGCTGGGATTACAGGCATGAGCCACCCCACCCAGCTAATTTTGTATTTTTAGTAGAGATTGGGTTTCACCATGTTGGTCAGGCTGGTCTCGAGCTCCTGACCTCAGATTATCCACCCGCCTCAGTCTCCCAAAGTGCTGGGATTACAGGGGTGAGGCACCACGCCCGGCGTAATATTAAGTCTTGCAATTCATGAACCATTTATTTAGGTCTTTTAACATTTCTTTTGGTGATATTTTACAGTTTTTAGTATATAACTCTTACACATATTTTTAAAATTACTCCTAACTATTGTGTTCTTTTGATACTATTGCAAATGAAATTGTTCTTATTTTGGTTTTGGATTTTTATTGCTAGTGTATAAATATGCAATTGATTTTGTATATTGATGTTGATAGTCATAACCTCACTGATCTTGTTTACTAGCTTTACTAGTTTATGTGTGTGTGTGTGTGTGCGCGTGCACATGCGTATTCCTTAGTATTTGCTATATAGATTATATTGTTCGTGAATACAGATAGTTTTGCTTCCTCTTTTCCAATCTGGATGAGTTTGATTTAATTTTCTTGTCTAAATGCCATGGCTAGAATCTAGACTATAATGTTGAATAGAAGTAGTGAGAAGGAACATCCTTGTCTTCCTGATCTCATGGGAAAAGCTTTCACTCTTTGATCATTAAGTATGATGTTAGCTATGGGTTTTTTGTGATGACCTTTATTAGGTTAAATAATGTTCCTTTCTATTATTATTTTGTTTTATTATGAAAGGCTGTCAAATTTTGTCAAATACTTTTGCTGTGTCTATTGAGATGATTCTATAATTCTTTTGGTCCTTTATTCTTTGAATATGGTATACTATGTTGATTTATTTTCATATATTGAACCACTCTTGTATTTATACAGTAAGCCTAACTTGGAATGATACATAATCCTTTTTGGTATTGCCAAATTTGGCTTGCTAGTATTATGATGAAAATTGTTTAATCTATATTCATAAGTGTTATTATTGGTCAGTAGTTTTCTTTTTTATGATGTGTCGTGTCTGCTTTAAAAGCAGTGTGATACTCCCCTCAGAATAAGTTGGACAATCCCTCCTCTTCTACTTTTTGCAGAATTTGTCAAGGATTTATGTTAATTTTTCTTTAATGGCTTGGTAGAATTCACCTGTGAAGGCACTAAGCTTGGGATTTTCTTTATGGATAGTTAATTGATTGCTACTCATTATAAGTCTATTCAGATTTTCTATTTCTTCTTGAGTGAGTTTCAGTAGTTTGTACTTTTCTATGAATTTATCCTTTTAATCTAGGTTATATAACTTGCTGGTGTACAATTGTTAATAGTATCCTCTACTAATTATTTTCATTTCTGTAAGGTTACTAGTAATGCCACCCCTCTAATTCATGATTTTAGAAGTTTTCTCTTTTCTTGGCCTGTACACTAAACTTTTGTCAATTTTGTAATATTTTTGAAGAATCAACTTTTGGTGTCATTGATTTTCCTCTTTTGCTTTTCTGTTGTCTATTTAATTTACTTCTGTATATTTTTTATTATTTCCTTTCTTCTGATTGCTATGGGTTTAGTTTGCTTTTCTTTTTCTACCTTCTTAAAGTAGAAGTTTGGGTTATTAATTTGAGGTTCTTCTTTGTTAATATGGAGATTTACAACCTTAAATTTCTAAATACAACTTTAGCTGCATCATATAATTTTGGCAGGTTGTGCTTTTGTTTTTATTCGTCTCAAAGTATTTTCTGATTTCCTTTGTGACTTTTTTCTTTGGCCTATTGGAAAGAGACTGTGTCATTCAATCTCTACATATTTTTAATTTATAAACTTTTTTGCTATTGAGTTCTAATTTCATTCAATGGTGATCGGAGAACTTCATATTACTGCAGTATTTTTAAACTTGTTGAAACTTTTTTATTGGTTAGCATATAATCTATCCTGGATGCTGTTTGATATGCACTTGAAAATAATCTGTTTTCTGTTCTTGTTGTGTGGAGGGATCCATAGATGTCTGCTAGGAATAGCTGTTTTGTTGTGTTTCAAGTCTTCTCTTTCTTTACATTCTGTACAGTTGTTGAATTTATTATTGAAAGTAGACTATTGAAGTCTCCAACTTTTATTTGTAAATTGTCTGTTTCTCCCTTCAATTTTGTCAGTTTTTGCTTCATTTATTTTGGGGCTCTATTAGTGCATATATACTTATAATCACTATGTCTTGGTGGATTGATCTTCTTATCGTTATAAAATGTCCTTCTTCATTTCTAGTAACAATTTTTGTATTAAAGCCTATTTTTTCTGTGAACATTTTCATAGTGTACCCGTTCTAGTTTGATTATTGTTTGCATAGGGTGTCTTTATCCCCTTTTTACTTTTAACTTATTTGTGTTTTTCATTTAAGATGTGTGTGTGGTGGGGATACTCTTTACATGCCCTGGCAGGCAGTTTACAACATTTCTTTACCTTTTAATTTCATACTTGTGCAGAGCTTTCAGGTCTGCCAGAAGTGTAGTTTTGGGCCTTCTTAGTCTTCCCTGGGCGTGGACATGGTTCTACACATGCATATGATCTTCTAGAATTCTAGGACTATATTGGAGTTTTTGGATGCCTTGCTCCCCAGTTTTTCCTTTTAAGACTTTTGATCAGCTTTTCATTTGTCCCAATTTATATAATCATCTCAAGCAGTAGCAATGTTAAGCAACTGGCATTGGTTGTTTTCAACTTGTCTTGTGTACAGTGCTGTTCACACAGAGGTGTCTTTGAGTCAGGTCAAATAAAGAAAAAGCCTGTGGGTAAAACTTTTCAAAGAGCTACAAGAAAGTCCAAATAGTGAAATCTCCCCTAGAATTGAACTTTTAGAGAAATCCAAAACCTTTCTCTATCCCTCTAGTTACTTTTAGGCTGCTTTTTACACCTACCATGATCATGAGACTGTTGATTTTCAAGACTACAGAGAAATAAGAGAAAAGGGAATGTGACCAAGGTAAGTTAAAATGGCACAAACATTACTATTCTTAATGATATTCTTCTATCTTTTATGCTTCTTTTTTCTCATGTGGCAACTCCTCAGATGAGCAATAATCTTCATTTTATAATGCAATTTGAGGGCTTCTATTTTCCAATCTGACATGTAAGTAATCACTCCCATCCTCACAATAAGAAAAAAAGCTGAACCAACTAAAATCAACAGCTCTTCTTAGATCCATAAGAGTATGGATATCACAGGGCAAATCAATAATCCCAAAATCAGAGAGTCAGGCAAGCAGATACAGAGAATCCCAGCTTACTGGAGCAGAAATCTCCATGGGAACTAGTACTGGGGCAGATAATCTTAAACTGTAATTAGTGAACTACTGGAGACTCAGTGTAAGTAGGTTTGAGAATGAAAAATTCACAGGGCTAAGTCCTTGTTGAGGGGTCGGGGGCACACTTTTGTAAGTTCTACAGTTACAAGCCCTACCATGTACTCACAGTGAAGATCTGAGAAAAATTCACTTGTGCCTCTGGCAGGGACAGGAGAAAAGTCATTTTATAATATTCCCAAAGCATTTTGTTCTTTTTAACAAGGCCAACCCTCAAGGAAAGCTATTTTTCTAAAGCTTATCCGATTGGAGATTTACCAGAAACTAACCAAACTGGGGGAAAGGAAATATCCAACTTAATCCCCACCTAGACACTGTGTCTCACCTAAAGCAGGTGGGACTAACTGAAAATCAATTTTGAAGGTCAAATTCCAGAGACACTGGCTCACTAAAAGACTGAGATTGCTATGGTCTGAATGTCTGTGTCTCCTCCAGATTAATATGTTGACACCTAACCCCCAAGGTAATAGTATTAAGAGGTAGGGTCTTTGGGAGGTGACTAGGTCATAAGGGCTCTTGCCTGATGGATGGGATTAATAATTTAACTTTTTAAAGTTAAAAGGAGCTTGTTTGTCCCTTCTGCCATGTAAAGATACAGCTAGAAGGTGCCCTCTATGAGGGCACCCTCACCATACACTGAACCTGTTAGCAAGTTGATGTTGTACTTCCCGGTCTACAGAACTGTGAGCAACACATTTCTGTTGTTTATAAATTACCCAGTCTAAGGTATTTGCAGCCCAAATGGACTAAGACATACTCAGGATTATACCAAACTTTGCCTCCATTCACACTTTACCTCCACATCAATAGGGTTACTGCATATTAACAGAATTACAATGGAAAGAACTACATGTCACAGACCTTATTTTGAAAACCTCTAGAGAAGTCCAAAGATAATAGGAACCACAAAAAACAAGGACGCTAAATGAAATTTGAGCCTCTGATATTTATAGCTCCAGAAAACGGTTAATACAACCTGACTCCTATCAAGATAAATATCAAAGCTCACACTAAAGGCCAGTTTACCTCAGTTCCTTTTAGCAAGTACATCATACTCAGCTTTCAACAAAAAATTACAAGGCATACTTTAAAAAAAATTTTAATATACTTTAAGTTCTGGGATACATGTGCAGAACATGCAAATTTGTTACATTAGGTACGCACATGCCTTGGTGGTTTGCTGCAGCCATCAACCCGTTATCTACATTAGGTATTTCTCCTAATGTTATCCCTCTCCCAGCCCCCACCCCCTAACATGCTCCGGTGTGTGATGTTCCCCTCTCTTTTAACAAAAATTTATGAAAAATTATGAGACTAAAAAACACAGGTTGAAGAGATAAGATAGTGCATGAGAAACACTCAGATATGGCAGATATATTGGAATAATCACACAAGGAATTTAAAACAACTATGATTAACATGCCAAAGGCTTTATAGGGAAAATAGACAATATGCAATATTAGATAGGTAATGTAAAAAGAGAGATGGAAACTCTAAGAAAGAATCAAAAGAAAAAGTTAGGAATCAAAAACACTAGAACAGAAGTAAAGAATCTTTACTTCTTGTTGATTGCCCATCTTTGGTGGGCTTATCAATAGGCTGGACACAGGCAAGGAAAAAAATGATGTGCTTGAAGAATGATAATAGAAGTTTCTAAAATGGAAATGCAAAGACAAAAAGACAGAACACAGTATTCAAAAACTGTGGGACAACTAGTAAATGTGCAATATATGCATAATAGGAATACAAGATAGAGAAAAATGACAGAAAGAACCAGAAGAATTATTTGAAACAATAATGACTAACAATTTCTCCCAAATTAATGATAAACACAAAACCACAAATCTAGGAAGCTCAGAGAACGACAAGCATGATGAAGACCAAAAACATTTAGATGGATCACATTTAATCTGAAGAAAATCAATGACAAAGAGAAAATCTTGAAAGAAGCCAGAAAGGGCTAAAATAATCTACCTTACCCACAGAGGAGCAAGGATAAAATTACATTGAACTTCTTTTCAGAAACCATAGAAACCATACAAGCCAGAAGAGAATGCAGTAAAATATTTAACGTATTGAGAGAAAAACACCACCAACCTTGAATTCTGTAGCCAGAATAACTGACCGTCAAAAGTTAAGGGAAATAAAGACTTTCTCAGGCAAACAAACATTGAGGTAATTTGTTGCCAGTGGAACTGCATTGCAAGAAGTATTAAAATAATTCTTCAGAAAGAAGGAAAATTATATAAGTCAAAAACTTGGATCTACATAGAGAAATAAAAAAAATTACAGAGGGAATAAATGAAGGTAAAATAATATTGTTTTTCTTATTTTTATTTATCAGATAACATTTTGTTCAAAAAATTATAGCAGTAATGTGTTCAGTATTTATCACTTATGAAATGTGAAATGAATTTTGGTAATGTTATAAGGTAGGGGAGGAAGAAATCAGAGCTACTTTGTTATATAGTATTTTCTTTAAATGTGGGGTGGTATATGGTTATTTAAAAGAGGACATGTAAAATTTATATTACAAATTCAAGGGTAATTGCTAAAATGGTTTTTGCAAAGAATTATAATTGATGTGCTAAGGGATGAGAAAAACTTGAATTATATGAAAAAATCAAGCCAGAGAAAACTGAAAAACAGTGGAAGATAAAAAAGAAAAAAAGAGCAAGAGTGACCAATAGAAAAAAGTAACAAATATAACAGATACTAATCCAACTACATCAATAATTAGTTTATATGTCAACAGTCTAAATATATCAATTAAAAAATGAAGGTGTCAGAGTTGATTAAAAAAAACAAGACTTGACTGTGTGCTGTCCACAGAAACCCACTTTAAATATAAAGGCACAGATAAAAGTAAAGTGATGAAGGAATGTATTAATATGGTTTGGCTCTGTGTCCCCACCCAAATCTCATTTCGAATTGTAATTCTCAATGTTGGAGGAGGGGCCAGGTGGGAGGTGATTGACTCATAGGGGATCCCTCTTGCTGTTCTTGTGATAGTGAGAGAGTTCTCATGAGATCTGGTTGCTTAAAAGTGTATAGCACTTCCTGCTTCACCCACTTTTCCTCCTCCTTTGGCCATGTGAAGATGTGCCTCCTTCCCCTCTGCCTTCCACCACGATTTTGAGTGTCCTGAGGCCTCCCCAGCCATGCTTCCTGTACAGACTTTGGAATCATGAGCCAGTTAAACCTCTCTTCTTTATAGATTACACAATTTCGGGTTGTTCCTTAAAGCAATGCAAGAATGCACTAATACACATATCATGCAAACACTAATTGGAAAAAGCTGGAGTACTTATATTAGTTTCAAACAATCTAACTTCAGAGTAAGAAAATAGTCAGAGGTAAGGAAAGGTATTACACAGTGATAAAGGGGTCAATTTTTCAAGAAGATATAACAATCTTTAATGTGTATGTACCTAACAACAGAGTGTCAAAATGTCTGAGGTAAAAAACTTGATAGAAATGTAAGGAGAAATAGATGAATCTACTATTATAGTTCAACATGTCTCTATCAGTAATTGACAAATCCAGCAGACAGAAATTCAATTAGAACACAGTTGAACTGAATGGCAAAATCAATCAGCTGGATCTAATTGCAAGCTAAAGAAAACTTCACTGAATGAACGGTTCTTCTTTAGCTCATAAATAATATTTATCAAGTTAAACGACAGTCTGAGACATAAAATACAGCTTAACAAATTTAAAAGAAGTTATACAACACATGTTCTCAACCACAATGAAATTAAACTTGAAATCAATAGCAGAAAGATAGTTGGAAAACCCTGAAATACATGGAGATTAAATAACTTATTTCTAAATAACACAGGGATCAAAGAAGAATTTACAAGAAAAGTTTAAAAATATTTAGAACTAAATAAACATACAACTTATAAAAATGTATGAGATGCAGCAAAAGTAGTGTTTAGAAGGAAATTTATAGTATTCAATCCATCCATATATTAGAAAAGAAGAAATATCTAAAAATCAATACTCTAAGCTGCCATCTTGGGAAACTAGAAAAAAAAGAGAAAATTAAATTCAAAATGAGCAAAAGAAAATAAAAATTAGAGCAGAAATCAATGAAATTAAAAATAGGGAATCAAATGAGAAAATCAAGGAACTCGAAAGCCAGTTATTTGAAAAGATGAATAAATTTGGTAAATTTGATAATTGTTACATTTGATAAGTAGTATGGATAAAACGTTATCCAGCTCAACTAAGGAAAGAAAGGAGGCACAAAGTACCAATATTAGAAATGAAATGGCAGGGGGGAGGGGGTGTGGTGGCTCATGCCTGTAATCTCAGCACTCTGGGATGCCGAGGTAGGTGGATCGCTTGAGGTCAGGAGTTCGAGACCTGCCTGGCCAAAATGGCAAAACCCTGTCTCTACTAAAAATACAAAAATTAGTCAGGTATGGTGGCACGGGCCTGTAATCCCAGCTACTTGGAAGGCTGAGGCACAAGAATCACTTGAACCCAGGAGGCAGAGGTTGCAGTGAACCAAGATTGTGCCACTCCACTCCAGCATGGGTGACAGAGTGAGGGTCTGTCAAAAAAATATATATATATACACACAATTAAATGAAATAGGAGCCATCACTACTGATTCCACAGACTACTGATTCCAAGGATAATACAGGAATATTATTAGCAACTCATATCCACAGAGTTGATAACCTTGATGAAATGCACCAATTCCTTTAAAGATATAAACTACCAAAGATATAAACTACATTCAAAGAGATAAAGATTATCTAAATAGGCCTAACCTATTAAAGACATTGACTCAATAACTAGTAGTCCTCCAAAACAGAAAGCACTAGGCCCATATAGGATCAGCAGTAAATTCTACCAAGTACTTAACAAGGAAATTATACCAGTTCTCTACAATCTCTAACAGAAAATAGAGGCAGAGGAAATACTTCCTAATCCATTGTATGAGGCCAGCATTATCCTAATATCAAAGCCAGAAAAAGACATTTTAAAAAGAGGAAAACTATAGACCAATATCTCTGATGAACATAGATGCAAAAATCTTCAAAAAATATTAGGAAATTGGATCTAACAATGTATAAAAACAGTTATACACCATAACCAAGTGAGATTTATTCCAGATATACAAGCCTGGTTCAAGATTCAAAAAACATTGTAATTGATCATATCAATAGGTTAAAGAAGAAAAATCATATGATCTTATTAATATATGTAGAAAAAGCATTTGACAAAATCCATCACGGATTTATCATAAAAACTCTCAGAAATCTAGGAATAGAAAGAACTTCTTCAACATGAATAAACCTACAGCTAACACAAGATTTAATGGTGACAAACCAGTTACATTCTTCCTATTTTCAGGAACAGGTAAGGGTTGATCACTCTTACCACTACTATTCAACATCATACTGGAAGTTCAACCTATTGTAATAAGACAAGAAAGGGAAATAAAAGGTGTACAAATTGGGAAGGAAGAAATAAAATTGTCTCTGTTTATAGATAACTGTTTGTCTATATAGAAAATCCCAAAGAATCAACCACAGAAAAGTCGTGGAAATAAAAAACTATTAGAGCAAGTTTGCAGGATACATGGCCAAAATGCAAAAGTCAATTGCCTTCTTATATTCCAGCAATAAAAAATTAGAATTTGAGATTAAAAACACATTACCATTTACATGAGCATAAAATAATGAAATACTTAGGCATGATTCTACCAATATATATACTACATCTATATTGGGAAAACTAAAAAACTGATTAAGTAAATTGAAGGAAATCTAAATAAATGGAGATATTCCATGCACATGAATAGGAAAATGTGATACCGTCAAGATTTCAATTCTTTCCACCTTGATCTAGAGATTCAATGCCTCCCAATCAAAATCTTAGAAAGTTATTTTGTGCATATCAACAAACTGATTCTAAAGTTTATGTGGAAATAGAAAGGATTCAGAAGAGTCAACACAATATTGAAGGAGAAAAACAGTAAGAGGACTCATATTACCCAAATTCAAAACTTAATATAAAGCCACAGTAATTAAGACAGTGTGGTATTGACAAAGGAATGAACAATTGATTAATGGAACAGAATAGAGAGCCCTGACATAGACTCACATGAATATAATCAAATGATTTTTGACAAAGGAACAATACCAATTCAATAGAGAACCTGCAGCCTTTACAAGAAATGGTGATGGAACAACTGGACAAACACCTGCCTCCCAAAATGAACCTAGACACAGATCTCAACACTTCACAAAAAAAGACTCAAAATAGATTATGCAGCTAAATGTAAAATGCAAAACCATAAAACATCTAGAGGATAACAGGAGAAATTCTAGATGACCTTGGGCTTGGTGATAACTTTTTAGATACAACAGCAAAAAACATAATCCATGAAAGAAAAAATGAATAAGCTGGACTTCATTAAAATTAAAAGCTTCTGCTCTGTGAAAGACACTATAAAGAGTGTCAAAAGACAGGCCACCAACTGGGAAAAAATATTTGCGAAACACATATCAAACAAAGAGTTGGGGGTTCCAAGATAGCCGAATAGGAACAGCTCCAGTCTACAGCTCCCAGCATGAGTGACGTAGAAGAAGGCTGATTTCTGCATTTCCAACTGAGGTACCAGGTTCATCTCACTGGGGCTTGTCAGACAGTGGGGGCAGGACAGTAGGTGCAGCCCACTGAGCACGAGCTGAAGCAGGGCGAGGCACCGCCTCATGCAGGAAGCACAAGGGGTCAGGGAATTCCCTTTCCTAGCCAAGGGAAGGGGTGACAGATGGCACCTGGAAAATCGGGTCACTCCCACCCTAATACTGTGGTTTTCCAAGGGTCTTAGCAAAAGCCACACCAGGAAATTATATCCCATGCCTGGCTCGGAGGGTCCCACACCCACGGAGCCTCACTCATTGCTAGCACAGCAGTCTGAGATTGAACTGCAAGGCAGCAGCGAGGCTGGGGGAGGGGCCCCAGCCATTGCTGAGGCTTGAGTAGGTAAACAAAGTGGCCTGGAAGCTCAAACTGGGAGGAGCCCACCGCAGCTCAAGGAGGCCTGCCTGCCTCTGCAGACTCCACCTCTGGGGGCAGGCCATAGCCGAACAAAAGGCAGCACAAACCTCTGCAGACTTAAATGTCCATGTCTGACAGCTTTGAAGAGGGTAGTGGTTCTCCCAGCACAGAGTTTGAGATCTGAGAACGGACAGACTGCCTCCTCAAGTGGGTCCCTGACCCCGAGTAGCCTAACTGGGAGGCACCTCCCAGTAGGGGCAGACTGACACCTCACACGGCCAGGTACCCCTCTGAGACAAAGCTTCCAGAGGAACAATCAGGCAGCAACATTTGCAGTTCAGCAATATTCACAGTTCTGCAGCCTCCGCTGCTGATACCCAGGCAAACAGAGTCTGGAGTGGACCTCCAGAAAATTCCAACTGACCTGCAGCAGAGGGTCCTGAATGTTAGAAAGAAAACTAACAAACAGAAAGGACATCCACACCAAAACCCCATCTGTACATCACCATCATCAAAGACCAAAGGTAGATTAAACCACAAAGATGGGGAAAAAACAGAGCAGAAAAACTGAAAATTCTAAATATCAGAGCACCTCTCCCCCTCCAAAGGAACGCAGCTCCTCACCAGCAATGGAACAAAGCTGCATGGAAATGACTTTGACAAGTTGAGAGAAGAAGGCTTCAGACAATCAAACTTGTCTGAGCTAAAGGAAGAAGTTCGAACCCATCACAAAGAAGCTAAAAACCTTGAAAAAAGATTAGACGAATGGCTAACTAGAAAAACCAACTCACAGAAGTCCTTAAATGACCTGATGGAGCTGAAAACCATGGCACGAGATTTACGTGACGAATGCACAAGCTTCAGTAGCTGATTCGACCAACTGGAAGAAAGGGTATCAGTGATTGAAGATCAAATGAATGAAATGAAGGGAGAAGAGAAGTTTAGAGAAAAAAGAGTAAAACAAAACGAACAAAGCCTCCAAGAAATGTGGGACTATGTGAAAAGACCAAATCTACGTCTGATTGGTGTACCTGAAAGTGACGGGGAGAATGGAACCAAGTTGGAAAACACTCTGCAGGGTATTATCCAGGAGAACTTCCCCAACCTAGCAAGGCAGGCCAACATTCTAATTCAGGAAATACAGAGAATGCCGCAAAGATACTCCTCGAGAAGAGCAACTCCAAGAAAGATAATTGTCAGATTCACCAAAGTTGAAATGAAGGAAAAAATGTTAAGGGCAGCCAGAGAGAAAGGTCAGGTTACCCACAAAGGGAAGCCTTTTCACTCTGATGGTAGTTTCTTCTGCTGTGCAGAAGCTCTTTAGTTTAATTAGATCCCATTCATCAATTTTGGCTTTTGTTGCCATTGCTTTTGGTGTTTTAGACACGAAGTCCTTGCCCATGCCTATGTCCTGAATGGTATTGCCTAGGTTTTCTTCTAGGGTTTTTATGGTCTTAGGTCTAATATGTAAGTTTTTAATCCATCTTGAATTAATTTTTGTATAAGATGTAAGGAAGGGATCCAGTTTCAGCTTTCTACGTATGGCTAGCCAGTTTTTCCAGCACCATTTATTAAATAGGGAATCCTTTCCCCATTGCTTGTTTTTGTCAGGTTTGACAAAGATCAGATGGTTGTAGATGTGTGGCATTATTTCTGAGGGCTCTGTTCTGTTCCAATGGTCTATATCTCTGTCTTGGTACCAGTACCATGCTGTTTTGGTTACTGTAGCCTTGTAGTACAGTTTGAAGTCAGGTAGTGTGATTCCTCCAGCTTTGTTCTTTTGGCTTAGGATTGACTTGCCAATGCGGGCTCTTTTTTGGTTCCATATGAATTTTAAAGTAGTTTTTTCCAGTTCTGTGAAGAAAGTCATTGGTAGCTTGATGGGGATGGCATTGAATCTATAAATTACTTTGGGCAGTATGGCCATTTTCACGATATTGATTCTTCCTATCCATGAACATGGAATGTTCTTCCATTTGTGTCCTCTTTTATTTCGTTGAGCAGTGGTTTGTAGCTCTCCTTGAAGAGGTCATTCACATGCCTTGTAAGTTGGGTTCCTAGGTATTTTATTCTCTTGGAAGCAACTGTGAATGGGAGTTCACTCATGATTTGGCCCTCTGTTTGTCTGTTATTGGTGTATAGGAATGCTTGTGATTTTTCCGCATTGATTTTGTATCCTGAGACTTTGCTGAAGTTGCTTATCTGCTTAACGAGATTTGATGCTGAGACGATGGGGATTTCTAAATATACAATCATGTCATCTGCAAACAGGGACAATTTGACTTCCTCTTTTCCTAATTGAATACCCTTTATTCTTTCCCTTGCCTGATTGCCCTGGCCAGAACTTCCAACACTATGTTGAATAGGAGTAGTGAGAGAGGGCATCCCTGTCTTGTGCCAGTTTTCAAAGGGGCTGCTTCCAGCTTTTGCCCATTCAGTATGATACTGGCTGTAGGTTTGTCATAGATAGCTCTTATTATTTTGAGATGCATTCCATCAATACCTAGTTTATTGAGAGTTTTTAGCATGAAGGGCTGTTGAATTTTACTGAAGGCCTTTTCTGCATCTATTGAGATAATCATGTGGTTTTTGTCTTTGGTTCTGTTTATGTTATGGATTACATTTATTGATTTGCATATGTTGAACCAGCCTTGCATCCCAGGGATGAAGCCCACTTGATCATGGTGGACAAGCTTTATGATGTGCTGCTGAATTTGGTTTGCCAGTATTTTATTGAGGATTTTCACATCAATATTCATCAGGGATATTGGTCTAAAATTCTTTTTTTGTTGTGTCTCTGCCAGGCTTTGGTATCAGGATGATGCTGGCCTCATAAAATGAGTTAAGGAGGATTCCCTCTTTTTCTATTGATTGGAATAGTTTCAGAAGGAATGGTACCAGCTCCTCTTTTTACCTCTGGTAAAATTTGGCTGTGAATCCATCTGGTCCTGGACTTTTTTTGGTTGGTAAGCTATTAATTATTGCCTCAACTTCAGAACTTGTTATTGGTCTATTCAGGGATTCAACTTCTTCCTGGTTTAGTCTTGGGAGGGTGTATATGTCAAGGAATTTATCTATTTCTTCTAGATTTTCTAGTTTACTTTTGTAGAGGTGTTTACAGTATTCTCTGATGGTAGTTTGTATTTCTGTGGGATCAGTGGTGATATCCCCTTTATCATTTTTTATTGCATCTATTTGATTCTTCTCTCTTTTCTTCTTTGTTAGTCTTGCTAGCTCTATTTTGTTGATCTTTTTGAAAAACCAGCTCCTGGATTCATTGATTTTTTGAAGGGTTTTTGTGTCTCTATCTCCTTCAGTTCTGCTCAGATCATAGTTATTTCTTGCCTTCTGCTAGCTTTTAAATTTATTTGCTCTTGCTTCTCTAGTTCTTTTAATTGTGATGTTAGAGTGTCGATTTTAGATTTTTCCTGCTTTATCTTGTGGGCATTTAGTGCTATAAATTTCCCTCTACACACTGCTTTGAATGTGTCCCAGAGATTCTGGTATGTTTTGTGTTCGTTCTCATTGTTTTCAAAGAATATCTTTATTTCTGCCTTCATTTCATTATTTATCCAGTAGTCACGGAGGAGCAGGTTGTTCAATTTCCATGTAGTTGTTCAGTTTTGAGTGAGTTTCTTAATCCTGAGTTCTAATTTGATTGCACTGTGGTTTGACAGTTTGTTGTGATTTCTGTTATTTTACATTTGCTGAGGAGTGCTTTACTTCCAACTATGTGGTCAGTTTTGGAATAAGTGTGATGTGATGCTGAGAAGAATGTATATTCTGTTGATCTGGGGTGGAGAGTTCTATAGATGTCTATTAGGTCCGAGTCTTAAATTTGTAAGTGTGCCATTAAAAAATTGCTGACAGTAGCAAATTATAATGGACAGATAGGGAAGTCTTTGTGCTTCCCTTCAGCTAACTAAATCTTTATGTTGACCACAATGATAAAATTATGGGGACCAGGACTATGATCAGGAAGCTGAGATGGAGATCAGAAACTCACAAATGTGCAGGATAAATCTAAGGGTAAGAGATCAGAGAAGTTGTTCACCACATTGGACCTGCCGAAGAAGAGCTAAGACATAGTGTTTGATGTTGTTATTGAAATACATACTCTCTTATTGTAATGAGCAGTCAGAATTGAAATTAAAAGCTTTTAATGTGAGAATTGGGTAGAGAATGAGTTACAAATAATAATATAGCAATGGCAGATCCTGGAGGCCAAAAGCTAAAATTCTGCAGTAACAACAAAAATGAACAAACTGAGTTTTGACCCATAACAAAGCAATGAGGTCGGTAACCTTAAGCAGAAATAAAATGTTTACTGTCCTCCTTAGGAAAGTTCTTGAGGAATAATATATGTAGGAAGAGACAAACAGGAGTTTCTATGTCTTGGATATGTCAGAAATTCCTGAAAGTACCAAATTTCTTTTACTCCTTCCTATCAGATCAGGATGCTGTGTCAGACAAAAAAGAAAATGATTCTCATTCTCATCAATAATAATAAGATGAGAATGTAGGCACTCAAATCAGCCAGGTGAATATATAATTTCTACTTTCTTTACCTTCTAAGTGTGGTCTGTGGTTATCTCATCTGCAGAATGAGTTTGACAGGTTATGGTAAAAATTAAATGAGATAATATATGCAATATTCTTTGAATATTCCCTTGCACAAAGTAGGTTCCAAACGAGTTTCTCTGAAAAAAAATGTATCAGCATCATTTTATTAACATGATTTTCTTAATAATAATTTTAAAAAGCAGAGAAGCACTCAATGATCAAAAATGGACCCTGTAAAAAGGGTGTGAACTCTCTTGCCCTCAAAGAAGTTCTAGGTTAAGACATTCTCACACTGATGCACAGAACCTTATGGAAGGTTGACACCAGAAATTACCATCAAGTGCAGTTTTTCAGAGAAACTAGGCTACCAGCACAGTGACTCTTGCAATGCCTTTAACCTGTGCTTCTAGGTGGAGTTAACTACCTTGTATTATTAGACCTTTATGCCCTATTAGAACTGTCTTGGTGAGAAGCAAAATACACCTTTTGGTGTACTGCAGCAAAGTGTAGTGGATGACATACAAAAATCGCACTCAGAAGCTAGGAGACAATGAGGGAATAGTAGATTGTAGAACTAATAACAAATAGCTCCTCCTAGTAGTTAACTCCTCCACTGTGTTTATTCCATACCACTAGCTGTTAATATCACTAGATGATTTTAATGAATACTTTGATAAACGTTTGTTGATATTGAAGGTGTCTCTTCACAGAAACATAGCATGTCCTCTTCCCTGCTGCTATTCATTTGCATTTATAATGCATTAATTGAATATTTATTTTTGTAAACCACTTGGCTAGGCACTGTGGCAGGTTATGGGAAGAACAAGACATTGATCCTGACTTTAAGGACCTGAGAATTAATAAGGGGAGGTAAGACATGAGTGCAAAGCTCACCAGGTCACAGTAGATAACGGAGAGGTTCTAATAATGCTGCTGAAGCACATGGTGAATGATGAGAAAGGACGAAAGGGATTTAGAAGTCTTTGAAGGGAGTTAATGTTTGCATTTGTGATTATTTGAGAGGAGTGCTTTAGACATGAAGAAAAACACTGCAGCAGTAAATTATAGGAAATGTTTGGAAAATAAGAAAATAATCTCATAAGGTTGAAAGGGCAGGTGAGAAGAGACTCTGAGTGACATGTCAAAGGTTGCTTTTAAAAACATGTCAGAGGCTCCTGAATGTCATGACAAAGAATTTAAAAATGTTTTTGTAGGCAACAAGTAGCCAGAGAAGATTTCTGAGCAGAAAATTGTACAGCCAGACATATGCTTTAGGAAAGCTAACATACTAATAACAAGTAGAATGGATTGGGAGCCAGAAAGTCTGGAGGCAAAAACAAACAGGCAAAAACAAACTAACAAAAACAACAAGCAAAACACAAAGTTCATGATGACTTCAACAGTCTGATGAAAGCTTACAAGACTGTGAACAAGGAGATTAGAAGTAGGAAAAGAAAGGAGATGAAAAAGTCAAGAGATGTTGAAAATGTATAATTGCTAGGCTTTGGCGATGGATGGGATGTGAGGAACATGAGAGATGGAAGTGACAAATATGATGTCATATTCAGTCTGGCTGACTGGAAGGATTGAAATATCATTAATGGAGACAAGGAACACAAGAAGAAGGAAAGGAATGGAGGTGTTGATGATGTGTTTGATTTTTAAAAACAGCTCTGAAGAGGAGCACTTCTCAAATTTTAAGGTACACGCGAATTACATGAGGATTTTGCTAAAATGAAGATTGATTCACTAGGTGAGGAGCAGAGTTTGAGATTCTACATTTATAACAAGCTCACAAGAAAAGTCAATATCACTGGGCCTCAGATCACATTTTAAAGCAGCAAGGCTGCAGAGGGTAGCAGGCTCAATAGTCAGGGAGAATTTTGGTAGAATAAGGCAGTCCTGCCCAGTAGAAGTGCCAAGAAATATGTTTGAGCAAAATACTAATTTAAAAATCTATATAAAAGGAAAAAACATGCTTTAGGCCAAATACATTTTTTAATTAGCACATTTATTTTTAAAGTACTTGTAACTGTTTTGCTACATATTCAAAGTACCCACGTGCATGTATGCATACTCATTCTTCAGCTTCACACATACAACAAATATATACAATTTTTTACTCATTACATAATTTTATTTCACATAGAAATTCCTAATAAACACCTAAGTGTCTTGGGGAAAGCCAATATCTACATTAACAAATTAAGATGGAGAACTAAGAAATTAATCCTTTTTTATCATATCATTTTTACATAAAGGACTCGCAAAACGGACTCTAAGTTGCTCTTTCTCCATCCCCACACATTCAGAATAAACGTTATCATATGGACAAATAATTCTTTCATCTTGTAATTCTAAGACTCAAATGTAAATTATCTCTATATGGTACCTCACCACTAGTCAGTAAGTGAACATTTTGGTCAGATACAATATTTAGCATGATGTAATACAAATTAAATATTTCATTAATTTTATATCTTCTCTGAAGAATTTGGCTAATTCGACCCATATGTGGAGACGCAGATGGATCTTATTTAATAGGCAGGGAAGGTACATTGATATAACGTGAATACTTGACTGTGTACAACTTCTCAGGGAAGTTATGCATTTACTTTTAACCAAGAAGTTGGTTTCTCTATTGTTGAAGAGAAAGAACATTAAAACAGCCAAATACCTGCTGTGGAAATGTCTCTTTCATTGGTCTCTGAAATCTTTATTTTATGCTGACTTTCATAAGAAGTATCTAGTCTTCCCTACTCGGTCACCTGGGAAGCTGTGATGTTAACTGCCAAGGACCAGTGTGGCAAAAAAAAAAAAAAAAAAGAAGAAGAAGAAGAAAAAGAAAAGAAAAATACGGAAACTAAAGGACAAGAAGAGGCTCCACGTGAATCAGCAAGCAGGGTCAGTGTGAGTCCCATCCCAGGTGTGCCTTGTGAATTTGTAAGAGGAAATACAGAGCCTTGCAGGTGGCATTTCCCCCAGCAATTAGTTTTCAAAAGGCCCCCTGCAAATTCTCAGCAGGAATGATCAGCCTATTTCCAAAGCCCTTTCCAACAACCTTCAGATTTCCGGCATTCAGATTGCACTTAAAAATAACAATCAACTTGCCAATCTTTTTAGCAGCCTTCTAAATAGGTTGCTGTTCAAAGAAATAATGGGAGAGGCAGGGTGAGAAAACAGCAGGCACTTGATAAAGGCTACTATGAATGAGTGAGTGAAATGAATGAATGTATAAGGGCATGAATGAAAAGCCTACAAATGCCATTCTAAATCTGTAAATGATCAGAAAAGTATTTTTCCTAAGGGAATTATTTCATCTCAATTTGGAAATACTAACTTCTGGCCTCAGAGAGTGCATATAATCTATTTTCTCTTACAATCGATTCACATTTATAAAAGTAGGGTGGTTTTTTTTTCACACAAAGCACATTATAAGAAAAAGAAAAAAAAATCTGATAACTTTGTTATGTCCTCAGTCTAAGCCTTTGAATCTCTTTGGTTGAAATGAGAAACCTGTTCCTGCTGGCTTTCATCCAGTGTTGCAGCACTTCAAGGAAGTTTCAGCTGCATTAGACTTGCTCTCAGCCCATTAAAACCCATAAACCCTAGGGGGAGTTCAGAGGGACCCCAAATAGGAAGAAGAATAGGTCCTCCTCTGCTGCTATCCAAACTCATTTCCCACAATCAGTATGATTTACACAAAGTCAATTTGTTTTCTTTTTTACCTTTGAAAGGGAACTTTATTTTATATTTTATTATCTATATTTAATATGTAAAACATGGTTTTTGAATATATGTATATACATAGTAAGATGATTACTACCATCAAAAAGATTTTCATATCTATCCCCTCTCATAATTATCCCCTTTTTGTGGTTAGTGATATGGTTTTGCTATGTCCCCACCCAAACTTCATCTTGAATTGTAGCTCCCACAATTCCCATGTATTGTGGGAGGGAGCCAGTGGGAGGTAATTGAATCAAGGGGGTGAGTCTTTCCTATGCTATTCTCATGAACATGAATAAGTCTCGTGAGATCTGATGGTTTGATAAAGGGGGGTTTCCCTGCACAAGCTCTCTTCTCTTGTCTGCCACCGTGTGAGATGTGCCTTCAGTTTCAGCCATGATTGTGAGGCCTCCCCAGCCACATGGAGTCATAAGGCCATTAAACCTCCTTCTTTTGTAAATTGCCCAGTCTCAGGTATGTCTTTATCAGCAGTGTGAAAATGGACTAATATGCTAAGGATACCTAAAATCCAAAAAAAATGGCAGATAGGAGGCAGGACTAAATGACAGCTCTCACTCACACAGACAGACCAGCGTGTGGAGACTCACATCGTAAACTTTCGCTCCAAGAACTACCACAGGAATATATCAGGAAAGCCAAGAGAATCCACAGATCCTGTGAAGGAAGCAGATTGCTGCCACAGAACCTGGGAGACAGCACAAATACTGTGAATGCCCAAACTGTGAAAGTGGGAAAGGGGGATCATCCACTCCTGAACACACACCCTCACTGAAGGTGCAGATCACAGGAGAAGGATTTGACCTTACCTGGAGCTAAGATAATTTAGAGAGCTGAGTGAAATACAGGCGTAGAGGAAGAAGCAGAAAAAGACCTGTAGGCACTCTTGATCCCCAGGGAAGCCATTTCTGACTTGTCTCTTAGGGGTCCTTGGGGAAGGCTGCCAGAGGAACTGGGAAAAGACCACAGGGAGAAGGAAACCTCCAGCTGAATTGTGTAACAATTCCAAGTGAACATGAAGTTTCCTGACCAGAACTCAGGAGAGGGCAGGAATATGGTGTGCAGACTCGACAGGCGGGGAGGTGTGAAAGCCCTGCTTGCTTTCTCAGCTTGGAGGCTGGTATCCTGGGGCAAGTTCTCAGCCCTGCTTACTTACCCATTGCCTGGAAATAAACTCGGTGCTGTTAGGGGGGTGTAGGGTGGGAATGAGACCAGCTTTTTAAGTTGCACGTGACCTGGGTAAGGCCTATACTGCAGCAAGCCAAACCCAAAAAGAGTCTGAGCTCAGCCATGCCCAACCCTGCCTCCATTTGATGGTTCTTCCCTACCCACCATGGTAGCTAAAGACAAAGATCATATTTTCTTGGGAGTTCTAGGGCCCGACCCACAGTCTGATCCTCCCTATATTACCACACCTCATGCTTTCTTGAAAGTGCCAATTCCTAAGGAGGCCATCCAGCATAAAACTAGTGCAATAAACAACAATAATACAACTAAGGACACTCACAGAGTCCATTTCACTCCCCTGCCACCTCCACCAGAGCAGGTGCTGGAATCCATGGCTGAGAGACCTGAAGACAGTTCACATCACAGGACTCTGTGCAGACACCTCCCAGTACCAGTCAGTAGCCTGGTAGCCCACTGAGTGGCTAGATCTAGAAGAGAAATAACAATCACTAGAGTAAGGCTCTCAGCAAGCCACATCCACAGGAAAAGGCTGGAGGGAGAGTACAACATCAAGGGAGTACCCCATAAGACAAAAGAATCTGAACAGCAGTCTTGAGCTCCAGATCTGTCCTTTGACATAGCCTACACAAATGAGAAGGAACCAGAGAAAATTCTGGCAATATGACAAAACAAGGTTCTTTAACACTCCCCCAAAATCACACTAGCTTGCCAGCAACAGATCCAAACCAAGAAGAAATCCCTGAATTGCCAGAAAAAAGAATTCAGGAGGTCAATTATTAAGCTACTCAAGGAGGCACCAGAGAAAGGTGAAGTCCAACTGAAGGAAATAAAAAAAAGACACAAGAAATGAGGGGAGAAATCTTTAGTGAAATAGATAGCATAAATAAAAAATAATCACAACTTCAGGAAATAAAGGACACACTTAGAGAAATGCAAAATGTACTGAAAAGCATCAGCAATAGAATCAGAAAAGCAGAAGAAAGAACTTCAGAGCTTGAAGACAAGGTTTTTAAAATAACCCAATCTACAAAGACAAAGAGAAAAGAATTTTTAAAATGAACAAAGTCTCCAAGAAGTTTGGGATTATGTTAAACAACCAAACCTAAGAATAATGGGTACCCCCAAGGTAGAAGACAAATCTAAAAGTTTGGAAAACATATTTGGGGGAATAATAAAGGAAAACTTCCCTGGCTTTGCTAGTGGTTTAGACATACAAATACAAACCCAAGAAACACCTGGGAAGTTCATCACAAAAAGATCATCACCTAGGCACATAGCCATCAGGTTATCTAAAGTCAAGAGAAAGGAAAAAATCTTAAGAGCGTTGCAGCAAAAACACGAGGTAACCTATAAAGGAAAATCTATCAGGTTAACAGAAACCCTACAAGCTAGAAGGGATTGGGGCCCTATCTTCAGCCTCCTTAAACAAAACAATTATTAGCCAAGAATTTTGTATCCAGTGAAACTAAGCTTCATCAGTGAAGGAAAGATACATGCTTTTTCAGACAAACAAATGCTGAGAGAATTCACCACTAACAGGCCAGCACTACAGGAACTGCTAAAAGAAGCCCTAAATCTTGAAATGAATCCTGGAAATACATCAAAACAGAAATTATTTAAAGCATAAATCGCACAGGACCTATGATATGGTGTGGCTGTATCCTCACCCAAATCTCATCTTGAATTCCCATGTGTTGTGGGAGGGACTCAGTGGGAGGTAATTGAATCATGGGAGCAAGACTTTCCCGTGATGGTTCTCATGATAGCAAGTAAGTCTCATGAGATCTGATGGTTTTAGAAATGGTAGTTTTCCTGCACAAGCTCTCTTCTCTTCTCTTCTCTTCTCTTGTTTGCCTCCATGTGAGATGTGCCTTTCACTTTCCACCATAATCATGAGGCCTCTCCAGCCTCGTGCAACTGTAAATCCATTAAGCCTCTTTCATTTGTAAATTGCCCGGTCTCAGATATGTCTTTATCAGCAGCATGAAAATGGACTAATACAGTAAATTGGTACCAGTAGAGTGGAGGGCTGCTGAAAAGATACCTGAAAATGTGAAACTGACTTTGGAACTGGGTAACAGGCAGAGGTTGAAACAGTTTGGACAGCTCAGAAGAAGACAGGAAAATGTGGGAAAGTTTGGAACTCCCTAGCAACGTGTTGAATGACTTTGACAAAAATGCTTATAATGACATGGATAATAAAACCCAGGCTGAGTTGGTCTCAGATGGAGATGAGGAAATTGTGGGGGAACTAGAGCAAAGGTGACTCTTGTTATGTTTTAGCAAAGAGACTGGTGGCATTTTACCACTGCCCTAGAAATTTGTGGAACTGTGAACTTGAGAGAGATGATTTAGGGTATCTGGTGGAAGAAATTTCTAAGCAGCAAAGCATTCAAGATGTGACTTGGGTGCTGTTAAAGGCATTCAGTTTCAAAAGGGAAACAGAGCATAAATTTTGGAAAATTTGCAGCCTGGCAATGTGATAGATAAGAAAATACCATTTGCTGAGGAGAAAGTCAAGCTGGCTGCATAAATTTGCATAAATAACAAGGAGCTGAATGTTAATCATCAAGACAATGGAGAAAATGTCTCCAGGGCATGTCAGAGACCTTTGCAGCAGCCCCTCCCATCACAGGCCCAAAGGTTTAGGAGGAAAAAATGGTTTTGTGGGCCAGGCTCAGGGTCCCTCTTCTGTGTGCAATCTAGGGACTTGGGGCCCTGCATCCCAGTTGCTCTAGTCACGGCTGAAAGGGGCCAATGTAAAGCTTGGGCTGTGGCTTCAGAGGGTGCAAGCCCCAAGTCTTGGCAGCCTCCTGTGGTGTTGAGCCTGTGCATGCACAGAAGTCAAGAATTGGGGTTTGAGAACCTCAATCTAGATTTCAGAGGATGTATGGAAATGCCTGGATGTTCAGGAAGAAGTTTGCTGCAGGGGCAGAGCCTTCATAGAGAACCTCTGCTAGGGCAGTGTGGAAGGGAAATGTGGGATTGGAGCCCCCACACAGAGTCCCTACTGGGGCACTGTCTAGTGGAGCTGTGAGAAGAGGGCCACCATCCTCCATATCCCAGAATGGTAGATCCACTGACAGTTTACACTGTGCCCCTCAAAAAGCCACAGACACTCAATGCCAGTCCATGAAAGCAGCCAGGAAGGGGGCTATATCCTGCAAAGCCACAAGGGCAGAGCTGCTCAAGGCTGTGGGAGCCCACTTCTTGCATCAGCATGACCTGGCTGTGAGACATGGAGTCAAAGGAGATCATTTTGGAGCTTTAAGATTTGACTGCCTGGCTGGATTTTGGACTTGCATGGGGCCTGTAGCCCCTTTGTTTTGGCCAATTTCTATGATTTGGAACAGCTGTATTTACCCAATACCTATTCCTCCATTGTATATAGGAAGTAAGTAACTTCCTATATAGCCTGTAGTATAAAAAGGCTCCTAAGTAGAAGGGATTTGCCTTATCTCAGATGAGATTTTGGACTGTGGACTTTTGAGTTAATGCTGAAATGAGCTAAAAGTTTGGGAGACTGTTGGGAAAGCATGATTGGTTTTGAAATGTGAGGACATGAAATTTGGGAGGGCTCAGGACAGAATGATATGGTTTGCCTATGTCCCCACCCAAATCTCA
The DNA here is from genome assembly GCF_009828535.3 of Hylobates moloch. NCBI lineage: Eukaryota > Metazoa > Chordata > Mammalia > Primates > Hylobatidae > Hylobates > Hylobates moloch. Next base: position 111,993,075 of record NW_026652282.1, read on the forward strand.
TCTTAAATTCCCATGTGTTGTGGGAGGGACCTGGTGGGAGGTAATTGAATCATGGGAGCAGGTCTTTCCCATGATGTTCTTGTGATAGCAAGTAAGTCTCATGAGGTTTGAAGGTTTTCAAAATGGGAGTTTCTGGGCCAGGCATGGTGGCTCATGCCTGTAATCCCAGCACTTTGGGAGGCCAAGGTAGGTGGATCACCTGAGGTCAGGAGTTTGAGACTGCAACCCGGGAGGCAGAAGTTGCAGTAAACTGAGATAGCGCCACTGCACTCCAGCCTGGGCAACAAGAGAGAAACTCCATCTGAAAAAAACAAAAACAAACAAACAAACGCAAGTTTCCCTGCACAAGCCCTCTTCTCTCCTCTTGTCTGCCACCATGTGAGATGTGCCTTTCACCTTCCGCCATGATTGTGAGGCCTCCCCAGCCACATGGGGAGTCCATTAAACCTCTTTCTTTTGTAAATTGCCCAGTCTTGGATATGTCTTTTTTTTAAAATAAATTTTATTGTGTATATTTGAGGTTTACAACATGATGATACGAGATACTTGTAGATAGTAAAATGGTTACAATAGTGAAGCAGATTAATGTCTGTCCTCTCACATGTTACTTTTTTGGTGATAAGAGCAGCTAAAATCTACTCGTTTAACAAAAATCACTAATACAATACAATTTTATTAATTTCAGTCCTCATGTTGTACATCAGATCTCTAGACTTGTCCATTGTACATGTCTGCCATATTGTATCCTTTGACTTACATCACCCCATTTCCTCTCCCCACTCCCACCTGTGATAACTACTGTTTCATTTTCTGTGTATTTGAGCTTTTAAAAAAATAGATTCCACAATATGTAAAACCATGCAATATTTCTTTTTCTATGTCTGGCTAATTTCACTTAGCAAGCATAAGGTCCTCCAAGTCCATCCATGTTGTGGCAAATGGCGGGGTCTCTTTTTTCAAGGCTGAATAATATTTCATTGTGTACATATACCACATTTTCTTTTTTTAATTATTATTATACTTTAAGTTTTAGGGTACATGTGCACAATGTGCAGGTTTGTTACATATGTATCCATGTGCCATGTTGGTGTGCTGCACCCATTAACTCATCACTTAGCATTAGGTATATCTCCTAATGCTGTCTCGGATATGTCTTCATCAACAGCATGAAAATGGACTAATACAACCTGTAAAACAAAAATACAATAAATAAATAAAAACCAAGGTATTCAGGCAACAAATAGCACAATGAATGGAATAGTACTTACATCTCAATAATAACTTTGAATGTACATGGCCTAAATGCTCCATTTAAAAGATGCAGAATTGCAGAATGGATAAGAATTCACCAGCCAAGTATCTGCTGCCTTCAAGATAAGGCATAAACTTAAGGTAAAGGGTGGAAAAAGACTTTCCATGCAAATTAACACCAAAAGCTAGCCAGAGTAGCTATTCTCATATCAGATGAAACAAACTTTAAAGCAACAGCAGTTTAAAAAGACAAAGAGGAACATTATATAGTGATAAAAGGCCTTGTCCAACAGGAAAATATCAAAATCCTAAATATATATGCACCTAACAATGGAGCTTCCAAATTTATAAAACAATTACTACTAAACCTAAGAAATGAGATAGACAGCAACACAATAATAGTGCTGGACTTCAATACTCCACTGACAGCACTAGACAGGCCATCAAGACAGAAAGTCAACAAAGAAACAATGGATTTAAACTATACCCTAGAACAAATGGAGTTAACAACAGATATTTACAGAACATTGTACCCAACAACCACAGAATACACATTCTATTCATCAGCACATGGAACTTTCTCCAAGATAGACCATATGCTAGGGCACAAAACAAGTCTCAATAAATTTAAGAAAATTGAAGTTATACCAAGTATTTTCTCAGACCACAGTGGAATAAAATTGGAAATCAACTCCAAAAGGAACGTTTAAAACCATGCAAATACATGGAAATTAAATAACCTTCTCCTGAATGATCAACAATGACATCAAGATGAAAATATAAAAATTCTTTGAACTGAACGATAATAGTGATACAACCTATCAAAACCTTTGGGATACAGCTAAGGTGATGTTAAGAGGAAAGTTAACAGCATTAAATGCCCACATCAAAAAGTCTGAAAGAGCACAAATAAACATCTAGGGTCACACCTCAAGGAACTAGAGAAACAAGAACAAACCAAACTCAAACGCAGCAGAAGAAAAGAAATGACCAAGGTAAGAGCAGAACTAAATGGAATTGAATAAAAAAATACAAAAGATAAATGAAACAAAATGCTGGTTCTAAGAAAAGTTAAATAAAATTGTTAGACCATCAGCAAGATTTACCAAGAAAAGAGAGCAGATCAAAATAAGCTCAATTAGAAATGAAATGGGAGCTATTACAACTGAAACCACAGAAATACAAAATTTCATTCAAGATTACTATGAATACCTTTATGCACACAAACTAGAAAACCCAGAGGAGAAGGATAAATTCCTGGAAATATACAACCCTCCTAGCTTAAATCACGAAGAATTAGAAAACCTGAACAGATCAATAACAAGCAGTGAGATTGAAATGGTAATTTTAAAATTACCAACAAAATTAAGTCCAGGACCACACGGATTCACAGTTGAATTCTATCAGATACTCAAAGAAGAATTGGTACCAATCCTAGTGGCACTATTCCACAAGAAAGAGAAAGAGGGAATCCTCCCTAAATCATTCTGTGAAGCCGGTATCACCCTAATACCAAAATCAGGAAAGAACATAGCAAAAAAAAGAAAACTGCAGACCAACATCCCTGATGAACATAGATGCAAAAATCCTTAACAAAATACTAGCTAACAAAAACCAACAGCATATCAAAAAGATAATCCACCATAATCAAGTGGGTTTTATATCAGGGATACAGGGATGGTTTAACATACACAAGTCAATAAATGTGATATACCACAAAAACAGAATTAAAAACAAAAATCACATGATCATCTGAATAGCTGCAGAAAAAGCATTTGACAAAATACAGCATCACTTTATAATTAAAACCCTCACTGAAATCAACATCCAAGGGACATACCTCAATGTAATAAAAGCCATCTATGACAAACCCACAGCCAACATAATACTGAAAGAGGAAAAATTGAAAAAATTCCCTCTGAGAACTGGAATGAGACAAGGATGCCCACTCTTACCACTTCTATTCAACATAGTACTGGAAGTCCTAGCCAGAGCAATCAGACAAGAGAAAGAAATAAAGGGCATCCAAATCGATAAAGAGGAAGTCAAACTGTCACTGTTTGCTGATGATATGATTGTATATTGTATACCTAGAAAACTCTAAAGACTCCTCCAAAAAGCTCCCAGAACTGATAAATGAATTCAGCAAAGTTTCAGGATACAAAATATATGTACACAAATAAGTAGCTCCACTATACACCAACAGCGTCAAGCTGAGAATCAAATCAAGAACTCAACCCCTTTTACAATAGCTGCAAAAAAAAATAAAAAACTTAGGAATATACCTAACCAAGGAGGTGAAAAACCTCTACAAGGAAAACTACAAAACACTGCTGAAAGAAATTATAGATGACACAAACAAATGCAAAAACATCCCATGCTCATGGATGGGTAGAACCAATGTTGTGAAAATGGCCATCCTGCCAAAAGCAATCTACAAATTCAAGGCAATTTCCAACGAAATACCACCATCACTCCTCACAGAACTAGAAAAAAAAATCCTAAAATTCATATGGAAAAAAAAGGAGCCCATGCAGCCAAAGTAAGACAAAGCAAAAAGAACAAATCTGGAGGCATCACATTACCTGACTTCAAACTACACTATGAGGCCATAGTCACCAAAACAGCATGGTACTGGTATAAATATAGGCACATAGACCAATGGAACAGAATAGAGAACCCAGAAATAAGCCCAAATACCTACAGCCAACTGATCTTTGACAAAGCAAACAAAAACCTAACATGGGGAATGGACATCCTATTCAACAAATGGTGCTGGGATAATTGGTAAGCCACATGTAGGAAAATGAAACTGGATTCTCATCTCTCACCTTATACAAAAATCAACTCAAGATGCATCAAGGACTTAAGTCTAAGCCCTGAAACTATAAAAGTTCTAGAAGACAACATCAGAAAAACCCTTCTAGACATTGGCTTAGGCAAAGACATCATGATCAAGAACCCAAAAGCAAATGCAACAAAAACAAAGATAAATAGGTTAGACTTAATTAAACTAAAGAGCTTCTGCACTGTAAAAGTCAGCAGAGTAAACAAAGAGTAGGAGAAAATTTTCACAATCTATACATCTGACAAAGGCCTAATATCCAGAATCTACAAGGAACTTAAACAAATTAGCAAGAAAAATGAAACAATCCCATCAAAAAGTGGGCTAAGGAAATGAAGAGACAATTCTCAAAAGAAGATATACAAATGGCCAACAAACATATGAAAAAATGCTCAACATCACTAATGATTAGGGAAATGCAAATCAAAACCACAATACAATATCAACTTACTCCTGCAAGAATGGCCATAATCAAAAAATCAAAAAATAATAGTTGGTGGTGTGGATGAGGTGAACAGGAAACACTTTTACACTGCTGGTGGGAATGTAAGCTAGTACAACCACTACGGAAAAAAGGAGAGATTCCTTAAAGAACTAAAAGTAGAACTACCATTTGATCCAGCAATCCCACTACTTGGTAACTACCCACAGGAAAAGAAGTAATTATACAAAAAAGATACTTGCACATGCATGTTTATAGCAGCACAACTCGTAATTGCAAAAATATGGAGCAAGCCCAAATGCCCATCAATCAACAAGTGGAAAAAGAAATTATGGAAATCAATGCCCATCAATCAACAAGTGGAAAAAGAAATATATATATATATACATACACACACACACACACAATGGAATACTACTCAGGTATAAAAAGGAACAAATTAAAGCCATTCACAGCAACCTAGATAGAACTGGAGAATAATATTTTAGGTGAAATAACTCAGGAATGGAAAACCAAACATCATATCTTCTCACTCGTAAGTGGGAGCCAAGCTATGAGGATGCAAAGGCATAAGAATGATACAATGGACTTTGGGGACTTGAGGGAAAAGGTGGAAAGTAAGTGAGGAATAAAAGACTATAAATTGAGTTCAATATATACAGCTTGGGTGATGGGGGCACCAAAATCTCACAAATCACGGCTAAAGAATTTACTCACGTAAACAAATACCACCTGTCCTCCAAAAGCTTATGAAAATAAAAAAAATTAATGAAGAAAAAGAATATCAAAAATCTATTATCTTAACAAATTTCCACCATACAATACAATATTATTAAGTATACATCTCATGCTACATATATGCTCTCTAGACTTATCTATCCTACCTAATGGAAAATTTGGGCCCTTTAATGTGTATCTTCCTATTTCCTCTCCCTCCCTGGTCTTGATAACCACCATTCAACTCTTTGTTTCTATTTATTCAATTTTTTTAGATTCTACATACCAATATTTTTCTTCACTGAGCAATGGGCTTGCTCTTCCAATAAATTATACTCTAATATACAGAATTCCCTAAATAATCAGCTTTAATTTCTTCAAAATAAAATGAGGAGTTTCATAAGATGACCTTGGCAGTCTTCTTTTATAATTATTTTTAATGAACTTGATAGACTATTTTAAGAAAAAAATAAAATAGTGCCTAAAAATTAATTTTCATTTATAACTTTGGAAAGAAAACTGAAAATAATTATGTGCTCTAATATGACTGTCTTGAAAAAGGATTCGTGTTAACAACTGAAGAGAGTATATTGCAACTAACACCATAAAAAGCAATTACTGGAAAACAACATATGATGAACGATTCCATTGAAAACTAATGAAAATATGGCAAACGTAAACTTGTTAAGGTGATAAATACCTGACATGCAGGGCATAAAGAAACATTGCTTGTAAAATAAAACTTCCCAAGTAAAGGGGAACAAAAAATATCACAGGTGGTTCGTGATAAATGTAGACACATCCCCACATGTATGAAATGTGAACCAAAAAGAAGGTTAATAGCAGCTTCCATTCATATAAAAAAAAGAACAAGTCAGCATTTAAGTTTAAAGAACACCCCAATTAAAGACACAATTGAAAAACAAATGTATCCATGAAGGGAAAATAAGGCCCTTAAGGAAGAGGAATTGGAAGAAAGGGCCAAGGCAAGAGGATGCAAGTGCTCGGCGCTGGTCCCAGGTAAAGTTATGACTGGGCAGGTGGTCTGAGGATTGCCCATTTGCAGCTCCATACCCATTTCCCTCTGACATCTCTCCCTGCCCACTCAGGCTCCTACTCTCTACCTAGCAAAACCTTGCTTTTGGGAGAAAACCTCTAGATCATGCTCACCACAGTACAAAGACTAATCCAGCTCCATGGGACCCCTGGGAGTGGCTGTGGCTAAGCAGGGGAGAAGGGGAGGAAGATGGTGTGCCTCTTAGTGAAGGTCACACAAGGTTGGGGCAGGATGCCTCCCCTCTCTTCCTAGATCTGAGTAGGTCTGTGCCTGGCAATGGCCGATCTCTGAATAAAAACGTACTGTTGAGAACAAACGCCAATTTTCTGGCTACGCTAACAAGAGCTAAGTGACGCAGTGGACAAAGCAATGATGCTGTTCCTGGCTCAATCTCTCTCTTCGACAATGATAATTTGCCACATCAACTTACCTTCCCAGACACGAAGCATCAGAGGATTAGCTATTAAAAGAAAGACATTTTCTCGCTCATTACAGCCTGCAATGTAAAACGTCCAGAGATACAAGGAGTCCTGTTTTCACCATTAAAGTAGAAATTATTTCCGGCAGCTTTGGGAGAAAATGCAATTATTTTCCTTCCTGTCGCAGTGTTTCCAAACTCACCTAGAGATGAGAGCACCCTATTAAAATGGACTCATCGTTTGAATGATGCCAGTGAATGCTCTTCTCTGACCTGGGGGTGGGAGACTGGGCCCTGAGTCCTCACCCTTGGGATTCAGGGTCATCAAGGGCACAGGTAATTAGACAGTACTGAGTCACTGCCACTTACATTCTAGTAGCAGAAAGAGGAAACTTTTTTTTTAGGGTGCTCTAACTTTTTATTATCCTTGTGAGAAAGTACATATCATGATCTGAAGTGCATGAGTGACTTGTGCAGAATCTCCTATAAGCAGCGAGAAAATCAGTGTCAACATTCTGAAAATGACTAATTGACACCATCTGGCATCATGAGCTATCATATCACCATCCAAGATGAATTTCCAGAATAAATGAGTAAGGGGAGCCCCCCCGCCAACCGCCACCACCTCACACACCTTCAAACTATGTTTTTACTTTAATATTGCTTCTATAGTGCAATGGGAATCCACTGTTATGATATAAGCATTCCATGATGTATCCTGATTTATATTTTTAGGATATCATTTTTGTATGTCATTGATATTGTTTTTAATGCATATGCTGATACATGTTTTCTTTGCTTTTTGGTTGTGTTATGTGCCATAGGCACCACCACATCTTGGGCAAGCCCAAAAATTGAAGCAGAAGTTAACAGTAAAGGAATAACTTCTGATTCCCTCACCATGTCTACCTAGGTCCTCTAAAGCAGTCATTCTATAGGTACATAAAAATTATACTCTTGACAACACTTTGAGGTATACTCAGTCTCAAAATTTTTAAGGTAGGTTTCCAAGGACCAATTCCTCCCCAAAGAGCAACTGTGGGCTAAGCTGTGGGAAGCCTAGAAGGGCAGAAGACTTTGTGAAAAGAGTCCTTTAACACTAGCACTATTCGAATTCTCAGCTTTGGGCTAATCATGTGATAGGAAATATGAGCCTAAGGCTAAATCATTGAACTGAGAACCTGACAGTGGGGCTAATGTGACCCTTGGACTGTGGTATTCAGTAGCTACCAATGGTAGCAGAAGCAAATAAGAAAATAAATATTTGGAGCACAAAATTCTCACAAAATAAGATGATAAAATGAGTTTACAATTAAATATCACTAAGTGTAAGAAAAGGACACAATAAGTAAGAATAAGTAAAAGCATCAAACATTGGATTTAAATGCACAAGGATTTAAGATATTACAAGTGTTGTCCAATGTTTGCTACTGTTGAGGACAGTTAGACTAACAAGAGACTTTACAACAGATATAATGAAAGACAGAGGATGTCAAATGTTGTGAGAACACAGTTGTCAACCTCAAATTATATAGTCAACAGTTATTTAAAGAATACAAAACTAAAATAAGAATACTTACGGATAAATAAAAACTGTAAGAGTTTACCACTAAGAAGACCCAAATGAACTTCTAAATAATATGTTACAGGAAGAACAATTATTTTAGAAAAAATGTCTGGGATGCAAGAAGTAATGGTGATAAAATAAAATGTTAGCAGCATGTGCAAATACAAGCAAGCATTATCTTTACAAATGATAACAAGTAGTACTATTTCATGGGATTACCAAAAAATCAGAAATAAAATACTGGTCAATAATAGTGAATAAGCTGTAGAATAGGTAAGCAGAGTTAAAGTTTATTGTTTAGGAGAAAAATTAAGATTTTTAATGTAAGATTTTGTTAAAGTAAATAAGCATGGGAAAATTTCAAAGTAATAGTAAATTGATGAGAATAGACTTATAACTTCCAAACAAATGGAAATAATAAAAATAGAATAAGGGAAAACATGAATACCCAGTGCTATAGTTGGATGTTTGACCTTTCTGAATCTCATGTTGAAATTTGATCCCCAATGTTAGACGTGAGGCCTAATGAGAGGTATTCAAATCATGGGGATGGATCCCTCATAAGTAGATCAGTGCACTCCTTGGAGGTGGGAGGAATTAGTGAGTTCTTCCTCTATTATTTCCCTGGAGAGTTGGTCATTCAAGAAGAGCCTGGAATCTCCCTCCTCTCTCTCTCTTGCTTCCTGCCTCACCATGTGATCTCTACACACACTGACTCTTCTTCGCCTTCTGGCATGTGTGGTAGAAGATTAAAGCCCTCACCACAAGCAGATGCTGGTGCTGTGCTTCTTGCACAGTCTGCAGAGTTGTGAGCCAAATAAACCTCTTTTCTTTATAAATTACCCAGCCTCAGATATTCTTTTTATAGCAACACAAATGGACTAAGACATAGAGAAACATTTAATAAAGACACACACATAGCAGTAAGAAACAAGAAAGTATGAAAAGTAAAACAAATTGAAGTAAAAAAGTGAGATTGTATAAACAAGTCCAAACATATCAATAATTACAAAAAACTTTACATGGATCAAAATTGTCACCTAATAGAGATTTTCACATTGGATACCAAGACCAATAAAACCCAGATATACGTAGTTGCAAGTCACACACCTAACACTGAGGGCATGGGGTTGAAGGTAAAATGGTGAGAAAAGATAGACCAGGCAAATACTAACCAAAATAAAATATATATCTATATTACTATTTGAAAACCAAAGCTTGAGACAAGTGAAAATCATCACTAGAGAAATAAAAGGTTGCTACATAAAAAAGCATTTAGTCTACCAGTGCAGTAAACAATGCTGAGCATTTTCAAAACAAATTAGCTTCAAAATGCATAAAGCAAAGTGTACAGATTTACAGGAGACATTAATAATCCTGACATTTTACTGGTGAGATTTCAACACAACTTTTCTTGATTATTTACAGGTCATTTAGAAAAGAATTAATCATTAATGATTTGTAAACTGCAATTAATAAGTTCTAATGTACATAAATTGAATTCTGCACCCAAAAGTTAGAGAATACCAATTATCCTCATAAATACATGGAGTATTTACAAATATAGATTATAATAAAGGGTAAAAGAAGTCAAGTTTTCAGAGAATTGGAATCTGACTAAAACATAATTAAGTTAGATGTCAATAATAAAAAGACAAATTTTTTAGTTCGTATACATTTAGAAATGTAGAAGCAAAACACCAACCCATGGATTGAAGAAGAAATAACAGTAGAACTTTTTTTGTTTTTCTTTTTTTTTTAATTATTATTATACTTTAAGTTTTAGGGTACATGTCCACAATGTGCAGGTTTGTTACATATGTATACATGTGCCATGTTGGTGTGCTGCACCCATTAACTCATCATTTAGCATTAGGTGTATCTCCTAATGCTATCCCTCCCCCCTCCCCCCACTCCACAACAGGCCCCGGTGTGTGATGTTCCCCTTCCTGTGTCCATGTGTTCTCATTGTTCAATTCCCACCTATGAATGAGAACATGCGGTGTTTGTTTGTTTGTCCTCAGCGATAGTTTGCTGAGCAATAGTTTGCTGAGAATGATGGTTTTCAGCTTCATCCATGTCCCTGCAAAAGACATGAACTCATCCTTTTTTATGGCTGCATAGTATTCCATGGTGTATATGTGCCACATTTTCTTAATCCAGTCTATCATTGTTGGACATTTGGGTTGGTTCCAAGTCTTTGCTATTGTGAATAGTGCTGCAATAAACATACGTGTGCATGTGTCTTTATAGTAGCATGATTTATAATCCTTTGGGGGCTGGTCAAAGGTATTCTATTCTAATCCCTGAGGAACCCACACCGACTTCACAAAGTTGAATATTTCCATCCCACCAAATGTAAAAATTCTATTCTCACATCACTCATCACCTGTTGTTTCTGACTTTTAAGACACCTTTCTAACGGTGTGAATGGTACTCATTGTGGTTTTGATTGCACTTTTCGATGGCCATGATGATCACATTTTTATGTGTTATTCTTTTAAATGTCTTCTTTGAAGCCCACTTTTTGATGGGGTTGCTTTTGTTTTCTTGTAAATTTGTTTGAGTTCATTGTAGATTCTGGATATTAGCCCTTTGTCAGATGAGGAGGTTGCAAAAATGTTCTCCCATTCTGTAGGTTGCCTGTTCACTCTGATGGTGGTTTCTTTTGTTGTGCAGAAGCTCTTTAGTTTAATTAGATCCCATTTGTCAATTTTGGCTTTTGTTGCCATTGCTTTTGGTGTTTTAGACATGAAGTCCTTGCCCATGCCTATGTCCTGAATGGTATTGCCTAGGTTTTCTTCTAGGGTTTTTATGGTTTTAGGTCTAACATGTAAGTCTTTAATCCATCTTGAATTAATTTTTGTATAAGGTGTAAGGAAGGGATCCAGTTTCAGCTTTCTACATATGGCTAGCCAGTTTTCCCAGCACCATTTATTAAATAGGGAATCCTTTCCCCATTTCTTGTTTTTATCAGATTTGTCAAAGATCAGTTAGTTATAGATATGCAGCATTATTTCTGAGAGCTCTGTTGTGTTCCATTGGTTTATATCTCTATTTTGGTATCAGTACCATGCTGTTTTGGTTACTGTAGCCTTGTAGTATAGTTTGAAGTCAGGTAGCGTGATGCCTCCAGCTTTGTTCTTTTGGCTTAGGATTCACTTGGCAATGCGGGCTCTTTTTTGGTTCCATATGAACTTTAAAGTAGTTTTTTCCAATTCTGTGAAGGAAGTCATTGGTAGCTTGATGGGGATAGCACATCACTGGACAATAGAACTTTTAAAATACTTAGAAATAAATTATTTTTTAAATGCTTTTTATAACAATCCTTAGATGTAGATAAACTAGTACTTAGAAGGAAAGTTACTGCCTTCTAATATTTATTGAAATACTAATTTATCTCAATATTAATGTGCTAAGTATCCAATTTAAGAAACTTGGATATAGAACAACCAAAAATACCTAACAAAAGGAAGAAGATGTAGCTTTTCATATGTCAATTATACCTCAATAAAGTTGTTTTTTAAAAAGGTAGGAGATAAGGATAAGAACAACAATCAATGAAACAGAAAACAAAGAGACAAAAGGAGAGATATACAAAACCAAAGATTGCTTTTTTGGGAAGATTAATAAAATTGGCAAATCTTTGGTAAAACTTATTAAAAGCAAAACAGATGGCAAAAACTATAATTCTAGCAATGAAAAGTGGATCATCATTACAGATACAGCACAGATTAAAGTATAAGATACTACTATGAACAAATTTATGTCAAAAATTAAAATCTAGACAGAAATTTCTAGTCACATGTAAATTATCAAAACGTATTAGAATATACCGTCTTTGTAATTGTATGAGTCCACTCTCACGCTACTATGAAGAACTGCCCAAGACTGAGTAATTTATAAAGGAAAGAGGATTAATTGACTCATGGTTCTGCAGGGCTGGGGAGGCCTCAGGAATCAAGGCAGAAGGCATCTCTTCATAGGGCGGCAGGAGAGAAAATGAGTGCCCAGCAAAGGCGGAAGCCCTTATGAAACCATCAGATCTCGTGAGAACTAACTCACTATCAGGAGAACAGGATGGGCTAAACCACCCCCATGATTCAATTATCTCCAACTGGTCCCTCCCACAACATGTGGGGATTATGGAATGTACAATTCAAGATGAGATTTGGGTGAGGACACAGCCAAACCATATCAGTAATCCAATAACTATTAGCAAAATTGAAGCAGTGATTAAGAACTTTCCCAAAAAAGAAATACAAGACCAAAATGATTTTGCTAGTGTTTTCTCTCAACATATCAAAGACCAGATTATTTCCATGTTAAATAAACCGTTCTAAAAAATAAAATAGGAAATCTAGCTAACTCATTCTATGAAATTATTAAAAGTAATGGCAAAAAACAATTACTTTTGCACCAACCTAATATTGTAATCTTGCTATCCAATCCAGAAAAAGACAATGTGAGAAGAGAAACCATAGTTTATTCTCACATGTGACCCAGATGTAAAAAATTCTAAAACTAAAAAAATAAATAATTGAATTCAACAATATATAAAAATAAATAGACAGTGACCAGGCTGGATTTATCCCTAGAAGTCAAGAGTGACCTTAGAAAATGAGTAAATATTATTATATTAATGTTTTATTAACAAGAAAAAATGTAATAGCCTTACTAGACACAAAAAAACACATTTGGTAAAATTCAATGCCAATGTATAATATAAATTTTTAGCAAATTAGGATTAGAAGGAAAATTCCATAATCCAATAAAATGTATCTAGCAAAACCCTGATCAAACATTATATTTAACAGGAGGACATTAAAATTATTCCTTTTACTATCAAAAATTTTTAAATGATGCTATCACTAACTCTATTCAACACTTTCCTAGAAGTCCTGGTATTTTCAGTAGGACAAGAAAAAGAAATTAAAGGCATATGAATGCAAAATGAAAAAAAAAATTATTATTCACAAATTATATGATTGCCCATATAGGAAACTGAAACAACGATACATAAAAATTCTTAGAAGTAATAATTTAGCAAACTGAATAGCTATAATATGAGCTTTAATATATCAATTGCATTTCTATACACCCAGCAACATGTAAAAAATATAATTTTGTTTTAGACAGTTTCTCACTCTGCTGTCACCTAGGCTGAAGTGCAGTGGTGATCATAGCTCATTGCAGTCTCGAATTCCTGGGCTGAAGCGATCTTCTCGCTTTATTTATTTATTTATTTATTTATTTATTTATTTATTTATTGGAGAGACGGGTTCTCTCTATGTTGCCAAGGCTGGAGAAAATGTAAGTTTACAAAGACACCATTTAAAATAGAAGGAAACTATAAGGTAACTAAGACTAAATATTGCAAAAAATGTGCAAGATCTGTAAGTAGAAAATTATAACATTTATAGTGAGATATTAAAACAAATAGTTGGAGTGGGTCATTTATAAAAGAAACTTAATATCCAAAGGATATGAATTCTTCTTGATTCATAAATCCAATAAATTTCCATCAGAATTCTAAAATGATTTTTTAGGAATTTGATGAGGTAATTCTAAATTTTATATGGAAGTACAAAAGGATGAAAATAGCCAAGAAACATCTGAAGAACGTGGAAAATTGACCATCCCAAATAGCAAAGCATTTTATAAAATCATACTAATTAAACCAGAGTGTTATTGATGCAGTGATATACAACATGGATAGGAACAGACACATGCAAATATAGAACTTTTATGTGTAACATAGGGGGCATATATCACATGTAGAAATCTATAGGAAATGGCTGAGCACTGTGGCTTATATCTGTAATCTCAGCATTTTGGGAGACTGATGCCGGTGGATCACTTGAAGTCAGGAGTTCAAAACCAGCCTGGCCAACGTGGTGAAACCCCGTCTCCACTAAAAACACAAAAATTAGCCTGGTATGGTGGTGTGTGCCTGTAATCCCAGCTACTCAGGAGGCTGAGGCAGGAGAATCGCTTGTACATGGGAGGTGGAGGTTGCAGTGAGCCCAGATCGCACCACTGCACTCCAGTCTGGGCGACAGAGTAAAAGTCTTTCTCAAAAAACAAAAAGAAAGAAAGAAAAGAAAAGAAATCTATGGGAAAATAAAACTGGATCTTTCTCGTGATACCTAAAATTCATAAAAGTAAAGATCATAAAATTTTAGATAAAATATAAAAGAATATCTTTCTGATACAGAGGTAGAAAGAATGTATTTAACACAACACAAAAAATAGCCATCTAATAATATATTAACACAGGCAGCTATATTAAAAGTAAGAACTTAAGTTTAGATACAAACACCAAGACAAACTACAACTGGAGAGAAGATATTCATGACTCATCCAACCAATACAACATTTGTATTGAAAATACACAAAAAAATCCACATATTAATAAGAAAAAGACAACCCAATACAGATTGAACATTCCTAATACCAAAATCCAAACTCCAGAACTTTTATAGTGCCAAAATGATGCCACAGGTGGAAAATTCTACACCTGACACCTTTACATTCTGATGGTTCAATGTACACAAACTGTTTCATGCACAAAATTATTTAAAATATTATATAATATTACCCTCAGGCTATGTGTATAAGGTGTAAATAAAACATAAATAAATTGTGTTTACACTTGGGTCCTACCCGCAAGATATTTCATTATGTATATGCAAATATTTCCAAATCCAAAGAAATCCAAAATCCCAAACATTTTTAGCCCCAAGAATTTCAGATAATGGATACTCAACCTGTCATAAATGGATAAAGAATTTGAAGAGGCTTTTCATAGAAAAGAAAACGAAATTGCCAAAAATATATAAAATTATGCTCAAATTTTAGATATGTAAAGTGATTAGGGGAATGAAAATTGTGATTACAATGACATTGTTTTAAAACCAAAACTTTAGAAATCTGAGAATACCAAGTGTTAGTATGTATACCACAGAGAAACTCTTGCACATCTGCACCAGGAAACACGTACAGGCACTGTTTATATCAAAACTCTGCAACTTAGACATCTGAATTAGAGTTCTCTAGAGGGACAAGAACTAATAGGATGGATGTATACGTAAAGCAGAGTTTAGTAAGGAGTATTGAATCACATGATCACAAGGTGAGGTCCCACAATAGGCCCTCTGCAAGCTGAGGAGCAAGGAAGCCAGTCAGAGTCCCCAAACCTCAAAAGCAGAGAAACTGGTAGTGCAGCCTTCAGTCTGTGGTCGAAGGTCCAAGAGTCCCAAAGCTGAAGAAGCTGGAGTCTAATGTTCCAGGGCAGGAAGCATCCAGCACACAAGAACGATGTAGGCAGGAAGACTAAGCCAGTCTGGTCTTTCCACGTTCTTCTGCCTGCTTTTATTCTGGCCACGGTGGCAGCTGATTAGATTGTGCCCATACAGATTGAGGGTGGGTCTGCCTTTCCAAGTCCACTGATTCAAACATTAATCTCCTTTGGCAACACCCTCACAGACTCACCCAGGAACAATATTTTGCATCCTTCAATCCAATCAACTTGACACTCAATATTAACCATCACAACATCTATTAGCAGAAAATGGATAAATACATTGTATAATCATATAACAAGTTACTATGCAACAGCAAAAATGAGAATGAACAATGTTAAATGAGATAAGTCTCAGAAAACTGTATACAGTAAGATACCAATCTTAGCTTAGAAAAGAGTAAAAGTAAATAATATACTATTTAGACATACATATACAATGTGATAAAACTGAATTTCAAAAAGCAATGAGGATGATAATATAATCTGAATAGTGAAAAAATGAATTATCATATTCACTTTCCAAACTACCAGGGGCAAAATCTTTTACGTTCTCAGACAGTAAAGTTATTTGACTGCCTGCTTTACCTGAAAGTACCATAACCTCAGGCACCTGGACACATAATTATAAGGAAAGATGTGTTGATGCTATCATTCTTGATGAAATGCACTAAAAATGTCATGTTCCCATTCCTCCTTAAGTAAGAAACAAAACCGACATTGCTATGACACCTAACAACTTAATACAAGGTAAAAAATCAAACAATCAGGTGCTATTCTGTTGTTTACCAGAATTATCAAACAGCTAAGAGTGGTGAGACTACTTTTTATTTTTTATTTTTTTTTGTCAGATAGATACAACCAGACACATTTCAGTGACCCTTGAAATGATAATAAAAATAATTTAAGCAAATATCAACCAGCCTTCTCATTTAACTGGATTTTTTTATTATTATTATACTTTAAGTTTTAGGGTACATGTGCACAATGTGCAGGTTTGTTACATATGTATCCATGTGCCATGTTGGTGTGCTGAACCCATTAACTCGTCATTTAGCATTAGATATATCTCCTAATGCTGTCCCTCCCCCTCCTCCCACCACACAACAGTCCCCGGAGTGTGATGTTCCCCTTCCTGTGTCCAAGTGTTCTCATTGTTCAATTCCCACCTATGAGTGAGAACATGTGGTGTTTGGTTTTTTGTCCTTGCGATAGTTTACTGAGAATGATGGTTTCCAGTTTCATCCGTGTCCCTACAAAGGACATGAACTCATCCTTTTTTATGGCTGCATAGTATTCCATGGTGTATATGTGCCACATTTTCTTAATCCAGTCTATCGTTGTTGGACATTTGGGTTGGTTCCAAGTCTTTGCTACTGTGAATAGTGCTGCAATAAACATACGTGTGCATGTGCCTTTATAGCAGCATGATTTATAGTCCTTTGGGTATATACCCAGTAATGGGATGGCTGGATCAAATGGTATTTCTAGTTCTAGATCCCTGAGGAATCGCCACACTGACTTCCACAATGGTTGAACTAGTTTACAGTCCCACCAACAGTGTAAAGGTGTTCCTATTTCTCCACATCCTCTCCAGCACCTGTTGTTTCCTGACTTTTTAATGGTCACCATTCTAACTGATGTGAGATGGTATCTCATTGTGGTTTTGATTTGCATTTCTCTGATGGCCAGTGATGATGAGCATTTTTTCATGTGTTTTTTGGCTACATAACTGTCTTTAGAAGTGTCTGTTCGTGTCCTTTGCCCACTTTTTGATGGGGTTGTTTGTTTTTTTCTTGTAAATTTGTTTGAGTTCATTGTAGATTCTGGATATCAGCCCTTTGTCAGATGAGTAGGTTACGAAATTTTCTCCCATTTTGTAGGTTGCCTGTTCACTCTGATGGCAGTTTATTTTGCTGTGCAGAAGCTCTTTATTTGAATTAGATCCCATTTGTCAATTTTGGCTTTTGTTGCCATTGCTTTTGGTGTTTTAGACATGAAGTCCTTGCCCAGGCCTATGTCCTGAATGG
Source organism: Hylobates moloch (assembly GCF_009828535.3). Classification (NCBI taxonomy): domain Eukaryota; kingdom Metazoa; phylum Chordata; class Mammalia; order Primates; family Hylobatidae; genus Hylobates; species Hylobates moloch. The sequence goes on from NW_026652282.1 coordinate 112,010,705, forward strand.
TATTGCCTAGGTTTTCTTCTAGGGTTTTTATGGTTTTAGGTCTAACATGTAAGTCTTTAACCCATCTTGAATTAATTTTTGTATAAGGTGTAAGGAAGGGATCCAGTTTCAGCTTTCTACATATGGCTAGCCAGTTTTCCCAGCACCATTTATTAAATAGGGAATCCTTTTCCCATTGCTTGTTTTTGTCAGGTTTGTCAAAGATCAGATAGTTATAGATATGCGGCATTATTTCTGAGGGCTCTGTTCTGATCCATTGATCTATGTCTCTGTTTTGGTACCAGTACCATGCTGTTGTGGTTACTGTAGCCTTGTAGTATAGTTTGAAGTCAGGTAGCGTGATGCCTCCAGCTTTGTTCTTTTGGCTTAGGATTGACTTGGCAATGTGGGCTCTTTTTTGGTTCCATATGAACTTTAAAGTAATTTTTTCCAATTCTGTGAAGAAAGTCATTGGTAGCTTGATGGGGATGGCATTGAATCTATAAATTACCTTGGGCAATATGGCCATTTTCACGATATTGATTCTTCCAACCCATGAGCATGGAATGTCCTCTTTTATTTCATTGGTCAGTGGTTTGTAGTTCTCCTTGAAGAGGTCCTTCACATCCCTTGTAAGTTGGATTCCTGGGTATTTTATTCTCTTTGAAGCAATTGTGAATGGGATTTCACTCATGATTTGGCTCTCTGTTACTGAATGGGCAAAAACTGGAAGCATCCCCTTTGAAAACTGGCACAAGACAGGGATGCCGTCTCTCACCACTCCTATTCAACATAGTGCTGGAAGTTCTGGCCAGGGCAATCAGGCAGGAGAAGGAAATAAAGGGTATTCAATTAGGAAAAGAGGAAGTCAAATTGTCCCTGTTTGCAGATGACATGATTGTATATCTAGAAAACCCCATTGTCTCAGCCCAAAATCTCCTTAAGCTGATAAGCAACTTCAGCAAAGTCTCAGGATACAAAATCAATGTACAAAAATCACAAGCATTCTTGTACACCAATCACAGACAAACAGAGAGCCAAATCATGAGTGAACTCCCATTTAACTGGATATTTAAAGTAAAAGTGTTCATGTTAATTGAACCAATTTGAGAAATGTCTCCAAATCCCCACATCATTTTTTTAAAAATTCTGATCAACCAAGTTGCCTTCCTGTTGTGCAAATGTGTTTTTCTCATTTTTCTCCTACTTATTTATTTGCTTAAATGGTTCGGTTCTCAACAGGCATACAAGTTAAATGAACAATGTACCATAACCACTAGGTGGAAAATGAAAAATTCATCCCGAGTATGTATATGACCCCATGTGGAACAAATTTGCCTCACGTTGACATTAATTTATTCAACATTTAAATATATTTAATGAATACACTCCATTCCAGGGATTGTGTTTTGAATACAGTGGTGAATTCAGTTTCATTGAGGAGATCATCACATGACTATATCATTACAATATAATATGTGAGATATATATATAGTGCTAGAGATATGCATGGTATATTTTAATAAATAGGGCAAAAAGGATATCTAACCCAGTCAGCAAGAAAAAGTAGCCAGGGAAGCCATGTTTGAATTGGTGGTGCCTAAACTGAAACTTAGTTTAGTGTGTTGTCATGCGAGGGAGAAACAGCATGTGAGAACATTCATTATTATTGGAGTTCCAAGTGTAACACACTGAGCAGTAAAAGTGGTGTGTGCGGAAACATCTCCTGGAGAGTCTTGTCAGTAATATTGAGGAATTTGGACTTTATTCCGCTAATGTTATGAATCGTATTAATAGATTTCTTAACATTGAGCCATCATTGCTTTCTGGGAATGAGCTCCATTTGTGCTGCTTTATTCTATTTGCTGAAATTTTATTTAGGGTATGTGAGTCAATATTCATGAGTAAAATTGATCTGTTGGCTTTTAAAATATATATATATTTGCCAAGTTTTGGTATTGGTGGTATTTTGCCTTTGTAAGACATTGAAAACTGTCCTTTCCCATCTGTGTCAGTGGTTCTCAAACTTTTACGCACATAAGAATGATTTGAGAAGCTTGATAAAAATGCACATTCCCAGACCTCACATTCACAAGCTATAATTTGACAATTCTGGGTTACAAAAGCAAATTTGAGCACCTCAGGTGCTCCTGAATCAGATAATTTAGGAGCAGACTTTTTTGAGAAACAATGTAATATGCTCTAGGTCAGTGTAAATAGCATTGGAGTTACTCTTAAAATGTTTCGTGGAATACATTCATAAAAACACACAGACGTTTCAAGAGGTGAATTCTTCGACAGCTAAAATTTTTTTCTATATAACTTTTCTGCCTAGATTTCCTATGTCTTCTGGGCTTAATTTTTTTAATGTATATTCTCCAAGAAAATAATCCATTGCATTCAGGTTTTCAAATGTAAACACAAGCTAAGAGTTGAGCTAGGCATTATTATAATTTTTATTTCATCACTATCTGCAGCTATTTCTTCATTCTAGTTCCTAATTTTGTCTGATTTTACTACTGTTAGTTTCTGAATATTGTAAGATTTTGGTTTTTCGTCTTTCTTACAAGATGTTGAAGAAGTTTATTTTTTCAACTTTAATAAACGTTTATAATGTAGTTTAACATATTACAGAAAAAAATTAGACTCATAAGCATACATTTGGTAAATTTTCACAAAGGGAATACACTCATTAACCCGTACTACATCAAGAAATAGAACATTAAGCATATCCTAGAAGTCCCCATGTGTTTTTGCCTAATCAGCATATTGTCTCCCCAGAGGCAACCACTATCCTGACCCCCAACACCATACATGTATCTACTCTTTTGTGTCTGGCTTCTTTCATTCAATATTATGATTTTGAGGCTCATCCACATCTTTGTATATAGCAGTGTTTCAATTTCCAGTGCTACATGTTATATTGTATGAAATACACTTTATATCTAATATCCAATTGAATATTTTTGTAGTTTTATTAATTTTTAGTTTTAACATTCTCTAATTTGAATATGATCTAAATTATTTCTGTTTTAAATTTATTAAGTTTTTTTAATTGAGTTATTGCAAATTTACCATAACGATATGAAAAGAAGCTATATACTATTTACAATGGCAAAGTCATGGAACCAACCCAAATGACCACCAATGATAGACTGGATAAAAAAAATGTGGTACATATACACTATGGAATACTACACAGCCATAAAAAGGAATTAGATTATATCCTTTGCAGAGACATGGATGAAGCTGGAAGGTATCATCCTCAGCAAACTAACACAGGAACAGAAAAGTAAACACTGCATGCTGTCACTCATAAGTGGGAGTTGAACAATGAGAACACGTGGACACAGGGAGGGGAACGACACACACCAGGGCCTGTTGTGGGATGGGGGCACAAGGGGAGGGAACTTAGAGGATGGGTCAATAGGTGCAGCAAACCACCATGGCACATGTATACCTATGTAACAATCCTGCACGTTCTGCACATGTATCCTGGAACTTAAATAAAATAAAATTTAAAAAGAAAGGAAGCTATATTTTCTGTTTTCAGGGTATATAGTTCAATGCTTATTTTAATTTTGAAGTTTTATAGGTCACCTGTATTCTTTTTTAAAATAACTTTTAAGTTCAGGGATAGCACGTTTGTTACACAGGTAAACTGCATGCCAAGGGGGTTTGGTGTACAGATTATTTAGTCACCCAGGTAATAAACATACTACCAGATAGATATTTTTTCTGATACTCTCTGTCCTTCCACCCTCCACCCTCAAGTAGGCCCTGGTGTCTGTCGTTCCCCTCTTTGTGTACATGTGTTCTCATTGCTTAGCTCCCACCTGTAAGTGAGAACAACTGGTATTTGGTATTCTGTTTCTGAGTTAGGTTGCTTAGGATAATGGCCTCTAGCTCCATTTATGTTGCTGAAAAGGACAAGATCTCATTCTTTTTTATGTCTGTGCAGTATTCCATGGTATATATGCACCACGTTTTCCTTACTCACTTTATTGTTGATGGGCATTTAGGTTGCTTCCACGTCTTTGCTATTGCAAATGGTGCTGCAATGAACATACACATGCATGTCTTTATGGTAGAGCAATTTATCATGTTTTGGGTATACACCCAATAATGTGATTGCTGGATCGAATGGTAGTTCTGTTTCAAGTTTTTGGAGAAATTGCTATACCGTTTTCCACAATGGCTGAACAGTCCCACTAGCAGTTTATAAATGTGTTCCTTTTTCTCTGCAACTTGATTTGACATTTCTGATTTGGCTCTCAGTTTGGATGCTGTTGGTATATAGGAGTGCTAGTGTTTTGTACATTGATTTTCTATCCTAAAACTTTGCTAAAGTTGTTTATCAGACCAAGGAGCTTTAGAGCCTGGAATATGGGGTTTTCTAGATATAGAATCATGTCGTCTGCAAACAGGGATAGTTTGACTTCCTCTCTTCCTATTTGGATATGTTTTTTTTTTTCTTTTTTTTTCCTTGAGACAGAGTCTTGCTCTGTTGCTCAAGCTGGAGTGCAGTGGTGCGATCTCAACTCACTGCAACCTCCACCTCCTAGGTTCAAGCAATTCTCCTGCCTCAGCCTTCCAAGTAGCTGAGATTACAGGCACGTGCCACCATGCCCGGCTAATTTTTGTATTTTTACTATAGACAGGATTTTGTAATGTTGGCTAGGATGGTCTGGAACTCCTGACACCAGGTGATCTACCTGCCTTGGCCTCCCAAAGTGCTGTAAAAGTGGTGTGTATAATCCCAATGAATGGGATTACAGGTGTGAGCCATCACGCCCAGCCTTTTATTTCTTTCTCTTGTCTGATTATTCTGGCCAGGATTTCTGCTACTATATTGAATAGAAGTGGTGATAGAGCACATTCCTGTCTTGCTCTGGTTTTCAAGGGGAATGCATCCAGCTTTTGCCCATTCAGTATGATGTTGGCTGTGGGTTTGTCATAGATGGCTCTTATTATTTTAAAGTACGTTGCTTCAATGCCTAGTTTATTGAGGGTTTTTTAAAATGAAGAGATGTTGAATTTTATCAAAAGCCTTTTCTGTATCTATTGAGATGATCTTGTGGTTTTTGTTTTTAGTTCTGTTTATGTGATGAATCACATTTATTGGTTTGTGTATGTTGAACCAATCTTGTATCCCAAGGATAAAGACTGTTCGATTGTGGTGGATTAGCTTTTTGATGTGTGGCTGGATTCTATTTGCTAGCACTTTTGCATCCATGTTCATCAAGAATATTGGCCTAAAGTTTTCTGTGTGTCTCTGCCAGGTTTTGGTACCAGGGTGATGCTGGCCTCGTAGAATGAGACGACTCCTCAATTTTAAGGAATAGTTTCAGTAGCAATGGCATCAGCTCTTCTTTATACATCTGTAAGAATTCAGCTATGAATCCATCTAGTCCTAGGTTTTTGGGATTGGTAGGCTTTTTATTACTGATTCAATTTTGGAACTCGCTATTACTCTGTTCAGGGTTTCAATGTCTTCCTGGTTCAGTCTTGGGAGGGTGTATGAGTCTAGGAATTTATCAATTTCTTCTAGATTTTTTAGTTTATGTGCATAGAGGTGTCACAATAGTCTCAGGATTTTTTGTATTTCAGTGGAGTAAGTGGTAATATCCCCTTTGTCATTTCTCATTGTGTTTATTTGGATCTTCCCTCATTTTCTTTGTTAGTCTACCAAGTGGTCTATGTATCTTACTAGTATTTTCAAAAAAAGGCAACTCCTGGATTCATTGATCTTTTTTGTTTGTTTGTTTGTTTGGTGCTTCAATTTCCTTCAGTCCAGTTCAGATTTTGGTTACTTTTTTGTCTTCTGCTAGTTTTAGGGTTGGTTTCTTCTTGCTTCTCTACTTCCTCTAGTTGTGTGTTAGGTTTTTAATTTAGATGTTTCTAACTTTTTGATGTGGGTGTTTAGTACCATTAACTTCCCTCTTAACACTGCTTTAGCTGTGTCCCAGATATTCTGGCATGTTATATCTTTGTTCTCATTAGTTTCAAAGAACTTCTTGACTTCTGTCTTAATTTCGTTATTTAGCCAAAACTCATTAGGAGCAGGTTGTTTAATTTCCATGTAACTGCATGATGTTGAGTGATTTTCACAGCATTGATTTCTATTTTTATTGCACTGTTGTCCAAGAGTGTGTTTGGTATGTTTTCAGTTTTTTAAAATTTGATGTTGAATGTTTTATGTCCAACTGTGTGGTCGATTTTAGCATATGTGCCATGTGGTGAGGAGGAGAATGTATATTCTGTTGTTTTGGGGTTGAGAGTTCTGTAGATGTCTATTAAGGCCATGTGGTCAAGTGTTGAGTTCAGGTCCTGAATATATTTTGTAAATTTTCTGCTTTGATGATCTAACACTGTTAGTGGGGTGTTAAAGTCTCCCACTATTATTGTGTGGGAACCTAAGTCTCTTTGTAAGTTTCTAAGAACTTGTTTTATGAATCTGGGTGCTCCTGTGTTGGAAGCGTATATATTTGGGATAGTTAGGACTTCTTGTTGAATTGAACCTTTTACCATTATACAATGCCCTTCTTTGTTTTTTTTTTTTTTAATCTTTGTTGGCTTAAAGTCTGTTTTGTCTGAAATTGGGATGACAATGCCTTTTTTCTGTTTTCCATTTGCTTGGTAGATATTTATTCATCCTTTTATTTTGAACGTGTGACTGGCACTGCACATGAGATGGGTCTCTTAAAGATAGTATATCATTGGGTCTTGCTTTATCCAGCTTGCCACTCTCAACTTTTAATTGGGGCATTTAGTCCATTTACATTCAAGGTTAGTATTGATATGTGTGGATTTGATCCTGTCATTGTGTTGTTAGCTGGTTATTATGAAGACTTGTTTGTGTCATTACTTTATAGTGACACTGCTCTGTGTACTTAAGTGTGTTTTTATATTGGCTGGTAATAGTCTTTCCTTTCCATATTTATCATGCCTTTCAGGACCTCTTATAAGGCAGGCTTGGTGGTAATAAACTCCCTCAGCATTTGCTTGTCTGAAAAGCTTCACTTATGAAGCTTGGTTTGGCTGGATATGAAATTCTTGGTTGGAAATTCTTTTGTTTAAGAATGCTGAATATAGGCCCCCAGTGACTTCTGGCTTGCAGGGTTTCTTCTGAAAGATCCACTATTAGCCTGATGGGGGTCCCTTTGTAGATGATCTGCCCCATCTCTATAGCTGTCTTTAACATGTTTTTTTTTTTTTTTTCCATTTCGACCTTGGAAAATCTAATGATTATATGTCTTAGGAGTGGACTTCTGTAGTATCTCACAAAGGTTCTCTGCATTTCTTGAATTTTAATGTTGGCCTCCTTAGTGAGGTTGGGGAGGTTTTCATGGACCATATCCTGAAATATGTTTCCAAGTTGCTTGTTTTCTCCATGTCTCTTTCAGGGACACAAATGAGTCATAAATTTGGTCTCTTACATAATCCCATATTTCTTGGAGGTTTTGTTCATTCTTTTTTATTCTTTTTTCTGTATTTTTGTCTGACTGAGTTATTTCAGAGAGCCAGTTTTAAAGTTCTGAGATTCTTTCCTCAGCTCAGTCTATTCTGTTATTAGTACAAGCAATTGCATTATGAAATTCTTGTAGTGTGTTTTTCGGCTATATTAGATCAGTTTGGTTCTTTTTTATAATGGTTATTTCTTCTATCAGCTCCTGTGTTGCTTTATTGTAATCCTTAGATTCCTTGGATTGGGTGTCAACTTTCTGCTGAATCTTGATGATCTTTATTCCTATCCATATTCTCAATTCTATTTCTGTCATTTCAGCCATTTCGGTCCTGTTAAGAACCCTTGCTGGGGAACTAACCTGGTTGTTTAGAGGAAAGAGGCCACTCTGGTTTTTAAGTTCCCAGAGTTCTTGCTGTGGTTCTTTCTCATCTATGTGGGCTTGTGTTCCTTTAACTGTGGTGTAATTTGAGTACAGACAGTAGACTTCTTTTCTGGACATTTTCAGAGTGTCAAGGCTTTGTGCAGGGTCTTTATTTATAGCTAAATTGTTGTCCTTTATTTCACAAGGGGGGTATATTAGCAAAGAATTTTTGGTGTTGAAGTTTTGGCCTTTAATCCATCTTGAATTAATTTTTGTATAAGGTATAAGGAAGGCATCCAGTTTCAGCTTTCTACATATGGCTAGCCAGTTTTCCCAGCACCATTTATTAAATAGGGAATCCTTTCCTCATTTCTTGTTTTTGTCAGGTTTGCCAAAGATCAGATAGTTGTAGATATGCGGCATTATTTCTGAGGGCTCTGTTCTGTTCCATTGGTCTATATCTCTGTTTTGGTACCAGTACCATGCTGTTTTGGTTACTGTAGCTTTGTAGCATAGTTCGAAATCAGGTAGCATGATGCCTCCAGCTTTGTTCTTTTGGCTTAGGATTGACTTGGCGATGCGGGCTCTTTTTTGGTTCCATATGAACTTTAAAGTAGTTTTTTCCAATTCTGTGAAGAAAGTCATCAGTAGCTTGATTAGGATGGCATTGAATCTATAAATTACTTTGGGCAGTATGGCCATTTTCAAGGTATTGATTCTTCCTACCCATGAGCATGGAATGTTCTTCCATTTGTTTGTATCCTCTTTCATTTCACTGAGCAGTGGTTTGTAGTTCTCCTTGAAGAGGTCCTTCTTCCTCAGGGATCTAGAACTAGAAATACCATTTGACCCAGCCATCCCATTACTGGGTATATACCCAAAGGATTATAAATCATTCTGCTATAAAGACACGTGCACACGTATGTTTATTGCAGCACTACTCACAATACCAAAGACTTGGAACCAACCCAAATGTCCAACAATGATACAATGGATTAAGAAAATGTGGCACATATACACCATGGAATACTATGCAGCCATAAAAAATGATGAGTTCATGTCCTTTGTAGGGACATGGATGAAGCTGGAAACCATCATTCTCAGCAAACTATCCCAAGGACAAAAAACCAAACACTGCATGTTCTCACTCATAGGTCGGAATTGAACAATGAGAACTCATGGACACAGGATGGGGAACATCACACACAGAGGCCTGTTGTTGGGTGGGGGGAGGGGGGAGGGATAGCATTAGGAGATATACCTAATGTTAAATGATGAGTTAATGGGTGCAGCACACCAACATGGCACATGTATACATATGTAACAAACCTGCATGTTGTGCACATGTACCCTAAAACTTAAAAGTATAATAATAAAAAAAAAAGTTTTGGCCTGTGATCCAATAGATGGCGCTTAAGCAAAACAGTCTGTAGGTAGACTCTTGCTCAGCCAAGTGGCTCCTCTGTATTTCCTCATGATTGCAGCTGGACTCCCTCTCCGTGCTCTGAAAGTGCGTGCTCCTCTCCCACTTGAGTGCTGGCTGCAGATCTCAGCTTGACACTCCCAGGTTGCACACCACAGCTCTGGGGTGAGCTCAGGCTTTATGCTCCCTCCCCACCTTGGAGGCAGCAGGGGAAGGGGCCTTAGCAGTGGTTGTGGCAGAGGGCCTTTCACTTGTCTCTTGGGGTTTCACCCCAGAGAGATGTGGAGCTACCATCAATCGGTGCGATGGGCCCAGGATGGGGTGGCTGCACTGTGGGCCCAAGCTTGGGGGTAGAGGAGGTGAGGAGGCCTGCCTGGTAACAAGCAGGGGGTGCATGTGGGTAACAAGGGAGACAAACTGGCCTCTTCTCTTTAGAGCAACTGCAGCTTGCTGGAAGTATGGTTAAAGCACTTAGGGTCTTTGCTCCTTACCCAGTCCGAGGGCAGCAAGGGCAGTACCACTGCAGTGGCAAAAGCCCAGAGGGGTTTTTGGTTGCCTCTGGGAGCTCCACCTCAGGGAAATGCAGAATGTTCAGCCAGGGGGTGGGGCGGCTGCACTGTTGGCCTGAGTTGGGGCCCCACTTGTTGAGGAGCAGGGGGTCAAGGGCTCACAGGGAGGAGAGACTGAACTCCTCTCCATATGGTGACTGTGGCCTATTGGAAGGTTAGGTGAAACGCTCAGGCTCTTTGTTTCTTCCCCAGACTGAGGACAACTGGGGCAGAACCATTGCTGTGGTAGTAGCAGACGGGCTGTCTGTTACTTCTGGGAGCCCCTCCCCGGGGAAACTCAGAGCCACTAGCAGTGGGTGTGCTCAGCTGTGGGTGAGGCAGTTGATCTGTGATCCTGACCAGGGGCCCTGCCTGGTGAAGAGTGAGGGGTGGGGGCTCACAAGGAAAGGAGACTGGATTCCTCTCCATATGGTGGCTTCAGTGTGCTGAAAGAGCCAGCATAGTGACTACACCTGTTGTTCCTTCCCTAGCCTGAGAGTGGTTATGGCAGTACCACTGCAGCTGCAATGGCAGAGGGGTTGTGGTTTTTTCTGGGATTTCTTCTTTATAGAACTGCAGAGCTACCTCCAATTAAAGCGTTCAGGTGAAGGCAGTGTAGTTGTGCTGGAGTCTCAGGTTGCAAGCGCTCGCCTAGTAAGGAGAAGTGTGAGCAGGGACCCATGTGGAAAATGGTATGGTCACTTTTTCCACGAGGCAGCTGGGTTGTGCTGGGGATCTGTACCAGTCCCTAGTCACCAAGCACTCCACAGCCTGAAAGCAACAGCGACAAGGGCTGTGAGACAGCAAAAATGGCAGCTTACCTCTGCCTGTGGGAGCTTCCTTCCCAGGGAAATGGAGAGTTGCTGTCAGCCTGAGATCTGCCACAGTGGGTGGCAGTGGGTGGCTGTAGTCCCAGGCCAGTGGGCTTTAATCCTCTGAGGTACAGTAGAGATGAGGCTTGCAGTCAGTAGCTGCTCGGCCAACTGGATTCAGCCCCTTTCCTGGAGCATGCAAGGGAACCTGACTTCCCCCATTGCCAGAGTTACAGCCACTACTGCAGGGATCCAAGCCTCCTGGGACTCCATAAGTCCTGAGCAGCAGCTTTGCCCAAACTCCCTGTAGCCCTGCATGACAGTCTGAGAGCTACAGACTGTGGGGTGGGCTCACAAGGGGATATCCTGAGCCCAGGGTTGCAAATGTCTGTGGTATAAGTATGGGTCCCTGGGTACTCTAACTCATTCACCATTTCCTGGTAGTGGGGAAGTCTCCCCTGCCTCTATGCCCCTCCTGGGTGGGCAGTTATCCTGTGTGGCTCCTCTCCATTCTCTGTGGGTTGTTTCCTTGATGAATCCCAATGTGTACACTTGGATGTAACAGTTGAGGAGCTAGGATTTACTCACCACATTTTATTCTATCCATGAGCTAGAAGTACACTAGCTGCTTTTAGTCAGCCATCTTGAGAAGAATCCATTTATTACCTTCCCTCCCCCGATATTCTTACCTTTTGTTTGTCATCCATCATAGGCTGAAAGAAGCATGTCAAATATATGGATTAAATATTCCTAGTGTTTTATACATTCCACTTTGCACTTTGTTCCCTATAATTTTTGCTTTATACATTCTGACGATAGTTTATTTTGTGCATAAAGATTCATGGAAATTAAACCCACATTGTCTTGTTTACAGCTTTTTGTCTTGATTTCATACTTCTATGATGATAATAGCATGCCCCTCTTTTTAATTTGCATTTTATTACTGTGTTTTCGTCCATCTTTTTTAGTTTCATTCTTTCTTTGTCATTTTTATCAGCTTTATTGATGTATAATTCATATAAAATAAACTGAACGTATTTAAAGTGTTTAATTTGATCATTTTGAATTACATATACACCTGTAAAACCATCAAAGCAGTGAAGACAATGTACATATTCATCACCTTCAAAAGTTTTCTCACGCCTCTTGGTAATCCCTACTTCCAGTCCAAATCCTTCCCACCCTGTCACAGGCAATTACTGTTCTGCTTTATTTCACTAAAGGCTAATTGGCATTCTCTAGATTTTTATATAAATGGAATCACTCAGTAGTAAATTTTTGCTGTCTGGCTTCTTTCATTCAGCATAATTATTTTGAGATGTATCCATGTTGTTGCATGCATCATTAGTTCATTTCTTTCATTCCTTTTTTATTGCTGAGTAGTATTCCTTTACATAGGTATAGCATATTTTGTTTATTCGCTTATCGATTGACATTTGGGTTGTTTCCATTCCAACGTTGATAGACATTTGGGTTGTTTTGTCCATTACAAACAAAGCTGCTATGAATATTAGTATATGAGTATTCACATATACATATATTTTCATTTCTTTTGGGAAACTAGGTAGCAGTGAACTGGCTGGATCGTACGGCAGGTATATATTTTCAGAGACTGCCAAACTTTTTTCCAAAGTTGTTAATATCTAATTTTACATACCAGTAGTCATGTATTTTACTTTGTTTGCATGCTGAATACTTTTGCATTCCTTTAAAGTTTCTTAGCTTTGTTCTTTGACACAGTTAAGTTCCTTGGAAAGAAGTTGAATCCTTTGGGGGTCTTCCTTATAAGTTTTGTTAGGCAAAGACAAGAGCAGTATTTATTCTAGGGCTAATTTTGCTCCTTGATGGATGCAAGTCCTTTCTGAGGAGTATTCTACCCAATATTACTGAAATACGAGCTTTTCCAGTTTGTCTGGTGGAAAGAGTTATTCCTAGCTCTGTGTGAACTCCGGAGATAATTTTCCCTGACCTTTTCCAATGATTCTTTCCCCAGGCTTGGGTAGTTTCTTTATATGCATGTGTTTATCCGTTCTCTCCTGAATATTCAAGAAGGACCTTCTGCAGTTTTCTGAAGTTCTCTCTGCGAAGCTCTCTCTTCTATACTCTTTTCTGCTAACTCTAGCTGTTTTGGTCTCTCCGAACTGCCAATTCTGTCTCCACAGCACAAGCACCTGCCAGGTTCTAAGTGAGTTTCCCCTCAAGTCAGTAAGCTTGGACAATTGTAGACTTCAACACAGTTGTTTCTCACCATTTAGAGATCACTGTCCTTTTCTGCCTGCATTGGTCTGAATGTTTGTGTCCCCTTCCTCCAAATTCATGTGTTGAAAGCTAATCCCCAATATGATAGTCTTAAGAGGTCAGACCTTTGGAAAGTGATTAGGTCATGAATGCAGAGCCCTCAGGAATGGGATTGGTGCCATTATAAAAGAGATTCCAGAGAGCTACCTTGTCCCTTCCACTATGTGAGGACACAGTGAAAAGGAGCAGTCTATGAACCAGAAAGTAGACTCTAACCAAACACAGAATCTACTAGTGCCTTGATCTTTAACTTCACAGATTCCAGAACAGTTGTGAAAAATAAATTTCTGTTGTTTATAAGCTACCTTATTTATGACATTTTGTTATAGCAGCCAGAATGCACTAAGACATCACCTAAGTTCCAGTACCTTGAAAATTACTTTATATATTTCAGCCAGTTCGGTTGTTTCAGAAAGGGTAGTAAATGTAGTACCTGCTACCCCATCTTATTTTTAGTGCAACTCTACACACACATACACATTCATATTCAGCTAAATGTCTTTCTCTTAATGGGTAAATTATCTCATTTCTACTTATTGACATGCCAATTCTTGCTTTTATTTGTTGTTTCATGCTATGCTTTGTTTATAATTTCTTTTGTGTTTTGTCTTTTCCTTTATTATCTACTTCTCCTTTGTTTAATTCAATTGTGTCCTCTGAAGTTGATACAGTTTTTAGTTCCAAATTCTATGTCAATAACTATAGTTTTATACAATAAATTTAAATTATGGTTTATTTAATTATCAACTGTAGAGAATATATTAGTGACCACCCACTATAACAGATGCAATAATTACTACATAATACTTCCCAAACTAAAGTTGCCTCCACCTCCTGATTTCAGTATCTACTTCTCCTTTGTTTAATTCAATTGTGTCCTCTGAAGTTGATACAGTTTTTAGTTCCAAATTCTATGTCAATAACTATAGTTTTATACAATAAATTTAAATTATGGTTTATTTAATTATCAACTGTA